>NC_083324.2:94185216-94847716 GCF_963455315.2 Globicephala melas | reverse complement strand
TTAAAAGCATACAGTTCAGTGGCTTTAAGTATATTCACAAGAGTTGTGCATCCGTCATCACAATCAACTTTAGAACATTTTCATCACCCCCAAAAGAACCCCCACACCTCTCCAACAGCCCTGCACTCTCATTTCTCTAATCTACTGTCTGTCTGTGGATTTACCTGTTCTGTCACTTCACATCAATGGAACCATACACTGTCTGGTCCTTTGTGACTGGCTTCTTTCACTGAACATGTTTCCAAGGTTTATCCATGTTGTAGCATATATCAGTACTTCTTCCTGTTTATTGCCGAATAATATTCCACGGTATGGCTAGACCACATTTTGTTTATCCATTCATCAGCTGATGGACATTTGGGGTTTTCCCACTTTTTGGTTATTATGAGTAATGTTGCTGTGAACATTCGTATACAAGTTTTTGTGTGGACGTACGTTTTCATTTCTCTTGGGTATGTACCTAGGTGTGGGATTTTGCTGGATCACATGGTAACTATATGTTTAACCACTGAGGAGCTGCCAGGCTGTTTTGTACCATTTTTCACTCCCACCAGCAAAGGAGGGTTCTAGTTCCTCCACATCCTTGCCAACACTTTTTATTATGTTTTGATATTTTTAGGAGACGAAATTGTTTTGAATGTTTTGCCAAATTTAGATACTGAAAACAAGTATTCTCAATTTCATTCCATTTCAGTATAGAATCTAAATTTACCCAGTTGAAAATAGAAGCTCCTTAAAAAGATTCTTCCCTGCAAGAGGAGATTTTCCAATTCTAATTATACATTTAAAAAAGATAAAACTAGGGCTTCCCTGGTGGCGCAGTGGTTGAGAGTCCGCCTGCCGATGCAGCGGACACGGGTTCGTGCCCCGGTCCGGGAGGATCCCACATGCCGCGGAGCGGCTGGGCCCGTGGGCCATGGCCGCTGAGCCTGCGCGTCCGGAGCCTGTGCTCCGCAGCAGGAGAGGCCACAACAGTGAGAGGCCCGCGTACCACAAAAAAACAAACAAACAAACAAAAAAGATAAAACTAGCACACTTTGAGCTCTTATTTAATTTGTTCAGTTCCTCCTTTGCTTTTGTAGGGATAAATATCATTATCTTCCTGTTTGCAAACTTCATTTTCAATAATTGCAGTTTCCCGTAAACTTCAAAAGCTTTGGGGTTTTGGCGTCCATTTATCAAAAATTCTGAATGAAGATTTCCAAGTGATTTGAAGCAAAATGCCAAGATATGAAGGGATTATTTACAAGAAAAGCTAGATACCACTGTAAATCATTTAAATTGACTTACAAAGTAGTTTTTCAAAGGCTCAAACAATTCTAAACTTCGAATGACAGACGGCAAAGAGAGAACGCACACGCAGCCGTGCTGCCGCCGTTTCTGTAGTCGGCATCAGGAGCGTCACAGAAATCCTGCAGTGCAGTTACCCTCTGCGTGTATGTGTAATGTGTAAATTCTGACAACTGCAGCTTATTTTGCTCGGTAGAATGCAAATTTAGCAGCTTATTTGGATGCAGTTACAAAATAGATATGCATCTTAACCAATCCAAATAAATGTCTGCTTTCTGGGTTTCTTAATTTAGTAAGAATACTGTTTTTGTGATGCTAGGCTTCACTAAAACTTGTATTACCACGGCAAAAATAAGTTTATTTTCAAAGATTTTAACTGAAGTTAAATAGCATTCATAGCAATGTCAGACATTTCACTTTTCAAGGAATGACCTTCCAAAAGCTTCACTTTGATTCTCCGAATTGTGATGAAAAAAATCAAATGATTATTAGAAATCAGGTAACTGATTTTTCTCTTCGAAGCCAGTTGGAAGGCACTCATTTAAAACTGACATGGTTAATTAGCCATGTGTTGAAGTGTGAACTTGGTTTATGGGTCTCTCATGTCACCAGATCGGACCAGGGAGGAATCGGGAAGCATACAGCGGAGGTCGATCAGACGTGTCCCAGCTTGTTTTAACGAAACTGTTGATAACCGAGACTGTCCGCAGCAAACCGGGACATATTGTCACTCTTTCCAGGCTCTGTCCTCAGACTTCTTTTCTTCTCTAACCACACTCAGTCCCTTAGTGACCTCACCCAACCCTGTAATTTTTAACACTGGGGTGTCCCAAGTTTACATCTCCAGCCCAGCCCTGCTCCCTGAACCCCAGGTTATAGGTCCCACCGCCTACCGTGACATCTCCCCGTGGTTGTCTCAGAGGCACCCCTCAACCCGAAACACAACTGCGCCTTCCCCCACGAGCTCCACAGCAGCCCCGTCTCCATCAGGGCTGACTCCAGCCCTCTGGCTGCTCATGGAAAAGACCCTGAAGTCTCTGACTCCTTCATCTTATTCCCCACATCTGCTTCACCAGGAAATCACATCTGCTCTGTTTTAAAACACACCCAGCATCTTACACCTGTCACCACCTCCATGGCCACCAGATCCAAGTCACTGTCATTTTCTGCCCAAGATAGTGCAACAGCCTCCTCCTTGGTCTCCCTGCTTCTGCCTCTGCTCCTCTAGACCCTTTTCAGGACGGCAGCTCAGAGCCCTCCAGGGGCCCCCTGGTTCTCTCCGATGAGCATGACATCCCAGTCCTTACATCCGGCCACCCCACAAACGCTCTGACCTCATTTCCCGCTCCCACCCTCCTTATTCACTCTGCTCTTTGCAGAGTCCACGGTGGCACTCCTGTCCGTAGGCCTTTACGCTCAGCATTTTCTCTGCCTGAAAGCCTCTTGCCTCCCAGCATCTCCCCAGCCCGGCATCAGTGAGACCGCCTGTTGAAAACAGCAACATACCCCTTCCCTCCCCTGTCTCTTCCAATCCCCTGTCCCTTTCCAGACTTTATTTTTCTGTATAATAATATGTAGAGATGTACATGTATCACTATCTGATACTCAGATATTCTTAATTGTTTTTATTGGAATACAATATACGTACAGAAAAATGCACACGTCCTAAGAGTACAGCTTGCTGAATTTTCACAGTTAGAACATACCCATGGGCCCAGCACCCAGACCAAGGAACTGCGTGTTACCAGCTCCGCAGAGGGCCCCTCCTCTGCGCTCTTCCAGTCACTACTGCCCCTACCCCGACCACGTAACCGCTATCCTGACTTTTAACAGGTTCGTTCTATTTTTGTACTTTATATAAATGGAAGCACATAATGTGTGCTCTTTTTCTGTTTGGCCTCTTGCTCACAACATTGTGTCTGTGAGATTCATCATATTGTTTACGTAGTTGTAGGCCTTCATTCTCTTTGCTGTGAAGTAGTCCACTGGGTGAATATATATGCCTCTGGTGATGGACATTTGGGTAGTGTGCAAGATGGGACTGTTACGTGCTTGTGATGAACGTGTGTATGTCTCTCTGTTGGTAACTCAGGACATTCTTTGTTTGTTTATGTATTGGCTGTCATGTAAGCAGCATGAGGCAGAGATTCTTTTCTGTTTCGTTCACGTCTGTGTTCCCAGCGCCTAAAATAGTATCCAGCACATAACGGGTTCAATAAATGTTTGTTGAATGAATGAATGGATGCGTGAAATCCTTTTTCCTTCCCTTTTCATTTATCACAAGAGTCATGAGGCAATCCTTCTCTCTCTCCAAAGAATACAAAAAAAATTCAGTTCTACATTTTGCTTTAAATACTTGATATGGAACCTCCAGAAAGATGTGTAACGATCTACTTACTGTAGGAAAGCGTCAACAGAGACATATGCCTCTGGACCGTTGCTAAAAACTACTCACCATCTGGTGGATACATAATCAGTATACGGTGGCTGTGACCTTAATTCTCTTGCCAGTCCAAAGTCGGCAATTTTCACAAGTTCTGGGCCCATACAAAGCAAGTTTTCTGGTTTCATATCCCTATGAAAAAAGCCTTGGTAATACAGAGAGGAAAAACAATAATAAATCATCGTATCTAGACATATTTGATTTACTAACAAGATAGCTGAGCCTCTCTGTTCTAATTAGGAAGGTGAGCTTAGGAAAAAAATAAACCATATTTATTGTCTACACAGTGATGGGAGGTGGGGACCCTGCTTTCAAAATAATTTGGCGAGGAAGTTCATACAGTATATGTGGCCATTAAAAATAAATATCCACATGTATTTCTGTTTGTGGATGCGGTGAGTTCAGGCACTGGGTTAGAAACTGCCACACTATGATTATCTCCGCTAATTTGAACAACACCCTTAAGGAGGTATTATGATCACCAGTGGGTAGCAGATGAGGAGGTTGAAGCTTGGAGAGAAGCAGTCTAGTGAAAGCTGAAGGAGCGCTGCATATCAGGCTTCAGTCAGTGAAGCTGGTCTTATCACTGCTCTACCACGTTGTAGTTTAACCTGCGATTCCTTGAGTATAATCACTTTGAGAAGTCCATTAAACACAAATAGAACGCCACACATTTGAATCAACTCCTTCCTTTAAAATTATTTAACAGCTCAGTTCTCCCCTGGTAGCTGCGTTGTTGAAACAACCCCAATAATTATAATGCTTATTTACCAATTTAATGTATAAAATAAATGGTTAGTTACCAAAGCTGCATGGCAGCCCAATGAAAATGAGGGCAGAAAGCCCTCCTTGCAAATGTCTAAGGAATAGGTAAAGCACACTGGTTGTACACAGATGACTTGTATCCTAATGACTTTGCAGGGTGGAGAATTAAGAACGGGCCTGGTCATCAATTGTAGGTGACCATCATCATCACCAGAGGGTTTTCATGCAGATTTGAGCTAGGAAGTCTTTTCTAAACCTAAACTTTTTTAACCCCTTCAAAGCCAGCGTGGGCTCTCCGTGACATCTACAACAGTTCTGTACTCTGCTTACCTGGTACTCCTTACTCAAAATAGCTACTGAGATCCATCCATTTCGCTAACTTCCAAGAGAAACACATCGTAATTTCATAATATGAAGACAGGAATGGGAGCACGTGTGATGGTGAAGTGACATTAATCCATAAAATCTTAATTAAACCACAGTTGAGGTTTTCCCCATCCTCACTAATATAAATATATTGGTAACTTGGTCCTAACTTTAACTAAAATATTAGTCCATTTCTTTTGACAGCTACTGTTTTTAAAATATCTATTTTCTCAAAGGATTACATCTGAGATGTTTACGAACTATGGCAAGAATAATTTAGCTTTTGTAAAAATGTCTATTGTTCCTGGAGTCTGGTTTCCCAGATCACTATGTAGGCACTTATAAAGCCAACTCTAGATTACTCATATGTTATTTACTTTCATCAACAATTTTTAAATTCCAAGCTGGTTTCCTCCTTCAATCCCTTATGCTCTGAAGTTGCTGATAGTTGATAAATATCCAAGGAATCTAAGCCAATTTTATTACTAGCCTAAAAAATACCAGCAAAACACAAAACTCTTTCCAAAAAGCAGAGAATTCCTGAGGCTTTTGGTTTTCCACATCACACTTGCTTCCATTAGCATAAATTAACGCAGGCAAATATCGAGAGTTAACCATGCTGACCAGAGTTTAAAAATGAGTTGAAGACCAGGAATCCAATATGAACAATTAAAATAGCATATATCCTTTACATTCCATGTAATTAATAAATGACTGACTTTTATCAATGGATTGTAATATATTTTCATGGGTTTTAGGCTTTTAAAGACCTTAATAGTTTACATAAGACAAAAAACCCCTGGGGATTCAGGAATGTTCTTACAATGTGTATATGGAATTCTGCATAGCATTTCTAGAAAATAAATTATTTCCTGTAGCAGTTAAAAGAGAAAGGAGAAAAGAAAATATAAAATATAGGATGAGACATGAAAGGAGGCTAATAATGGTGATTTCTGAATGCCTGTGCTCACAGTGCAGCAATGGTATGATATAAACTAGCCTAATTTAATATCTAAACATCTAGTGATGCTAAACTAGAATCATTAAAAATTAATGATCATTAAATCACTAAAATTTTTCGTAATAATATTAACTTTATTTTGGTTTGATAGATACGCAAAAAACTATAAATTAAGATTACATAAATAAGAAATGCATAAAAATAATTTCTCCAAATATAGAAATAACTAAATGTAAATACTAAGGAAGACTAGAAAATACCATAGCACAGGTGCTTTAAACTGTTTAAGTGTTAATTATTGATCATGATAGATCAGAGCATTCCAATCTTTTCCAAAAGAGGGACCTGTTTTTTTTTTTTTTTCATTTCCATGGTAAAATTAGGTGGAATGAGGTAGCAGGATGGGGTTAACTGAGACTAAAGGCTGATGATCAAACTGTAAAAAAATTCTGCTGTAGAGGAAGATAGTTACAGATTATAGAAATTCTATTTTCTATAGAATTATAGAAATTCTAAATTTTTAAAATAAAACTGTCAGTTAGTAGGCACATACTCCAAACTTGTAGTTATCCAATATAATATTATTTAACAGTTTGTATACAATTCCTATGCATGACTGTGACAGTAATCTAAAGGGGCAGGGCAATGAAACCTACCATGTTTATGGATAAATGCCAGCCCTTGCAATATTTGATACATAATATTTCTGATGACCGACTCAGGGAACAACTTGTTTCTGTGAAGAAATGAACAAATAAACAGTGATGTAATTCAATTTGTAAAAAGAATGCTGTACACTAAAGGTTCAGTTATAGTATCAGAGCAGAGCTTTTGTATATTGGTCTTCAGCTGACATGGAAAAGAAGTTTACTTGAATAAAAAAGGCTTGTAAATTAATCCTCAAAAACAATATTTCAGGAAGTTAAGCTACCAAAAACAAAGTGTAAAAATACCACTAACCTCAAATAGCCCTTTACCATGTACAGTTGTTAATGGTTTAATTTATACTTTTGACATTGAATAGTGTTCTAAACAATATCACTTTAATTTCCTTTTAATTTAGAAATCCAGAATTGAATCATGAAATTCCAAAGTTGAGTCTTTTTAATGTTCATTTGCAATTGCATTCACCACTTCCACTTATATATATATTTAAAATCATATGAAAGTATAATATTTCATGTACTTAATTTTTTCTTCAAAATTATATCTCAGTATACCATGGATATGTTTATCATTTCATATATTTTGAAGAGCATAAATTATTATTAGAAGCCCAGAAGATTACCCATAATCCCACCACCTGATAAGGAAACTATTTTGATTTTTCAGCATTCTAATCCAGCCCTAATCCATCTGTGTGTATAACTTTTATATTAGGTGTCAATGTTACATAAATACAACTTTGGTTTCTGTTTTTTATTCACTTATAAGCACTCTTATAATCTTCATAATTATCACTTTTAATGGCTACAAAATAATGACATCAGTATTATACACTGTAATTACCAACCTATTCTCCCATTGATAGTTATTTATTTTAAATAGTTCAAAGAGGTAAGTGAAGCTTGGTATAGTCATTTAACAGAACACACTAGCTATGGTAACTATGAAGATTATGTGTCAGCATTAAAAAATGCATATAGGGCTTCCCTGGTGGCGCAGTGGTTGAGAATCTGCCTGCTAATGCAGGGGACGCGGGTTCGAGCCCTGGTCTGGGAAGATCCCACATGCCATGGAGCAACTAGGCCTGTGAGCCACAGCTGCTGAGCCTGCGCGTCTGGAGCCTGTGCTCCGCAACGGGAGAGGCCGCGATAGTGAGAGGCCCACGCATCGCAATGAAGAGTGGCCCCCACTTGCCACAGCTAGAGAAAGCCCTGGCACAGAAACGAAGACCCAACAAAGCCAAAAAATAAATAAATAAATACATTAATTAATTTTAAAAAGTGCCTATAAGTGAATAAATCAAACAGAAAAATGCATCACCACTAAAATTACAACTACATAGAAAATATGCATGTCTGTATACAGGAGCTAGAAAGAACTCTAGAAAAATAAACACTGATTTGAGAGGTAGAATATCCTTTACTTTTATTTTAACTGCTATTAATGTCATAATGATATCAGCCTGAAACATAACAGGCATTCAATACAGTATTTTTTGAAAGAAGGAATGATATGATTAAAGAAAAATTCACTGACCATCCTTAGACCTTGAGAGAGAGAGAGAGTGTGTGTGTGTGTAAGAAATATATAGAGAGAAATCAACATCATTCTACTGGGAAATTCATTTCATATTTTAGGCCCTTTTGCTGAACAACTCTGGCTTTAAAAACAGACAAAATGGACATTAAGCTCCCAGATGTGACCAGCAGCTACCACCAAAATGTTATCCTCTCCAAGCTCATGGCAGGCGACTGAAACTCTCCTTCTTTAGAGATTCTGTTTGTTTGTTTAAAAATTAAAATGAGAATTTCCTTGGGACTGGTAACACATTTTTATGATTCACTTAAGCATTCTAATAAACAAGTGTATTAGATCCTTTCTTAAAAGCAACTTCATTCTTTCCTCCATTCCTTCATTAACCTTTTGCAAGATGCTTGGGAGAGTAAGAAAGAAAATTTTCTCGATTTTGCCCAAGGCCAGCTTTATTATTGAGTATTAAACTATAGATAGATTTTTGTTTCAAAAAGTATAGATAGATAGTGTGTTTATATGAAATATTTACCTTGACTTTTAAGTTATTACCATGGAAAAATGATGGTTCTTCAACGTTAGATATTATCCTTTGATAAAGATAACTAATTTAAAGCTACCTCATGGACTGATAGATCTGTACATTACCAAGTGTGACATAATGAAGGGATCCAAGGGACTCATGGAGGAGACAATAAGGAAAAAGTTTTCATAAAGACATACCTGTCTTTCATTAATTGATAGAGGTTTTCTTTCATATATTCAAATATAAAATAAAGATGGTCATTTTCTCTGATAACTTCTTTCAGTTTAATCACATTGGCATGATTAAGTTTCTTCAGAGACTGCAATAGAGCAAATGAGCATTAAAATTCTAAAAGCAAAAAAAAAAAAAATAAAAATTCTTAAAGCAAAGTTATAGAAGTTGGCACAATCTCATCAATGCTAGGATGATAAGTACCTTAAGTAGTTTTCCATTTCTTCTAAATTCATTAATGAATTTTTAATATCTATAAAAATTTCCATGTCTAAAAACATCTAGAACATCTATTTAAGTAAGCAGTGGGCTTCCCTGGTGGCGCAGTGGTTAAGAACCTACCTGCCAATGCAGGGGACATGGGTTCAAGCCCTGGTCCGGGAAGATCCCACATGCTGCAGAGCAGCTAAGCCTGTGAGCCACAACTACTGAAGCCCACGTGCCTAGAGCCCGTGCTCTGCAACAAGAGAAGCCACCGCAATGAGAGAAGCCCTCGCACCGCAACGAAACGTAGCCCCCACTCACCGCAACTAGAGAAAGCCCAAGCACAGCAACGAAGACCCAATACAGCCAAAAATAAATAAATAAATAATTTTTTAAAAAATTAAAAAAATATAAAGTAATCAGTAATTGTCTAAGTAATGAATATAAGTGCAAAAATAAACGAGGTCAACAATAGCTGCAAAACATTTGTCACTTTTTTTTTTCTTGGTCATTAAATAGGTTTAACTTTTTCTGACTTAACTATGTGGAAAGCCATGCAAAAGTCTCCAAAAATTTATCCAAGTTATACAACATAAAATATAAAGAAATGGTATGTGTTAATTAAAAAAATTATCTTTCCTTTGATAATATGGATTAAAATGCTCTTTTAAAATTGAGAGTATACTTTTAAATATGAGGGTAGTTACTTTCTGTTCTCCACTGACATTCTGATGAGAAATGAGAAATTAGGAACATAAAAACATAAGAAATATAATTATCTTTGGTCTGCTTCCCTCAGAGAACAGAACCATCTTCTTAGCTACCATCCTCAGAAATGAGACACATGTGAGGTAGAGCTAAGGCCTTCTGGGGTTCTTTTCATCTCTGGGATTTTACCTTAACTTCTCTCAAGTTCATACATTCATCCCAAGAATAGAACTTTCTCTTCATTCTGCAATAAAAAAAGAAAAGTTTAGTGTGTGGGGACCAGGGATTTGAAGACACAATTTACACCATTGGCTTTCTTACTCTATAATTAGTTCACTTTGGGCAAAAAGCTGTGATATCTCTTTTCCTTCCTCCTTAAAAGGAGATCATCTCCCTTCTGTGTATCTCAAGGCCATTTGGTGCAGGTTCATGACTGTGTCACTTCTTGGGCAAATTGCCTAATGACTTCTCTGTGCTGCAAACTGCTTAGCTATAAAGTAGGAACTACTGCATAAGAAAATCCTATTGTAAACTGCTTAGTTCAGCACTCAGTACATGCTATTGTAGATCTCCTTATTTTTACTGCTTTCTGTGGTCAGCTACAATAAGGTATGAAGGGCATCACTACTATTATCTCTAAAATATCCTTAGTGAATCAGAATTTCAGTTATACTCATTCAGGCGCTAGAAATTTATGAAGGAGCTTGAAGAAATTGAGGGCTTACCAACTTACCAAAAGATACGTTTCAGTACTATAGACTTATAAATGTCTTGCTAAAATGATAAAAGTAAATCTAGCACAGTGCTTAATTTGAAATAAAATAGAAGTCAATTCAAATATAGTATAAAAGTATTTTAGTAAATTGATCAAATCCATGCAAAACTATACATATAATCTCTGATTCTTAAAAAGTAATTATAGAATTTTTAATCCAGTGTTTTAGAGGCTAGTTAATATATCCAAGTTCCTTTTCAAAATTTAGTACAAATTGAAACTTTTATTCTTCTTAAAAATCTGTACTAGCTGCATCCACATATACTAATATGCTGCTTTCTTTTCAGCAGTTACTAGTTATCAATACTACCCTAAGGTAACGCACGTATCTATATGCAGCAAATACAGAAGTTTCCTTGCAAAACAATTATCCCGATTTCTAAAGGAATTAATTATAAAAAATTAAACCAATTTGTTAGAATTCCTTTTAGATTCCCTGCCATCTTCTCTTTCATTTATTGATTCATCCAACACCGACATGCCAGGGTGATGAAATCAGAGATGGTTACCCTGATGCTTCCCATCTCACAGGAGATAGACTTTAGTTAACACAAAACAGACATACAAATGAGCTTTCAGGATCATGAGATGAATTGGCCAGGCCCCAGGCCTTTTTGATGAGGCAGTATTTCAGATGAGACCTGAAAGACAGAAGGTGCCAGCATGTGAAGGCTGAAGAAAAGATTCAGCCAGACAGAAACAGCTAGAAAGAGCTGGGCTGGTTAGCGGAAATGAGAGACCACCTCACGTCGATTCTTGTTCCTTTAATGCCCGGAGCTGATTTTCATGGCTGTGAGGTCACCGTTCCTGCTCTGCTTTTTCTCCCGTAGCACTTTACCCACCTTCTTGCATACCATATAGTTTACTTTTATGTTTAGTCCTTCTCCCCCTCCTCACACGCAAGCTCCTTGAGGACACCTCCACATTCCTGCTCAGTTTCTGGCACATAGGAAGTGCTCAATCAGTGTTTACTAAATGGATGGATGGATTTCGAGACCCACAGCTGGGGTCCTGAGGAGCTGTCCCACAAACAGGAGACCCTCAGGAATGGAATAGCCTCTCAGGTCCTTAAAGGGCAGAGAGCTTAGGAATATTTGTTAATTTAATGAGGTGCGGGGATCTTACCGACACCCCCTAGAATGAATTCTGTTACAGATTTTTTTTGGAGGTGGCAACAGATACCACAAGCTTTCTTACCAGTGACCTAAATTAAATTTCCCAAGGGAAAAACTCTCTTGCTTCTAGGCCTTCATACATATTATTCTTACAGCTTGGAATATTCTTCCCCTCCTCTTGAGAATTTTTGTCATTCTCGAGATCTCATTTTATGGGGGAAGCCTTCCAAGATACCTCTGCAGCACTGCTCCTCTGTGCTCCCATAGGCCCCGGTATCCCCCCATCATAGGACTGATCATATTTTGTGTTGTCACTTTTCTAATTTGTTGGTCTATTTATAACTCATCTGTCCCATCCCCATTTGTCCCGAGCACCAAGTGTAATCGTAGCTTAACAATTACGTGTTGAATGAATTTTTAAACTTTTTGCAAGCCTTCCAAATGACTCATCCTCTTCCCATTCATTTTTACTCTGTCTTTAATTAGGGTAGGAACACTGTCTGGCACATAGTAGATACTGAATGTGGCAGACACTATGACTTGTCTATCCAAGAGCCACTTTTCTTCTCTTCTTTATTAACATAGATCAGCTTTAACCCAGGGATACAAAATGGCCACCGAAGTACTCAGTTTCCCAGCTTCCCTTATTGCTACGTGTGCCACGTGACACACTCCTGGCCACTGAGGAGAAACCAGAAGTCTTCTGGAGAGGGGTGGGGGGAAGCTTTCGCTTTCCTAAAGAGAAGAAAGTACAGCAACTGACCGACAGTAACAGTAACTGTTTCAGCTCTTCCTTATTTCTTCTTACTCGGAACTCACTCAAGGCCTAGACTGCTACAGCTATGTTTTTAAATTTTTTTATTCAAGTATGGTTGATTTACAATGTTGTGTTAATTTCTGCTGCACAGCCAAGTGACTCAGTTATATGTCTCTATATATTCTTTTCCATATCTTTTCCATTATGGTTTATTACAGGATATTGAATATAGTTCCTTATGCTGTATAGTAGGACCTTGTTTATCCATTCTATATATGAGTTTTCATCTATCTGCTAATCTCAAACTCCAAGTTCATCCGTCTCCCGACCCCCTCCCCCTTGGCAACCACAAGTCTGTTCTCTATGTCTGTGAGTCTGTTTCTGTTTCACAGATAAGTTCATTGGTGTCATATTTTAGGTTCCACATATAAGTGATATCATACGATATTTGTCTTTCTCTTTCTGACTCATTTCACTTAGTATGATAATCTCTAGGTCCATCCATGTTGCTGCAAATGGCATTATTTCATTCCTTTTTATGGCTGAGTAATATTCCATTGTATATATGTGCCACATCTTCTTTATCCATTCATCTGTCGATGGGCATTTAGGTTGCTTCCATGTCTTGGCTATTGTAAATAGTGCTGCTGTGAATGCAGGGGTGCATGTATCTTTTTGAATTATAGGTTTTTCTGGGTATATGCCCAGGAGTGGGATTGCTGGCTCATATGGTAGGTCTATTTTTAGTTTTTTGAGGAACCTCCATACTGTTCTCCATAGTGGCTGCACCAATTTACATTCCCACCAACAATGTAGGCGGGTTCCCTGTTCTCCACACCCTCTCCTACTGCAGCTATTTTTTGAAGACAAAAGAACCTAAGTCTGTGATAACAGCATTGAGACAAGGTATGAGCCCTGGGCTGCCTACCTCAAAACATTTTACAATGTGAAACAAATAAATCCCTATTTAATTTACTTTTGGTTCGTTTTTTTAATTTCATACACCGAAAGCATTCCTAAATTATACACGTATGACTTCTTCTCAGCATTCAATCTATTTGACTTCTTAAAGGATTTGACCTCTCACTTCTCTCAAGGTCTTACCCAGCTCTATGCAAGTGAGGCCCAATTCCCCATTTTATGAAACTGAAGACTGAAACAAACACATGATCTTGCCACACAGAAGCAATAATGAACATTTTGTTATAGAAAACAAACCAACGGTAATAACCTTAAATGATACCGCGAGACCCAACCCTCATTCTCATTTTCTTACCCCCTCTCCTCGGAAGCCACAGCTTTCACGAAGTTTATGTAAATCTTTACAGTCCTTTTAAAGATATTTTTACGTATAACCTTATTTATGTGTAATGAAGTATTCATCTGTGTGAATTTACATAATTGCTTAACCCACAAATAAGGATGATTTCATCTCATTTTGTCTGATACTTACACCTCATTTATTATTTTTTTCTCTTGTTGCCTTAGTTAGGGTCTCCAGTTCAATCTTGATCAGTAGGGGATATAGCAGGCACTCTGGTCTTAAAACCAACTTTATAAGAAGTACCTGTAATATTTCACCTTTCAAGTCAGGGAAGTTTCTTCTTTTTCCTATTTTTCATTTCAGTTATTGTATATTGTACATTTACTTATTTGATAATAATGGCTATTTAACAATATTTTATAAAAGTATTTTCTTATATATGTAAAGTTTTAGATCATGATAGTGTAAAGTTTTTAACATTTGATAAACATTTGTTAAAGCATTTAAATTTTAGATCATCATTTAGTTGATGTTGTAATCAGTTTCCAAGACTCGTTCTGGGGAAGCCAATTGCCATGTCATGAGGACACTCAAGTGACTGTCTGTGGAGCCCCATATAGAGAGAAATTGAGGCCTCTTTTTGTCCTTATAAAAAAAGGAAATTTGGACACAGAGATAGGCATCGAGGGAAGCTGATGTGGGAGGGATACAGAGAGAAAACACCATGAATAAGTCAAGGAGAAAGGCCTACAATAGATCCTGTCCTCCGGGCCCCCAGCAGAAACCAACGCTGCTGACACCTTGATTTTAGACTCCTAGCCTCCAAAACTGTCTCAATAAATCTCTGCTGTTTAAGCCACCCAGTCTGTGGCTTAAACTTTGCGACAGAAGCCAAGTATGAGCCAAATGTTGCTCTAAATTCCTACGTTGAAGTCCTGACCTCCCAGTACCTCAGAGTGTATTTGGAGGTAGACCTTAAAGAGGTGATTCAGGTTAAGTGAGGTCTTTAGGGTAGGTCCTAATCCGATACGACTGATGTCCTTATAAGAAGAGATGAGGACACGACATGCACAGAGAGACGATCGTGTGAAGACATGGGGAGAAGAGAGCCATCTACAAGCCAGGGAGAGAGGTCTTACGTGAACCAACCATGTTAGCTGACACCTTGATCTCTGACTTCTAGCCTCCAGAACTGTGAGGAAATAAATACATTGTTTAAATCACCCAGTCTGTGGTACTTCGTTGTAGCACCCCCAGCAGACTGATACAGTGAACCACCTTGGGCATGGGTGCTCCAGCCCTGGTTCAGCCTGCAGATGACTGTGACCTTGGCCCACCTCTTACTGCCACCTCACGAGAGACCTGTAGCCCGAACCACAGCTGAGCTACTCCTAAATTCCTGACTCACAGAAACTTTGAATTAATCAATGTTTGTTCTTGTCTTAAATCATTAAGCTTTGGGGTAATTTTTTTTTACATATGATAGATAACAGATACAGTGGATTAAAGAAATAAGATAATTAACTCTATTTAATTGGTAAGGTCCGGAAAATTCCATATGCCACTCAGAACTCAGTTTGATACTATGAATACCATCTGATTTTGAGACCTATTGTTTCAAAGAAACAATAAGCTCTACTCTGTACTCAGCTTTAAGTTCCAAAATTACCTTCAGTTTCAGTTCAAATGTATCATGCATGAAAAGCAGAGGCCTTATATTTTTTGATTTGTCCATGTAGCTGGACAAATCGGAAAATTAACATATGTGGGGATCAGCTGAACTCCTTTTTGGCAGTGTTTTCTCCAGAATGGCGTTCGATATTAGCCTAACCAGCGTGGGGTCTAAACCAGACTTCTCTCTGTACTTGTATACAGTCTCAAGCAAGCAAAGGAAAAGAAAGATTGGCAAACTTGGCAATGTTGCCCATGGTACCTTTTGATGGCCACCAGCTCCCCTGATTCGATACTCTTGCCCATCAGCACACTCCCATAAGTGCCGTCCCCCAGCTGTCTCATGGTTGTGTATCGGTTCATCTTGGAAAAATAATGCAGCACAAGTTGTTGACTGAAATGACTTCCTTGTTGAATATAAATGCTTCTTTATTTTTGTTCGTTTTTGCCCTTAGACTGTTGTTGCTACACTGGTGACAGGCTTGTCATCATTAAGCACAGGCTCTTCCCCAAGATTATGTAGGTTCATAAGATATAGCAATAAGGAATCTGGCAAGGAAACAGTGCTTCCATTCTTATGAACACCCTGTAAAAAAAGCAAAACAAGAATAAAAGGGATTTTCATTAAAGAACCTCTTCCAAAAATTTACTGGTAACCTAGGAAAATTATAAATACCAACGTGTTAAGCATGTGTCATTAAATCAATTGTGCGATGCGAACGATGTTCACCTATAAAAGACTGACGGTACTCACTGGTGAATGCTTCATTTACACGGTGCCATGTTACTTATCGCATGAACGTTCAATAAATACTGGCTTAATGATTTGCATGATTGCTTTTTTACTGACTATATAATGTAATCTATATTAGTCCAAATCAGATTTTGGGAAGTCAGACGCTCTACTATGTCCATTCCTTGAATCAATGTTTGCATCATATTTAATTTGGACCATAATCCCTTATTTGAAACTCCTGGGCCAGACGTGTTTGGAATCCAGGAATTTGCATATTTTAGAAAAGTAATATGGTACGTAACACCTCCTAAGCCGCATCTTAATGTGCCCGTAGAAAAATGTTTGAAAAGTACACTAAGTAAAATAAATGAAGACCATAAATGACCTCGCGTCATTCGGGTCATGTTTTGTTGCAGATGAATTTGCACAGATTAACTTTTTATTTTTTATAAATTTATTTTTTTGTTTGTTTGTTTTTATTTTTGGCTGCATTGGGTCTTCGTTGCCGTGCTGGGCTTCCTCTGGTTGTGGTGAGTGTGGGCTACTCTTCGTTGCGGTGCGCAGGCTTCTCATTGTCGTGGCTTCTCTTGTTGCGGAGCATGGGCTCTAGGTGCGCAGGCTTCAGTAGTTGTGGCATGTGGGCTCAGTAGTTGTGGCTCACAGGCTCTAGAGTGCAGGCTCAGTAGTTGTGGCGCACAGGCTTAGTTGCGCGGCATGTGGGATCTTCCCGGGCCAGGGAGTGAATCCATGTCCCCGTGCCACCAGGGAAGCCCCAGATTAATTTTTAAAAATTCATCTTTCAGAGCTTTGAGGGTTTCAAAACTACAGAAAAGGGATTGTGGATCTGTATATATTTGAAAGGTACAAGTTTCTCTAGGTTCTGATTTTGTAACTATTATTAAAGAAAACACACAAAGCACATAAAGCTTTAGTGTCTACCTCATTAAAACAGCGTTCAGTAACTTCCTCCCATTATTCTGTCTTAGTTCTGCATTCAAGGAACAATTTCGCATTTCATACTTGTTTATCATTCTTATGTTGCTTTAAAAAATCTCTATCATTCTGTTACAAGGCTGTATGCTTAGTTACAAAGTGCAACAACATGTTTGGCACTATCAAATAGTTTGTTTTAAAATGCCTTTTACAGGGACTTACCTGGTGGCTCAGTGGTTAAGAATCCGCCTGCCAATGCAGGGGACACAGGTTTGAGCCCTGGTCCAGGAAGATCCCACATGCTGTGGAGCAACTAAGCCCGTGTGCCACAACTACTGAGCTTGCGCTCTAGAGCCCGCAAGCCACAACTACTGAGCCTGTGTGCCACAACTACTGAGCCTGTGAGCCACAACTACTGAAGCCCGTGTGCCTAGAGCCTGTGCTCTGCAACAAGAGAAGCCACCGCAATGAGAAGCCTGTGCACTGCAACAAAGAGCAGCTCCTGCTCGCTGCAACTTGAGAAAGCCCGTGCACAGCAACGAAAACCCAATTCAGCCAAAAATAAATAAATAATAAATTTGAAAAAAAATAAAATACCTTTTACAGGGAATTCCCTGGTGGTCCAGTGGTTAGGACTACATGCTTTCACTGCCGAGGGCCCGAGTTTGATCCCCGGTTGGGGACTAAGATCCCACAAGCCGTGCGGTGTGGCCAAAAAATAAAATGCCTTTTATAATCTGGTGCTTAACTCAAAGATTTTTTTTTTTTTTTTTTTTGCGGTACGCAGGCCTCTCACTGTTGTGGCCTCTCCCGTTGCGGAGCACAGGCTCTGGACACGCAGGCTCAGCGGCCATGGCTCACGGACCCAGCCGCTCTGCGCCATGTGGGATCCTCCCGGACCGGGGCACGAACCCTTGTCCCCTGCATCGGCAGGCGGACTCAACCACTGCACCACCAGGGAAGCCCAAAGATTTTTTTTTTTTCACTGTAGCATGATCTCCACGACATAAAATCATAAAAATTGCTTCTCTATTAGATGCAGAAATTTAGGAGCGACAAGAATATGTTTTAGTTGTCAAAGTACCTAAGGCTTCCAAAAATAGGCTTTCTGAGGAAACATGGCAGAGAAGTGCGCTACAGCTGTGTTGTTTCCTTTATACAGGAACACATTTGTCCACAGGAAACTTTGGAAGAAACCGTGGGGCTTTTAAATAACAGGGAGTGTGTGTTAATTTGTCATTTATTTTACTTCATATAGAGAATAATCACTTCAAAGGCACATGAGAGGTAGTTTAGGCCATGCTAACTCTGTGGCCAGGATCTTGAAAAAGAGATCACAATAGTAAATTCCAGTTCTGTTTAGTGGTTCCTTCATTTTTCTCAGCTTAAATCTGAGCAAATGGTCTTAACACATGCCAGCAAATGGTTCCCCATTTGCCTGAAAATGAAGTTCTTTTGTAAGTGGTCATTACATTATACACAGACACAGATTCTAAATATTAAGGCATTAATATAGAGAAAGGTAACATCCCCGCCTCCTCACATATTTCCTGACCAAAACGTGTATTTGCTTTTCTTCATTTTTCCTTTATCTGGATAAGGAAATAGAAGTTTGAAAGCTCTTTGGGGGGTTGTTTTGTACCCTGTACTATGATTAAACAAAACATGGACTCTGAAGTGTATTTCTTCTGATCACTTAGACTCTTATTAAATCAGTATTTTGCATTTTATTATCAGCATGTTAAATTGTTTTTCTTTCTTTTCTTTTTTTTTTTTTTGCTGCACCGGGCAGCTTGTGGGACCTTAGTTCATCAGTCAGGGATTGAACCCCATTCACCGCAGTGAAAGCGTCGAGTCCTGACCACTGAACCGCCAGGGAATCCCTAAATTGCTTGACATTCTTTTCTAGCTTTTCTGTTTAAGGTGACATACACTTATCTCTTTCAAGGAAATGTGCTTTCTAGAGGTTTACTGATTCTTTCTGGTTAAGTAACAATACAGAGAATAAATTTGTCCAAAAGGCCATGGTGTTTATCATATCAGTAAAATTATACAGTAAAAACACAGAGGGATCAAATGACCTATGAGCAGTCAGAGAATCAGTGATGGAGTCAGTGGAATACTTGCATTAGCCTGAAGCTGTTTGGGTTTTTAGTGCAGTCCCCAGCTGCTAAACAACCCACTCCTGTCAGCTTTTACAATCACTGGTGCACCTAAAGGAACCACCCCTCTCTGCTGCCAAACCATATAGAAACTACCCCGCAATGAAAGCTGCCCACCCCCTCCACCCCCTAAAGATTCCTAACTCCTCACCCTAAAACGCCAAGATGCTATAAACAACCGGGAAAGTGCACAGGGTGAGCCCCACCCTGGCTACACCATGGGGCTACATCTGTCTCGTCCTGATACCTGGAAGGACTTAGTGAAAAATTATAGGCCAGAAACAGTGAAGGGAAAGAGTGTGAGTGGGGGAGAAGGGAGTCTTCCTGGAGTTCCTTAAGAAAATTATTATTTTTACCCAACCCCCCAAAAGTATTTAATTAAGAATTTTAATGGGATAAATAGCATCTTCTTTTCTTTGCAAATCTGCTGCACATGTAACAAATTGTTTTCTTGTTCATACCTCACTGAGGACAGGTATTGAGGGTCTGAGAGGTAGGCAGTTATGTAGGCACTTCTGGAAAAGGACAAATGGCTTGAGAAGGGAGTGAAAGAGGGAGCGGCACAGATGGGGAGAGAAGTTCAGAGTAAGAGATGCCAGAAACATTGAAACTTCCCCTTGCAGCGGCTCAACAACCTGCAAAAGTGGGATTAACTGCCTCTTTCCCGTCCACTATTAAGACCATCAGCCCACCATCATCAGTACTGTTAGCACAACAGACCATTCAGTCATTGGCTCCTTTCTGCATTGCCCTGGAAGCCCAACCGGTTTTGGAGTGGCTATTGTAGAAACTGCACTCCAAGCCTAACCAATCATCTTCCAAATAAACACTGGAAACGCAAAGTTTGTTTCAAGTGCTATAGCATAGGATACTTATATTCAGGGAAAAATAAGTAAGGGACACAGCCATTTCCCAGTTTCTTTCGTTTGAGGGGTAAAGATTATGGATATGACATAGATTTTAAAAAGCTCTGATTTGTGGCTCTCAGAGAACTGGGCCAGTTTACTAACCTTTAAGTAACACAAGTTTACATACTATGCTCCCAAACAAAACTTTAAAAAGGCCTCTTTTGAGTCATGTTAAATACAAAATAAACAGCTCTCCAGGGTGAGAAGCTGACCATTTCAACTGTCCCCTTATCCCCCTAAAAATATAAGGATAATGGCCTAATGGCATAGATATATAAAGGTAAAGGATTTTTTTTTAAATCATTACTCCCATGTACCTACTCACTGATAGCATATAAACAACTATTTTTATCAGTGTAGAATAGGAAGGTCCTAAACAGATTACTAGTCAAAAACAGTATATGTAACTTAAAAGACAGACTGCCTATGGGTCCCCAGTTCACACCCAATAATATTTCTCTGCAAGTTACATATATTCTTCTCTGTGGACCTTTGGAAAGATAACTCTGCAAAACAGGGATGTATTGACATGATTTCTTATGCACATATTTCCATATATATGCAACAAAGCAAAACAAGTAAATGTAATGTAACTATGATCCTCAATTAATTTAATAGAACTGTTAGGAACTTGGAATTTTCTGCAGTCCAGCTCCAGTACTTACTGACTTCCTTATGAGTTATACAAACCTTATATTCTGGTTTAAGGAAAAAGACATTTATTTAGAGGCTCAATTATAGGCCTGCATTAGATAAATGCCCTTATCATTTCTCTCCCATTCTAGTTGTCTTACTTTTATCGAAGTGCGCAATTACTGTAAACTTGAGCTTTATTCTCAACAGCTTCTGCCAGCTAATAAGGGATTTAGATAGGATTAAAGAAGATTAACAGAGAGGGCAAATGGAGGGTAAAATTCGTGTCTGCCCAATCACTGAGCAGATAATGTTTCCATGTCTTCAACTTGTCTTTGTAGAATCTGCTGTAACGTTATTACTCTAAGGCTGGCATTAACGTTTGTTTAAAAAAAAAAAAAAAGTAACGCCATAAAAACCATTAAGTCGTTTCAAAAGCAAAAGAGAAAACAGATTTCAAACTAACCAAATCATACGTTTACAGAAATTAAAAGGGGAGATTTTACAATGGGAAAACAGGATTCTGTGTTAAAAAATAAATAAAAGCATGGTGCTCTGTGCTAATATTCACAAACGTTTAAAACGAAGCAAAACCAAACCAAAGTAACCCACCCCAACGAAGAGATGGTACAGCCAGCTTTGCGTAGGCAGAAGGTGGCCGCCCTGGGAGGGAGGGGAGGGTTTGTCCCTTCCCGGTCACTCGGCGGTGAACAGGGCGCGGGGCCGATAAAGGAAAGCCAAAAGGCTGGAAAGTAACGTTTGCCTTCGCCACTATTTCGACTGAACGGGTCGTTTTTCTGATTAAAATCACTCCGATAACTTTGACTCTCTTTATGAGAATTCCGTTACAATTAGAACAAATGCCTGATCATTTTAAAAGATTATCTAAACACAATCACATACATTTCTTTCCTTTTAGAATTGAGATTACAAACCACTAAAAAACCAGTTTTATTGCCCCCCCTCCCCCGACTCCAGCCCTGTCCTTAAACTGACCATGTCTCAGTCTTATTTGTAGTTAAGAAGCAGTTTTCGTTCCCAGACGCTCTGATCTTTTCTCGCAAACCGGGACTTTTAAAAGACTCCCGTCTGCGGGCAGGGCTCGTCCCCGAGGCCCTGCGTGTCCGGCCGCAGCGGGCAGGTGATCCCCTGAACCCCCCCCCCGCGGTTGGCTCGGCGTGAGGACTGGGGGCGCCCGCTGGTCCACCCTGTGCCGGGATTCCGCTTTTACCTGGGAGTCATTTGGGAATGCACGAATGAGGACTGAATTTGGACCCAGTTTCTCTTTCTTCTTTCTCCTTTTCAATTTTGTAACAGTTTTGAACTCAATTCCACTGCCTTCTCCAGACCTGATCCCGCCCCTCACTCCTAAAAGTAGCGTCCCCTCCAGCCTAAGCACTAAAGGGAGCGGGGGAGAGCAGGGGGGTGCATTGGGAGACCCTGGGGTAGAGGTTCGGGGGTGCGGGTCCCTCAGACTGGTGGATTCCCGCCGTCATCCTCCAACCCAGGACTGACCGCGCCGTCTAGGAGCGCAGGAAAATGGTCGAGGGGGTCTCGGAGCGAACCGACAGCTATAGGAGCAGGTTGACCGCCTCCTGCCCGTCCCGCCCCTCCCCGAATTCTCCTCCCTCCAGTCCCTCCCACTACCAGTGTCCAGGCCCCTTCTCTCGGCGGAGGTTGGCGCTGGTAGGACAGGGAGCCGAGGGGACATGCCGGGCCGCCTCGCAGGACAGGCTCGGGCTGGATCGGACGGAGGGTGGCGGCCTAGCTGCCCGCTCGGGATTACCTGCCAGCGCCGGCCGCTTACCTTGTTCACTCCCTTGTCAAGCTCTGGCGAGCTGTGTGTTTCATCTCCTAGGAAACTGCGGGGATGCTCCAGCTCAGCCCGCCCGCTTACGCCCCGCCCACGGGGCGTGATCGAGCCGGAAGGCCCCGCCCGCTACGCGCACGCCCCGCCTCCTAGGGGGCGGGGCTTCCGGGGACACCTGGGTGTCAATGGAGTTAGCGCTCTGTGCCGTTTAATTGGGGGCTTGGGAGAGTCCTGATTACATTTGTAGTTATTTATTGGAAGTTGGTTTGTTTGCTCTTTATTTTGTTTGCTCCGATTCATTCTACAAAGTCTTGATTCATTGACTCTTGTTCCCAGACTTGTGAAGAGCAAGTGGAAGGCTACGTTTGCCTCCTGGTCCTTGTATTTGTCTATACATGAACTGCCTGGGGAAAAACTGCACTGGGTTGCAAGTCCAGTTGCAATCCAGAGCAGTCAACTCCTCAGGTATGTGTCATCTCCATCTTCACTTATTCGTTCAGAGTACTTACTCGTAGCAGTCACAGTGTTAGATCGTAGTGATCCCAAGGTAAATGAGTGAATGTGTGAATAAATGAGTTGTGAAAGAAGGGCACACTTGTGTTATTACCAAAAAACAAACAACAACAACAACAAAACTCAATTGGCTAGCAAAAAAAAAAGCCCATAAATCAAAAGCATGAGACATGGGGTAGTGATGTACCTATTAGTAATTATCCATTAGGTGTCAGGCTCTGGACCTGGCACTGAGAATAATGCCAGGGTAGCAGGACAGACATGTTCATGGTCCTCTCACAGCTTAAAGCTAAAAAGACAGGGGAAGTAAGAAGCATAAATAGATCATGGAAGTCTTATATGCCCAGTTATGAAGCCTAAGCCTTATCAGGCAGTAACTGGGGAACCAGTGAAGAATTTTCTACAGAGGAGTGATATGTTCACGTTTGCATTTCAGAAAGATCACAAAAGCAGCAGTGGGTAAGGTGGATTTCAGCAGTGATTGTAAAGGCAACAGAATAAAAAGGAGGCTATGGCAATCGATCAGGAAGAAACGATGAGGATCCAACTATAGCAGCGAGGCTGGGAATAGGACAGAGAGGGAGAGAATCCAAGGGTTATTTAGGAGTTAAAAGTGACAGGACCATGTGGCTTAGATGAGTGGTGTCATTCCAGTGCTAGGATCCTCTGCACCTGCCTCAGGGTGATCCCAGAAGTTTCAGGAAGAAGCCAGGGAGGGCTCATACCTAGGAGATCAAAAGACATTGAACCCAAAACACTCAATTGGAAATTCAGCCACAAAACATCCCTATGGATGACTTTGACCATCTTGAAGGGCCACAGGACAGGGTTGGGAACCTGAGATCTGGCCTGTCTGTCAAGAAACAGGTACTTCACTGTGTTATGTTTAAACAGATTATTCAGTTCACTTCGTTCCTTTTGCAAATAAGTCTAGAGTCTGTCTTGCTTCAGAGGAAGTCATAAATTATATCCTCTCAAGTGTGTTTGCTTCTGTCAAATGAATTTGAGGAGCTGATCTTTATCAATATGTTTCTAGGTCCAGCAACTTTGTTTATATGTTTTATTCACTGACTTAGAAGATTCTACTGTAATATGATATATCATCAAATTCCTGCCCAAAATGAAGTTTGAAAGCTCTGAAATAAAAATTTTTAAATACTAGAGGGACATCATAAAGACAAGTGACTATTGAAATTAAAATTTTCATTCCCAGCTTTTTTCATTTCTTAAAATGCATACTTTTTGATTTGGGTTATGATGGGACATTTGGGGGAGGTTAAGTTTAAAAACTCAGGAAATCAATGCAGCTTTTTAAAGTACAGGAGGTAAATGTAAGCTTCACATTTTTAAAACACCACACAAGTCTTTGATAAGTATAATTTTTTTTTTTTTCTTTTTTCGGTACGCGGGCCTCTCACTGCTGCGGCCTCTCCCGTTGCGGAGCACAGGCTCCGGACGCGCAGGCTCAGCGGCCACGGCTCACGCGCCCAGCCGCTCCGCGGCATGTGGGATCTTCCCGGACCAGGGCACGAACCCGCGTGCCCTGCATCGGCAGGCGGACTCTCAACCACTGCGCCACCAGGGAAGCCCGATAAGTATAATTTTTAATTGGCTTCATATGGATGGAGACTTTAGAGGTATTTCTTTAGATATGTTTGTATTTTATTTATTTATTTATTTATTTATTTATTTATTGGCTGCATCTCCCGTGGCTGGCAGGATCCTAGTTCCCCGACCAGGGATTGAACCTGGGCCCCTGGCAATGGAAGTGTGGAGTCCTAACCACTGGAGTGCCAGGGAATTTCAGATATGTTTTAATTTAAATGTCAAGATTTATGGGGTTTTTTTTAACAGAAAAGAGTTTGTTCTCTTAAGTTTACCAGTTATTAATTAAAAATTCGTCCAATTCACTATTCAGTTCATGCTCATTTTTTGTTTACTTGTGAACAGTCTCACAAAGCCTAAGTCTTGGGTGAATTAGGACAAGTAAAGTACTTTTTCCTGAGGATAAATGTAAAAACATAACTGCAAAGACTAAGTGGCAAAGGAGAAGGAAGCTGATTCACACTCCAAACTCAGATGAAGTTCAGCAGTTGAATGTTTTTGCGGGACTCCAGAGAGTGGCTGAGGTGGAGCTGAAGAAAAGAGGCTTGGCTGAAAGTCTGTGAAAGAGGCAGACCCCAGGTCTTATCCTCAAGCCTGTCCGAATGGGCGATGCCCCTCGCTAGCACAGCAGAAGCCTGGATGAGGCAGCTGCTGAAAATAGGCAGGTTAAGAAAGAGAGTGCATTTTGAATGGTGAGACCCTGGACCACTTTCTCTGCTTGGCTTCCGGAAAGATGGCAGCTGGCTCATGCCGCAGGTCATAGATTAGAACAGTACTTTCTGGGCAAGTGGATTCGAATAAGAAAAAATCCTGCAGGTCCTGAGAGTTGAGCCCTCCGGGTTGACAAGCCCCATCCAAATAAGGACTGTGGCCATTGCTTAGGGCACTGGTTCTCAAACTGGGCTGCACATTGGAATCAACTGGTAAGATTTACAAAAAATACTCATGGCCTGTGTCCCACTCCCAAGGTAATCTGATGTCATTGGTCTGGGTTGCAGCATGGGCTTTGGAAGGTTTTAAAAACACCCCAGGTGATTCTCATGCATGGCCAAGTTTTAGAACCATTAGTTTAGGGAAGATATTAAACCTATTTTTCACCTTGCCCAAATTCTGGTTAAATAGCTTTGTATAACCTACTAGTAAAATATGCCGCAGTGTTCATGGCAGCATTATTCGCAAGAGCCAAAAGATGGAAACAACCCAATACCCACTGATGGATGTGACTGGATAAACAAAATGTGGTCTATACATATTACACAATGGAATATTATTCAACTTAAAAAGGAATGAAATTCTGATAGATGCTACAATATGCATGGACCCTGAAAGCATCATGTTGAGTGAAATAAGCCGGATATGTCATGATTTCACTTATATGAAATTCCTAGAATAGTCAAATTCGCAGAGATGGAAAGGGGAATAGAGCTTACCAGAGACTGAGAGAAGGATGCATGGGGAGTTACTGTTTAATGGGTGTAGAGCTTCAGTTTGGAGATGAAAAATGCCTGGAAATGGATAGTAGTGGTGGTTGTACAACATTATGAATGTTCTTAATGCCGCTGAATTGTACACTTAAAAATGGCTAAAATGGTAAATTTTATGTTATGTATATTTTAGAACAATAAAAAATATTTAAACAAACAAACTAGGCCAAATAAGGACTGTGAGACTCTTAAGGAGATTCTGTGACTCAGAGGAAACAGAAACAGTACAGGGAACATCTTCTTAAAAGGCAATACAAACCCAAACTATAATTCATATTCTCCAAGCCATAAAGAGAAAATACTGTGTCTGTGAATGTAACAGGAAAAGGATCCTATAATAGGAATTAATATTCAGGGAATAATAAAGAGCTCTTAGAAAATAAAACTAGGTAGCAGAAATCTAGAATAAATTAATAAAATAGTTGAAGATAAATTTAAGGAAAACTCCCAGAAATTAGGACAAAACAACATATAGTTTTTTAAAAAAAAACAAGAGAAAAGATTAGAAAATAAGAGGATCAAGTATTTCCTCTAACTAATGAATGTGCAGAAGAAAAGAAAGAGGAAGTGGAATCAAAAATCAAAAAACTAACACAAGAATAGCACAGAATTGAAGGACACTTGTTTCCAGATTCAAAGAGCCCACCAAACACCCAGTAAAACAATAGGGGGAAAACCCACACAAAGACACATCACTGTGAAATTTCAAAAACTTGGTGATAAATAGAAGATTCTATAAGCTTCCAAAAAGAAAAAACAGGTCACACACATGTGATTAGGAATCACAGTGGTAAATGATGCTGAAAACTGGGAATATATCCAAGCAAACAAAAAACTCTTAGCAATGAAGAGACCATAAATTCGATAGCTGCCCGTTTCCACACCTCAACAAACGCAATTCCAGATTTCTAACTTCGGAGCAACCTGAATCATATTGACAGTTTCCTCAATTTTCACATTCACTTTGTACCAAATGATATATGCTGGAGGAGGGTTATCATTGGATTTGATCAGTGGGTATCACTCTTGCTGGGTCATTTTAGGAGAAAGCTGTAACCTCAAAATGTGCAGGATCGCTACGTATTTCTCTGCTCTTTGCATTACCAAGAAGGGGTGGGACATTAGGTGATCCGCAATGTTGACCTTAGTTCATACTCCTTCCATCAACCTAAAGAGATTTTTTATTTTTCTTTAAGTGCCTTGACATAATCCCAAAATGGATATCCATCTTCAAGAATATAGCAGTTTCTCACCAAACACTCTTCAGTAGGATTAAAGGATTTCTTTTTCGACTATTTGCCTCTCTCCAAAGTTATTTCATTTCTAGAGAAATGTTCATACAGAGGCTACTATTTTATTCGAGGAAATGCAAAGAATTGAGTTTCTAAAAATTCGAGGCAAATTTTACATACATTGAAATGCCAGACCTTAAGTGTACAATTAATCAGGTGTTTATAAGTGTGCACACCTGTGTTATTACCGCCTGGATCAAGATACAGAACATTCCCATCATCCCAGAAAGCGCTCTTGTGTCCCTCAACAGCCAATCCCTACTCCTTTCTCCACAAACTTCAACTGATTTCTATTATCATGTATTAGTTTTACCTGTTCTTGAACTTCATGTAATTGGAATCTGGAGGATTTAGTCTTTTGTGCCCTGATGCTTTTGCTCAACATAGTGTTTTGAAACTCATCTGTGTTGTTGTGTTTATCTGTAGTTCATTTTTGAAATTACGGAATAGGAGTCCATCATTTGAATTTACCATCATTTATTTGTTCATCTTCCTGTCAATTGACATTAATTAATATAAATAAAGCTGCTATGATAATTCCTGTTCAAATCTTTTAAATGAAAATATGTTGTCTTTTCTTTTGAGTAAATATGCAGGAGTGAAAAGGCTGGATCATAAAGGAGGTGTATGTTAAACTTTAAACGAACTACCAAACGGTTTTCCAAAGTAATTGTACAATTTAACAATTTTACCAGCAACGTAGGAGAATTCAACTTTGCCCCACATCCTTGCTAACATTTGGCACTGTACATTAAAAAACAATTAGCCATTCCACTGATTGCAAAATTTCTCATTTAGTTTTAATTTACATTTCTCTGATGACTAATAATTTTGAGACTCTTTTCATGTATATATTAGCCATGCATACGTTTTCTTTTGTAAAGTGACTATTCAAGATTTTTGGCAATTTTTTATTGGGTTGTTTGTCTTCTTGTTACTGATTAGCTTGAGTTCTTTATATATTCTGCATACAAGTTCTTTGTCAGATATATGTTTTGCAAATATTTTCTCTTTGTGGCTTGCCTTCTCATATTCTTAACTATGTCATTTGATGAGCAGAGGTTTTAGATTCTGATAGTGTCCTATTTATGTTTTTTCTTTAACAGCTAGTGCTTTTCATGTTCTAAGAAATCTTTGCCTACCACAAGGTCACAAAGATAGTCTCCTATGTTTTCTTCTTGAAGCATATTTATACGTTTAGCTTTTACATGTAGGTCTATTAACCAACACAGATTAATTTTTTTCTGTATATGTGGGAGTTGCAGTTTATTTTCCCCCCAGGTGGATATGTAATGAATTACATTATTTTTAAAAATATATTAATATTTATTAGCACAATTATAATGATCAGTATTAATATTTAATGTTCATTATTAACATACGCTACTATGTTAATATAACAGATTATATACAACAAATATTTAACATATTACATTCTAGTCACTCATCTAGGTAAGTGGATCATATTTTTATGAGTTTGAAAGGTTATTTTCTTTTTTTAAATTATTTTTTAAATTGAAGTATAGTTGATTTACAAAGTTCTGTTAGTTTTAGGTGTACAGCAAAGTGATTCAGTTATATCTATTTTATATATGTGTGTATCTGTTAATCCCAAACTCCTAATTTATCTCTTCCCTGCCTTTCCCCTTTGGTAACCATAAGTTTGTTTTCTATGTCTGTGGGTCTATTTCTGTTTTGTAAGTAAGTTCATTTGTATCATTTTTCTTAGATTCCACATATAAATTATATCATATGATATTTCTCTTTCTCTGTCTTATTTCACTTAGCATGATAAACTCTAGGTCCATCCAGGATTACATTAATTTTTAAAATGTTAAGTCAAAGTTATAAACCCCACTTGAAAATGATGTATTATCCTTTTTATATGTTGCTGGGTTCAGTTTAATAATATTTCCATAAGAATTTTTCAATTATGTTCATGAGGGATATTGATCTGAATTTTTTTTCTTGTAGTGTTTTGTCAAATTTTCATATTACGGCTGTGCTAAACTTGGGAAAACAGTTAGGAAGTGTTCCTTCCTCTTATTTCCTGAGAGAATTTGGGTAGACTGATACTAGTTTTTCTTTAAATGTCTGATAGCCTTCAACAGTTTAATTATCTAGGCCTAGAGTTTTCTTTGTAGGAAGGTTTTTAATTACAAATTCATCTTCTAAAATAATTATAGGCTTATTCATAATTTTTATTTCATTTTGCATCCGTTTTGGTAAGTTTCTTTCAAGGAATTTTCCTCATTTCATCGCACTTGTCTAATGTGTTGCCTTCCAGTTGTCATAATCTTTCCTTATATCCTCTGGATGCCTATAGGATGTGTCTTTATTCTGCCTTCACTTTTTTTTTTTTAATTTTATTTATTTATTTATTTTTGGCTGTGTTGGGTCTTCTTTTCTGTGCGAGGGCTTTCTCCAGTTGCGGCGAGCGGGGGCCACTCTTCATCGTGATGCGCAGGCCTCTCACTGTCGCGGCCTCTCCCGTTGCGGAGCACAGGCTCCGGACGCGCAGGCTCAGCGGCCATGGCTCACGGGCCCAGTTGTTCCGCGGCATGTGGGATCTTCCCGGACCGGGACACGAACCCGTGTCCCCTGACTCATTTGTGGATGCTTGGTATTGCACTTCTTTTTTTTTTTTTTGGCTGCTCGGCTTGTGGGATCTTAGTTTCCTGACCAGGATTGAACCCAGGCCCCTGCAGTAAAAGCACTGAGTCCTAACCGCTGGACCACCAGGGAGTTCCCTGGTATTGCACTTTTGAAGATGGATTTGTTTTAGTTTTGCCATTAGTTTTAGGGTACATTCTTTGGACCTAGGATATAAACTTTACTCCCTACGGCCCTTCTAGGGTTTCGATGGAAAGCCCATGGTGTTTGCCAGGCCCAGCTTGGGGAGACTTAACTCCTCATCCTGCCTCCCTTGCAGCCGGCAGATGAGACGGTTGCTGTGTTTCTGCAGCTTTTTCAGCTGTTGCTTTAACAGTCCCCTTGGAATCTCGTCTACGCACGCACAGGTCAGGGGTCAATTTAAAGTGAGTTTGTACCTAGATTTAGGGGGCTTCCTCTCTGTGGCTTCTCTTTTCCAAGGTTCCTCCCTCAATTTCCAGCTGCTCTGGCAGCCCCAGACTCCATCCTCTGACAAGCCAGAAACGCTGGGTTCTGCTCCAGTTCTAGCTGCCCCGTGTCCTGTGGACTGGGATGTGTCCTGAGGAGAGAAGCTGTGTATACGTGGACCACAGCCATCGTGGTTCCCTTCCCTCCAAATTCCCTCCAATTTCTACTTGACTTTGGTGATTTTTCTAAGGCCTTCACATAGTTATGCTTTATATTTGTCCAGAGTTTATAACTGTTACCTGAAGGAGAGTTAGTCCAATACAATTCACTCCACCATTTCCAGAACTAGAAATTCAACAATTTACTTTTGAGTGTTGATACTTCAAATATTCCAGAGCAATATTGTATTCTGTGACCTTAATATTCCTATTTGTATTTTGAAGGACTGATGTGTAGATGTGTAACAGCAAAATGGCAAAATATGTATTCTGAGTCTCAGCATAACATCAGGATTGGCGGTGGCTTAATGTAATCATTATTTGGGGGAGTCCCTCCTATACATCCTCATCCTTGTGCTTTCCATAAATTGTTTCATCCTCAAATAATAAATTTTTCAGTGGTTAAACCTTAATTGAGGACTTCCCTGGTGGCACAGTGGTTAAGAATCCACCTGCCAATGCAGGGGACACAGGTTCAAGCCCTGGTCCGGGAAGATCCCACATGCCGCGGAGCAACTAAGCCCGTGCGCCACAACTACTGAGGCTGCACTCTAGAGCCCGTGAGCCACAACTACTGAGCCCACGTGCCACAACTACTGAAGCCTGCGTGCCTAGAGCCTGTGCTCCACAGCAAGAGAAGCCACCGCAATGACAAGCCCGCACACTGCAACGAAAGAGTAGCCCGCGCGCAGCAATGAAGACCCAACGCAGCCAAAAAATAAATAAAATCCTTTTTTAAAAAACCCTTAATTGATGTTTCTTCCAATTCTCCTTACAGGATGGAGTGTTGAAAAGAAGTGTGTATATTTTTAAACTACCAGCATATTCCTTATCAAAGATTGGCAGCATATCCTTCAGTACTTGATTCCTGTCAAGACAAGGGCTGACCTAGCAGCTTCACGGTTCTTTAAGACTGCATTTCACATTTGAGCTTTTCCTTTCTTAGGAAGATAAGCATTCTTGAAGATGTCATTACATAGCCTTCTCAGAACTTCCAACTGATAATATTTTGTAAGCCTAAAATCAATAGAGAATCTCTGAACTTCTTAGTACTTAAGATCAGCAATAAAATACTTGAAAGACAGAACAAGAAAAACTTAACACTTGTATATATCCTATTTTCCAAAAAAAAGAGTTCTATTAAAAATATCTTTCAAGGGCTTCCCTGGTGGCGCAGTGGTTGAGAGTCCGCCTGCTGATGCGGGGGACACGGGTTCGTGCCCCGGTCCGGGAAGATCCCACATGCCGCGGAGCGGCTGGGCCCATGAGCCATGGCCGCTGAGCCTGCGTGTCCGGAGCCTGTGCTCTGCAAAGGGAGAGGCCACAACAATGAGAGGCCCGCGTAACGCAAAAAAAAAATAAATAAATAAAAAATAAAAAATAAAAATTGAAGTATAGTTGATTTACAATGTTCTCTTAGTTTCTGTTATACAGCAAAGTGATTCAGATATATATATTCTTTTTCAGATTCTTTTCCATTAGAGTTTATTATAAGATATTGAATACAGTTGCCTGTGCTATACAGTAGGACCTTGTTGCTTATCTATTTTATATATAGTAGTGTGTGTCTGCTAATCCCAAACTCCTAATTTATCCCTCCCCCCCTTTCCTTTTTGGTAACCTTAAGTTTGTTTTCTGTGTCTGTGAGTCTGTTTCTGTTCTGTAAATAAGTCCATTTTTATCATTTTTTTTAGATTCCGCATATAAGTGATATCATACGATATTTGCCTTTCTCTGTTGGACTTACTTCTCTAGGTCCATCCATGTTGCTGCAAATGGCATTATTTCATTCTTCAAAAAGTATCTTTGATGTTCCAAACAGAAGGGTTAGCGGGTCAATGACTGCTACTGTGTTATATTCATGAGTAATTACTAGGTAATGATACTTTACATGTGAATAGCATTTTACAACCAACCAATTACAAGTTTGATTGTATGCTGACGATTCCCAAACTTGTATCTCCAAATCTGTGCCTCCATCCTGTACTCTAGACTCAGATGCCAACAGCCTACTCAACACTTCACTTAGAAATCTAAGAGTTTGAACTTAACATGTTCAAATGCAGCTCCTTGCCCCGCTCTCTCCTTGCCCCACTTCCCCAAAGTACTCCCCCTTCAGCTGTCCCCAACTCAGTTGATATAGATATATCACCACTGCAAATGTCCAATTAAAAAAAGAAGAATTCATCCCTTACTCCATTTCTGCTTTTTCTAGAGGGGGGTGTGTGTGCCACATGGCTTGTGGGATCTTAGTTCCCCAACCAGAGATCAAACCCGTGCTCCCTGAGGTGGAAGCACGGAGTCCTAACCACCAGATCGCCAGGGAATTCCCCATTTCTACATTTTAGAATTGATTTCTGACTTAGTTTAGAATTTCCCTTGGAGAACACTTGAAGAGTAAGAGGTAACTGTGGGAGTTCAGATTGTATTTATCCATTCTTTGCTAGATTATTTAAAGTAGGTATATTTATATTTTTGAGAACAACTTTTACATTTACAGTCCAAGGAATACTCTAGAAACTCAAGGTTTTGGAATGCCTGATGTTACTAGCCAGCAGCCATTTTTGATTTACAATCTATTACAAATACCTGAGAAATCACCTTGAAATTATTTTCCTGGCATTCGCACAACTGATACAGGTCGCTGATAACATTTGTTATTCTGTCACCACTTGCTCCGCCCTTCAAGTTCAGCAAATGCTTGGTATAACATTTCCCAGACTCAAGGCAACTTGTCCTCATTAAAGAAATGAATCTCCGGGGTCTCATGACAATCATGCGTATCTCTTCAATGTTTTCCACCAGCAGTGCAGACTGTAGAAGAATATCATTTGCTACCAAATAGTAGCGAAGGAAGAGTTACAGATTACTATGGTGAGGTTACCATGCTAATGAGTAGACAAAGTCTTACATATATTAACTTTGCGTATTATTAGTTCTCTTTTCTTCTCCACATAAAATATATTTTAGTTTTTAATGCATAATCTGGTCTAATCTTAAATTATGCTAATTAAATTTTGTCAAAACAAACCAAGCCTTTAAAGTCTAAGTATTCTAAGCCCCGTTTTATGTTTAGGCAGTTTGTAAGTCTGGCCTGAACTTTTGTGCACAGGGAATCATGGAAGAATACAAAACAGGAGATGTGTGATGGAATCGATATTTGAAATGTTGGAGTCTTACCATGTATCTTCCTTCTAAGGATGTCCTGAGTCGCAGTCTCAAGAATTCATGGATTCCAAGATCCATGGAAAAGATTCTATGATAACAAACCGCTTTTGCTTAATCTGATGCGTTTTTCTCCAGTCTTTTCCTGCGTGTCTTAGGTGGGTTGCTTCTAAGCAAACTTCTAGACCACATCCTTTTTTCTGGCCCACATTCACTCTTTATTTTAGATTGTAAAGTACGTTTCCCATATTTCTGTACAAATCCTCCAAATATAATTTAGAACCTCTGCCCCTGAATAAGAAGGAGAGATTTCAGTTTCCCTGAGAGGATGCAACTACAGCCCTCAATTCTTCCCAGAAAGGAACTGCCTTCCCCATGTTCACTGAGGTGCATGGAAGGGCTGGGTCCAAATCCCAGCTCCCTCTAAACAGCTGTGGGAGCCCTGGCAGAATCCTTTCTCGGCTTACTATTTTCAGTTATGTCTGAAGCCCATGACCCTAAATGCCACACTATACTACAGTCCCATCTCTGCTGGAGGTGACTGCAAATATTTCTAGATATTATCATGTCCCATCTGAGTCTTTTCTTCTAAGCTAAATATCCCTGGTCCCTTTAATCCACCTTTATCAAGTGGGAGGGTTAATTTTATGAGGTTACTGGCTAGGCTAAGTTGTTCGGTCAAACATTATTCTAGATGTTTCTGTGAAGGTGTTCACAGATGTGATTCACACTTAAATTGGTTGACTTCGAATAAAAGCAGATTGCCCTCCATCATGTGCCTGGACCTCATCCAGTCGGTTGAAGGTCTTAAGAGGAAAGACAGAGGTTGCCTGAAGAAGAAGCAATTTTGCCTCAAGACTGGAACTAGAAACCCTGCCTGAGTTTCCAGCCTGCTGTCCTGCAGAATTTGAACTCAAGACCTGTAACATCACCTCTTGCCAGAATTGCCAGCCTGTGGGCCTGCCTTACAGATTTCTGACTCGTCAGACCCCACAATTGTGAGCCAATTTCTTAAAATCTCTCTCTCTCTCTCTCTATATATATATATATATATACACACATATATATATGTATATATATATGTATGTATATATACATCTAGAGATATATCCTATTGGTTCTTGCTAAATTTGGTCCAAGCACCACCAGTCTGATCAAAATCCTATACAAGAAAAAAATGCCTTTAAATAGGACACAAGCGGGCCATAATGTTTTTGATACATAGATAAGGACATTTTTGTCCTAGTGAAAGGCTCTGCTCTGTCATTCCTTTGTGCCTGGGATTTTGCTGTCAAAGGTGGGACCCAGGAGGAGGAATATTTATTTTTTACTTTTTTCTTTTTAATTTATTTTTCGGGTGCGTCAGGTCTTAGTTGCAGCACATGAGATCTTCGTTGGGCACGTGGGCTTCTCTCCAGTTGTGGCGCAGGTTCCAGGGCACGTGGGCTCTGTAGTTTGCGACTCGGAGTTCTCTATTTGAGGTGCACGAGCTCAGTAGTTGTTGTGTGCGGGCTTAGTTGCCCCGCGGTATGCGGGATCTTAGTTCCCCTGTCAGGGATCAAACCCACGTCCCCTGCATTGGAAGGTGGATTCTTTACCACTGGACCACCAGCAAAGTCCCTATTTTTTACTTTAAATAGACCTTATTATTATTATTTTTTTTCCTGCACCGCGAGGCATGCGGGATCCTAGTTCCCAGACCAGGGATCGAACCCGTGTTCTCTGCATTGGCAGGAGGATCCTTAACCACTGTGCCACCATGGAAGTCCCTGAGGTGCATCCTTGATACTAGGATTGTTAAGGCTCCCCAGGTGATTCTAATGTGTAGAGGAATGTTGTGAACCATAGAAAGAGGCAGTGAGAGACCATTTATCACTTTCTTTTCGTTTGTAAATTCTATTTCCAGTGGTTTTCTTAGCACAACGTCTCACAGAATATTAGTTAAAATCATTTCATAAGATCCGAAAATTTTGGGGCTTCCCTGGTGGCTCAGTGGTTGAGAGTCTGCCTGCCGATGCAGGGGACACGGGTTGGAGCCCCAGTCTGGGAAGATCCCACGTGCCACGGAGCAACTGGGCCCGTGAGCCATGACCACTGAGCCTGCGCATCCAAAGCCTGTGCTCCTTAACAAGAGAGGCCGCGACAGTGAGAGGCCCACGCACCACAACGAAGAGTGGCCCCCACTTGCCACAACTAGAGAAAGCCCCCGCACAGAAACAAAGACCCAACACAGCCAAAAATAAATTAAAAAAAAAAAAAAGATCCTAAAATTTGAAAAGAATTCTGTTATCTTCTCCAACAGATGTTCCATGAAACAATTTGTCAGAGGTTAGGTTCAGTACTTTGAAGTTCTTCCAGGTAAGTATATCAAGTCTACTCCAAGACTATGCACTATTCATGGAGAGGAAAGAATGGTTAGCAGGTGAATACCTTGTGTTTCTGTTCAGTGCCCCGTGGCACTGGTTGAGTCTAACGGGGGACAGTTGATCACAGGGGTCACCTCTCAGCCTGGCCTCACCTCCTTTGCATTATCCTCTGCTCTCAATAGCTGATACAGTAGGTGTCTGACTGAAGGCTTGGGCTCAGCCCAGTCATGAGCTGATCAGAACCAAGTATGTCAGAAGCTTTGGCTGCTCTAATTTACACCGGCCGCATTTGAAGGCTGTAAATTAGGAATCAAATAGTTATTACTCATAACTCATAGTCATAATTAATATTTCATATTAGTAATATAACGATTAGGCCCTTGTAAGTTCCCTACTTCCTTTCATTCTCCACAAAACTCTTCTGCCCCCTAATAAGATCAGCTTTTTAGAGCAACACATATGACCCAGTCTAAATCTTCCTGCGCCTTCTTCAGGTGGCTCAGTTTGCAAGAACTCATCTGTGCTACACAGACACTCTGCCCTGGAACCTGGCTCCTTGGAGGATGGCATAGCTGGGGCCCCCAGCCAACACTTGAGGTATGTTCTGTCTTCACCCCCTCCCCTGGGATCAAGTCCCACAGCCTGGCTTCTGAGTGTTGCCCACTGTCTGGACTCCTCAATACTGGGGTTACACTTGCAGATGTCCAGCGTCACACCTGGGCTTGTTTGCCCCATAGGCTCCAGCTTTATACAATCTTGTTGTCATCACCATTTCCCATTTTCAGCTGAGTCAGTTATTTTCCGCCCCCTGACCCCTTGCTCTAGGAAACTATTGTTACTGAGTCCAAGCTCATACTGCTGGCTGAGTGACAGGCCAATAAATCAAGGTGTTAGGGCAAGGAATAGCGACTTTATTCGGAAAGCCAGCAGACAGAGAAGGTGGCAGGCTAGTGTCCTAAAGAATCTTACCCAAGTTAGAATCCAGGCTTCTTTTATACTAAAAGAGGAGGGAGTATAGCCGATAGCTGCAAACTTCTTGGGGTCGGCCAGACCCCAGAAAGGATGTGATAGTCCTTTGTTCTAGCAGTTGTCCAGGTAGGTCCAACCATAAACCTCCAACATGACAAATGTTATTCTCTGTTCTGCAACTTTTTATCTTTGTGTGAATGAAAAATGTCATACCTTTAAAGGTCAAGCCTGGGAGACAGAGCCTTGAGAATGGGCTATCCCATATATTTCAGGCTCTAGGCAACCTTCTTTTACAAAGGTGCAGAGCCAGCATGACTAAGCACAGGCAGCAGAGCACAAGCTCTCAACCATTTGCATGATTTTTTTTTTTGCTTTTTCTTGTAACATCTGTGCTATTATTTGCTTAATACTTTTCCTTACGTTACCTTGCCTTAAAACAAAAACAAACATTGTTTTGCTTTGTCTAGGCAAAAATATCCTGAAATCATAGGTTTGATGTGTTATTTATATCTTTCCCTATTACACATTAACATAAATCCATAACTATTAACATAAAACATTGGTGGACCGTCTAGAATCACCCTGTAACCTGGAGCACACTTGTACCACACTTTGGGAAATGCTTACCTCAGGGCTTTGCCTAGAGTCTGCTTACTCCCATCCCTGCCCTTTCTACCCACACTGCGGGGATCCTTTGCATCCAGTGTTAGGACATAAATACTTAGAAGTAATAAGACTCTCTACTTCATGCCAAGTACAATACTTGCGAAGTACGAATGGGATTTCATTGATAAATAACTAATCAAAGCTCATGTAATGTGGTGCTTAAAAGCAGGGTCTCTGGAGATGAATTCAAATTCCAGCTCTGCCACTTACTGTGAAAATCATTTGGCCTCTCTCAGGTAGCTCAGAGGACTGTTATGAAGATTAAATAAATTAATACATGTTCAGGGCTTAGAACAGTGTCTGGCCCACGTAAGTGCTGTATAAATGGTAGGTATGATTAGAAGCTGCGAGTTTTGGCAATGGAAGTCTAAAGAAAAAAGTAGTCCCTGAGTGTACTAGGCGTCCTTTCCTTTGAGAAAAAGTTGGCTAGGGAATAGGCGTGTGATGATATTTATTTAATCTTGTGGCCAGTACTGCATGTATTTACTACATCAGTGTATGAGGGCTTTCTGAATCAGGTGAGCAGTATGTAAGTCTCAAAGATTTAAAATGGCATCTGATTTACTGCAATTTAGTTGTGCAAATTGGGTATTCTATGCAAATTTGAGGATAATCCTTCCCCCACTCCATTCTCAAAAATTTATTTACATAGTTTGTTTTTATTTGAAAACTGAATATTTTCACTAAGCACTGAGAGCAGTGCAAAAGGTGTGTGTGTGTGTGTGTGTGTGTGCACGTATGCGCACTGTTTCGGAGAGGATTTCCGTTTTCGGCATAGCAAATAGTTTTTTCTAAAAGTACAAAACTTAAATAAACTAATATGTTTAATCTATTATAACAGCTGTTTCCCAGGTTATAATATGAACATTTTTTTCCTATTTTTGTTTTGAAATAACTCAAGCATCAGCTACATTATTTTTAAATGTCTTCATTATGTTTAATTGAATAACATTATCAATTACATTTATGAGGAGTAACAAAGGAACAGTAAAGCTAAATTTGAATAAAACATATCTATTCTAATTTTGAAACCTAACTGGAAAAAATGTATATTATAGTACAATAAAAATGAATCAAATACATATCATCAGTGTTAGGCTGTCTCTGTTAGGAAAACATTCATCAGTGTTAAGAAAAGGTATTCAGCTGATACTGGAAAACAAAATTCTCTTAAAAACAACTGCACTTTATCATTGCAACACGGTAGATTTCTTAAAAAGCTATAGATATATACTTTGCAGGTAAAATGATCAAAATTACTTCCTGAAGTTATTTTAACAGGTTTTAAATGCTAAGTAAAATCTTAGGAAATGACTCAGGAGATAAGATTGTAAAGATTTCTTCCCGAGGCTATTTTGACAACCCCTAAGGGCCGAAGAGAGATTTGTGAAATTCCTTAATATGATCCAGTGGGGAAGGGCTTGGGGTGAGAGCCAGGATTCTTGACTTCTACTCCAGCTAACAAACTAAATGGACTTACTTAGCTCATTAACTTTCATGCTTATTTGTTCATTTGGAACAGTCTCATTGCAGACCTAATTCTATGTACTGTAGTGGGTTTGAAAATGCCATGCAGGGACTTCCCTGGTGGTCCAGTGGTTAGGACTCCGCGCTTCCACTGCAGGGGGCCCGGGTTCGATCCCTGGTCTGGGAACTAAGGTCCCACAAGCCGAGTGGCATGGCAAAAAAAAAAAAAAAAAAAGTAAAATACCGTGCAAGATTTCTCTAGATTATCTAAACATTTCCAACCTATAATTTACTCCGCTGATAATTGGTTTTACTATTATCTATATACATATATAATATATATATTTCTTTGCATGCTAAATGAATCTCCCAACTTAAGAGAGAGTTGCCATGTCATGTTCTACCGCCTGCATGGAGACCAATATTATGCTGTGCCCCAGGACTGTTGTTCAAAAGTCCTCATGGTCATAGCTAAAGAACGGACTGATTCTCTCTGAATAACTAATTGTAGACCCCGGTCCAGATGGACACACATCCCACGTCTCTGCTCCGTCTGTCCAGGAGGGTGCTGAGTCTTGAGGAAAAGGCAAAGTGTGTCTGATGGTCCGGCAATCTCCAGGAATTTTCAAAGGAAGTGATGCTGTTGGAGAGGCTGCCATGGCGACTGTAGCTGGAAGGTCCAAGTCTTCCAGATAGATGGACATTTGGGTGTTTTCAGAATCATAGTTACAGCCAGAAAGGCTCGTAACTTCCCGCACATTGTCACAGCATTTCAGAGCAGGGGGCTGGTAGGCCTGGTAGGACACTTTGGTGGTGGTGGTGATTACTGTCTGCAGGGCTGGAGCAGATGGCGGGGCCGTCGTGAGGTACCTGGAGGGAAGCTCTGGGTTGTAATAAGGGCGAGCGGCCGCGGCCTGGAACTGTCCATGGTCAGTGCTCTCCCCAAGGTCAGCTTTTCCAAGAGCTGGTTTCCAGCCAGGCTGTTTACTGGTGAAATCAAAGCTTCTCTCAAAGCTGCCGTAGGAGTTGATATTGTATTGCAGTGCATTCAGATGAACCCAGTCCGTGTCATCAGGAATACTGCTGGCATCTTTATAAAGGGTGGGATAATACGGGCCTGAATTTGTGTAACCAGGGCCTGCCAATTCATAGCTGCAGGGTGGCCTAGGCAAAAAGATTCTTGGGTTTGGATATTTCTGAAAGGGTGGTACTATATCTCCTTGAAAGGCAGCTAGGTCACAGGTAGCTTTGTAAGCATCCGAGTTTGGAAAGGAAAAGCAAGGCTGCCCTGGAACAGGGAAGCCAGTGTCAGGAATTATATCAAACTCCTCTGGGTTCTCCAGGGAAGGTATGTTGCTGAAATGGCCACCGTTATCTTGATTCTCTCCTGCCTAAAGAAATGACACAAATTTTTATTTGTAAATAAAGATGTAAATTGCGTGGACACCCTCACCTGTAACGGTCGTCAACCGACCAAATAACAAGCTTTCGGTTGGTGGGCTGTGTGTTAGGAGCTCAGAAACATGATCTGAGCGCATGGTCCGGGAACTTCACAGCTTGAGCTCAGGCTTGGATTCCACGCTGCTGAATTAGGAGGGCCCGTGGTAGCCAGGCAGGGTGGGTCTGAGTGGCAGATGGTCTGTTCTCCCTATACTATGTGCATAACAGCAGAGGCTCAGGAGCCTGACGCAGACCTGGGTTCAAATCCTGACTGTCCCTCACGCACTGAACAAGTTACTTAACCTCTCTGAGCCTCAGATTCCTCACTTAAAAATGGGGCTTAAAGAGGGAGGAGATATGGGGCTATATGTATACTAACACACCATTGTAAAGCAGTTATACTCCCATAAAGGTGTTAAAAAATGGGGCTTAATAACAGTAATTTCTTCTTAAGGCTTTTGTGACCAATTCACGTGTAAGACTTAAACCCTATGTGCGTGGCACATAGAAAGTGCTCAAACAAGGCCAGTGTCTCTTATCCTCCAACTAATATTCTGCCTCCTTGGCATACTGTGGTTGAACAGCCAAACTGGATCAAGTTGCCCAAAGAAATTTTATCTGTTCTATGTAAATAATGAAAAGGACCCTCTCAAAGATGCACCGTTCAGTCATTGGTATGCACCTGTTTCTTTCTGTATGACCATTCGATAATTGCCCTTGTATTAGGATGTCAGCTCACATGCTCACTCTATCATTAACTGTAGAGATATTCTGCTTTTTTATCAAGAAGAAGAAGGAATTAGAAACCCTATTCAAAATGTTGATTCAATGACATTGTTAGAGGTATATAATTTTCACATAAAATGAAACCTTTTAAATTATTTTACATAATTCTCAGTGCATTTTGTGATGACGGTGAACACAGACCACAAGTGTAATGTCAGCTCCCTATTACCTCGGGTTCTCGAATTCTCTTTTTCTGGGGTTGGTAAAAAGAAGCCATTTGTCTCTTGATAGCACTTCTTCGAGCTTCTGTCTCTGATTTACTCTCTGGTCTTGGGTGATCATGAACTCCCTTGGCCTGCATTGATAAGGAGATGAATCACATTATTCCTCTGAGGGGAGCTGGCAACACTGGTCAAAAATTGAGTGTGCCTTTCCCAGTGCCCCAAGTTGTTTGTTTTTTCCAAGAGACAGGGAAAAAGATTTTTTTTTTTTTTTTTTTTGCGGTACGCGGGCCTCTCACTGCTGTGGCCTCTCCTGTTGCGGAGCACAGGCTCTGGACGCGCAGGCTCAGCAGCCATGGCTCACGGGCCCAGCCGCCCTGCGGCATGTGGGATCTTCCCGGACTGGGGCACGAACCCGCATCCCCTGCATCGGCAGGCGGACTCTCAACCACTGCGCCACCAGGGAAGCCCGGAAAAAAATTCTTGAACAAATAAAACTGCACCAATAATAGACATCTTAAAAGATGACCTAACAGTCCTTTTGCCATATGAAAACAACTATAAGTAGGTTCACCCTCTTCCCCTTAGAGAGCACACAGTAGCTGAACTAATTCCTAGGAGCCTGGTAAGGCCCTGGGAACCCCAGCACCTATTTCTGGCCACCAGAGCTGTATCTGGTTTGGTCCAGGGCTCCTGAGATACATGGCAGGAGATTTGGTCCCTGTGACATGATGAGAATGTCCATCACAAATTGTGGTGTCCCCCCACCTACCTGAAAAAATATTGCATTGCCATCAAGCCGCCAAAAGTTGGTTACAGGGTACCCGCTGTGCCCTCGACAGGGGATCAACTCCAAAGCAGCATGACAGTTGGGGCATGCCTTCTCTGCAAAGCCAGAGGCGAGAAATAGTAATAACAACCTGACCCCAGAGCCTCCGGAAGGAAGGAAGGGGAAATTCGCTGGGAATAGGGAACTCAAGACCGCAAGGCCACCCCGTTCCTAGTCCCATAGCTCACTCTGCTGCTTCAGCCTGGCTTTGTCGCAGATGGCAGGCCGCAGCTGCAGACGGGAGCCGTCGGGCAGGGTGCAGTCCCGCGCACACACCACCACGCCCAGGCACGACTTCTTGAGGATGTGGCCGTTGTGGTTGTTGGTGTTCCGCATGGCCCAGCCGCTCAGATGGCGTTGCGCCTTCTTCTCGCCACTGCGGTAGATGAGGCGCACGTAGCCGTCCGGCCACTCGCAGAAGCGGTCGAAGTGGTCTGGCTCCTGGGAAGGCGCCCAGAAGGACGGGTAGTCAAGTTCATCAAGCCCAAACCGGAGACAGCACGGCTTTAATCTTCCCCAAGCACATTAGGATAAAACTGGGTCTTTTTAATTCCAGAAACTGTGCTCTTACAAAATGTCACTCATCCTGTGTATGCCCTTCTGACAACTGGCTATAATTTGATGCTTACATAGTGCTTATATTCTAAAAGCTGTACATGTATTCGTTCATCTAGCCTTCATACTGCATACAGACAATAGGTACTATTATTATCCCCATTTAATAGAATAGTAAATGGAGACCAGAGAGCTTCATTGACTTGCCCAAGGTCACACAGCTAGTAAGACTTGGCTCTAGGATTTGAGCCCTCACAGTTTGACCCCAGAGCCTATTCTCCTTACCACTATGTTATACCACTTCTCGGTGTATTTAAATGTTACAGATATTTTCTAGTTAATCAGTAAAGCACCAGGGCAAAAAGTGATTGGAAAGTTCTATCGCTGACATACAGTTGAGCCTGTAAATACCTTTACTTCCATCCAGTGCTTTTTCTTCAAAAGCTCTTGGCTTGATACCCAGCACAACATCAGAGAGACATGAACAGTTTCCCAAATTAGCCCTCCAGGTGTACAAGGGTGTTATGATGATAGCCTAACCATAAGGTAAACCCGAGCATTTGGTGGAGCCTGCTAAGCTAACCTCTTCCCAGAGCAATATGGACTGTCATTCTACTACACAAAGAACTGCATGGCTAAAATAATGGTATATGTAAAATACTGAGCACTGCTTTACTATTCACATTTGGTGGTCCTTTGTCCACATTATGCATTATTTATACTGCAATATGGTTCTTGTACAAACTAGGGACCATGGGCTGAACCCAGCCTGCCACTTGTTTTAGTACAGCCCACAAACTAAGAATGATTTTTATATTTTTTAATGGTTGGGCGGAAAATCAAAAGAACTACATTTTGTGACACACGAAAAGCATATGAAATTCAAACTTCGGTATCCATAAATAAAGTTGTAATGGGACATGGCCATGTACATTCGTCTATGTAGGGTCTGTGGCTGTTTTCTCACTACAGTGCAGAGCTGAGTATTTGGGACAGAGACAGTATGGCCCATAAAACCACATGATGCAGTATCTACAATCCTCACAACAACTTTGCCTCTTAGGCATCCTTCCTCTTATTTAATAGATAAGGAAGTGGAAGTTAGATGGATAACCTTCTCCAGTGGCATAGCTGGGATTTAAAAAGAAGATCTGTGGCAGCCGGGCCCCACTGACCTTCCTGGTATGATAGAGGCTCAGAAAACTATTATTATAGTAATAAGCCATGTACACCTTCTCTCCCTTCCCCCAGCCCAGGATAATTAGATCCAACATCTGCAAAGCAAAAGTATTCTTAGCTGGACAATTCAGACTTGTGTACCACGTTAGTATTGTACATTCTAACAGTAATAGGTAAATGGGCAATTTTGTTTCCAAAACCGCAGAGATATTGTTGAAATCGTTATTATTACTAATAGGCATTATTTATCTTTTCTCAGAAATATAATTGACATAAGTCAATACATTAACTTAAGGTACATCACAAATGAAATATATAATGATGTGCTAGCAACTCTAAGTTTACGCTAAATGCTATATCTTTGTGTTTAAAGTGAATATTTCAATTTAAGGACCTTAGTAACAAATAGACAGTTTTCCAGAAGAGAATATTTTGTTCGCACTCCCCTGCAAGGGTACAGACTAGACCCCCACTACCAAAGTAGTGCCACTGAAAATGAAGACACAGAGACTGCATTTTAAAATCAAAACAAGAATGGAGGACTCCTAGATTGGGTTTCATTTGCTCTAATGTCTTGGTGCAGGGGGGCACATGTGGTCACATACAGACAAGCGTGCACACACCGAACATGACAGTAGATCTGGACGACAATTTAAGATTGTTATCTAATTCCACGGCTTGATGACAGGTGAGCAACCTGAGACTAAGGCAAATTCAGGAACTGTCTCAAGGTCATACAGCTAGTTTAGCTCTTCCTCCTTTGGTTTGTCAGAGCAGGGCTAGGATCCTCTTTCTCCAGTTCTCTTTCCATAGCCCAGTGCACCTGCCTCTTTTGAGATGTCACGCCCGCGCACACACACACACACTTTCTCTCTGTTTAAGGACCAATCTCCCAGAGGAAAAATTATTCACATTTACATGGGAAGTCCAGAATAATACTCATGAGAGGAACCATCCTTCCCTTATTTGGATGTGGCTCATTTCTAAAATGCAAGATTAGATTTTTTTTTCCTATGAAGATGTATGCGGACAGAAGTCAGTGAGAATGAGATGCCCTTGCTGTACTGTGGTCCACTTTCACAAAAATGGCACAGTGTGGCTCTAAAGTAGGCAGACTTGAAAATAAACTTACTGCAAATACGTACATCCCCAAAAGTACTGATCTCTTTGAGAGGCTAGACAACCTTGCTAATGAACTGTTATATGCGGCACATAGTAGATGCTCAATAAAGGCCAAGTCTCTTACCCCTATACCACAGCATTGCCAGGAATCCGCCTTTGCGAATGCTTCCCAGGTCGCTCCTAACTCTCCCTCCACCTATACACCCAGGACTTTAAAGTCACTTTGCAGTTTTTCCCCAAACCAGTATGGCCAATTGTAACTGCCCAGCTCATTCCCTGTACTAGACTCCAAACCCCTTCGTTCGGTTAAAACAAAACAAAATAAAACAAATTCACCCTAAACGGATGATGGTGATTTCCTTGTCATTAGAGAAGTAATCTCAGAAGTTGCGTCCAAAAGCCGGATTCCAGGGGCTTCCGGGCGCCTGTGCCCTGGTTGGCATGACTAGAGAGGCCCCCCAGGAGCCGCGCTTCATCCAGGCAGCCGGGGCAGGCGTCTAATGGCCCAAGTCCTGCTGTTTAATAAGAGTCGGGTCACCGAGATTTACGGTCCTATCTCACAGTTTTGCTGCGTGAGAAGCACTGATGTCTACATTAGCCAAGATTCTCCCCTACCTTTCTCGTGGATGGCAAAGAATGGATAAGGAGAGACTCAGCGGATTATGGAGAACAGTATGGAGGTTCCTTAAAAAACTACAAATAGAACTACCATATGACCCAGCAATCCCACTACTGGGCATATACCCTGAGAAAAACAAAATTCAAAAAGAGTCATGTAGCAAAATGTTCATTGCAGCTCTATTTAACAATAGCCTGGAGATGGAAACAACCTAAGTGCCCATCATCGGATGAATGGATAAAGATGATGTGGAACATATATACAGTGGAATATTACTCAGCCATAAAAAGAAACGAAATTGAGCTATTTGTAATGAGGTGGATAGACCTAGAGTCTGTCATACAGAGTGAAGTAAGTCAGAAAGAGAAAGACAAATACCGTATGCTAACACACACACACACACACATATATATATATATAACACATATATATGGAATTTAAGAAAAAAATGTCATGAAGAACCTAGGGGTAAGACAGGAATAAAGACACAGACCTACTGGAGAACGGACTTGAGGATATGGGGAGGGGGAAGGGTGAGCTGTGACAAAGCGAGAGAGAGGCATGGACATATATACACTACCAAACGTAAGGTAGATAGCTAGTGGGAAGCAGCCACATAGCACAAGGGAGATCAGCTCGGTGCTCTGTGACCACCTAGAGGGGTGGGATAGGGAGCAGGGGAAGGAGACTCAAGAGGGAGGAGATCTGGGGATATATGTATATGTATAGCTGATTCACTTTGTTATAAAGCAGAAACTAACACACCGTTGTAAAGCAATTATACCCCAATAAAGATGTTAAAAAAAAAAAAAAGTGAAGGACAAGGTGTCCGGTTCCCGCCAGATGACCTGGAGCTTGGAGCCTGATTGACAGTTCCTGTTGCTTTCGGCGTGTTTTCTAACAAGCGCGAGGTAAGAGCTGGGAGAAGACACATCTCTGAACCCAGCTCTGCCATTTGTGGAGTCCTTGTACACTGGAGGACTCTCAGGGGTGTGTGTTTGGGGGTGGAGGTGAGGTCTGTCCACAGTCTCTGCAAGGACATCCCTCCTCTTTGGATGGACAGCGCCGCGCGCGCGGGGGTTTCACGCACCCGAGGCATCTGCGGGTCGTTGATGTCCCAGCTGAGCTTCATCCCGTGGGAACACGCACCGTCCGCCTGCTGCCCCGCCTCCGCCGGCATCTGGCCCTCCTCGCTGGCGCTCTCCGCCCAGGATCCTGAAAGACAGAAGAAAAACAAACCAACCCAGAGGTGCCCAAGGTGATTCTCCCCCTGTCTTAGGGGAAAGTGGAGAGAGACAGAGACAGAGAGACTGATTTCGAAATCCAGAAGCGGCGAACAAGGGTTAAGGACTCGGGCGGAGCCATATCCTTGGCCGCGGTGCTGAAAGGTCTCCCGTCGGAGCGCAGCGCGGGCGCCAGGCAGCTGCCCACACGTTTATACGGATACACCCCGTCCCTCCCCGTCCCGCCCCGCTCCGCCTTTCCTCGCTCACCCGCCAGCTCCCACGCTCCGGGCACTAGCAGGGCCTGTCATCCCCTCCCGGGCAGAACTGGGACCGGAGGGGGAGGTTGACCTGAGCCCTTGGGGTGACGGGAGACTGAAGCCAAGGCGGGCCAGGGCGGGGGGGAGGTTGGAGTGTCTCATGTAAGTTGAAAATCAGTTTTGTTTCCCTAACCGCGCCCCGCCTCTGGGGTTTCGGATTGGATCTAGAGGGAGGCTTTCCAGATAGAGCCTTTCCAGCAAAGTCCCGAGAGACAATACTCCATTGCCTGGCAGCCCGGGGACCGCCTGTAAGAGCCTCGGCGGCCGCGCGCCCTAGCCTGAGTAGATGAGCGCAAGCCAGCTGGCTTTGGGCCGACCCTTTTCGGAGATTTTGTTGTAGCTGGTGCGCGTGGTCTGGAATCTGTGCTCATCCTCGGGGGGAGGTGGGGGGAGGAGGGACGTTCGAGGGAGTGCCGAAGGTCCCCGTGTGGTCGTCGGCCCAGGAGGCCGCCTGCTCCCGGGGGCTGCGGAGAGACCTGACCCTGTGGGAAGAGAGTCCTGGAAAGCGAACCCGGAGAAGGTTGGGGAGATGAGCTAGGGGGAGGCGGAGGGGGAGGAAGGGGCTGAGTTCTGCCCCCAAACCCGTAGTTCTCTCTGCCGCCTCGGCTACTTCTGAGCCTGTTTTCTTATCTGTTTGAAAGAGGCTTTGGGGCTCAGTGAGTTCTCAATCGCCATCCACCTGAAACGACCCTTAAAAAAAATAGTCTTCATCGGTATTGTCGTGAAAATACCACGACAAAATTCTATTTACACCCCTTCCGTCTGCGGAGGCTTTCTGGAGACTGGAGGAACCAGGTGAGAGCGTGGAGCGCCGTGGGCTCACCAGGGCTGAGCCCAGGCCTTCTTCACCTGTGCCTCCGTTTCATTAGGGTGATTGGAAGCGCCCAATACAAGAAACCGATTGAAGTGACTTAAGTCGCTCTTTAGCCGCTCCGGGCAGCAAGGGAAGGTGGGTTTCCGGAGCTTATTCCTTGCGCCCTTGTTCTGCGGGCTACACGCTCCAGTTCCCAGCCGTAGCCAGGGAGAAGCCGGCCTCTAAAGGCGGATCATTGTTAGAGGAGGATGCTCGCAACCTACATCCCGGCAAATCCCGAGACCTGCGGGCCCTAGACTGAGCGCCGAGCGCGCACCAGGGGCGCGGACTGATGCTTCTTGGGAGCCGGCCTGGAGGGCACCCAGGCCAGCGCCCGTCGCAGGATTACAGCCTCTTCTTCTGGCGAAAGGCGGGAAAAGCAGATGCGCCCTTACAACCCCAGGAAGCGAACCTCGTCCACGCTCCGGTCCTCTTAACCTGCCTGGTCGGGGGCATAGTCAGGCTTGTTAGAAAAGTCAACCCGATAGTGAAGTTCGACTCCGAGCCGCCGACCGGCAGAGAACTCCCGAGACGGGAAAGGCCAGATTTGGGTAATTACACGAATTTTCTTCTTTCTCTGGTTTCAAGCTGGGATTTCTCCCCACCCTTCCCCCACCCCCAAGCAGAGGCGCAAAGTTCTCAAACAAGAAAGTGACTAGTTCATCCCCCAGCCTCTTCCCACCCCCTCGTCCCCAAAGTTCTCTTTGGTAGTGTCGGTCAGCGTTTCTGGTTAAAATCACTCTCACAGAGTTGCCGCGGAGGTCTGGGAGGAAAGGAGGAAACGCGTTCACTCTTTACCTACTAGTTGCGTCCACAAACTTTCATCATATTAACCGCCTACCGGCCCGGCAGCCCCTGTTATTCAGTTGCTTTTTTGCGTTGTTTTGTTTTTCAAAGGTTAAAATTACTGACACTTCTCTATTTATTTATTTACAAATTGACATTTCTTTGTGAAGTTTAAGATAATGTACTCTTTAAAATGTTCTTTACATAACTTCAAAAACTAGCTTAAAATTATTTCTGAGAATTCATAGAAACTAATTTCTGGTCTTACTGTAAACATTGTTAAGACTATTTCTTGTCTCTGTAACTTTGGAATATTTCTAGAGAGTCCTTACCCTTCAAAAATATAAATAAGTACAATTTTTTTAAAAGTTAAAGCTAAATCAATTAATCAAATACTTTTTTTCCTAATTAGATTCCGGTGGCCAAAGAAATGTCATTGTCTCCACTATATTTAGTTTGAGCAGAATTAGAATACGTATTCCAAGTTGCCCTAAAATTATGTCTGGGGAAAACATGTTAGTAAAAGAAGCTAATCAAAGTGAAAATATAACAAAATATAATAAATAAATGGTGTTGTCTGTGGTGTTATCTTTAATTTCTCCTGAATTTTTGACTGTGTTAACAACCATATAGTTTGAAAGGATGTATGTTTTCCCCAAAGTCTGAAAATAATTAAAACTTTTAAACTAATATTAAGAAAACTTTAATTTTGTTTTATATTATATTCTTATTGTATTACCTGTTTTATTCTCTAAAATAGTGTGCTTTTAAACTGTATTTTATTTATTTGTTGTTATCCTTCAGTTTTTCCTGCACTAATATTTGCCTTGATTCAGAACACTTTATATTCACAGCTGGCTCTTCCTTGGCTAGTATTTTGAAATAGTAAAAGTCCATTAATACAAAAGCAAAGGAAAAGGGCTTTGAATTTCCTTGGTTTAGATTAAAATAGGTACATTAATGTAAGTATATTTACGTCATATTTGCCAGGAAATGGATATGATGAGTTTTGAAATAAGTATGTATTGTTTTGAATGGACTGGAGGTACAATGCAGAGATTCTGGTTATATTTTGTTTTGGTTTGATGTAAACAAATATCTTCTGTAAACCTCATGACACGAAATACCCATAGCATCTACTTATAACACAAGTTGATTTTTTACAAGGAATGTTTGGATTTGAGGGGTCTTGTCTGCTTCCTTGCTTTTTAAAAGAAAACTCCAGTCCAACTTATTTTTGCCACCCTGTTCACATAACAGAACCAACCTATCAGCCTAAACCGGGCCGTAAGTACACATTCTTGTTGGATTAAAGGAAGTGGGCAGAAAACAAGCAGACTGGATGGAAATGTTTGTTTTTATTTTATTTTGACTGAGCACACCGGGGTATGTATTAAAACAAAACAACAAAACACTTCTTTTGTGATATTAGGAATAAACTCACAATTTCGGAGACTAATCTGGTTCCTATGGGGGAAAGTTCGATTTCAGTCTATAGCAGTAACAATGGATCACAACCAGCTCTACCAGCCGTTAAAGGTGGAGAGAAAACAGCCGGCTTCCGCACAGGGGACGCCTATCAGCGTAGAATTTCTCCGACAGGTTTATGTCCTTTAAGTAATCGCTTTTCCTAAGGTGCTTGTGCGTGCGCCCAGGTGGCCTGACCTTGATTGCCAGTTAACTCGCGAGCTTTTCTCGCTTCTCAAACACAGGACTCTGGTAGATTTTCAGGGGCGGGTTTATTAATTAGAGTTCCGGGGAAGCTTGGCGTCCGGGAGCCGTGGGCTCCCCGTGCTCTCGCCGCAGCGTATCCTCGCCCGCTCGGGCCTCGGACGGCGGAAGCGCGGGGGCTGAGAGCGGCGCAGCGGCGGGGCGCGTCCTGGTCCGGGTGTGCGCCCCGGGGCGGGTGCGCGGCGGCCTGTCGGGAGCCTCGGGATGCAGGAGGTGAGTGACCTCGAGCGGAGCCGGGCACCCGTCGAGCCCCGGCCTCCTCTCCGCCGTTCTAGGCGGGCGCCAGGGAGCGCGTCCGTCGGCCTCTGGGCTCGGAGCCTCGCTTGCTCGCCCAGAGACCCGGCGCCGGCTACAATCCCCGGCCGCCGCCGTGGGAAGAGCTCTTCGGGGGCCCTTGGGGCGTTTCACGTCCTCACGTTTGCTTGGAGTTTATTGGCAGCTTTCTGTGGGTGCATGAAGCAGGGTAGAAACGTGTGGTCCCTCGCTAGTAAAGCGTTCGGAGAAGGGGGAACTGAAATATTGATGTTTGAAGGCGACGAGATGATTCTTTTTTAAGTTGCTCGGGATGGGATGTTTTCCCAGCCGCTTTTCTCCCTCGCTGAGTAGAAAGTGCAATGACGTTAACCCACTCGGGGCCCCAGATCTACCCCAAGTGCTGGGACCCGCCGCCCAGGGATTGGGGTCGCGGGCTGGGAGGTGGATTGGTACCGTTAGTGATTCTACTTTTCAGCGTTCACTTTACTGAATACACTGCTGGTGGGAAAAAAAAACAAGTATGGATTTTGGTGTTTGAATTCATCCTGTTTTTCATATTTATAATGATATTGTAAAATATGCTGACATTTAAGGACTGTGGTCAAGTACATATAGGACCGTTAGCCCAAGCTAGATTTTTTTTTAAACCTCTTTGGAAGAGGTTAATAAAATTTTTTAAAATTATTCTTTGATTTTGGGGATGAAGTGAGCAGATGAGATGCTGTTATTTAGCATGTTTGTGAAAACGAGGTTGGTAGATCCATGGATTACTTCTTGAAGAAAACGTGTAACAACCCCTTACTCAATGTTTTGTAAATTTTCTTGTTGTTGCTGTTCAATCCTTGAAGTTTCAGTTTTAAGTCCTAGAGTCACTTTTTTTTTTTTTTTTTTTGCGGTACGCGGGCCTCTCACTGTTGTGGCCTCTCCCGCTGCGGAGCACAGGCTCCGGACGCGCAGGCTCAGCGGCCATGGCTCACGGGCCCAGCCGCTCCGCGGCATGTGGGATCCTCCCAGACCGGGGCACGAACCCCTGTCCCCCGCATCGGCAGGCGGACTCTCAACCACTGAGCCACCAGGGAAGCCCTAGAGTCACATTTAAAATTCATATAAGTCAGGAACATAAAGCTTAAACTCATGACTGGGCTTGAAACGCACTCTGAAAAACTTTATTTTCCAAGCTCTCATTCTAAAAACCGCTCATTAATTCAAAGTCTTTTTTATAGTTGCCATTATAGAGTTTAAATTTATTTTTTTGTGATCATTTATTACAGTGATGTTTGCTTCTTGTAATAGTTTGTATTTGTCAGAGGCAGTGTTAAAGAAGGTTGGATAAAGCTTTTGGTGTTTTTATTATTTTTTTTGGGGGGGTTTTTTTTAAGGTAGTGTCTTAGATCTATAATCACTGGCATGAATGAACAAAAAGCTTTGTTCAGGAAAACAATATGAACCTTTATATTAAAACTTAATGCATTTCTTTGAAATAAAATTTTTAAAAAAATCTATTTTTGTACACAGGAGAAGGAAGTTCCTTTGCAGTCTGTTCAGGAAAAGGATGGGAGCGGCACGGCACAGGATGCTTTCTATGTAAAGATCAAGTTTGTATTCTTTGTGTGCTCTCTCTCATTCTGTGTTTCCTGGGCTGTCAGCATACTTTTTCCTCCAGTTGCTCAACAAGAGGCAGAAGAATCCTCTTCTCCTACTTCCCTAATCTCTCACATCCAGTTTATCACCACGTCTTGTCAATTTTGCCTTTGATTACCCTACTAATATCCTAATCTATTTTGTACCTAGCACTGTTCTAGGTGGAGGTAGACAGTATTGAACAAAACAGACACAATGCTTGCTTTCATAGAGCTTTCAGCCTGGCAGAGAGTCAGAGACAGATTAGGAACAAAAGTAAGGTAGTAGGAAGGAAAGGAACGGGGTGTTGTGATGGAGAATAATTGCTGGGGGAGGGAGGCAGTTGACTAACTTTAGGTCCTGGAAGACCTACTTGAAAAGATGATACTGAAGCTGAGATCTGAGGGGTGACAAGGAGCCAGAATGGTAAGTGGTGGGGAGAAGCAGTCGAGGCCTAGAACAGCCAGTGCAAAGGCCCTGAGGCACGGAAGAGCTTGACTTATTCTAGGACTCAGCAGGGCAGTCAGGCAGGAGAAGCTGACAGAGATCAAATCGTGCAGAGCCTTGCAGACCAAGGCAAAGCGTTTGGATTTGTTCTGAGTATAGAGAAGCCAGGCAGAGTTTTAAGTAGGAAGAAGCCTGAACTGCTGAGTCAGAGAATCTGAGTGTGAATCTCAGCTGTGTGATCTCATACAGCCTTGCTATTATTATCCCCAGATAAAGAGTCTAACCGCTAGATTGGTGGTGAGGATTAACACCTGCAGAACACTTAACCCACTTGGCTCAAAAAAGCTTACTGTATGGTAACTTAAAAAACCTGTTTAAATGTTTAGTTTCAAATGCTGTCTCATTATTTAAATCAATACTAAGAAAAAGTGGAATTTCAGGCTGTATGTAGTAAAATGACTCCTTATGAAAAGAATATTGTAATTTAGCCTGTAGAACTGGACTGCATTTTAAAAATATCTTTTGTAGCACAGATGTTTAAGAATGTATTTGTTATTCAAATATATATATACACATACACACTTAGAAATAGGTCTTAACAAGCTTTCAGGCAGAAAAGTTCAATTTCATCATGGCAATTTGCATATTAATTGCCTTTAACTAATTATTACTGATGAATCCATTTTCTTCTATTATGATCATTTATGTAACTTAATAAGTGATAATAGTGAATTTTGAATTTTATAGTGTTTAGAATTTCTAACATTACTGAGGATAAAGTCTTTACCCACAGATACCTGTAATTCAGGTGTAGTTTTCCTTAAGTCAGCGGTTCTCGAAGTTTAGCATGATGAGAATCACCTGACGGCCCTGCTCCCAGAGTTTGACTCCTACCAAGTCCCCAGGTGATGCCCATGCTGCTGGTGGTCCAGGAGCCGCATTTTGCCAACTACTGTCTTAAGACAACAAAATCATTGTCTACGTGATTACTGTTCAAGATATAACTCTCTATATTTACCTTCTATTTCTGCACTGAATTATTATTAATAATGATAGAAATAGTACTGTGAAATAAATGTTCTTGGGGAAAAATGGTAATTTTCATACTATCAACTTTCCAGCTTCAGTCACTTATTACTAATGCATTGCATGATGAAGGATTTCAGAAAATAAAAGAATATTTTCGACAGAGAGAGCGCCACGTTCCTCAAAAATATAATAATCTTTTGTTACACCATCTTGACAGATCAATAAATAAGGCAAGTGAGTTGTTTTTTTGGTCTGTAACCAGAATGCCAATGTGTAACTATATGTAAGGTTTTTAACTTAGTGTGGTCTAATCCCAAGGAGCTGGATAAAAATGAATTTCTGTGTGCTTCGCTGTTGCTGAAATGTGTTCAGCGATTCTTCATCGATGGCCTCAGAGAAGATGAGCCTTTGCTCATTCAGCAGGGACTGATCCCAAAGATAAGTGTCATCTTTTCATTTCGTATGGATTAAAGAACTAGAGAGGATTCAGTTGCCTAGTTTGGTATTTTATGTTCCTTTGAAATCAAATTTGAAAAGGAATCGGCACCAGTGCTTGTTGCCTACATCCAATCAAAAATTAAGTTCCACATATGTTTCTTGATGTATGGGCTGGGCAGGGCACTTTGGGGAGTGGACGGGAATAAGTCGGACACAGCCCTCTTCCTCCCTTCGACAAGCCAGTGCAGTAATAGTATGTTTATTATTAGTGAATTTAACTTGGAGATACAGGAAGATTGGACCTGGATAAATGATCAAATACTTCCCCTAGCCACAGCCCACTTTCCAACTTTCTAAAATGCTAGCTGAGTCTGAAAAAAATGCCAAAATACTTTTTACTTATTCTAAGTCACCCCAGTTGCGCAATTCTGACCTGTTCTTAATGAATCAGGAGGTAACATCATGCGTGCCTTAATAATGGCATCTGGAAGCAAAGCAGAGTTTGCAAAGTCTCTTGCTGCATTTCTCTGTTTTTTCATGATAAGATTTGCAGCCCTGTGATTGATTATTGGTGAGAACATGAGGGCAGAAGGGTGAGCTAGCTGCCATTAAATCTCTGATTTACCCCCTGGACTTTAGTACCTGAAGTTTATCAAGATCAGGTTGGGCAAAGGAAATGTCTCTGTCCTTTTTCACTTTAAAATGCCTCTGATTATGGGGCTGCCCCTCCATGGGGGAGAGAGAGTAAACTCCAGGCTTTCCTAACTTCTCTCAGGAACTTTAAAAGTGTTTGCGGCTAGGGTAGGGGGTGGATGGGAGTGTAAATCTCAGGGCTGTATTTATGCAAGCCGTGTCTATTTCATTTTGAATTATATATTTCATTTAGCCCCGTCTAACTCCCTGATACACTTAGGCAGATAACAGGAAGCAGGGAAAAAGAGCAAAAACTCCAAAGGAAATGGGGCAGGGATGTCCCAGGGGTACTTTGGAGGCTTAAGCTGATTTGGGGGGATGAATTGGGATCTGCTCCAAACTGAAATTCCTTTTGAGGCTTAAGAATGCCATCCCAAGGTTGAAAGTGTCAGATCAAGTCTCCACTGGAATTTTGAAACCAAACAGGAATTTCCACATCCCACTGGAATTCTAGCTGGTGATGGAAACGCCATAGCCATAATTTAAACACATACATTAAACACATTCTAAAGCACGTACTATTAATTCATGTAGGTTTTGGCCAAGGAGAGTAGATTGATATTATCAAAGTGGATGGGATACAAGATTTTACACTTCAAAAGCCCACTGTGTTTGCAGGCTCAACATGAAGTGTGCTGGGAAGTTATTCTCCATAGAATAAGAATTTCCTACAGAAAGGAACATATTTGGCCCTGTACTTGAAGATCCAGAAGGATTAACTTGTCCTTTACCATATGCTTAATGAGTAACAGCTATTGCATCTGTCAGTAACCATCTGGCTTCTGGCAGTGACGCAGCTGTGAGGGCAGCTGGTATATGGGTTACCATGTATGATCACGGCACATAAATGGCTTCAGAGTGACTTCCTAGTACAAGTCTTGATCAAGTAATGTGGCATTTTCCTCACTTCTCTGAATCTATACTCAGCCAGTGTACTTTGGTGGGCTAGGAGGGGGTCAGGATTTGGGGGCATAAATAGAATAGTGACAGAAATGTATTTAAAAGCATAGAATTTTGAGTATGAACATGGGGAGGGAGGAAATGTCACCTTAGCGGTGAGTTTTGCTGTGTAGAGGGACATTTCTTCCCTCGGGCTGTTGGAGAAAGGTTTGCTTCAGGAGGTGGATGATTCAATCAAATGTAAATATTTGTCTGATTTGAGATAAAAGAAACATTGCCTAGTGACTTCCAAACCTTGCTGTACCTTAGAATCACCTGGAGACGCGCTGCGTGGGTCCCATCACCAGAGATTCTGATTTTCTGGATCCATGACAGGTCCCACGCATCAGGGCATTTCAAAGCTCCCACGTTTTCCTAACGTGCAGCCAAGATGGAGAGCCGATGGGTTTGTCCATGGTCTTCAGCTGGTACCTTGGGTTCCTGGCTATAAAATGGACAAAGTTTCCAAGGCCCCACTCCTATAGGAGTTGCTCATCACAAACTCATGTCACTAACTTCTTGGTCAACTGATGACTTCTAACTAGGATTTTTTTTGTTATTGTTAAGAGTGACTAACCTCAAAAAAGACGGTCCAAAGATGGCCTTCGCTTTATTGAATAAGTATGTTCTAGGAAGGTTTATGTAAGTTAATTTTAAATCACACCAGTTCTAGCAATGTAATATGAACTTGGATATATGTTCCTATGGGGAAAAAATCTCCAGTTAGCTGGAAGCTTTTGACAAAAGGAAGGTGGCCAGGCCTGCGGCATGTGTACTGTACTAGCATACTTCCGGAGCACTTTCTAGAATCTGCACGTCCTTTGGTATTGGATGACTTGTTTTCTACAGCCTCCCAGGTAACAGGAATTTCTCCTGTGTAGACAAGGCTCATTTATCTCTTAACCACTCACTGCCCCCTTTACAAGCCTTTCTAGTGTTGATGATCCTGGCAAAGTCTCCAGTTCTTGCTGGTATCTGAGAACTTGTTGCAACTCTGTAGCAGTCTGATTCCATTCTGGAGTGTTCTAGATGGGGGCCTCAGAACCAGGCCTAAGTGAAATGGAAAAGGCTTTAAAATTATAGAACTCTGTTGTGAATTATATAAATTATAGAACTCTGTTGTGAAATTTTATCGAATGAGCAGTAGCTATTCAGTCATAGAGGTTGCATCAGTGTTTCTTCTCTTGTGTACATGGTTTCCTGGTTTGAAAGAACAACAGGATTTCTGACCATGCCAGACCTAGCCTCGGACATATATCTGATTAATGTGACGGAAGACTTTTTTGACACAGCCTTGGTAAGGATGAGGTTGGATGCTTTACTGAGCAGATACCATTGGTAATTTGTAGGAATCTTCAAGTTGTTCATAAAACTTGTGTTTTTCTAAGATGTGGGTTTTACTAAAAGACTCATATTTTATTAATAGAAATATTATATGAAATAGTAACAAATGTATATAACCAATGTTATAGAAAAATGAGGTGATTTATTTTCAAATATATTGTTCACCTGATTGGAGGTGATAGACTGATTTTAATCAAGTAATTGAAAGTCAAATAGGATTTCTCTAAATTTTTTTTCTGCTGTAGTTAGTCAACTCCTGCCTGTTAGAGAATTATCAGCATAGCACATTAATGTTATAGATTATAATGCTTTTTAAAAATAATACGAGCTTCACTTTTTTCTTTCTTTTTATTAGATTATTTCCAGAACTAGTAGTAAAGGTAAGTGTATTATTTACTACTAATTGGCTGTTATTAATAGAATATTAATACCTTTCATTAATAGAATATTCCTGTTTAGAGAAAAGAATATTTATCTAAATGATATATAAAAGTGAAGTGGGTTTAACTATTATATTTGCATTAATTGGCCATCTTATGGTATTCAGATTGTGATGCTGAAATGAATTTTGTTGGAAAGTGTGTCTCATTTGCCTGCGGTGAGTCTTTATTTAGCTGCTCCTGCCACCGTTTGGCCATTTAGCTCCAATCAGGGATGGAGAGCCACTTCCGTCATTCCAAAACAGCAAAAGTTAGCTATTACTGATTTAACTTGGAGCCGATTTTCATGCCTTTCTCTGTCTTTTTCAAGAGCTCAAAACAGACAATTTGGAGGTTAGGGTGATGATGTTGTTCAATGTGGCTCCTGTTAAAGGTAACCCAACAAACACTTTGAATTATGAAACTGTGGATTCAAAGAGGCACAGAAATCGGGGCCATCTTAAAATGCATATGTCTGCTCCCTATTGTCCATCTTTTTATTTTTCTTTTGAAAAGCTGTTATTAAATTGACACTACATTCTACAGTGGATGGTATCTTGTAAATTGAGGACATTTAGTACTAGAAGCTTAAGTGTGATGGCGCTTGGTTGATTTTTAAAAAGAGGTCTCCATAATCTAAGTCAGCAGATCCAAATACTTGCAAGTCAGTTTTTTCTGGACTTCGTAAGTGATAGTTCCTGTCTCTAAAGTTGGTTGATAAAATACCCAGTGGCAAAAACTACTTTGAATTTTGTAATTTTTAAAAATAAACTTTGATCGGTTTACAACAGTGTGTGTACACTGCATATTTGAAAAAAAATACATATGAGAGAGATCTGTTGAGCCTATAGCTGTTGCTTGGACCACTTAATAGGTTCATATAGTCCCTGCAATCACTTCAATGTCCCAAATGGAGGAAACACGGCTCTAGGTGACTGTATTAGTCAGCTCATGCTGCCATAACAAAATACTATGGGCTGAGTGGCTTAAACAACAAACTTATTTTCTCACAGTTCCTGGCTTGCAGAAAGCCACCTTCTTGCTGTGTCTTCACATGGGTAGAGAGTAGGCTGCTCTCTGGCATCCTGTAAAGGCACTAATCTCATTATGAGGGCTCCACCCTCATGACCTCACCTTACTGTATGTGTTTCATTTTTATGATTCCTTTGTTTTGTGCTTTGCTGTATGGATTATGTTTTCTTTCACTATTTGCTCCTCTCTAGTGATTTGAATGGCTTATGTCCTAGTTTTATTCTTCTGGTTGTTACTCTTAATTTAATTATCAACATCAACATGAGAGTGCCAAAATGATAGCACCTGTTTCTTCTTTATGTATGGCAAGGAATTCAACATGTTTTCATTCCTCCTCCATTTTCTACCCAGATTTATTTAATTTAATCCAGGGTTTTAGTCCTGTATTTTATATATATATGTCTTTGTAAATAGTATTTGCTCTTTGCCTCGTATTGCAACCTTATTTACAGTAGTTATTTAGGGCTCACTACCAGCTTGTTTATGGCCTGATGTTCTCATTCTTGGGTTCTTTATTCTGCTTTGTCTCCATCTGCTGTAATACATTTTGAAGAGGTTATTAGGGTATGTGGGTGGAACATGGTCAGTGCTTTTTATCATTTAAGAGTGTTCCTGTGGCTTTTATCCAATATAACTCTTGCTTTGCAGAGTCCAGAGTCTCCCCTCAAAACTGTTTCACTGTCTTACATTGAGTGTTGTGAGCACATGTGCACACGTGTTGTTTTATGTGGTTCTTCATGAGTTGTTTTGAAATCAGATCTTACTTTAGCTTGGGAAATTTTATTCTTTGATAATTTTATCAGTTAGAGCAGGGCTTCTCAACTTTGGCAATATTGGCATTTTGGTCGGGTTGGATGATTCTTTGTTTGGGGGGACTGTCCTATACATTATAGAATGTTTAGCAGCATCCCTGGCCTTGACCCACTAGACGTCAATAGCAGTCCCTACTACTCCCCCAGTTGTGACAACATCTCCAAATATTGCAAGAGTGCCATAGGGGAGCAGAAATCACCTCTAGTTGAAAACTGCTGAGTTAAAGTGCTTTCAGTGTATGTAACAGGATATCTAGTTCAAACAGTCTTAAGTGCTAAAGATGACTTAATTTGCTGAAGGAACTAAAAAGTCAGAGACAGGAAGCTTCAGGAGCAGTTTGGCTGTAGCGAGGCTCTGTTTCCTGCAGTTCTTTCTATTTTGCCTCCTCTGAGTCTTGCCTTTGAGCTCAAGTTGGTCTCCCTTGGTGGTTACAAGATGGCGGCCAGCAACCAGAGCCGTGCTTCCTGGTTCACATCTGGGGGAGAAACGTTCACTTTCCTGAAGCGGCAGAAGAAAGCCCTAGCTTGGCTCTGCTTGTGTCCCCCCACCTCCACCCCCTTAATGAACCGATCACTGTGAAAAGATGAATGGGATGCCCCTGCATCGTTTAAGCCAATGAGGATCCACCCCTGGAGCTAGTTAGTCCCACCCAAGAGCATAACTGTTACATCAGAGAGGAGGTGGGAAAGGATGATGACAGTTACTCTTTCTATTCTCTTCTCTTTCTAAGATTATCTGTTATTCATCCATTGCATCTTTTTTTTTGTCTTCACATCCTTTTCCCACTCTTTTTTTCCTGTGTATTTTGAGAGCAATTGCTACTTTTTTCTTGGAAGCCGATGCTTTAATTCTGCTCTCGTTGCTTCCACTATGGACTTCAGTTCTGCTCTCACATCTTTGCTTCCTTGAAACCCGTGGGTGGTGGTGATCTACCTCTGCTCTCAGATTCATTCCTCTCTGCCTTCCTCTCTACTTTGCATAGAACAGTTTCCTGGGCTTTTTAACCAACTGGTTGCCTGCCAGGTTTAGCGAATGACAGGAAATTGGAGGTAGGAAGGCCATTTCTCCCGCTCCCTTCTGCTGAGGTGCTATCTCTGGAAGTGACTGCATAGTTCCTGGGACTCTGGCTTATTTGTGGCTACAGCATTTGCTAGGTGACCTTCATTCCCGGGGTCTGGTAATACCACTTCCTCCCCGTGGCTTTCCAGGGATGTATAGGGGGTGGTAGTGGCTACCTATGTTTTTGTAACTAATTCCCTGTATTAAATTCTCTCAGATTGAAATATCTAGAATGGCTTAGATTTTCCTATTACTTATTTCTTTCTCACTTCTGTGTTCATCTTATACTGTTGCCTTCTCTTACAAATCTAATTTTTTATTTCATAGAATTCACATTCTTTTGAGTTTTGAGATGATAAACCAGATGCTTTTGATTTGGCTTCCCAGCTTTTCTATCATCTTTTATTTCCTGAAGTAAGCATTTTTCAAAGTCACTTTTTTGTTACCTCTTAACTTATTATGCTCCTTCCTTTTGCATAGGGCTATGTTTGTTAGTTTCTCTTTACTACTCTTTAAGTGAAAGGGTCGAATGACATCTGATACTTGCTGGTTAACAGAGTGCATAAATGTCTCTAGGGTCCCCTGCTGTCCACCTGGGTCACCTGGGCTCTGTTACAATCTCTCTCTCAAGTTCTAAGCTGGCAGGCAAGTTTTGGGCTCAGCCCCTGGCCATGTTTCTTGTTTTCAGAAATCATTCAGCAGTATCAGTGTGGCTTTTTTGGACTGAAGAGGGATATTTTTAAAATTTCTACTCTCTGATTTGGATTCCCACAATTTCATGAGTTTTATGGGGATTAAAAAGTATGCAGTGTGTGGTTAAAAGAAAAAAAATTCACATATCCAAATGGCACCTCTGAACCTATCAAAGTAATGTTAGGACTTTACCATGAGTTTTTGCAGTGTACACTACCACTGTCATATCTAAACACAATATGCATAAATGAAATGATAGTTTATTGTTTAATAAGCATAAAGCATTACCACATACCTTGTTTTGTTACTACGTTCTGATGTAAGTAGCCATTGAAGTTTCTATGATTAAGCTATTTAACAAAGACCAACGCTTTACTTGAAAATTCTTGCTTCCGTTAGCATAAGACCGTTATAAAATTTTTCTTTCTATAAAATACACAAATGTAAGAAATGCACAGAAACAGTGGGAAAGTGTGTGCAGGAGCTGCCCTTGCACATCGTTCATTCTGGACAAAAAAGTAGCTTTGCCTGAGATGCAGTGATCACAGACAGTCATACTTTGCACGCACTGCTGCTGTTTAGCTCAGTGGGTGTCTATGCCGTGCAAATCGATTGTGGCCTGGGGGTCTGTAGATCTTGAAGCAGGCTGTGATTTGTCCCTTGCTCAGACTACATCATTTCTGAAATGTTTACTGACCATGGCTGTTCTTCCTGCTATGTAGGAGTCCTTTCCTTATTCTTTTTTAGCATCAGTTTGATTCTTTGAAAATTCTGCTTTCAGGGAAAAGTCAGATGTTGGGTTCCTTCATATTTACCTTAGGATTTCTGGTGACAGAAGAGAGTGTAAATCATTTGATCCAGCAGGAGGTGAGTTGCAAATAGTGCTGGTAGCAGTTGCCCTGGACCCCGTGGAGAAGCTCGTGCCCAGGTCTCCGTTTTCTTTCTTCCTTGTGAAAACCTTCCCCAACTCCCAACAGGCACTGAGGACCTTGAACTTCCTTCTGCAAGGTGTACCTCGGGAGGAGAGAAAACAACTTGTCTTGTCGGAAGGCTCGTGTCGTCTTATGTACGTGACCTTGGCCTGATTAGGTGGTGATGTAAGGGCAAAATCTTTCCGGGTTGTGGCACCTCAGTCTTCGTTCTCCTTGGGTGTTTGGGGTTGTTGGGTTGTTTTTTTTTCCCCCATCAAATTTGTGCGGTGAAATGCTTTCTCAGGCTATAGATTATTTTTCATTGTGAATGTGAACCGGATTAGTGACTCATGGGAGAATGTTAAGAGTACAGACTGTGGTGCCAGACCTCAGGCTTCAAATCCTAGTTTGGCCACTTATGCTGGTTGCTCCTCTAGAGCACAGTCTTAGCTCACTACACCTCAGTCTACTCATCTGTAAAATGGAGTCAACGTTAACGCTGATCAATAGAGTTATTGCACAGGTCGAATCAGGCGATCCATTGAAAGCCATTAGCACATTACCTGGTAGAGAGCGAATGCTCAAAGGTTACCAGCTCTTACCTATATCAATAGGGCATGTATTGCTTTTCAAGGGATGGATTTGGGGGTTTTTGGTGACCCACTCACAATTATGTAGTTCCTGGGACATAGAAATTTGGAGAGAAGGTTGTAGTGTGTGACCATGGGAAGCACAACACCAGCACCCTGTTTTGAAATCTGAACCTAAACCTGTGACCGTGTGCTGACCACCAACCAGCATTGGTGACATCCCTGTGGCACACCGTCATTCGAGGGACATGCAGCCATGACTAGCAAGAGGCAGGGTGACCCAGTTTATCATAGTGTCGACCTGAAAGACGTGATTGGTGAGCATGGAGCTCATCCTGTTTGTCCATTTAATTTGTCTTTGCAGGATGCAGTGTTTTCTCGTAATTTTTCCTACAAAATATTCATTGAATAGATTAGTTAATCATTACCCTTAGTGGTGTACTTAGATCTGGAGAGAAGCCGACCTGATGTTTGCTCCTAAGTCTTCAAACTAATGCAATGGTCCTGCCTTACTGTTTGAGTGTTCTAGTCTAGTTCTTGAGTGTTCTGCACTTCAAGTCAAATGTAAAATCTGCAAACATAAAAGTAAGCAGAACTCTCAGTGGTGCTGTTCTAAGGCTTCTATTTAATTGTGACAAATCAATCCATTCATTATGAGAAACTGAACTACTACAAGATTTCTTAAATCCATTCTTTAGCGTGAGAGTTATTTCAGATATTAAAAAATCAACATCACTTGTTAGCACTTAACTGAAATTCTTAAGTGAATATGCAATATGGGAGTCTGTGTTAATTACAATAATGTGATAACTTAATCCCATTACATCTCTAACTTAAATTTATCAGTTTTTAAAGTAAGTTCCAAAAGCTTATAGGAAAGACCTACAGCACCTACTGTATCATTTCTTCCAGGTGTCAAACTATGTATAAAAAAGAAAAGAAAAAGAAAAAGAGGGTATGCATCCTCACAGGCTGGTGAGGTGACTGTAAAATTCCAGGATCTTAGCATTTGATGAAGCCTCAGAGATCATCAAATTATAATTCACTTTACAGAGGGAGAAATAGAACCTCAGAATGTATAGTAGCTCTAGCTTCTTTGTAAAAAGTATATGTAAGTCATTAATATATAAACTTGACAGTTTTTCCAAAAAATATATTTGTGACATTGAGGAAATTTTGACAATGAATTTGAAATACTTTCAAAGGTGTACATCTTGGATTAAAATTTTAATGCCAATATAGTAGAGTTTTACTTATGTTCATCTCAGTAAAATGAAATTTATCTAAATGTTTCAGGAAAGACCTTGCAAGGACAATCTTGACTGTGGGTGGTAAGAAGTATTAAAAATTTTAAATGTTAGAATGTTAAATATTGGACATTGGGGGTTTTATGGGCATCTTGGAACTATGGGGAATAAGTTTCGGTCAAATTAAAAATAGAAGTTAGGATTTTTATATTTAATTTATGATGAAAGAGTTAAGCATGCTAACTCCATAAAGAATAATTAATGAATATTCCTTTACTCACCAATGAGCGTAGTCAAATTTGATCCTTTTTCCACATTTGCTTCAAATCCTTTTTTAAATAAATCAGAGTTACAGGTAAAGCCCCTGTGTCCAGATCCCCATCCAATTCCCCTCGCCATTCGTAGAGGTGATCCTTTGACTTGGATTTGTTTTTCATTTCCAAGAATATTTTTGTACTTTTATGCTGTGTATTCACAAGCAACATACGTTATTGTTTTTGCAAATTTAAGTTTGTGTATCCAGCTGCAACCTGCTTTTTACCTTTAAAATTGTTTGAAATCTAAACATGTCGATATGTGTAGTTTTGTTTATCTGCTGTGAAATACTACAGTTTCTTAGGATTTTATTTTTATAGATGTATTTAAGGCTGGATAAAGCTGCTTTTTAAACAATTGAGGTATAGTTGATGTATACTGTTATATAAGTTACAGGTGTACAATATAGTGATTCACAATTTTTAAAGGTTATACTCAGTTTACAGTTATTATAAAATGTTTGCTGTATTCCCCATGTTGTACAATATATCCTTGTAGCTTATTTTATGCCTAATACTTTGTGCCTCTTACTCCCCTACTTCTATCTTGCCCCTCCCCGCTAGGGGTAACCACTAGTTTGTTCTATCAGTGAGTCTTGGACAAAGTTGCTTTTGATGAATGTTTTAATATATCTAAAATATAAATTGCAGAAATATCATTTTTTAAAAATTTGTTGTATACTGACCTATCATTTGGATTTCCCCCTACTATTTCTTACAGATGAATTTAAATGTTTGTAATTGCTCCAGGATATGTCTTTCTGCTTATAACTATAAGACACAATCTAGTCTTCTAAGATGGACCTTCTTAGAGCAAATGCTGACCTGTGGAACTCAGTTTTTCTTTTGCTCTGTGCCCAGAATTATTCATGTCTGCCGTATGTTTAATCTCTAGATTATGACCAGCAGGTGGCTCTTTGTGAAGCATTGTGTAGACTGACCATGAAAAAATCAAGGGAAGACTTTGTCCATCAGTGGTTTGAAGATGATACCATTGCTGAGGCTTTCAAAGAAATTAAAGATCGAGAATTTGAGACGGTGAGATTCTTGGTCATGAAAATTCCATTTAATCAATATTTATGAAGCATCCTTTCAGCGCCTTCCTGTATGTTGGGCTCAGGGGAGGATTTTTTTCTTAAATGTGATTAGGTCGCCATTCTTAAACTTCCTGTTTCCCACTTATGTGAAATAACTTGAGGGTAATAGAAACAGAATATTTGTGGACCAGATACCAGCATACAATTAGGACATCTTTACAGGAAACTTAGCCTGGAGCCAGAGCTGTGTGAGTTTGATGGATCCAGTCAGAGACAGTGGTCATGGAGCGGGAAGTGGTTTTCAACAAACCTTGAAGGGTAGGGAGAGTTGGAGAAGAAAAGAATGTGCATTTGGGCCTTGCAGAGAGTAGCTGGCATGATGACAGGAGGCTGAAACTGCAATGGGTGCTCTGGTAGCAGAGGAGTATTATGGGGTGCTTGTGTTGTGAGCCCTCCAGCCTTCACAGTTTGGAAGAACAATAATTTTCGGTGTCTTCCATGCAACCCGGCCTCACTGTGATTGTGTCCTCAGGTAGCAAGACGTAGTTTATGGCTTTGCCATATACTCACCTTTATCCTAAAATAACTAAAATGTTTTCCCTCTCCTTTAAAAAAAGTTCTTAAGGTGAGGGTGATTCTGTAGGAAAAGCTAAAATTATTAGTAACAGTGCTCATGTTGAACAAAGCCTTTCTGGTCAAAACTGCTGAGCACTTGGGATTTTATTAAATCCGAACCTTCAAATATATTATGAAATACGTTAAATTTGACTTTAAGCCCGTTGCCAGATCTGCAGTAGTTGTTTAGCCAGGATGCAGTTTGATCTAAGTGGGAATACCATGAGCTGGGTTTGGGTCCCACCTCCCCGACTGATGTGATGTATACATTTTGGCAAAGTAGTTGACTTTTTTTTTTTTAAAAAAATTTAATTGAAATATAGTTCATGTACAATGTTATATGTTATAGTGATTCACAATTTTTAGAGGTTACAGCTCCATTTATAGTTATTATAAAATACTGGGTATATATTCCCTGTGTTGTGCAATATGTCCTTGGAGCTGATAGTTGACTCATGAAGCCTGAGTGTTCTTATCTGTAAAATGGGAATAAGACCAACTTCAGAATTGTGGGAATTAAATGAGAGAAACTAAAAGTGCCTGAGATGTTGTAGACACTCCAGTATTAGTTTCCTTTCCCCTCTGTGTGATTCTCTCATCTGCAGGGAAATGAGGGGAACATAAGACAAAAGTAATTATCCCCTTTCTCAAATCACTTTCCCCCTAGAGCCATCAGCTTCTTAGTAGAACTACTTTTAGATGGAAGTTCACATTAATGTCCATTTAGTGCTGAATCTAGACACGGAGTGTGAGGACTGTTTGACTACAACAGACAGTCCTTGCTAACAAAAGGGATAAAAGTCTGGATCGGTATCTCTTTGGTTTTAGAAATTTGGGGGTAACAGTCTGCCTCCCTGGTCGCTGTTGGTTGGGAGAACTATAAATGTATTCTTTATTCTTAGAACCTTTAGCGGGAGAGAGATTCCAGGAAGGAGCAGGTTAGAGAACTCCTGATAAGGAAAACCTACAGTGGTTAAGTACACCAGGATAAACCCCAAATTGATAAGTTTCATGGGTTTGTGGTTGGCCTGTGCTGGGGAGATGGTAGGGAGATGGATGCCCTGTGGGTTAGTCGAATATTACAATCCAGGTCATCAGTAAGAGGTATTTCTCTTGCTTGTTCCTGTACGTAAAACTGTTGGAGAGCCCATGAGCCATGGCCGTTGAGCCTGTGCGTCCAGAGCCTGTGCTCTGCAACGGGAGAGGCCACAACAGTGAGAGGCCCGTGTACCGCAAAAAAAAAAAAAACAAAAAAAAAACTGTTGGAGACCTAAGCATTCCTCAGCTGCAAGTCTCATGGCTGGGGGTTCAGAACATGAGTCTGGAACCTCCCCTTTGTGACACAAAGTATTATTTTAGTTATCGTGATTAATAATGAATCCTGTGAAGCCTTGTGATGTTACTGGATCCTGGAAATGTAGTAGCAAACACTGGCCTCTACATGCTGCAAAGGGTAGTATTTAAATTAAATATCTTGATTTTTTTTTTTTAACAAAAAAGTTTGCATTATTTACTTTGAAGGATTGTAGACGGTTTCTCAATCACCTAAATGACAGACTTGGTGACCAAAGAAGGTAAGACGTTTCTCTGAGCTTTACTTTATTGACTAATTCTATTCTGAAAATGTCTAATAGTAAAAAAAAAAAATCTAGGCGGCTTCCCTGGTGGCGCAGTGGTTGGGAGTCTGCCTGCCGATGCAGGGGACACGGGTTTGTGCCCCGGTCCGGGAAGATTCCACATGCAGCGGAGCGGCTGGGCCCGTGAGCCATGGCTGCTGAGCCTGCGCGTCCTGAGCCTGTGCTCCGCAGCGGGAGGGGCCACAGCGGTGAGAGGCCAGCATACTGCAAAAAAAAAAGAAAAAAAAAAGAAATCTAGGATCTGTTTTAGGAGAGAATGTAGGATACAGAATTTACTGAGCATTACTAAGTTATCCATTGAGTAGAAACCTCAGAAGATTAGACACATTCTGCCTAGTGATTCATTCGTGTGTGTTTAAAAGTGATTTCTATCAGTCTTTAACATACTTATTTGTGATTTGGAACAGTTGTAACTTTATATCCTCCAGGGAGATTTTATGAAGAATGATTTCCTATAGATCTGAGGTTACTAGGGAAAGCCGTATTATGGACAGTTAAGTCCTTGATGAGAAAATATTGGCTGAATTCACTCCTTTCATTAGGACTCTTGCCAAGCCGCTGGGCTGAGGTATATATGGTACCGGAAAACCTGGCTTGTGGACTGCCAGACGGAGATTTGAATTCTGCCCATGGTAGATCTCCATTTGTAGGTTTGAGAGCCCCTTTCATACTTCGTACCAAGGGACATAATGGCGTACCTAGTTATACGTGCTTGTTTATAGGACATCCGTAGGTCGTGTGTGCGGTCCATATTTTATTTTACTTTTTAATTGTGAGGTGTTTTGCAGGGTCTATTCATTTCCATGCATTGCTGCTTTTGCTGATGATTTTGAGGTATGTTTGTCTCTCTTTCAGGGGCTGTGAGGGTGGGGGGTGTATAGTGAAACCCATAGGTAGGTTTACATCAGGCCAAACGGCTCTTGCGACACAGAAGGGCTTTTTTAAAAAAGGAAACTTGCCTCTCCTCTTAGGCCTCAACTCTGAAGCTTATTGTTGAAGAGCCCTAGTGTTACTTCTACGTAAAGGAATTTTAGGTTTATACTGCGTTCATGAGGTCGGTTACAGGAACCTTGCCTTATTTTATCCTCTTGACGAGCAGCATTATTCACGCCTGGATTGGAGGGAATAGGGCAAGTCCATTGCTTCTTTCCACCCGGTAGACGCTTCCCACTCTATCCCCAGCAATTAGGGTCACTCTCCTTTCTCTAGATCATTCTGCCTTGTACTTTATAGTCCAAAATGGAACAGTCTCTTTTCACCCCCTTCTTTGGTTTCTAGAGGCACAAGGTCCTTCCTGTAAAAGTGCCCCAACGTGCAGCATCTCGGTTTCTGGGTAAACTTTTCATAGGTCTCTGAACGTGGACTGTGCTGACGTTTCCTGGATCATGTCTCTAGAATGTTCTAGTTAGCCATTTCATTGTTTTGGGTTGAGGGCCTCCTTCTTGGCCTCTGTGAGCTGAGCCGTTAGCTCACAACTACATTGTACATTCTTTCTCTCTAGAACTAATTTTGGAAGGCTGATTCCTATATTTCGAGTCTGTTTTTCTTTCTGGTTGTCTGAGGATTCCAATCTCTGCTTGGAATTTAAATTTCCATCAGCTTCAGTAGGGGTCCTTACAGTGGCTTCCCGTGATATAGACTTGTGTTAAAACCTTTGTTCCTATAGACGCCAAGGGGAGAAGGGGGTGGGTGGTGGTGGTGTGATGAATAGGGCGATTGGGATTGACATGTATACACTAATATGGATAAAACAGATAACTGATAAGAACCTGCTGTATAAAAAATATAATAAAATTTAAAAAACCCTTTGTTCAACTCTATAGCTGTTAAAGAGTAGACATGTATGCTGGAACAATGGCCAAGAAATGCTATTTACTGGAAAACAAGTGGAAGAATAGTTAAGTCTAGTGTTTGTTCTATTGTTGAGGAATAAAAACTTGGTATATACTTCCTGAGTATGTCTAGAACACATCTGGGAGGAAGCAAAGGCATTGTTAATGGTTCCCATGGAAAAGTACCTACGGGAATTTGAGGGACAGAGGAGGAGATATTTATTCTATTAGCATCATATTGTTTGAATCTGTCTTTCCTTTTTTTCTTTCCGTCTTTCTTTCTTTCCTTCTTTCTTTCTTTAAGAGAATATGTTTATTTTATAATGCAGTCATTTGTTGGTACCCATGGGGGACTGGTTCCAGGACCCCTCGTGGATACCAAAATCTGTGTATATTCAAGTCCCATATATAAAACGGCTTAGTATTTGCATAGCATGTACACACATCCTCCCGTGTACTTTAAATCGTCTCTAGGTTACATCTGATACCTAACACAGTGTAAATGCTGTGCAAATAGTTGTCAGTACATGGCAAAATCAAGATTTGCTTTTTAGAACTTTCTGGAATTCTTTTTCCTAAATATTTTCAATCCACATTTGGTTGAATCTTTGGATTTGGAACCCGTGGATACAGAGGGCTGACTAATCAATTAAAATAAAGATAATTTGAAATCTTCAGGTCTTAGCCTTATTCTAACACATGGTAAGTTAGATGGCAAGTCACCATTTATGTTTGATCACAGTACCTCCTTTGCTAGAAGTTTCTATCCATAGGCAGTGTGGATTGTTACTGCTTTAACATAGAAGAGTTTTCTCTGTGATTGGCACCAGAAAAAATTTGTGTGGTTAGAGTTATCTGACACATTTAAACATCTATTAAATTGCTAAGTATAGTAGGGTTTTTCCAGAAATAGATTGGTTATATAAAATTGAAACCTTCCTCCTATTTTGCAGAAATGAGTAAGGCAATAAACGGTGACCCTATAATCTTAAAGTAGGGCTGTTCTCAGAAAAGCAGTTCTGTTTTTAATGGAGTAATTTTCACTTGACCCTTTCCTATGATATTAATACTGAAATTATATCTTACAGATGAGAAAACCTGCAGATGAAAAATTAGAGAAATTTTGGATTGATTTCAACCTAGGAACTCAGAGTGTAACTTTTTATATAAACAATCCTGAGGTAATCATGTTCGATTCCGGTTTAGACCTAAGTGCGTAGAGAGTGTTCATATCCAAGTATGTGTTATGTGTTCATGAATTTCACTTATTTTTTCCAAGAGCGCTTTATGGGACTCAGTAAGACTTTTGAAGGAAGCAGCGATTAATTTCAGCATAATAGGTAAGATGTTAATTCTAAACTACCCCGCATTTAGTCCTGAGTATTGTTTCTGTTTACACTTGCAGTGTATGTTTAGTTAATTCCTGAGCAGACTTTGCTTGCACTTGACGTGGAGGGGAGGTGGTGAGTGCTGTGGACAGAAGGCTGTGCTCAGGGCAAAAGATTAGTGAGTCCTCCACTCTGTAACTTTGAGGTTCCATGACTTGCCTGGTTTTCTCGTTGTAAAAATGATTATGGTTCCTCAACAAACTGAAAATAGCATCACCATGTGATCCAGCAGTTTCACTTCTGGATATATATCCAGAAGAATCGAAAGCAGGACTCGAAGAGATTTGCATATGAACGTTCATTGCAGCCTATTCACAAGAGTCAAGAGGTAGAAGCAGGGACTTGCCTGGTGGCACGGTGGTTAAGACTCCGCACTCCCAGTGGAGGGGGCCTGGGTTCCATGTCTGGTCAGGGAACTAGATCCCACATGCATGCCACAACTAAGAGTTCGCATGCTGCAACTAAGGAGCCTGCCTGCTGCAACTAAGACCCGGTGCAACCAAAAAAAAAAAAAAAGGGTAGAAGCACCCCAAGTGTCCATCGGCGGTTGAATGGATAAAGCAAATGTGATCTGTACCTACAATGGACTATTATTTAGCTTTAAAAAGGAAGGGCATTCTGACACTTGCTACAACATAGATGAACTTTGAGGACATCACGCTAAGTGGAAAAAGCTAATCACAAAAAGACAAATACTGTATGATTCCACTTACATGAGGTATCTAAAGCAGTCAAATTGATAGAGACAGAAAGTAGAATGGTGGTTAGTTACCAGGGGCTGCAGGGAAGGGGGAATGGGGAGTTGTTTAATGGGTACAGAGTCTCAGATTTGCAAGATGAAAAGGTTCTGGAGATCTCTTCTACAGCAATGTGAATATACTTAGCACTACTGAACCGCACACTTAACATTTACCTTGTCAACCATTTTTATGTTTTGTACCACAATTTTTTATTTTTTGTAATTTTATTTTTTTATTTTATTTAAAATTATTAATTTATTTATTTTTGGCTGCATTGGGTCTTTGTTGCTGTGTGCCGGCTTTCTCTAGTTTTGGCAAGCAGGGGCTGCTCTTCGTTGCGGTGAGCGGGCTTCTCATTGTGGTAGCTTCTCTTGTTGCGGAGCACGGGCTCTAGGCACGAGGGCTTCAGTAGTTGTGGCCTGGACCAGGGCTCATACCCGTGTCCCCTGCATTGGCAGGAGTATTCTTTTTTTTTTTTTTTTTTTGCCGTACACGGGCCTCTCACTGTTGTGGCCTCTCCCGTTGCGGAGCACAGACTCTGGATGCGCAGGCTCAGCGGCCACGGCTCACGGGCCAGCCGCTCTGCGGCATGTGGGATCTTCCCGGACCGGGGCACGAACCCTTGTCCTCTGCATCGGCAGGCGGACTCTCAACCACTGCACCACCAGGGAAGCCCTGGCAGGAGGATTTTTAACCACTGTGCCACCAGGGAAGTCCTGTACCACCATTTTTAAAAATGGTTATAGTACCTGCCCTCCCTTTCCCACATATTTATACTAATAATTGGGTATGTACAAACTATTTAAATATCAGCCCTGACTCCCCGTTCTTTTTTTAAAAATCAATTAATTTTTATTTTTGGCTGTATTGGGTCTTCGTTGCTGCACGCAGGCTTCTCATGGTGGCTTCTCGTTGCAGAGCATGGGCTCTAGGCACGCGGACTTCAGTAGTTGTGGCTCACTGGCTTCAGTAATTGTGGCTCGTGGGCTCTAGAGCACAGGCTCAGTAGTTTTGGTGCATGGGCTTAGTTGCTCCGCGGCATGTGGGATCTTCCCGGACAAGGGATCGAATCTGTGTCGCCTGCATTGGCAGGCGGATTCTTAACCACTGCACCACCAGGGAAACCCTGACTCCCCCTTCTTAAATCTCCGTCACCTTTCTTCTCCTCTCGGTAGGTAGAGTTGAGGGGCATGGAGTCAGGAGTGATCTTTTTCTGGGTGGGTAGAAGAAAGGTATTGGTCCAGTTCAGTATTTCAGATATAGTCACACTTGACCAGGATTCCTGAATTGGGTCTCTTAAAAAATGGATGTTTTGAAAGTAACTCAATACACATAATCATTTTTTAAGTAATTTGCTTTACTAAAGAGTTAAAACTAAATACTATGCAATTATGTGGATTTTATAGTTCTTTTCACAAAGGATTTAGGGCAGCTTGCATATTTATAACAAAATAATAGAAATAGAAAATTGGAACCACAAACAAGAATAAAAATGTCTGTCAAGAAGGTTGATCTGGCCACCATGGAGATTCAAATTTGGTGCTTAGCGCTTCCCTGGTGGCTCAGTGGTTAAGAATCCGCCTGCCAGTGCAGGGGACATGGGTTTGTGCCCTGGTCCGGGAAGATCCCACATGCCACAGAGCAACTAAGCCCGTGTGCCACAACTACTGAGCCTGCACTCTGGAGCCCGCGAGCCACAACTGCTGAGCCCACCTGCCACAACTACTGAAGCCCACACACCTAGAGCCTGTGCTCCACAATGAGAAGCCCACCCACTGCAACGAAGAGTAGCTCCCCTCTCCGCAACTAGAGAAAGCCCGTGTGTAGCAATGAAGGCGCATGCAGCCAAGAAGAAAATAAATAAATTTAAATAAAATAAAGTTGTACAATTAAAAAAAAACAAATTTGGTGCTTAGCTTCCTGAAAGCCAGGGTGAAAAGTATAATGGATAACATGATTCTCATCATACAAGTCCTGGAAAGAACAAATCCATCTTTCCTGGCCTTGAACTCTTAACTTGAAGGTTCTCCCATGGGACTACTTAGGATAAGGTAATCCTTCCTCAGCCCTGAGCGTTCCTTGCTGGAATTTCCTGTGTACGTAAGTTAACTTTGGTGTTTTGTTAAAGGGTAATTTTTGAAAAGGTAAAATCATGACCCGCCTACAAATATAAAATAAATGTGGGTAAAAGATTTCATTAATTAGTGAGCAAATTAATAAGATGTAATAACCAGGAGAATCCAAAGAATCACAGATACAAGCAATGCTGAAATTAATTTACAAACAGATGTACGACTAGACTGTTGCATTTCGCAGACACAATTAATTTGAATTTATATGAACAAGAATCACTTGCGTTATTATTTTTAATTTCCCCTGTTACATACTAGAGAAAGGGAAGTTTGGGCTAGATTAGGCAGTAAAGGAAGTGGCAGAAGAGGAGGAGAGCCTTTCACCGTGAAACTGGGAGAATGAAGGGACAGTGAAGACTGCCCACACTTCAGATGCTAATTGCAAGTCTCAGGTTGACCCCTGTACTTCTGACCAACTGGCTACCAATCAGAGGTTTTACAAGCTCCTTCTCGGGTTTGAAACTTGCTATAATGGTTCACAGAACTCTGGGAAGCATGCATTTACATTTACCATTTTATTATAAAGGATATAATAAAGGATACAGATGAACAGCTAGATGAAGAGAATACCCAGGGCAAGATCCAGAAGGATCCCAAGTGCAAGGGCTTTTGTTTCTGAGGAGTTGGGGTGCATCGCCCTCCTGGAACGTTTGTGTTCACCAACCCAGAAGCTCTCTGAACCCCGTAGCTTGGGGGTTTTTACGGAAGCTTTATCACGTAGGCATTATGGAATATTAACTCAATCGCTGGCCCTTCTGCCCTCCCTGAAGGTTGGGGAGCTGGAAGTTCCAACCCTCTAACCATACCTTGGTCTTTCTGGCGACCAGTCCCCATCCTTTTTTTTTTCTTTTCAAGAAATATCATTGATATGTAAGCAAAACCTTTTTTTAAAATTTAATTTAATTTATTTTTTATACAATAGGTTCTTATCAGTAATCAGTTTTATGCACATCAGTGTGTACATGTCAATCCCAATCACCCAATTCATCCCACCCCCACCCCCCCGCCACTTTCCCCCCTTGGTGTCCATGTGTGTGTTCTCTACATCTGTGTCTTGATTTCTGCCCTACAAACCGGTTCATCTGTACCACTTTTCTAGGTTCCACATATATGCGTTAATATACGATATTTGTTTTTCTTTTTCTGACTTAACTTCACTCTGTATGACAGTCTCTAGATCCATCCACAACTCTACAGATGACCCAATTTCATTCTTTTTTATGGCTGAGTATTATTCCCTTGTATATATGTACCACATCTTCTTTATCCATTAGTCTGTTGATGGGCATTCAGGTTGCTTCCATGAACTGGCTATTGTAAATAGTGCTGCAGTGAACACTGGGGTGCATGTGTCTTTTTGAATTATGGTTTTCTCTGGGTATATTCCCAGTAGTGGGATTGCTGGGTCATATGGTAATTCTATTTTTACTTTTTTAAGGAACTTCCATACTGTTTTCCATAGTGGCTGTATCAATTTACATTCCCACCAACAGTGTAAGAGTGTTCCCTTTTCTCCACACCCTCGCCAGCATTTGTTGTTTGTAGATTTTCTGATGATGCCCATTCTAACTGGTGTGAGGTGATACCTCATTGTAGTTTTGATTTGCATTTCTCTAATGATTAGTGATATAGAGCATTCTTTCATGTGTTTGTTGGCAATCTGTATATCTTCTTTGGAGAAATATTTAGGTCTTCTGCCCATTTTTTGGATTGGGTTGTTTATTTTTTTAATATTGAGTTGCATGAGCTATTTATATATTTTAGAGATTAATCCTTTGTCCGTTGATTCGTTTGCAAATATTTTCTCCCATTTTGAGGGTTGTCTTTTCGTCTTGTTCATGGTTTCCTTTGCTATGCAAAAGCTTTTAAGTTTGTTTAGGTCCCATTTGTTTATATTTGTTTTTATTTCCATTACTCTAGGATGTGGATCAAGAAAGATCTTGCTGTGATTTATGTCAATGAGTGTTCTTATGTTTTCCTCTAAGAGTTTTATAGTATCCAGTCTTACATTTAGGTCTCTTATCCATTTTGAGTTTATTTTTGTGTATGGTGTTAGGGAATGTTCTAATTTCATTTTTTACATGTAGCTGTCCAGTTTTCCCAGCACCACTTATTGAAGAGACTGTCTTTTCTCCATTGTATATCCTTGCCTCCTTTGTCATAGATTAGTTGACCATAGGTGTGTGGGTTTATCTCTGGGCTTTCTGACTTGTTCTGTATTTCTGTTTTTGTGCCAGTACTGTGTTGTCTTGATTACTGTAGCTTTGTAGTATAGTCTGAAGTCAGGGAGTCTGATTCCTCCAGCTCCGATTTTTTCTCTCAAGACTGCTTTGGCTATTTGGGGTCTTTTTTGTCTCCATACAAATTTTAAGATGTTTTGTTCTAGTTCTGTAAAAAATGCCATTGGTAATTTGAAAGGGATTGCGTTGAATCTGTAGATTGCTTTGGGTAGTATAGTCATTTTCACAATATTGATTCTTCCAATCCAAGAACATGGCATATCTCTCCATCTGTTGGTATCATCTTTAATTTCTTTCATCAGTGTCTTATAGTTTTCTGCATACAGGTCTTTTGTCTCCCTTGGTAGGTTTATTCCTAGGTATTTTATTCTTTTTGTTACACTGGTAAATGGGAGTGTTTCCTTAATTTCGCTTCACATTTTTCATCATTAGTGTATAGGAATGCCAGAGATTTCTGTTCATTAATTTTGTATCCTGCTACTTTACCAAATTCATTGATTAGCTCTAGTAGTTTTCTGGTAGCATCTTTAGGATTCTCTATGTATAGTATCATGTCATCTGCGAACAGTGACAATTTTACTTCTTCTTTTCCAATTTGTATTCCTTTTATTTCTTTTCCTTCTCTGATTGCCGTGGCTAGGACTTCCAAAGCTATGTTGAATAATAGTGGTGAGAGTGGACATCCTTGTCTTGTTCCTGATCTTAGAGGAAATGCTTTCAGTTTTTCACTATTGAGAATGATGTTTGCTGTGGGTTTGTCATATATGGCCTTTATTATGTTGAGGTAGGTTCCCTCTATGCCCACTTTCTGGAGAGTTTTTTTAATCATAAATGGGTGTTGAATTTTGTCAAAAGCTTTTTCTGCATCTATTGAGATGATCATATGGTTTTTCTTTTTCAGTTTGTTAATATGGTGTATCACATTGATTGATGTGCATATATTGAGGAATCCTTGCCCTGGGATAAATCCCACTTGATTATGGTGTATGATCCTTTTAATGTGTTGTTGGATTCTATGTGCTAGTAATTTGTTGAGGATTTTTTTTTTTTTTTTTTTTTTTGCGGTACGTGGGCTTCTCACTGTTGTGGCCTCTCCCGTTGCGGAGCACAGGCTCCAGACGCGCAGGCTCAGCGGCCATGGCTCACGAGCCCAGCCGCTCCGCGGCATGTGGGATCTTCCCAGACCGGGGCATGAACCTATGTCCCCTGCATTGGCAGGCGGACTCCCAACCACTGTGCCACCAGGGAAGCCCTGTTGAGGATTTTTGCATCTATATTCGTCAGTGATATTGGTCTGTAATTTTCTTTTTTTGTAGTATCTTTGTCTGGTTTTGGTATCAGGGTGATGGTGGCCTCATAGAATGAGTTTGGGAGTGTTCCTTCCTCTGCAACTTTTTGGAAGCATTTGAGAAGGATGGCTGTTAGCTCTTCTCTAAATGTTCGGTAGAATTCATCTGTGAAGCCGTCTGGTCCTGGGCTTTTGTTTGTTGGAAGATTTTTAGTCACAGTTTCAATTTCATTACTTGTGATTGGTCTGTTCATATTTTCTATTTCTCCCTGGTTCAGTCTTGGAAGGTTATACCTTTCTAAGAATTTGTCCATTTCTTCCAGGTTGTCCATTTTATTGGCATAGAGTTGCTTGTAGTAGTCTCTTAGGATGCTTTGTATTTCTGCAGTGTCAGTTGTTACTTCTCCTTTTTCATTTCTAATTTTATTGATTTGGGTCCTCTCCCTCTTGCTGAGTCTGGCTAAAGGTTTCTCAATTTGTTTGTCTTCTCAAAGAACCAGTTTTTAGTTTTATTGATGTTTGCTATTGTTTTCTTTGTTTCTATATCATTTATTTCTGCTCTGATCTTTATGATTTCTTTCCTTCTGCAAACTTTGGGGTTTTTTTGTTCTTTTCTAGTTCCTTTAGGTGTAAGGTTAGATTGTTTATTTGAGATTTTTTCTTGTTTCTTGAGGTAGGCTTGTATAAACTTCCCTCTTAGAACTGCTTTTGCTGCATCCCATAGGTTTTGGATCGTCGTGTTTTTGTTGTCATTTGTCTCTAGGTATTTTTTGATTTTCTCTTTGAGTTTGTTAGTGATCTCTTGGTTACTTAGTAACGTATTGTTTAGCCTCCATGTGTTTGTGTTTTTTACGTTTTTTTCCCTGTAATTGATTTCTAATCTCATAGCGTTGTGGTCAGAAAAGATGCTTGATATGATTTCAGTCTTCTTAAATTTACTGAGGCTTGATTTGTGACCCAAGATGTGATCTATCCTGGAGAATGTTCCGTGTGCACTTGAGAAGAAAGTGTAATCTGTTTTGGGATGGAATGTCCTATAAATATCAATTAAATCTATCTGGTCTATTATGTCATTTAAAGCTTGTGTTTCCTTATTAATTTTCTGTTTGGATGATCTGTCCATTGGTGTGAGGTGTTAAAGTCCCCCAGTGTTATTGTGTTACTGTCGATTTCCTCTTTTATAGCTCTTAGCAGTTGCCTTATGCATTGAGGTGCTCCTTTGTTGGGTGCATATATATTTATAATTGTTATATCTTCTTCTTGGATTGATCCCTTGATCATTTTGTAGTGTCCTTCCTTGTCTCATGTAACATTCTTTATTTTAAAGTCTATTTTATCTGATATGAGTATTGCTACTCCAGCTTTCTTTTAATTTCCATTTGCATGGAATATCTTTTTCCATCCCCTCACTTTCAGTCTGTAAGTGTCCCTAGGTCTGAAGTGGGTCTCTTGTAGACAGCATATATATGAGTCTTGTTTTTGTATCCATTCAGCAAGCCTGTGTCTTTTGGTAGGAGCATTTAATCCATTCATGTTTAAGTAATTATCGATATGTATGTTCCTATTACCATTTTCTTAATTGTTTTGGGTTTGTTTTTGTACATCCTTTTCTTCTCTTGTGTTTCCCACTTAGAGAAGTTCCTTTAGCATTTGTTTTAGAGCTGGTTTGGTGGTGCTGAATTCTCTTAGCTTTTGCTTGTCTGTAAAGCTTTTGATTTCTCCATCGAATATGAATGAGATCCTTGCTGGGTAGAGTAATCTTGGTTGTAGGTTCTTCCCTTTCAGCAATTTAAGTATATCATGTCACTCCCTTCTGGCTTGTAGAGTTTCTGCTGAGAAATCAGCTGTTAACCTTATGGGAGTTCCCTTGTATGTTATTTTTCATTTTTCCCTTGCTGCTTTCAATCATTTTTCTTTGTCTTTAATTTTTGCCAATTTGATTACTATGTGTCTCGGAGTGTTTCTCCTTAGGTTTATCCTGTATGGGACTCGCTGCGCTTGCTGGACTTGGGTGGCTATTTCCTTTCCCATGTTAGGGAAGTTTTTGACTATAATCTCTTCAAATATTTTCTCGGGTCCTTTCTCTCTCGTCTCCTTCTAGGACCCCTATAATGCGAATGTTGTTGCATTTAATGTTGTCCCAGAGGTCTCTTAGGCTGACTTCATTTCATTCTTTTTCTTTATTCTGTTCCGCAGCAGTGAATTCCACCATTCTGTCTTCAAGGTCACTTATCCGTTCTTCTGCCTCAGTTATTCTGCTATTGATTCCTTCTAGTATATTTTTCATTTCATTTATTGTATTGTTCATCTCTGTTTGTTCTTTAATTCTTCTAGGTCTTTGTTAAACATTTCTTGCATCTTCTCGATCTTTGCCTCCATTCTTTTTTTGAGGTCCTGGATCATCTTCACTATCATTATTCTGAATTCTTTTTCTGGAAGGTTGCCCTTCTCCACTTCATTTAGTTGTTTTTCTGTTTTAGTTCGTTCCTTCATCTGGTACATAGCCCTCTGCCTTTTCATCTTGTCTGTCTTTCTGTGAATGTGGTTATTGTTCCACAGGGTGCAGGATTGTAGTTCTCCTTGCTTCTGCTGTCTGCCCTCTGGTGGATGAGGCTATCTAAGAGGTTTGTGCAAGTTTTTGACCAGTCCCCATCCTTAACTCCTCCAACCCCCAGTCCTCTAACCCCCAGTCACCTCATTAACTTATAAAATACTCATCACCCCGGGCATTCCAAGGGTCTTAGAAGCTCTGGTGTCAGGAACCAGGGTCAAAGACCAAATATTAGAACAAAAGATGCTCCCAGCACCCCATCACTTAAAATGAGTTTCAGAAGCTCTGTGTCAGGTACAAAGGCCAAGATCAAATATATATTTCTTATGGTGTCACAGATGGGAAGAAGCACAAACGAGCAGTTTTACAGTCACAACATTGGAAAGATAGTATACGTTGAGTTGGAGGTGTCTCCTATCTGTAGTAAAGGAAAGGGATTTATAAACATCTTACTAGAAATGTAAATTCAATATAATCATAAGTTAAGAGTAACTTAGTTTATATAGTCATTACCTGTTACTGTTCACTTAAGGTATGCAAAATATCATTGGTGTTTATTCTGAAGTTAATATTTTTATAGACTTCCATGGATTTTCTGACTGTGGTACCCCTAACATTACATATTTTAAGTTTCTGAACCTGAACTTTGCTGTTGAGGTGATTTTCAGCAACCAACTTGCCAAACTTAATATTCTACACTTCATAAATATATCACATTTTGGGGAGACTTTAAAATTCATAAAGTGCCTCACAGTAGCAGGAGGAAGTAGGTGTGATGTTTTAGTTTTATAGCCGAGGCAACTGAAGCTTGTGTAGCAAACACTACAAGCAAGACTTGCCTTTTGCGTGCCGAGCCCTTCCTGCTAAGGGGTTGACAGTGTTTTAGGAGCCTGTTGAGGGCAGCCCTCGGGCTATTTCTTCCTGCCCTTGTACCAAGCCCCACAGCCCAACTAGCTATTTACATTTTCAGACCTTGTTTAGAATTACTTTTGCTACAGGGATTTAGAGACTTTCTCTGCAGTGACTGAACGTCCAGTAAGATCAGCATTTGGGGGATTGTTGAACTTTACTAGAGGCCAGCACTGTTGTATAGAAATAGGATCTGAACCATATATAAAAAAATTTCTAGTGGCCTCATTAAAAAGTTTTTTTCAAGTGGACTAATTTTAATAATATATATTTATTTCACTCAGTATGTCCAAAATATTAACAGTTTAACATGTAATCAATATGAACAATTAATGAGATGTTTTACCTTCTCTGTTTTGGTACTGTGTCTTCACAAACTAGTGTGTATTTTATGCTTATAATGCAATTCAGGTTGTACTAGCCACATTTCGAGTACCACTGGCCACAGATCTAGACCCAGGTGTGTCTCTTTTTTCCTCTTTTCATGCTCATCAGTTTGGGACCCTGAGCTTTGCCTGCTCTTTCATGGGTTTTACTCTTTTCACCCCTGCTGCTTCCAACACAGCTTGTACTTCCTGTGGCTTATTCTTGGGCTCGCTATGAACTGTGGTCTAAACTATTTTCTCTTCTAAAACCAATTACTATTTGTCAGTAAAGGGCTGATGTCCTGGTAGGAGGCCCTCAAGGAGACTGTTGTCTGAGAATTAGGCCTCTCTGGAGAATGTTTCCATTTCTCTTCTTTAAGTGGAATCTGTTGAGATGAGTGTGGATTATTCCAGTTTGTATATTGAGAACAGTGGATTTTATTTTGAATTTTAGAAAGGAGTGGGATCTGAGAGAGACAGATAGAATGAGAATGAGTGTTGTGCTTAATATATTGAGAAGTAAAATACCTGTTACAGATGATAGCTTTGTATTCACAAATGTTCTTTAAAAAATGGATTGAATTTTAGAAGACAAAATATCTCATTTGCTATGCTACTAAGTTACTTCTATCTCTGCTAGATTAACTGCTTAAACATATTTTTGTGTGTGTGTGTGTGTGTAAAAACACACATGTGCATCTAATAAAAATAATTTCAGAGTAACTTTATTCAAATAATTTCTTTTCAACTTCTCATTGTGGAAGAATCTGGACAGTGAACAAATATCCCAGTGCAGTTATTTAAAATTATAAAATTTAAAAATATAACCTTTCAGTATGTTGATCTATATTGGTATACTTTATTTTTGCTAGAAACTGAGATGAAGATGCTCAAAATTTACCTGAAGAAGCCTATTAATATCAGAAACAAAGAAGTGATGAAAATAGAAATTCATTTTGAATTGCAATTCAACATAGCACAAGCTTCCATTAAAGCTTTAGGAGATGACAAACAGGTGGCATGTTTAATTCTTCTTGATTATTTATCAGTAAATATGTTTTAGTATGATTTCCTGTCTCTTACATTTCCATGTTGGGGTTTTAAAAATTGAGATATAATTGACCTAAAACATATTAGTTTCAGGTGTAAATCATGATGATTCCATTTTTGTATATATTGTGAAAAAATCGCCACAATGAGACTAGTTGACAACTATCATCATTGTTAGAAGTCTTTTTTTGAACCAAAAAAATTTAGAGAATTTAGTCTCTGAGCAACTTTCAAAAATGCAATATAGTATTAACTATAGTCACCATGTTGTACCTTACATCCCCGTGACATATTCATTTTATAACAGGAAGTTTGTACCTTTTGACCCCCTTCACCCATTTCGCCTACCCTCAACCCCTTCCTCTGGAACCACCAATCTGCTCTCTGTATCTATGAGCTTGTTTTTGTTGTTGGTTTTGAGATTCCACATACAAGTGAGATCATACGGTATTTGTCTGTCTCTGTCTGACTTATTTCACTTTTCATAATGCCCCCAAGGTCCACCCATGTTGTTGCAAATGGCAGGATTTGCTTCTTTTTTATGGCTGAATAATATGCTGTTTTAAATATAGATGGATAGATACACACACATATATATGTGAATCCAGCTAAATGTTTGTCAATTTTGTTTATATTTTCAAAGAACCAGCTCTTAGTTTCATTGATCTTTTCTATTGTTTTTTCAGTGTCTTTTGTTTATTTCCGTTCTGTTCTTCATTTGCTTCCTTCTACTAACTTTGGGTTCATTTATTTTTCTTTCTAGTTCCTTGAGGTGTAAAGATATGTTGTTTATTTGAGTTATTTCTTTTCTTTATTATTATTATTATTTTGGTCACTCTGCACAGCATGCGGGATCTTAGTTCCCCAACCAGGGATCGAACTTGTGCCCCCTGTATTGGAAGCACAGAATCTTAACCACTGGACCACCAGGGAAGTCCTTCTTTTCTTTTCTGATGTGGGCATTTATCACTATGAACTTCCCTCTTAGAAATGCTTTTGCTGCACCTCATAAGTTTTGGTATGTTGCATTTCCATTTTCATTTGCCAAAAGTTTTTTTTAATCTCTTTTGATTTCTTCATTGACTTGTTGGTTTTTCAGAAGCGTGTTATTTAATCTCCATGTATTCATGAGTTTTCCACTTTTCTTCTTGTAATTGATTTCTGGTTTCATACCACTGTAGTTGGTAAAGATGCTTGATATGATTTCAGTCTTCTTAAATTTATTAAGACTTGTTTCGTGACCTAATATATGATCTATCCTGGATTCCATATGTGCTTGAGAAGAATGTGTAATCTGTTGCTTTCGGGTAGAATGTTATGTATATGTCAAGTCCATTGGATCTAACATGTCATTTAAGGCTGATGTTTCCATATTGATTTTCCATCTGAGTGATGTATCCATTGATGTAAGTGGGGTATTAAAGTCCCTTCCTGTTATTGTATTGCTGTCTATGTCTCTTTAGGTCTGTTAATAATAAATTTTTAAAAGGATTACTGCTTTTAAAAATCATGTGATTTTTGGTTTTCATTTCAGGTGAGGCCTGACCAGACGAAAATCTCCTCAGACCGTTCTGGTGAGTTTGAGAAAGAAGACACTGAGATTCCTAGCAGCCACGAAAGAGAGACAGGTATATTGGGAAATAACAAAATTTCTTACCTAGATTGCATAGAGAAGCAATGATAAAATATATATATTACTTGAAAGAGGTCACTGAAAACCTTTGGTCATATAGGAGTAATTAATGTGTTATTATACCTTTGGAGAAAGAAAAGTTGCTGATTAAACCTTGAATTATTTTCTCCACCTGATACAGTTTGTCTTGGGTCAATTGGAAATGACAAAAGAGAAATTATGATGGGGTGGCAGGAGGCAAGTGTGTAGGGCCCTGTCTACCCATGAAGCTGGCCCTGCACAGGTTACATATCTCTTATGATTTAGACCCAAAAGCAGTTTTCCAAGGTGCCCATAGCAGGTCCTAATTACCAGCTCTTACCAAAAGATGGTGATGTACTTGCAGTATGAATCTCATGAAGAGCATTTGGAGGGTGTACGCAGCATTGTGTATGGTTATTGTTACCATTCTTTATTGCTCTTTTCTTAATGTGTATAGACCAAGCAAAGGAATCTACCGAGCTGGCAGAGTTAACCAGTGCTGAAGATAACAATTGCCCAACAACTCTCCCCTTAAATAACCCGTCTGAGCCTACTGTGAGTACAGGGAACTGGGGACAAGATTCTGAACTGTATCCACCAGGATGCTGGCAGGTGGAGGCTGACTCTCTGGCTTGTTGTCCATTTTCTCCTGGTCAACCATCTCTCTCTTTTTTCACTATCCCCTCCTTTAAATTACTTTTGCCTGCCGTGTTTGTTTTTTCTCGACTTTCACTCATCTTGGCTCTCCCGCGGAATGTGTCACTTGGCTGGCTTTGCCTCATTCCTTCATTTGGGATCTGGAGACTGAGTTTGGGAAAAGCAGCTTAATGTTTGGAATCAGACCTGGTTTTCACTTACTGATTATGGGAACTTGGGAAAATTACTTAACATCATTGAGCCTGAGGTTTCTCATCTGTAAAGCAAAGGTAATAGCTGGTTTACAGTGTGGCCGTCTTAGGATTAAAAGCATAAATACATAAAGCACCTAACACACTGCTTGGCCTGTATTGGTGTTCAGTCCATTTTCTTATGTTTGATTACATGCACACATTATACAGAAATGTGACAGTGTTATGATTTTTTTTAAAAACAAATACACCAAAGATTATTCCTCCAGATAGATTGTCTTTTTGGGAACTCGTACATATCTCGACAGTTATGATGCTGTTGAAGACATTTTTGTAAGTCTTCCTTTGATGTTTCCCTTAGTAACTCTGAGACACTCTGTGATTGTCTTTGATGGTGGCAAATCTTCTGAGGGTAGATATTGACGTTTCTGGAACAGCCAACAGTCATTTGGAGCTAAATCTAATGAACAAAGAGCCTGATACCCTACTCTTTAAATGCTTTTCTTTGGAATTGTAAAAAATTTCAAAGACAACATAGTTAAACTTAGGTATATATGTTTTTCCTGCAGCAAACAAATACAGCTGATAACTCACCTGAAAAATCGAAACTGGATGATACACAAAAAGGTCAGATTTTTTTTCTGTCATAAGACTTGAATGGTATATTTAAATGTTTACTTGAGATGCTTAATAATTTTTGTTTTTCATTTTCACTCTTGGAAGTTACTTCAAAACTCGAATATTCTTTAGATTTACAAGAACCACCAGCAAAAATGCAGGTTCCTGAATTAAATGATACATCTAGGTACGTGATTTTCAAAACTCATAAAGCGTGTAGATTGCTGTTAATGTGACTCATTAATTACAATTCAACTGTCTAGGTTTTTCCCCCTTTTTTGCATCTGGTTGTGCTCCACACAAGGAGAGAACATTGTGTGCAGTTTTCTGCAGAACGATTTGAGCAGGGCTGGAAAGTTCTCTTGACCTATGCGTCTCTACCATTATAGTCCCAATGTTATCTTTGGTGATGTAGTTTTCTGTAGCAGAACACTGAATATCCCTCGCCAGAAAACATGTATTACTTGGCATTGTTTTATTGCCACTTTCCATGTAGGCCTCTGAAGAATGGGTCATACCTGTGATTTTTTTTTTACAGCTTTATTGAGATATAACTGAAATAAAATAAAGTGTACATATTTAAAGTGTACAATTGGATGTATACTTTAACATCAAATTTTTGACACAGTTTTTTTTTAACATCTTTATTGGAGTATAATTGCTTTACAATGGTGTGTAGGTTCTGCTTTATAACAAAGTGAATCAGCTATACATATACATATATCCCCATATCGCCTCCCTCTTGTGTCTCCCTCCCACCCTCCCTATCCCACCCCTCTAGGTGGTCCCAAAGCACCGAGCTGGTCTCCCTGTGCTGTGTGGCTGCTTCCCACTAGCTATCTATTTTACCTTTGGTAGTATATATATGTCCATGCCACTCTCTCACTTCATCCCAGCTTACCCTTCCCCCTCCCAGTGTCCTCAAGTCCATTCTCTACATCTGCATCTTTATTCCTGTCCTGCCCCTAGGTTCGTCATAACCATTTTTTTTTTTTAGATTCCATATATATGTGTTAGCATACTGTGTTTGTTTTTCTCTTTCTGACTTACTTAACTCTGTATGACAGACTCTAGGTCCATCCACCTCACTACAAATAACTCAATTTCGTTTCTTTTTATGGCTGAGTAATATTCCATTGTATATATGCACCACATCTTCTTTATCCATTCATCTGTCGATGGACACTTAGGTTGCTTCCATGTCCTGGCTATTGTAAATAGTGCTGCAATGAACATTGTGGTACATGACTTTTTTTTAATAATGGTTTTCTCAGGGTATATGCCCAGTAGTGGGATTTCTGGGTTGTATGGTAGTTCTATTTTTAGTTTTTTAAGGAACCTCCATACTGTTCTCCGTAGTGGCTGTATCAATGTACATTCCCACCAGCAGTGCAAGAGTGTTCCCTTTTCTCCACACCCTCTCCCACATTTATTGTTTGTAGATTTTTTGATGATGGCCATTCTGAACAGTGTGAGGTGATACCTCATTGTAGTTTTGATTTGCATTTCTTTAATGATTAGTGATGTTGAGCATCCTTTCCTGTGTTTGTTGGCAATCTGTATATCTTCTTTGGAGGACTGTCTGTTTAGGTCTTCTGCCCATTTTTGGATTGGGTTGTTTGTTTTTGTGATGTTGAGCTGCATGAGCTGCTTGTATATTTTGAGATTAATCCTTTGTCAGTTGCATCATTTGCAAATATTTTCTCCCATTCTGAGGGTTGTCTTTTCGTCTTATTTATGGTTTCCTTTGCTGTGTAAAAGCTTTGAAGTTTCATTAGGTCCCATTTGTTTATTTTTATTTCCCTTAATCTAGGAGGTGGGTCAAAAAGGATCTTGCTGTGATTTATGCCATAGAGTGTTCTGCCTATGTTTTCCTCTAAGGGTTTTATAGTATCCGGCCTTACATTTAGGTCTTTAATCCATTTTGAGTTTATTTTTGTGTATGGTGTTAGGGAGTGTTCTAATTTCATTCTTTTACATGTAGCTGTCCAGTTTTCCCAGCACCACTTATTGAAGAGGCTCTCTTCTCTCCACTGTATACTCTTGCCTCCTTTATTAAAAATAAGGTGACCATATGTGCGTGGGTTTATCTCTGGGCTTTCTATCTTGTTCCATTGATTTATATTTCTGTTCTTGTGCCAGTGCCATACTGTCTTGATTACTGTAGCTTTGTAGTATAGTCTGAAGTCAGGGAGCCTTATTCCTCCAGCTCCATTTTTCTTTCTCAAGAATGTTTTGGCTATTCAGGGTCTTTTGTGTTTCCATACAAGTTGTGAAATTTTTTGTTCTAGTTCTGTGAAAAATGCCATTGGTAGTTTGATAGGGATTGCATTGAATCTGTCGATTGCTTTGGGTAGTATAGTCATTTTCACAGTGTTGATTCTTCCAATCCAAGAACATGGTATAGCTCTCCATCTGTTTTTATCATCTTTAATTTCTTTCATCAGTGTCTTATAGTTTTCTGCATACAGGTCTTTTGTTTCCTTAGGTAGGTCTGTTCCTAGGTATTTTATTCTTTTTGTTGCAATGGTAAATGGGAGTGTTTCCTTAATTTCTCTTTCAGATTTTTCATCCTTAGTGTATAGGAATGCCAGAGATTTCTGCGCATTAATTTTGTATCCTGCTACTTTACCAGATTCATTGATTAGCTATAGTAGTTTTCTGGTAGCATCTTTAGGATTCTCTATGTATAGTATCATGTCATCTGCAAACAGTGACAGCTTTACTTCCTCTTTTCTGATTTGGATTCCTTTTATTTCTTTTTTGTCTCTGATTGCTGTGGCTAAAACTTCCAAAACTATGTGAATAATAGTGGTGAAAGTGGACAGCCTTGTCTTGTTCCTGATCTTAGAGGAAATGGTTTCAGTTTTTCACCACTGAGAACAATGTTAGCTGTGGGTTTTTCATATATGGCCTTTATTATCTTAAGGTACGTTCCCACTATGCCTACTAAATGGGTGTTGGATTTTGTCAAAAGCTGTTTCTGCATCTGTAGAGATGATCATATGGTTTCTCTCCTTCAGTTTGTTAATATGGTTTATCACATTGATTGATTTGTGTATATTGAAGAATCCTTGCATCCCTGGGATAAACCCCACTTGATCATGGTGTATGATCCTGTTAATGTGCTGTTGGATTCTGTTTGCTAGTATTTTGTTGAAGATTTTTCCATCTGTGACATACAGTTTTTGACATATGTCTACACCCAGGAACCATCACCACAATCAAGATAAGGACCGTATCCGTCATCTCCGAGAGTTTCTTCCTGCCCCTTTGAAACCCCTCCCTCCTGTCTTTCTGCATTCCCACCCCGACCCTTAGCAATCACTGGTCTGCTTTCTGTCACTATAGATGAGTTTGTAGTTTTAAAAATCTATTTAAATGGAACCAAACAATAAGTACTTTTTTTCTAGCTTCTTTCATTCAGTGTAATTATTTTGAGATTCATCATGTATCAACAGTTTATCCTTTTATATTATTGAGTAGTATGGAGAATAGTGTATCCACTGTATGGATGTACCACATTTTGTTTATCCATTCTCCTGCTGATGGACATTTGAGTTTCCAGGTTTTTGTTGTTACAAGTAAAGCCCTGAGGATTCATGTGTAAGTCTTTGTATGGAGATGTGTTTTCTTTTCTCTTGGGTAAATATATAGGAATGGGATAGCTGGATCATGATTGGTATATGTTTAACTTTTTTAAAAAGTGCCAAAATGTTTTCCAAAGTCTTTGCAGCATTTTACATTCCTCCCAGCAGTCTCTGAGGGTTCTATTTGATTTATTTTTCTTTTTGGCTGTGCCATGCAGCATGTGGGATCTTGGTTCCCCAACGAGGGATCGAACCCACACTCCCCTGCATTGGAAGTGCAGAGTCTTAACCACTGGACTGCAGCCAAGTCCCAATCTTTGAGGGTTCTAGTTGCTAGACATTCTTGTCAATAGGTTCAGTAATACAATTTCACTGATGGATGGACTGATGAATGAATGAACAGATCCAATACTGATGTGGGCTATTTCTGCATTCCTCTTCCAGAACCACACAGTCCCCCAGAGGGTCCTCAGTGTGTTATAATTTCCTTTATTTACTTCATTAATTTTTATATATTATTGTGGCTCCACCTCCCCAATACCATTCTTCTTCTGTGAGTTACTAGATATCTCTCCTATTGTTTTTCTGTGTCAGCCTATATTGGTTTTGGGCTTTAAGGGTTTACAATTTATATATGAACAGTGCTGTTTCTCCTTTTATGATGTTAGTTTAAAGCACTCTGTCATACTGTGAAATTTGTTCTTTCTTGACCTTAAAAAATGAGAGTTCTGGGGCTTCCCTGGTGGCGCAGTGGTTGAGGGTCTGCCTGCCGGTGCGGGGGACACGGGTTCGAGCCCTGGTCTGGGGGGATCCCACATGATGCAGAGCGACTGGGCCCGTGAGCCACAACTACTGAGCCTGTGCGTCTGGAGCCTGTGCTCTGCAACAGGAGAGGCCGTGACAGTGAGAGGCCCGTGCACCGCGATGAAGAGTGGCCACCGCTTGCCAAAACTAGAGAAAGCCCTCGCACAGAAACGAAGACCCAACAGAGCCAGAAATAAATAAATAAATAAAAGCTGAGCTGATGTCCTTCTAAAAAAAAAAAAAAAGAAGAGAGAGTTCTAAGCCAGGAATAGAGCCTACATTTCTGTCAGGCCATGAGCCAGGAAAGAAAAAGTAGTGTTTTTATACCATCTCTATAGCTAGCCATTCATTGTTCAAGGATCTCTTTCAACGAGAAGAGGGTAGAAACCTGCCCTACCCCTACACTTCCTTCCCATCACACTTTCTTGTCCAGGCTTTTTTTTTTTTTTTTGCAGTATGCAGGCCTCTCGCTGTTGTGGCCTCTCCCGTTGGGGAGCACAGGCTCCGGACACACAGGCTCAGCGGCCGTGGCTCACGGGCTCAGCCGCTTCATGGCATGTGGGATCCTCCCAGACCGGGGCACGAACCCGTGTCCCCTGCATTGGCAGGCGGACTCTCAACCACTGCGCCACCAGGGAAGCCCCAGTGTCTCATTCTTTAAGATCCTTGGAGCAATCCAGGTTTCTTCCGACTTCACCTCTTCCTCTCACATCTGCCTCAGGAGGAGTGGGGCGCTGGCAGGGGCTTCCAGCATGGTTTGGAAGTGTGCTGTGTAAAGCAACCCTGCCGGGGCTGTGCCTTCCCAGTAACCTGCTGCCACTCTCTGTGCCTGTCTGATCCTCCGTTCGGCAGTGAGAGAATTCTTCAGCCCCACTTGAATCTGAGAATCCTTTTTCTCATTCTGAGAGGCATGGAACATTGTTGCTCTTGCTCCTGGAGGTCCAGATTCGGCTTTGGGAAGGGGCTGCATGCTTGGTCCTACGGAATATTTCCACATAGAGCAGAAGGGTAGGTCTTGGACTTATGGAGGGTACATAATTCCCCTAGAGCGTCTAACAGTAACACCACAGACTCTGAGTTAAAGATTCCTGACTGGAGTAATCTGTTCATCTCCGGGTCTCTGTTTTTTTGTTCTGCAAATGAGTACTTCAATTAAAAGGGACGTTCAGATGCCAGTATTGCAAAGAAATCTTGGGTACTGCTCAGAGCTTTTTAGCTCTTTCATGTTGGAATAAAACAGCACCTGTAGCTGCTTATAAATTCAGACTGAAACCGCAGAACGCATTTCGGGACTCAGTAGAGCACAGGTTCTTCTGTCTCAGCACAGAAAGAATGCAGCAAGAGGCAGAGTGACAGGTAAAGAAAGAGTTTATTAGTATAGGAGGCTTGTGAGGGGTACAAGAGGTGCGAGAGGGCTCTGCTCCTAGCACTTAATGGGTTACATTTTTATAAACAAAGGAAAAGTGGGGAGGGGGGAGAAATCCACTTTCTTCCTCATTCTTGAGTAGACATCAAGCTTCCCTCATCACCTCCTCCTCCATGTCGGACAGGGGAGTTTTCTTGTCCCTAGTGGTCAAACCAGGACGGTCATGGCGCTATTGAAATCAGCAGAAGGATGATAATGTATGCTAAAATATGGTAAGTCATCTCAGGTTTCAGTGTAATGAGGGTCTTCTACTTTGGAATGTCACCTTTCCCTTATATTTTTGTTTTTAGCATGTGCAGAGGAGCATGTCCTAGGGATCATTAACTTACCTCAACCAGCAGGATGCAGACATCATTGACTTGATGTATATTTTTGTTGTTAGTTTCGTTGTTAAGCAAGCCTGCTTTGTTTCATGATTTTCCATTGCTTTCTTGAGTGATCATTAACTTACAATGGTTTCCCAAAGCTCCCTGAAGTTCCCTGTCTATCTATAATCCCCTAGTGGGATTTTTAACTAGCTATTTGATTTTCCTACTGTATCTCTATCAAGACTAAACACACACAAACTAACAGTGTAAGACTAACTTTTTTTTTATAGGCATTTTATTTTTTTACATCTTTGTTGGAGTATAATTGCTTTACAATGGCATGTTGGTTTCTGCTTTATAACAAAGTGAATCAGTTATACATATACATATGTTCCCATATCTCTTCCCTCTTGCGTCTCCCTCCCTCCCACCCTCCCTATCCCACCCCTCCAGGCGGTCACAAAGCACCGAGCTGATCTCCCTGTGCTATGCGGCTGCTTCCCACTAGCTATCTACCTTACGTTTGGTAGTGTATATATGTCCATGCCTCTCTCTCGCTTCGTCACAGCTCACCCTTCCCCCTCCCCATATCCTCAAGTCCGTTCTCTAGTAGGTCTGTGTCTTTATTCCTGTCTTACCCCTAGGTTCTTCATGACATTTTTTTTTCTTAAATTCCATATATATGTGTTAGCATAACTTTTAAAAAATTGTGATAAAATAGGCATAATGTAAAATTTACCATCTTAACCGTTTTCAAGTGTACCGTTCAGTGGCATTAAGTACCTTCACGTTGTTGTGCAGCCATCACCACCATCCATCTCCTGAGCTTTTTCATCTTCATCTTTCTGAAACTTGGTCCCCATTAAACAACTCCCCTTTAACAAAATCAAAGGATATAAGATTAACGTAAAAAAATCAAGTTTCTTTCTATATGGTAGCAAATAGAAAGACTTGTCTTTTGGTTTTATGACAATAGCAAACTGTATTTGATAAGGGGTAAATATCTGAAGTATAATATATAAGGAACTCCTACAATTCAGTAGCAAAAAAAAACCACCTGATTAAAAAAATGGGGAAAGGACTTGAATAGACATTTCTCCAAAGAAGATATACAAATGGCCAATAAGTATATGAAAAGATGCTCAACATCACTAATCATCAAGAAAAGCTTGCCTTTTTAGCACCCAGCTGATTCTAAGGCAGAGCCAGGCGGGAAACACGGCTCTGTATCATCGTCACACTCACTGCTTACTTGCTGACGTTACCCTGCCAGCCTCTTCTTTGGATGCCTGACAGAGAAGGGCTCAATAAAGTTTTGTTTTGTGTTAAATAGCCAGTTGTTGGCAGGCAGAAGATGTATGGAGATGGATTGCAAAGTAGAAAGTTTGTCTCAGAATGGGGTACTTCCCATGAGTTGGGCTCACAATCAAAGGACGTGTAAAGGGAAAGAAAAAGTGCTGTGAAGTTGGGAAAGGAGAAGATGTTGGTGAAACAGTTCCATTAATTCAATGTATTTTGCTTTTAGGGAAGAGTCTGCTTTGGAGGGTGACAGAAAGCAAGAAACAAGGATGTCGGTAATGGAATCACTTTCATTGTTTTGGGGCAGTCCTTCCCATGTTTTAGTTATTTTCATACCGTCTTCAAACTTTACCATTACTCTGCTCTTTGTTTCTCAGTTAAATTGATCTTAAGCTTGTTTTATTTATTTATTTTTCTTTCCTCACTTCTATTTTTATTTTTTAATAGATCTTTATTGGAGTATAATTGCTTCACAGTACTGTGTTAGTTTCTGTTGTACACCAAAGTGAATCAGCCACATGCATAAAGCATTTCACTTTGAAATGGAAAGTCAGCATTAGTTGCAACAAATCGTTGGTAAGCCCCCAAATAAATATGACGGAGAATAACAAAGTCATATTGAATCGTACTTTTCCTTGTATTAGGCCTTGAGCCAAAAGTCTGTTCTTGCTTCGTTAAACAAAAAAAAAAGATTATGAAGTAGAAGAGAAATATTAAAGACCTACTAGCAGCTGAGATTTACTCTGAATAGAATCAGAAGTGTTAATGAATTGAAAAGAAATTTTTTGCTCTGAGTCAGTGACGTGGTTTTGTTCCTGTGTGTGCCTGTTTCCATCTCTCCGTTGTTGTTCTTGCTTTGGGAAGCAGAGTTTAAGTCTATTGTCAGTACGTTAAAAAAAAAATGTATAGACAGTAAATGAAATTAATTTTTCTAAAATAAGAGATCATGGGCTTCAAACAAATTAAAGCTCTTTCTGACTTTCTTTTAGCGGTGGTTCTCAGTCCTATGGGTTAGTGTTTTGAAGTTAGTGTTGGCCCAGTAGTCAGGTGCATCAGCTTTTGGAAAGTTATCTACCATCTCTACAGCTACAAGTATTTGATTAGAGAGGATTGTGTCTCTTTTACTATAGCCGCTTGGTGGAGAACTAATGAAATAATCATCCTCTTTTTCTCCCTTCTCCTTACTTCTGTGCCCTTTCATTATGGAAGAAAGCCCAGTCTTCTAGAAGAAGGAGTTATTTCTCTTTTGTCTAACTTCATAGTCATATGTTTAATTGCACATAAATGGTACTAACGTCCTTTTAATAGTTCTCATTTATCACTGTGTTTGTAAAAGTCTAATTATAGGAAACACCTCTTCTCGGAGAGTAACGAAGACTCAAGTACTAGTGCCAGTGAACTGTCTTGGACCAGTAACCAAAAAAGGAAATCCCTAAAGTCATATACTAATAGAAAAAAGATAAGAACCAGAAGTAACATAAAAAGTAAGTTTGGGGCTTCCCTGATGGCACAGTGGTTGGGAGTCCGCCTGCCGATGCGGGGAACACGGGTTCGTGCCCCTGCCCAGGAGGGAGGATCCCACATGCCGCGGAGCGGCTGGGCCCGTGAGCCATGGCCGCTGAGCCTGCGCGTCCGGAGCCTGTGGTCCGCAACAGAAGAGGCCACGGCAGTGGGAGGCCCGCGTACCACAAAAAAAAAAAAAAAAAAGTAAGTTTGGTGTGTGTTTTCTTTCTAGTCACTTTTCAAATAAATTATCAGGTATTAATTTTTCAATACGTGATGGGAGCAGTGGGTGCCAAAGAGATGTGATCATGTGGTCCTCCTTCCCTTGTAGATGGGAAAGGGAAAATGTACATATGTAAAACGGTATGAAAGAATATGGAATTGACCAATAATTGTTAAATTTGAGCCGTGGATAAATGGAGTAAGGAGTTCAGATAAGAGGAATCTGGCGTAAGCTGAAATCAGGAAAAGCTTCAAGGAAGAGCTGGGTGGGACCTCAGCTAATCCTTGGGAGAAGAGTAGGATTTGAAGAGGTGTGGAGAAGGGGAAGCATTCTAATTAGGTAAAACTAGAAAGACGTGAGAACAGCATTCAGAACAGGATCTGGAGCAGAGAACTCATGCTGGGTAGTAAGGAACAAAGGTGGGTAATTAGATCATAAGAGCTAGACATTTCAGCAAGCTGTGGGAAGTGGGAATTGCTTCTAGTGTGTATTTGGGTATTTCTTATAAGCAAACTTACCCACTGTACTCTTATTCCCTTCCATTCTAGCCTTGCCACTTTTCCCCCTCAGTAGTGGCAGTGACCTTGAGAAAGATGAAGTAAGTAAATTTTGTCTGGGCTGCCGTGTGCCCTCATGGTGTAAGCTTGAAACAAGCTGATCTCTTTCAACCGCCTTTATTTCTCAAAAAACTCCTTTCTGAAATATGAGAAGAATAAACCAGTGGTTTACTAGTATGTGAACCACTTTCAATAAAAATTTCAAGGACTTCTAAACATTTTATATGAATCTTGGGTAAAAATTTAGGATCTTTTTTCATCGGTTGCAAATTTGTTGCAAGATGTTTATTATGAACTAAGCTTGAAATCTGGGCTCTTCTGACTTCCTGCAAATGTATGCTTTTTTGAATTTATATTTTAAAATAAACTTCCTGGTTTAATTCTTCCATTAGTTCTCAGTTTGTTGACATGTTACTCCCAAAGATTTTAATGATTTAAACATTTAAGTCTTTATTTTGCAAGCAGTTGAAATGCCTTCAGCCATTTCAAATACTGAATAAGCCTTGAAAGTTTCTTAATTCCTCTCACTTATCCTTGTTTTATATCAAAGTAGTTAAGAACATGGACACGAGTGTCCTCCGGGCCAATTCAGAGCTTAATTTATCATGCTTTTAGCTGAATTACCTCTCTAAGCAGTTGGCTTTTGTCCTTTGTCAAATGAAATTAGATAGATAGTATATATAGTATAGTGTGTGTATATATATACTGTATATATGATATTTTATATAAAACATGTAACATATAATCATGTATGTATGATATGTATTATATATAATTGTGCACATATACTTTATATGTACAAACTATATACTTATATTAAAAATACATATATGTACATATTACATATCTAATATATGTACATACATGTATGTACATATATTTTATATATATGTATCTACACACACACACACACATACACACAAACTGCAGAATATAGTGCGAAGTCTTTAAGAGTTTTCGAAGGGCAGCTGCTGGGATTCTCAGGGCATGAGCAGCGCCCTGCTTGCGTGTACAGAAATAGAATGTTGTTAGTGCCCTAACAGTAGCTCGTCATCTGCCCTCCCTGCCCGACCTGCCTTCTGCCATCAACCTGGGGGCGCGGGGTGCCGCCTTCTGTGAGGCTAAGGGACACTCATGTTCTGAGGTGACCGAGAGAGTTTATAGCTCAAACCTGTGAGCCAGAGCAACTACCTAAATATTTGTTGAATAGTTCAACCTGAGACAAGGAGTTATCAGTTAGAAATAGGCCAAAAGAACAGTTTTTAGCGATATACAGCTTTTTAGAAAAATAGGTACCAAAGAAGAAACAGGAAAGCTTTGAGAATCCATCAATTTAAGGTGTGCAACTGACAAGAAGTCTGTGCTGATTTTCAGTGAGGGCACTGCTGACTTTATACAGACATTGGTATCTAGAACTCACTTCTCTGTGCTGGAGTTTAAGAGAATAACTTAGAAGCAGGGCTTGGCAAACGTTTTCTGTGAAGGGCCAGATACTAAATATTTCAGTCTTTTCGGGCATATGGTTCCTGTAGCAGCCATTCAACTCTGCCATTGTAGCGTGAAGGCAGCCATGGACGATACTCAGATGAGAGGATGTGTTGTGTTCCAGTAACACTTATATTTACAAGAACTTTATTTACAGTGAGCTGTAGTTTGCTGACTCCTGAATTAGAGCAGTGGTTCTCAGACTTTAGTGTTCAGAATGACCGGGATGGCTTGCGGAAATGCAGATTGCTGGGTCCTGTCCCCAGAGGTTTTGATTGAGCACATTGTCACTGGGGCTTGAGAATTTGCCCTTCTGTCAAGTTCTCAGGTGTTGCCGAGCCTGTGGTTTGGGAGCACACTTTGAGAACTTTGACTTGCAGTCATCAGTTGATGCCTGACCTAATGTGCTTCCAACCCTGCGATCTTATGGTCTTACTGGTTTTTTCAAATGGAGCATATCCAATACTTAATCATTTAAAAAGGATGTTGGAAATGTCTTGGAATGTTTCGATAACATTCACAACCACTCAAAACAAGTTAACACTTTATAAAAAATACTATATTTCAGGCTAAAATTCTAACACCATTACGGAAAGATACCTCTAGGCAAAATAATGTCACACCTCCAAAAATTTCTGGAACGGAATTTCAGAGTAGTTCTGCCTTTTTAACTCCTGAAGATTCTGCCCAGAAGATAGGTATGTGATTTTCTGTCAATCTACGTAGAAAAAATTATATTTTGGGAAAGGTAGTTTGAAAAAGAAAAATGTATTTTAATATCTGTTGAAGAAAGTGTGAAAGTATGATTGATCTTCTCTTTTATGCCCTCATTAACAAAAGACAGAGGACATTGTTTTAATTCTGTTTTAACATTTGAGATCAGCTTGTGCATAAGAATTGCTGGTATTCTTCCACTTTAAAAATAACAAGAAGCTCAAATGATGATTTATTGCAAGGGTTGGTAAACTTTTTCTGTAGAGGACCAGAGTAATTGCTTTTTGCTTTTTGGCCCCTAGAGTTTCTGTTGCATCTATTAAGCTCTGCATTTGTACCTCCAAATGAGCCACAGACAAGATGTAAACCAATGGGCATGGCTGTGTTTCCATAAAACTTTATTTATAAAACCAGGTGGCAGACTGGATATGGCCTGAGGGGCCAGAGTGTGCCAACCCTTGACCTGTAAGGTTTATCTCAGCCCCCGCTGTATTTTATGAAAACAATTCACATCTTTTTTAAGTTGGTAAGAGTAGGGATTTTGTTTTCTTCACCTATCATTTTAGAGCATTGCACGTTGGCAGGCACATGATGGCATTAGCAAGCACGTGACTGCCAGCCTCTTAATTTGGCTGCCACTGGAAGAAAAGAAGTGGGGAAAGGAAAACAGGAGAGAGGGAAATATAGCAGGAGAGAGGGAAATATAACAGAGAGGAAGAGGAGTAAGGGAGTGCATCTAAGAGAGGAAAGAGAAGGACCACGTTGAGGTGGCAGAGTCCTTGCTGTGTGTTTGGGGCCAGATGGGCAGGTACTAAAGGTGCTGCCCTAGTAGGTAACTGGCTATTCATTTTATCTACAGACCTGTAACCCCTAATACCCAGGCATGCCCTGCAAGATACAAAGTGGTTTTTGGTTTGGGTTTTTTTTTTTTTTTTTTTTTTTAGAACTGTGTCCTTTTGCGGGAGGTAGGGCAGTGGATGTTGAAATTTAATTTATAGACTGATAGTGAAATGTTATTGCCTCTCAGTGTGTTTATTCCCTTAAAACTATTCATTCTCTCTAATGCTCAGAACTTCAAAGTCCCCCCGCACCGAGCGATCTCTCTTCCTTGGAGCACTCAGATGTTGAGGAAAATGTATCTGAGGTATTGTACTATTTAATTGTTGGTTATTCATCGGGTTTTCCAGAATTAATATTATATTTGCTTAATGTACTAGCTTATTCCTTCTTAAGGGATAATGTAGCACCATGTCTTTCTTATTTCGACATGAATACATGTATTTGTGGCCTTTTTTTTTTTTTTTTTTTTTTAAAGACTGTGACCCAAGAGTCATTGGTGAAAAGTACTGGCTTCAAACATAAACTGCAAAACTTGGAAGACAGAGGTGAGAGAATTCTGAACTTCTTTCTGCAGAATAAAGCAAAATTAATCTGATTTTGGCAGACTGGGCTGTTATTCAAATTGAGGCAGATACAATCACTATACAGAGTGACAGTTGCCAGGCCTTGGAGAGGGCAGTGCCATCTGCTTAACCAGCTCCAAATGTGCCTGAAGGTCAAGGGGAGGAGCAGAGGTTTTCACTCAGGAACAAGAACGTCTGTGTCAAGAAGCATATAGCCTGGGACACAAGTCCCATCAACCGGCATGCCTCCTCTCCCACCCCACAGAAGGCAGTCGCCTACTATTATAGTGTTGTCGCTTTCTCCCTTTAGATCTGTTAGCGTTTGCTTAAAATGCTTAGGTGCTGTGACATTGGGTGCCTATATTTACAGTTGTTACGTTCTCTTGATGGGGGGTGACCCCTTTATCATTATGTAATGAACTTCTTTGTCTCTTGTTAAATTTTTTGACTTTAAAGTCTGTTTTGAATGATATAAGCATAGCTATTCCTGCTTTCTTTTGATTTCCACTTGCATGGAATATCTTTTTCCATTCTTTCACTATGAGCCTGTGTGCATCCTTAAAGCTGAGTTGAGTCTCCAGTAGGCAGCATATAGTTGGGTCATAGTTTATCCATATAGCCACTCTGTGCCATTTGATTGGAGAATTTAATCCATTTACATTTCTTTTCTTTTTTTAAATGAATTTTTATTGGAGTATGGTTGCTTTATAATGTTGCGTTAGCTTCCACTCTCCATTTACATTTAAAGTAATCATTGATTTGTAAGGACTTACTAATGCCTTTGTATTAATTGTTTTCTGGCTGTTTTGTTGTTTCTTTTAATTTCTTCCTCTCTTGCTGTTTTCTTTTGTGGTTGATGATTTTCTATAGTGGTATGCCTTGATTCCCTTTTCTTTATTTTTTATGTATCTACTATAGATTTCTGCTTTGTGTTTACCATGAGGCTCACATAAAACATTTTCGAGATACAGTTTAAGCTGATAACTTCTATTGCATACAAAACTCTACCGTTTTTCTCTCCCCACCCACATTTTATGTTTTAGATGTTATAATTTATCTCTTTTTATATTGTGTATCTATTAGAAATTATAGCTATAATTATTTTAAATATTTTCACCCTTTGACCTTTATTCTAGAGTTCATTAACACACCACTGTATTACAATATTACAGTATTCCAAATTTGAATATATACTTTACCAGTGTGTTTTATATTTTTTAATATATTTTCATATTACTAATTAGTGTTTTTTCATTTCTTTTGATAAACTGCTTTCCACACTATTTGTAAGGCAGATCTAGTGGTGATGACTCCCTAAGCTTTTATTTTTCTGGGAAAGTTTTAATCTTTCCTTCATTTATGAAGGACAGCTTTTCTAGGTAAAGTATTGTTGGTTGGCAGTTTTTTCTTTCAGCACTTTACATGTATACATTATCCCACTCTTTTTTTGCCTGTAAGGTTTCTGCAGAGAAATCTGCTAATAGCGTTATGGGTGTCCCCTTGTATGTGAGAAAATTTTTTTCTTTTGCTCCTTTTAAAATTCTCTCTGTGTGTTTGATTTTACACAGTTTCGTTATAATGTGTCTTGCAAAAGATCTTTGTGGGTGAATCTTTTGGGGGTTTGAGAGCTTCATGAACTTGGATGTCCAAATTTCTCCCCAGATTTTGGAAGTTTTCAGCCATTATTATTATTAAAAAAATAACTAATTGATTAATTTTTGGCTGCGATGGGTCTTCACTGCTGCGCGTGGGCTTTCTCTAGCTGCGGCGAGCGGGGGCTACTCTTCGTTGCTGTGTGCGGGCTTCTCATTGCGGTGGCTTCTCTTGTTGCGGAGCATGGGCTCTAGGCACAAGGGCTCACTCAGTAGCTGTGGCTCGTGGGCTCTAGAGCGCAGGCTCAGTATTTGTGGCTCACGGGCTGTACAGCGCAGGCTCAGTAGTTGTGGCTCACGGGCTTAGTTGCTCCACGGCATGTGGGATCTTCCCGGACCAGGGCTCGAACCCATGTCCCCCTGCATTGGCAGGCAGTTTCTTAACCACTGCGCCATGAGAGAAGTCCCTATTTTTTTTAATTTTTAAATTTTATATTGGGGTATAGCCGATTAACAGTGTTGTGATAATTTCAGGTGCACAGCAAAGCCACTCAGCCATACGTATACATGCATCCATTCTCCCCCATCGGCCATTATTTTTTAAAATAGCTTTCTGCCCCCTTTCCCTCTTTTATCCTTCTGGGACTCCAATAATGTGTAGATTGTTTCCTTTTATTAAAATTGGGATATCATTGACATGTAGCATATTAATTTCAGGTAGCATATTAATTTCAGGTGTATAACAATGATTTGATATTTGTACATATTGTAAAATGATTACAACAATAAGTCGAGTAACATCTATCCCCACAGGTAGTTACATTTTTTTTTTCTTGAGATGATAGCTTTTAAGATCCACTGTCTCAGAAACTTTCAAATACACAATAAAGTATTAACTACAGTCGCCATCCTGTCTGTACATTACAGCCCTAGGACTTATTTTGTAATTGGAGGTTTGTACCTTTTCACCCCCTTCACCCATTTGCACCCCTTCACCCACCTCTGGCAACCACCAGTCTGTTCTCTGTACCTATGAGTTTGGTTTTGTATTTTGTTTTCCTTTTCGATTCCACATATAAGTGAGGTCATACAGTATTTGTCTTTCTGTCTGATTTATTTCACTTAGCATTTTGCCCTCAAGGTCCATCCATGTTGACACAAATGGCAAGATTTTATTCTTTTTTACGACTGAATATTATCCTGTTGTGTATATACCACATTTTCTTTATCCATCATTGGACACATATTCCTTCCATGTCTTGGCTACTATAAATAATACTGCAGTGAACATGGTGGGTACATATATATTTTCAAGTTAGTGTTTTCATTTTCTTCTGTTAAATACAAAGAAGTGGAATTGCTAGATTATATGGTAGTTTCATTTTTAATTTTTGGAAGAACCTCCATACTGTTTTCCAGAGTAGCTGCACCAATTTACATTCCAACTAACAGTGCACAAGGGTTCTCTTTTCTCCACATTTTCACCAACACTTGTTATCTCTTGTCTTTTTGATAATAGGAATTCTAATAGGTGTGAGTTTATCTCGTTGTGGTTTTGGTTTGCTCCAGTCATCGGTGCACCTGTTGGCTGTCTGTATGTCTTTGGAAAAATGTCTGTTCAGATTCTCTGCTCTCATTTTAATCGATTATTTGTTTTTTTGGCTATTGAATTATATGAGTTCTTTATATATTTTGGATAGTAACCCCTTGTCAGATGTACGATTTGAAAACATTTTCTTCCCTTTTGTAGTTTGATTTTTCATTTTGTTAATGGTTTTCTTTTCTATACAGAAGCTTTTTAGTTTGATGTAGTCCCACTTGTTTATTTTCATTTTTGTTGCCTTTGCTTTTGGTGTCAAATCCAAAAAATGATCATCAAGATGTATGTCAAGGAGCTTACAGCCTGTATTTTCTTCTAGGAATTTTACGATTTCAAGTCTTACATATAAGTCTTTAATCGATTTTGAGTTAACTTTTGTGTATGGTGTGAGATCGTGGTCCAGTTTCATTCTTTTACACGTGCCTGTCATGTTTTCCTAACACCATCTATTGAAGAGAGTTCTTTTTTTCCATTGTATACTCTTGGCTTCTTTGTTGTCAATTAATTTGATTGTATATGCCTGGGTTTATTTCTTGGCTGTCTATTCTATTCCATTGATTTCCCGGTCTCTTTTTTATGCCAGTACCCTACTGTTTTATTACATCTTTGTAACGTAGTTTGACATCAGGAAACATGATGCCTCCAGCTTTGTTCTTCTCTCTCAAGATTGCTTTGGCTATTCGAGGTCTTTTGTTGTTCCATAGAAATTTTAGGATTGTTTGTTGTGTTTCTGTGAATTGTTTCTATTAATGGTATAGTTTGTTTATATTAGTGCTATCACATAGTCCATATAGGCTTTCTTACTCTCTTTTATTCTTTTTCCTTTGTTCTCCTCTGACTGGATAATTTGGATAAATGATCTGCCTTTGACACAGATTCTTCTTCTTCTGGATCAGGTCTGCTGCTCATATTCTCTATTATTGCATTTTTCATTTCACTTTTGTATTCTTTCGCTCCAGAGTTTCTGTTTGGTTCTTTTTCTATTATTTCTATTTCTCTATTACACTTTTCTTTTTTTTTTTTTTTTTTCGGTATGTGGGCCTCTCACTGTTGTGGCCTCTCCTGTTGCGGAGCACAGCCTCCCGACGTGCAGGCTCAGCGGCCATGGCTCACGGGCCCAGCCGCTCCGCGGCATGTGGGATCTTCCCGGACCGGGGCACGAACCCGTGTCCCCTGCATCGGCAGGCGGACTCTCAACCACTGCGCCACCAGGGAAGCCCCTAAACTTTTCATTTTGTTTGCTTATTGTTTACCTGATTTTATTGAATTGTCTGTGTGTGTTCTTGTAGCCAACTGAGCTTCCTGAAAGCAACTATTTTGCAGTCTTTACTAGGCAAATTGCAGAGCTCCATTTTCTGTGGCGGTCCATGACGATATAATTATTGTGGTTTGGGGGAGGTGTCACGTTTCCTTGAGTTCTCACGTTCCTTGAAGCTTTGCATTGCTGTCTTCATATTTGAAGAAGCAGTCACCTCCTTTAGTCTTTGCTGACTGGCTTCAGGAGAGAAATACCTTTTGTCTACTACGGATTCTGAAGCTTTCTCAGACCTTTCCTATGGCTCTGCCTGCTCCACACTTTGCTTTCTCCGGGGTACCTCTGCAGACCTCTCGCTTTCTCAGGAATCTGCATGGCCAGGCCAGGTGCTCCCAGCCTCCTGCTGCTTTCCCTAGGGCAGTGGTGGACGCTCAAGCATGTGTGCTTAATCCCCATCCTGCTGAATAGGGCTGGCTGTCTACAAACACTCACAGTCATTGCCCCTGGGGTGTGTGTGCAAAGTGAGCCAAGCACAGGCTGGGGCTGTGTATGGGTGAGGCACATGGATTGGTTGCGCTGTCCATGGTCCAGTTGCGGGGGCATCCGTAGCTGAGGCCTCCCCAGCAGCTCATGAGTAGGCTTCCTAATGGAGTCCCTGAAACAGTAGGATCTGCATCCGTTTGATGCTCCGTGAGAACCCTGGATTCTGTTCTCCCAGCCACTCTCCACCCCCGAGCCATGTAGTGTCCCTCAGTATTCTGGATGGGGCAAGCAAGAAACGGTCTTCTTTGGCAGGGTCCCTCACAGCTGGGGAAAACGAGCGCTCCCTCAAACCCTCTCACCTTCCCCAGTGGAGAAGTCATGAGCTAAGAGGGTCTCTCTTGGCCCTGAGCTGTGCTGCCTTTGAGCAAGTGGTGATGTGGCTCAAGCGAAAGTGTCCTTGTTACCCTCTTCAGTGCAGCCAATCTTGCATTTTTTTCTTCCTCAGAGAGTGTGCTACATCTTCCCCACTGGACTCTCAGACTTCCACAAAGGCCACTCTGTCAGTAGGTGATTTTCAAAATTGGTGTCCTTTGGGGGAAAACAGTAGAAAACTCCTATTCTGCTATTTTGCTCATAGACTGTTGTTTTAATGTTTACCCTGGAACTTTGGATATGCCGTGCTCCCAGAACTGCAAGCAAACGGGATGATTACTCATGATTTTGCATTTTGCCCTCATGTACCTTCTTGGAGAGGCCTCCAGAGTTGGGAAGGAGTCAGGAGGATGGCTTCTTTGTTCCAATGGTGCTATGATTGCCTAGTTTGGTGCCTGGCACATAGAGGCATTCAGTGAATATTTGCCAAGGAACCAGAATAAGAAACTTAGAAAATGCTGTCATTTAGTGACGAACCTCTGCATAATTCCATATTGAATAATCATTTATACATAGTCACAACTAAGTATTATGAATTGATTTACTGATTTTTAAAATGCATTAATCCAGGCAGAAGTTATTTCAGTACTCCCCGTCAGACTGAGGAATTCAGCGATAAAGATTGTCTTTAATTTTTCATATTCTCGGCATAGTACGCATTGGTAGAAAAAACAAAGGAATTGGCGCTAGGAAAGTGCCTCCACAGGAAGGATATTTTGGTAAAGAAGACTATTCTCGCTCCGGTGAAGGTTGTTGGCCTTTTATCATTTTAAGCCACAGGGTGTCACCTCAGAGTAAGATTTTTTTAAATGCCGTAATTTAGGAGAGCTTGGGTATTAATCCTAGGGTTGATTCTGTGTAGCGCTAAAAACCGTTTTATCAGAAGTATGAGTAAATAAATGTAATATAGACACCACATTATTCTCTACAGCCTGTGCCCAAAATAAGTTCAGAAGCTCCTCAGATGGCAAAAGTCTTCAATTCTCCTGGCAATGAAGACAGCTGTGTTCAAAAGCAAGCACGCACTCCTTCTACCAGCCACCCACAAACGAGTTAGCATTCATTTGAGATCACTCTAGTTTCAGCCACGGTGTGTTTACTGCTTGTGTTCATTTCTGAAGTGCTGTGTGTACATAGTTTTAACCCCTTTATGAGAATGTCAAAAAGTCCTGGTTATAAGAGGCATGCCGTTACCATGGAAACAAAGCTGAGCCAACTGCATCACTTAGGACCTGCATCCTTTAACGAGTGCACTGATTTCCCTAGGGGAGCCTGTTCTCTCTGGAGAGCCATTCCTTTGTTTCAGGTAAAGTACTTAACAAGATTGCCTCTTCAGAAAGGGTTTTCTATGCCAAATTATTTCCATGTCCCTGAAGTGGTCCATAGGGATGATCCCTGTTTAGTAGGTTCACAGATTCCAAGCAGCTCATTCAGGGGGCAACCAGCTTATTTACACAGTGTTCCTGGATTCGTCTCTCCATTGAAGGTAAACATTGTCTGTTCCAGCAGATGCCCTGCTTTTCCACGGGTGGTGCATTAGCATGATACATCGAAATTCAAGGCCATGCTTTGAGCGCTTGCTACAAATATGTTGTCAGAAGAGAAAAAAAAAAAAAAAAATCCGGAAGGGACAGAACAGGCAGCAAGGAAAGAAATGTAAAACGTAGTAGTTGTTCATCGGTGCTTCGTTGGGGCCTGGCTGGGATCTTTTCTAAGTGGTTTCTTTGGGCCCTGACTGGGATATGGACACCATGTGAGATTCAAGCATGAGCTCCATTTATTTTGAGGCTGGAAGAGGACAGTGCTGTGTCTGGATTCTTTCTTTGATTTTTAAAAATCATTTAGCCTTGACACAGTGCAACTCTCTAGAAAATATCCACCCATACTTTCAAACAAATAACACACCTAATCTAAGAGCAGTGAGAAGAGAGAGTGGCACCTCTCAAAGCTGAGAGCTTTTCTTATGCTTTTCATTTTATTTTATTTTACTTTTTATTAGAGGGGCTGATTGTGGGCTCTTTCTTTTCCAAGTGAGAATGTGACCTCTACCGAAGTTTTCAGTTTATGAAAACTCTATTATAGCAAAGCAACTAAGGTGTCCCATGAAGGTCATCATTCATGTATGATCATTTTATCTATATATCTGGTATTATTAATTTAGTTCTTTCTGCATTTGGTCATCCTTTTCTCTCAATTAGATATTTATTATCTCTCTTGTTTTACCTCTCATTTTGCTATTTCCTTTTTGTTTCTTTAATAGAAAATAATCTAAGTTGACATTTAAACCTAAGTTACTCATTTTTCTTAAAAATGTATCTTCTGTTTTACCACAGGGCATGAACTATTTTAACATTGACTATTCTCTGTTTTGCATAATTTTAATAGCAAATTTCTTTTTCTTTTCCTTCTGTCACTTTGATGTTTATGACTGGTATTTCCTACTATGGTGCTATTTCTAAAAATTAGTATTTTACAGTTCCTCCCAAAAGGTAGTTTTAGCAGATCTTAAAATACTAAATTTTATTAATTTCAGTTTGTTATTTATGTAGCAGGTATTTGGGTCTCTAAGGTTTTTGATATTCCTGTATCTCTACCCTCACTGCTAGTATAAGATAATTAGAATACATTCTTGTTTTACTAAGATCCTTTTTTAGGATATAAGATACATCTTATTTTGTAGAATCTTGGATTTCTGCAGCATTTACTCACTTATTCATTCTTTCATTCAGTGAATGTCTACTGATGTCTGCTATGCACCAGCCGCTTTCCTACGTGTTAGATATTCTAGTGAACAAAACAGACAGCATACGGGCCCTCACTGGACCTTACCTTCTAGTGGGGGAGACATAATACCCAAGAAAAGTGAAATATGTAGTATATTATATTGTGATAGAGGCTAAGTCAAAATTAAGCAGGGAAGGGGATTTAAGAGCTAGAGGGTTGGGTTGAAATTTTAGTTTGGATGGCCAGGGGGAAACCTTAGTGTAGTTATGGGGGGGTGGGGGGAGGATGCAAGTCAGAAGATCGGCAGGTGCAAAGGCCCTGACGTGAGAGTGGCCCAGGGTCTGAGGAGCTGGAAGGAGACCAGGGTAGAGCAGTGGAATGCAGAAGGGGAAACTTGCCTCTTTGCTTTCCTACCATCTGCCCACCATTTTGCCCAGCTCCCTGCACATAGTAACACTCAAATATTCATTGAGCAAATTCATGAAATTAAATTCCAGAACTTTCAGGGGGGAAATCTGTAGTGACTAGCTAGATGTGGGAGGAGAGAGGGAGAGCAGATGTCTTCCCAGTTAAGTGTGTGTGGCGGGGCTGAGTGTATGGTGGGGAAGAAAGAGCAGCTGGGGTGGGGAGGAATGGAAAAGAGTGGTTTTTTTTTTTTTTTTTTTTTTTTTGCGGTACGCAGGCCTCTCACTGTTGTGGCCTCTCCCGTTGCGGAGCACAGCCTCCGGACGCGCAGGCTCAGCGGCCATGGCTCACGGGCCCAGCCGCTCCGCGGCATGTGGGATCCTCCCGGACCGGGGCACGAACCCGTGTCCCCTGCATCGGCAGGTGGACTCTCAACCACTGCGCCACCAGGGAAGCCCCAAGAGTGGGTTTTGAGCGGAGATGTTGGGTGGGCAGTTGGAAACACAGGTTTGCTGCTCGAGAGAGCTCGGGCAAGAGAGGCATTTGGGGGATGCCAGTTGAAGGGATGGGACTGACGAGCTCCTCCCGGGAGCTGGCCTTGGACAGTCTCGGTGTGGGGATGCAGAGAGGTATGGATGCTTTCTGTAGGCAGAGCCTCAGGCCTTGACGGTGGGAGAGAAGAGGATGGTAAAAAGCAGCAGTCGGGCCTGGTGCTAGTGCACTATTGACAGGGATAAGATGCCACTGATGAGACAGAGGGCCCGGATGGGGTGAGGACATGTTTGGTGTGAACTGAACATCAAAATAAAAGATATTGTACTTTTTATTTCCCTACCCCTATCTTTCCCCTCCTTGCCCCCCTCTCCCCACTGGAACCAGTTTCTTCTCCACATCTGTGAGTCTGTAAGACGTACAAACTATGAGGTATAAAATAAGCTACAAGGATATATTGTACAACATGGGGATATAGCCAATATTTTATAATAACTATAAATGGAGGATAACGTTTAAAAATTGTGAATCATTGTATTGTACACCTGTAGCTTATCTCACCTTGTACAGCAGCTATACTTCAATTTTTTTAAAAAAGAAAATGTTTAGTAAATGCTGAACTGAAAACAGAATCTGTATTTAAATCTCATCCGCGGAGGCTCTCAGTCACTTGAGCTCGCGAGGACCCAAGATGAGCTCCTTATGAGGCAGCTGTCAGTTCGGTGCCGAAGCTCCTGTGTCACCAGCAGGTGGCGCCCTCCGCGGGGTGATCCGATGAGCTTCCAAGGGCCAGTCGGCCTGGAAACCTTGCCCCCTTGCTCTTTAGCCCAGAGCCCTGGAAGTGGGTTTGATGCCAACCATTACTGCTTTTTGTTTGACGCAGGCTGTATCCTGCTCAGGGGAGTGTTCCTGAACGTTACTGAGCTCGTCAAAGGGAGGCACGTTCCCGTGGGTCCTCTTTCAGGCACCGGTAGACTGAGTGCTTTGATACTTGCGTTGTTCTTAGTCAACATGCCACATGATAAGCAATTTGTAACAAGCAGGGAATGAGTTTCGCTTGCTGCTCATCAAGGCTAGATACTAACTGGCAGAAAGAGAGCGAGATAAATTTAGGACCCAAGACACGTGTGTGTGTGGTTATCAGTGAACTGCGCTTGCCTTCAGACAGAACAGATGGTCATTTCGCTAAGGGGAAACAGTCGCGATTGGAAGAAGGTGATGCTCCAGGATGCCTTTCCTCAGTGGCAGAAGAAACGGACTTGGCAGGTAACGTTGTGCACCCAGCCAGCCGGTCAAGAAAGAATGTGGCAAATGTGTAAGCCCTGAATGTCCCAACGTGAATTACGAGGCAGTTCCAGTTTTAAGATCGTAGTAGCTGCAGGACCCTGAAAACTAAGCACTTTGTCCTTTCAGAGACAAGTGCATTGCTGCACAAATTGTAGATAAAAGCAAGCACTATCTCCTCCTGGCAATTTGATTTCTGCCTCTTAATTCTTAGTGGCGATTTTCAGGGCCTAGGTCTCTGCTTTAGGTGATGATTATTAGCTAAATTTTTGAGTTAAAAATATGCACTCTGTACAAATGAAGGAGACTGATCTGAAAAGGCTGCATATGTGGCGGTGGCCTTCAGGATGAGTGACACTATGATACTTTGAAACAAAAGGCTCCGAGAAGGCAGATTTGGAAGCCCTAAGGTACTAGAGGGCTGTGGCTTAGAGCCAGGCAGCCCGGGTTCCAATCCTGGCGCTGTCGGTGTGAGCTTGCACCGGCTACGTGATATCCGTGTTAAAAGTGGGCATTAACAGTGCCTGTCTCACTTGGATTTTGTGAGAATTAAATGAGTTGATACATACAAATCCCTTAGAACAGTGCCAGACCCCTCATGAGCCCTCGTAAAACTCCTTGGCTCCCAGAAGCTGTTATGCCAGCATTGCCCCTAGAAATGCCCTACCCGTCACATCCTCCTAAAATCCTCTTACCACACCTCAGCCTGCTTCTTAGCCGTACTCTCAGTTGCTCTGATTTAAAGTGCTGGGAAAGTTTGGATGAAATGAGCACTTGCCAGAGAGTGAGTTTTCGTGGGAGCAGCAGGAAGCATCCTCTGAGGACTCTTGCCTCAAGCTGGGCTGGTGGGTCACGGCCAGAGTCAGCCCCGCTGCAGTCACAGCCGGGCAGCCAGTGGGGCGGCTGTGGATCGCATCTGTGCTTCCAGATGACTGTCCACACTCTGGGCAGCGGGGGGACCGAGCACACCTATTGTGAGACCTGTGTTAGTTTTATTTCATGTTCTATTCTTCTTGTTCAGAAGGCATTTCTACCTCATCCTTAAAAGTTATTCCAGAGAACTTGAAAGGTTCTGCAATGATCACCACCTTTGAAAACTTCACTAGAGAACTGAAAAGAAAATACGAGGTAACGGTCCACTAAAAATGAAAAGCTAGCTCGCTATGTGTTTAAAGTAACAGGTTCATATTCATTAATACCATTGTTGTCCTTCCTGTGTGAAGGTGTCCCTGAGTCTCTGGGGAGGTAGGTTTGTCTTAGCTGTGGTCACTGACTTTAGTGCCTTTGTGAATTGTGGAAATAAGACAGCTATTCCATGTCCATTTGCTGCCATGGGACCAGATGGACCGATATGGAAAGGTTTGGTTTTGTTGATTGCATTCTCAGAAAACTGGACAACCAGGAAGCAGTGATTTGGTCACAGTGATAGACAAGAGAAGGCAAGGCGGGGGGGCCATGTGGATGAGAGAGGTGTCTGGGAGAAAGAAGGAGGTGACCGTGGGCAGGTGGTCAGCTGAGTGGTGGCCAGTTGAGACACCGCACATACAGGCTGTCACAAAACCTTGCCTGCAAGGTGAACTTTGAAACCACTTCCATCCCCTCCATTTTGTCCTACTATTTATAAATCCCTACTGAGTTATTTATTAGCACATTTGAGAAGAGTATCTTACCCTAACATAGATTCATTGAACTAACTTGGAAGATCTCCAATCTTATTCTCTGCGGTACCAGTGTAAGCTAATTTATCATGGAAATTGGTTCATGATATTCAATATGTGTATCAGTAGCTTGAATATAAATTTTACTATTTTTAGCTTATTGTCCTTTATGGGTATCAAACCTGAGGTAATGCACGAAGCGTGTGGCATGGTGTCTTATTACAGTTCTTCAGTGATAATGTTTGCTGTGAATGTTATGTGCAGGCAACATCTTTTTAATACAAAGCCCACACCCAATTTGGGTAGTTATGTTTAAGCCAAACATGCTCATTTTGTTATTGTGTGGTTTAGCTTAGGTACAGAAGGAGCCCACTTTATTCAGAAACTGCAAAGCAAGCACCAGACTGCCTAACAAAACTTTTAAACCAGATACATCTGTGCAGGTAAGTGTTGGGTTCAAAACAAATTTATGGATTTGGGATCCCTCACAAACAATATTTCCAAGGGGAAAGAAGAGAAAGGAGACGTATATTTTTAAGACAAGAACCGTCTAGAGAAAAATATGAAGTTATCTTTGCAATAAGAGTAAAAAGGTCTTGTGTCACATCCAAGTGGTCCCAGTGAAATTCGTTGCTTTTGTTTTTTTCAGACTGAATAAACTAGAACAGTTTCACACTTTAGTTCTTCAAGAGCTGAGCAATCTTGAGAAGGATATTGGGGGTCTGCAACGCCTTGAGGAGGATGTTCTGGTAAGTTCTTTTCGTTTGGAACATTCTCTTTGACTTAAGAGGGTCTGTTCCCGGGTAGGGTAACTGTCAACCGCTTCAACCAACCAACCTTTTGTTCAATTTTAGGAATTTTGGGGGAAACAGTCTGATGATCTGAAATCATTCTGTGAACTGCAGCTGCTGAGGTATTTATTTATTTATTTTTTTAACAAGCATTCTTTCTAGAAGTATCTTAGTTGATACTAACCAGCCACTTCCGTGGTTCTCTCTGGGCACAGGGCGTGCCCTGGGATGTCGCTCAGGAAGTATACATTTTGAAAAGCATAAACAGGACCATCCGAATTTCAGTGTTTTTTGATACAAAGTGTTTTCTTTTTAAGCAATATTTTAAAAAATTAAAATAGATTTTAAGAAAAATATAGAGGTTTCTGTGTGAACAGTTGATTTTCATTTAAACTGAATTGTGTTCTTGAAAGAACATATTCTATACACCTTATATGTATGTAAATATTTTAAACATATATATGTATTTTCAAACAACACATGGGTTTATCTTGCTGCATGTTTTCACTGTGATTAGTCAGTTATAATCTGAGGCTGCTGTTTCTATCCGTTTGGACCACTGTTCCTCTTTCTAGAGTGTAGGGAGTCGGGGAATGGAGAGTGGAGCCCTTCACTCCACTGCCTGTGCCCTGGGAGAAATTCTAGTGTTTTCTTCCTGCTTGAATCAAAAGGGATCCCTATATAAAGTTATAATGGGTAAAGCTTTCTCTACCAGTTGAGCATCCGCTTTTATCACAGAAATGTAAGTCACGTGGTTTTAAAAAGGATATTATTTTTTTCCTTTTAAAATATTTATTTATATTTGATAAATTTATATTTATTTATTTATATTCATATATTTATTATATATGACCAGGGATCGAACCCTCGCCCTCTGCATTGGAAGCTCAGAGTCTTAATCACTGGTCCGCCAGGGAAGTCCCCAAAAGGGTATAATTCTGATCACATCATGTATTTCAAACCAGAACAACAAAAACTGTCAAAATTTGAGTTATCCATTCTGCTATTTACTCCAGTTAACATAATGAATAATAATGGCAGCATAGTCTATAGATTTTCAAAGTTCTTTCATACACACATCGTCTTCCATGTACCATTATACATGATGAAAGTGGATATCCATTTAAAATCTCTTCACTGAATGCCCTTGGTTGGTTATGAATGGTTCTCAAACTCGTTGGAATAAGATCTCCTAACACTTTTAAAATTTATTGAGGATCCCCAGAGAGCTTTTGCTTTGTGGGTTATATCTGTGAATATTTTCCACATTAAAAATTGAGACTGAGTTTTTTAATGTATTTATTTAAAAATAACAGTAATAAATCATTACATACTGATGTAAATAACAGAGTTTTATGAAAAATAATCAGACTTTTCAAAACAAGAAATTTGAGAAGAGTAGCATTGTTTTATGTTTTTGCAATCTCTTTAATGTCTGGCTTAATAGAAGACTTTATATATGCTCTGGATTCAATCCGTTGTGACACCACACAACACGTGGCCCCTAGAAAACACCACTGAACATTTGTGAGGGGGGAAGAATGAAGAAAGCAAATAATGTCTTAGTACTAGTAACATTATTACCAAAATAGTTTTGACCTCACAGAATCTTTGGAAACATAGTCTCCTTCGGGGTCCCAAAGGTTCACACTAGAACTTTGACATCTTTGAGAAACTGAAAGTTCTTGGATCATAGTAGTATAAGGGGGACAGTTACTTGAAATGAAGCTGGGAGCATGACCGACTCTCTGTGACCATGTTTGTTTGTTTGTTTGTTTGTTTATGGCTGTATTGGGTCTTCGTTGTGGTGCGCAGGCTTCGTATTGTGGTGACTTCTCTTGTTGCAGAGCACGGGCTCTAGGCACATGGGCTCAGCAGTTGTGGCTCACGGGCTCTAGGCATGCAGATTTCAGTAGTTGTGGCTCGCGGGCTCTAGAGCGCAGGCTTGGTAGTTGTGGCACATGGGCTTCGTTGCTCTGCGGCATGTGGGATCTTTCCGGACCAGGGCTCGAACCCGTGTCCCCTGCATTGGCAGGCGGAGTGGAGTCTTAACCACTGGGCCACCAGGGAAGCCCTCTGTGACCATGCTGAGGAGTTTGAACTTTATACTAAGGGTGGAGGAAAATATGGATGGGTTTGAGCAAAGGCATTGGGTGTGATGGTGATATAATCTGATTTATATTTTAAGAAAATCTTTCTAGTTGCTATGTTGGAAATCGATTGGAAGAGGGAAGAGTAAAGGAGGAAAGCTTGACTGGAGGCCTTTGGAGAGGGTGAGAAATGGAGAGATTCCAGATACGTTTGGGAGCTGGAATTAGTAAATTACTGACAGATGGAAGCAGTAGGTAAAGGAAGGAGAGTTAGGGATATGCCTCCTAGGTTGCTGTCTTCTAGCAACCAGATCGTGCTGCCACTTAGAGAAGGAAGACTGGGGAGGGTTGTGTGGTTGGAGCAGAACCTAGAGTTCATTTGCTAACATTTTAACTTTCAGTTGTCCACACACCTCCAAGTTTTGATGAGAACCTGGAAAAATGGACAGTTTTCCAGAAAAATACAATTTAATAAAACAGACTTCTAAACAGATGTGAAAACATAGGCAAATATTCATAGAAGAAATAAAGTTGTTAAAGAACTTCCCTACAAACATGTATATGGTCCAGATTGCATCACAGAGGAATTCTACTGGCCCTTTAAAGAGGGATCACTTTAGTGCTGCGGAAAGTATTCTAGCACCTAGGAGAATAAAAATTCTCAATTTTTAAAAAATGAGTCTTGCATTGCAATACCGAAACAAGAAAAATTGCAGAGAGACCCATGGAATAACCTCACTTATGATCACGGGTGGTACCATCAGAAGTCAGTCACATTTTAGTTAAAAGAAGGAGGCAAGGAGATATTTTCTTCCAGGAAGAGGCTGAGGATTTGGGGGAATTTGTTGCCAAGAGATTGAGTTGTAGGGGCTAGAGAGGAAGAGCTCAGGAGGGTGGAGAAGGGTAGATTGGGACAAAGGAGGAGATGTACAACCAGCAGCTGGTGAGAACGGATGACAGTGTGGGTGACAACGGCTGTCTTTTGGCAGTTACGAAGGGAAAGAGGGATTTGAAACCAGACAGGATTGACTCTGAGAGACTTTTAAAGGAGAGAGTTTATAGAATTGCCACTGTGATCCCTAATGCTTCCCAGATCGGCCAGTAGCTCATGGGGCTACCACTCCAAGAGCTTTCTGGCAGTGTTGTCAGGCCCACCGAGTAAATAAATATGGACTGTGTAGAGCAACTGCCACCTCTTCTGTTTTTGGACACAGTCACTTTAAGGACAGCCACCCTCCCACCCAGCTAGATTCTTCGAATACTATCTTGTTCATTCCTACAGCATTTAATAACGGGGCTTGTTGAGCAGATATCAACTTTGAGATTTTCTTCAAGCTAGAGGTTGGAATTAGATTCCCTAAGTGGACCATATCCAAATACATTTTAATAAGAATGCAATTTCATTTATCTTAAAGAATTTAGTATTTCTCTTTTGAAAACGCGTGTTCCGTTTCATTTTATTTGAGAGTAAATGAAGTGGGTGGTTTTCTAAAAACTCCTTCAGTGTCCAAAGTTGTGATTTGAGATTTCTGACACAGCAGTCATTCCACTTCTAGGAAATGACCTTAAAGATGAAATCGGACTGTGCAAAGACATGTAGACCAACATGTATTACAAACTACTCTAATAGGGAGATATTGGAAGGTATCTAGATGCCCAGCTAGTGTTTGGTTAAGTAGATTGATACATTCATGTGATATACCATGTTGCCATCAAAAAGAATGACTTAGATTATATTGACTTGAAAGGTGTTCAACATGAGTAAAAAGTAAAAGCTTGTTGCAAAGCAGCTTCTATAACAAAAGCCCACTTTTTCTTTTAAAGGTTGTACCAATTTACACTTTTTAAAAATAAATTTATTTTATTTTTGGCTGCATTGGGTCTTTGTTGCTGCGTGTGGGCTTTCTCTAGTTGTGGTGAGCGGGGGCTACTCATCACTGCGGTGCGCGGGCTTCTCATTGTGGTGGCTTTTCTTGTTGTGGACCACAGGCTCTAGGCGTGCAGGCTTCAGTACTTGTGGTGCGTGGGCTCAGTAGTTGTGGCTCACGGGCTCCAGAGAGCAGGCTCAGTAGCTGTGGCGCACAGGCTTAGTTGCTCCACAGCACATGGGATCTTCCCAGACCAGGGCTCGAACCCATGTCCCTCGCATTGGCGGGCAGATTCTTAACCACTGTGCCACCAGGGAAGCCCCCCATCTGTTTTTAATGTTAGATGGGGGTGCATATGTTCATATGTTCACTCACTCAGTGAACTGTTGAGTCTTTTAGGTACCAGGTACTGTCTTAGATCCTGGGGGTAGAACAGTAGGCAAGAGGTCCTCGACCTCATAGGGAGTACATTCTAGTAGGAAGGTAGATGGTAAACAATTAAACAGATAAGCATTCACGATAGTGGTAAAGCTAAGAAGGAAAAAAGTGTGAGGTGAGAGAATCTGATACTATGGAAAGAGGAGAGTCAAGTCAAACCTTCCGAAGGAAGTGAAATTTGAGTTCAAACTTGATGGGTGAGATGGTGGGAGAGCGAGGCAAGGGCAATTGGGAGGAAATGGACAGGACGTCTGAGGCCGTAAGCAGCTTCGTATGTTCTAGGAATTCAGTGAGGGCCAAACAAAAGGAGTGAGGGTATAGCGGTATAAGATGAGGTCAGAAGGCGGGTGTGTGGTGCTGGTGGTCACCTAGGGCCCTGCAGGCCACAGTAAGGACACCGGATTCGATTCTAATTGCAATGAAAGGGATAAAAGTAAAGGACTGTCTGTTCTCAAGGGCGTGTGTGTGTTGGTGTGGGGAGTCAGATCAAGGTGCCGGGGCACATGGAGCTGGAAGGGTTGCTGGTGGGTTTGATGTGGTGGGTGGGGAAACAGCAGGATTAAGGACAACTTCCAGCTCGGGTCTTGAGCAGCGAGGTGGCAATCGGTGTCGTGTGAGGAAATAGTGAAGACTAGGAAAGGTCTGGTTTTATGGGTAGGGGGAGTAGGATATGGATAGATATTGAAGACTTGATTTGACACATACATCTGATTTGTGACTTCAATGTCTGGATGGAGTTGTTGGGTGGGCAACTGGATGTTCAGGACTGAAACTCACGGCAGAGGGGCTTGAGCACGAGACTGGATGAGTTGACTTAGGGACCAGTGATAGAGAGCAGTTGTTCCAGGACAGAATTCTCGGGCTGCTCCAGTGTGTTGAAGTTTGATAAGGGAGAGGAAGCCAGCAGAAGAGGGCGAGAGGGCTTCCCCGGTGGCGCAGTGGTTACGAATCCACCTGTCAGTGCAGGGGACATGGGTTTGAGCCCTGGTCCGGGAAGATCCCATGTGCCGCGGAGCAACGAAGCCCGTGCGCCACAGCTACTGAGCCTGCGGGCCACAACTACTGAGACGGTGTGCCACAACTACTGAGCCTGCTCTCTAGAGCCCATGAGCCACAACTACTGAAGCTCGTGTGCCAAGAGCGTGTGCTCCACAACAAGAGAAGCCACCGCAATGAGAAGCCCACGCACCGCAACTAGAGAAAGCCCGTGTGCAGCAACGAAGACACAACTCAGCCAAAAATAAATAAATAAAATAAATAAATTTATAAAAAGGAAAAAAAAAGAAGAGGGCGAGAAAGAATTTTCCAAGGATGGGGTGGTGTTGCAGAAGATGAGAGCGTGTGAGTACATGCATATGTAATAAGAGGTCTAGATTCTCGAAGATATTCATCAAAATGTCATCTGTGGTTATTTCTGTGTGGTGACATTTTAGGTGACTTTACTTTCTATATAGGCTGTTCTATATTTTTAGAATTTAGTGCAAGATACAAGTTACTTTTGTGTAATAAACTCAAACAGCATAACATTTATAAAGTAAGAGTGAACTTTTTCCCCTCTCCCTAACCCTCCCTCTTCTCTATGATCCAGAGAGAACTATCTCCTTACTGTTTAGTATATGTTCTTCTAGATATTTTCTTTATGTTTATGTAAGTATATATACAAATCTCTTTATAAGTTTAATTATGTATATTTTAAGTGACAAATGATATACTAAATATTATGAGTATTGTTCTTTGTTTGTTCTCTCAGTAACAGAAGTAGGATTCCTTTCCAAGTCAGTAGTAAGGATCTGCTCATTTTTAAAATAACTGTAAAGTATTCTAGCTTATGGGCCTACTATAACTTACACATGTGATTTCCTATCGATGAACATTTAGATTATTTTAAATTATTATTTCAAATAAATCTGTAGTGAATACCCTTGTACCTATATCTTGAATGACTTTCATTATCAGGAAGACATTACTATTTTATTTGGGGGAAACAAAAATAACAAATCTTCAAATCAGAATAGTACTAAAAGAGGATCTGGGTAAAGACTAATCCGGGCTAAGAATGTTAGAATTCCCAGCCCTAGCAGGGAATTGGATCAAATGCGAATTAAATGTACGTGTTACAGTTGGTCATATGTAAGAGAACTCAGACTCCAGCGGCTAAACCAAATGGGGATTTAATTTTAGCCCTGTAAGCAGCAGCCCGGAGGGCTGAAACAGCAGCTCTAAGTGGTCGTTAGGGACCCAGGTTCTTTTAGCTTTCTGCTTTGCCATCCTTCGTGTGGCTTTGGGCTTCTTGGTCACAGGATGGCAGCTCTGCTTCTAAGCATGTCTTCCTATACTCCAGGCAGGGAGAAGGGGATGGCGATGGGTGAAGGATTTGGTAAAAGATGTGTGCCACTAGAATCTATTCTCCCCCCCCTTTTTTTTTGGCTATGCCACGTGGCACGTGGGATCCTCGTTCCCCAAGAAGGGATCAAAGCCATGCCCCCTGCAGTGGAAGTGTGGAGTCTTAACCACTGGACCGCCAGGGAAGTCCTTCTCCCTTTTTTTTTTTTTTTTTGCGGTACGCGGGCCTCTCACTGTTGCGGCCTCTCCCGTTGCGGAGCACAGGCTCCGGACGCGCAGGCTTAGTGGCCATGGCTCACGGGCCCAGCCGCTCCGCGGCATGTGGGATCTTCCCGGACCGGGGCACGAACCCGCGTCCCCTGCATCGGCAGGCGGACTCTCAACCACTGCACCACCAGGGAAGCCCTCCCCTTATTTTTAAAATTAGGGAAACAGTTTTCACGGAAGCCAAACCAATAGACTTTTGTCTCCATCTTGTTGAGTCATGTAAACCTCCCTAGTCACAAGGGAATCTGGAGTGGCAAGAATCTAACTGAGCATATTACTGTCCTCCCGCAAAGTGGGGTTCTGTTAATAAGGAAGAAGGGGAGAACAGATGTTGGATAGGGAACCAGTAATGTCAGTCATGCCTAAATTAAATTATATGTGCTGAACACAGGAAACAATGGAGAAATAAATTGCACAGGTGATTCTGTCTGCCATTCTTCTCAACGAGCATGCGCCCTAGTGTTTGCATGAGGATGGGAGACTGTGTTGCCTCAGTTGACATCAGCTCCTACCTACCTCTTGTGTGAGCATCCAGCTGGGCTCAATGACAACCTGGTTATTAACAACATGCATTTTTTTTCATACAAGGTGGCCCCGAAAGCCAGCCCAGTCACTTTATCTGGTCCTTCACCCAAGAAATAGCTGTCTTTTCCCCAACACCAGAGGGAAAAATAACCTAGTGCATTAGACTGTCAGGAGATGGCATGTGTGTTTTGAAAGCAGCACACGTTTAAGAGAATTTTGAGAGCAATTTTGACCGCGGGCAGTTTCCCCCATTGCACTGACTGACCTTAGCTTCCAGTGGCCGTGTAAGATGCAACTTCAGTGAATATCTGAGTTAGGGATGGAGTGGATGAAAAGGAGTGACATTCATTTTGGCGTGCTGAGTTCTAGAGACCAGGAAGGGGCTAGTTCAGGCTCCACTAACTACTGTTCTCCTGTTCCTTTTCCACCAGTCTGAGCCATGGGAAGGAGATAAATCTACCTCAAGCCACAGAAGCGGTGCCTTAATGCTCTGTGCTCATTCACTCCAAACGGAATTCCTGAGACCAGTCAAGTTGGAATAGTCTGTAATATGTTGGTAGTTTGTCCATTTGTTTACAAAGGTTAAGCTTTTGTATTAAAATTTCGTCAGAAAATAGGAAATTCAGGATGTTTAGCAACTTGGAGTGATTTGCTTTTTTTTTTTTTTTTTTTAATGATTTTTTAAAGGAAAATTGATTTTTGAGAAGTGTCTTCAAGTTATTTGGGGGCAGGGAAACCTCAGCATCTGTATATATACTACTTAGTATATCTCTTTAAGGGAGGGTTTACTTTTATTTTCATAGCTCAGATGAAAATGGTGTTGTATTTTGAAATAGTTACTCTTTCATTTGATCTGCAAATGTTCTAGTTTCTGTAGAACTTTAACAAAACTGCCAGCTTTAGAAGAGGAGAAATATTCATCTTTCAGTAATTACTAAATGCTCTAATAAAGTCTGGTGCATGAAGTTGTATATACAGTTGAGTGAATTTATTTTAGGAAAATGAAACCTACATAAGTTCAGGCCATCTGCAAAGTAACTTTGCTCATGATTGGATAAGTACAATTAAAGACTGTAGACTGAAAACCAGCTTATACCTTATATAATTAAGTTACATAATATAGCTTATTTATAGTTTAATCAGCCTAAAGCAATCTTTACAACCCCAATTTGTCATCATCTTTCTTGAAATTTTTTAATGAGCTATGTTATAGTATATTGTTTTAAGCTTTATAGAGTATAAAAGTGTTTAATTAACTTCATTTTTAGATGTGATTAACATTTAACTCAGTGGACTTTGAGTAAAGCAGATTACCCTCCATTAAAGTGGGTGGGCCTCGTTCAATCAGTTGAAGGCCTTAAGAGCAAAGCCTGAGGTTGCTGGAAGAAGCAGTTTCTGTTTCAAGATTGCAGCATAGAAATTCTGCCTGAGTTCCAGCCTATTGGCCAGCCCTGCAGATTTCACACGTGCCAACTCCCACAATTTTGGGAGCCAATTGCTGGAAAATATCTCTCCCCCATCTGTAAGTTACTTATACATATATTTTGTAAGTCAGGATATCTACATGTATATCCTATTGGTTCTCTTTCTCTGGAGAATCCTGACTGATACAGGGTGTCTCAAAACCAGTGTAGCTGAGACCTCTCCAAGGAGCCTAAGGAATGAAGTGTGTGTGTGTGTGTGTGTGTGTGTGAGCAAGGTGGGCAGGGGTCGGAGTGGTTAGAATATGTGGACAGTGTCAGTTCGGAATCTTGGTGCTAGAAAACTAGTATGTTAAGTAAAGCAATAAAACTCCAACAGGAAAAAAAACCCAGCTTTGCCTTTGGTCAAGGAGAGCTGGAAAAACTTGTTGCCACGTGGGTTAGGATCTGTTGAGCGGAGGCCCCGCTGTACCTGGTCAGGTTCTTATGTTTCTGGTCATTTAACCGTTTGATTCTCCCATTTATGATATGGTCATTATTACTGACCTGATAACAGAGAAACAAATGCCATCTGCGTTCCAGAGCACTGGTCACTACTGGCTGAACTCCTCTTACCGGGAATTCAGGTAAGCTAGGTGCTTGCCTTTTCCATTGGGTCACTGGATTTCTTTATGTGGCACAGGCATTTTTAATTGTTTATAACGGGACATGGTGGCTGTGTAATGTGTCGGCTAGGCTGACCTGAATTTCCCAGAATCCCTGCTCTTGTACCTTTCTGGTGAGAGTGGACCACAGAGAGAGTCCAGTGGGAAGCTTGCAGGGCAGAGTAGCAGGTTTGCCATTTTGTGTGCACATGCCCTGTGGCCTGTCTGCTGACTCCCCTCAGTGCCCTGAGGCAGATGCTGGGCCTGCAGCTACTCCGCCTTCCCATGATCCTCTGTCAGCTCCTCCTCTGGGCCAGGTGTGTGCATAGCTCTGTGACACAGGCCCTGGCTTTTGCAGGTCACCCTCATCCCCAAGGTCAGAGGCAGCTGGGCTGGCAGTCTGTCCTCGGGAGCTCCAGCTCTGGGCTTGCTCTCGGGTCTTCCCCACTCCATATCTATCCCCTCTTCCTGTCTGCTGTGTAGACTTCAAGCTCCAACATCAGACCTGACGACAACAGCCTTACAGAGGCTGCTTAATCACTCGCACAGCTGTGTAAGGTCAAGTTCTGTAGGGACATATGTGGGTATCACCTAGTGGTTCTGCTTCTCAGCTTGGACACTAATAAACAGTGCAATCGTTTGTCTTTTTTGGTTATCAAAAGAAGAAACAACTTCAAATAGACTTCAAAAGCGTGATTATTCTCACTCGGTGGTGGTGTCTCAGTTGTCTTGGTCATTTTTCTCGAGCCAGGAGTCGTAGCACGGTGTTGTGAGCTGAATCCGGAATAAACAGTGGCCTCGGCATTCATCTTTGGTTCCCCACGTGAATGAGGGGAGACTGAATCCTGACATGTTTAACAGCATAAACAGCACATTCTTACCATTTTGTGATAAGCCCCGTTTTCCCTCTAGGGGGTGCCCACTGGACGAGAGCTCTTTGAGCAGAGACCTTGTCTGATCTCTTCACCATTTTATTCCAAACCCTAGTGCGATGCCTGGCACGTGGGGGGCACTGGAGGAAGTGCCTCAGCATTGCGGAGGGGATCGTGACTCCCATTAGAGTCCTGGGTGTTTAACCTCTGGAGTTTCCTTGGACAAAGTTTCCTCCTTGTCTGTTTGGAGAATTCCTCACCCATCAAGACAGCTCAGGCACTGTCTCCTTTGGGAAAGTTTTCGAGGTAAGCTGTTTTCAGTACTTCCGTTATTGTATAATTAAACGTTTCTCCATCTACATTCCCAGACTACGAGCTCTAAGGGCACGTATTTCATCTGGGTCACTTCTGTATCCCGAGTGTAATATACAGCACGGGAAGGTAAGGGTTGATGAGCTTTGCAATTGAACATTACTATTTCTAGTAGAGTCTATCAAAGCCCATAGGATTAAACTAGCCTTAAAAAAAAAAAAAAAAGCCTAGTTCTACATGGACTGTCTTTGGTAGACGGCTTAAATCTTTCAGAGAAATTTGCCACTTGTAATATTTATCATTGGGGTCACAGTCAACAGGAGAGTTCATTTCCCTCGAAGTACATGACATCAGTCCAGGCAAAACTGTGCAGAATTTTTTTTCAGTGCTCAGATCTCACGAATTGAGGTGCCTCCCGGGGTCAGCTAGGTTCACAGGCCAAGTGTAAAAGGCTGCGTGGTGGTAATTGGCAAGCCCAAGAGTACCGCCCCATCTCAAGGGAACAGACTGGTGCGTGCAAATGCCATGGTACGTGCCGGAGCTTGGAGAGCGCCCACGAGGGCTGTGCTGTCTCACCCCAGCTGGGCTGCCACAGGGGATTTGGCCTCAGATGGCGTCATAATGGGCTCCCAGTGGGTTGCCCGTAAGAGCCATACTGACTGCATTTACAGAGCGCTCAATGAGGGTAGGACTTTCAGACTTACGTGTCCTTAGTGTCATCCCAGGGTTCCCTCAACGCAGCTTCTCAAGACAGAAAAATGACCTACAAATCAGTAGCTTTCCCCCCCCCCCCATGACTGAAAGTCATGTGTTACTTACTGAAGGTCAAGGGATATTTTAGGTGGAGTGTAGTTTAGGTGTCATGAGAGTGATTATTTCTTTACCTGCCCTGGAGTAGAACTCTTCTTTAATGTGAATGTAATTTGATTTTGAAGAAAACCTAAATAATGAACTTAAGTAGTAATAATAAATTTAATAATAAAAACACACTTAACTTTCCCTTATTCGGAGACACTAAAACTTAGGTGAACCTTTATCATGTATAAGCAGCTGCTAGTTTGCAACGACAGTTACTGTGCTTTAATGAATTGGTTCCACCCGTTGTTTAAAATAATGAAATCCCAGCAGATTAAGGGGAGGCTCTTTAGCCCCATGCAGAGAGGGCTCCACGCCCTTAAGTCTCTGCCAGGCTTCACCAAGGTCAAGCCTCAGCTCACATGCCTCTACTCCTGAGCTGCGGTGGCCTCCCGTCTGCCCGTCTCTGCGACGGGAGAGGCCAGGGCTGCAGAGCATGGTACCATGCTGTTTGTGCCTAATCTTCTCTCTCCAGCCAATCCAGTTTTCCTGCCTGGGTTACCCTGTAAAGCGGTTTTTGTGGTAACCCTTATATCCTCTGCTTAGCTAACTGGTCTTAACTTTTCCTTATGAATGACCATTTTCTGAAACAGTTTAACTTGGTGTATGAATACTATGTAAAGGTAACAATGTTACAATAAAAGCCCACTGCTTACTGAATTCAACATCTAAAATTAACTGCTAAAATGTCACTTTAAAAAATTCCTGAGTAATAGGTCACTTGCAACAGCACGTAGAACACATTTTAAACTTCTGTGAACCAAACAAAAAGAATCAGAACATACTTTAGTGTACAAATCAATTTATTATACAACAATTATACAGAATGCTTTTTATCTACAAAGAAAAATGGCTTCTCTTGCCTCCTCGGCTGCCCCAATCATGATACGTTCTTAACATATAAGTATTTTCAAAGGAAAACCAAAAAAGTGATATCCTTATTTTCCAAATAAGGAAGTCCCCAGAAACATAAAATGATATGGAAATACTAGAAAGAACTAGACTGGTCTCTTACACAAAGAGCTAGTTCTCCATCACAGGAAACAGCATTTTGCCTTAAAAATACTTCTCTAATGGGGAGGACTTCCCCGCTGCACAGTGTGCCTAAATAGTTCAGTATATAATTTCAATGGGTTGAAATTTCTATATTTAACTCCATTAAATAACATTCCATTTTGTTACTTAAAAAAATTGGAATTAGCAACATATATGCTTACAATATTCATTTAAATGTTTTCATACCTATGAGTAAGAGGACATTTGGGGAAAAAACATTTCTTTTTTTAACAAATTATACAGATTTTTTTTAAAGCTGTGCTTTAGGAAAATCATATTAAAAGTAAACGTTTAAAATTGTAACACTTCGAAACAGGTGAAGACATTTACCTGACTCAATTTTTGTGACTACGACTTTATATAGCTCTGTATTTTTTTTTTTACCAGCCCTTGAATGGTTTAAGGCAATAAGTGTTTCATTAAGCTTCTCTAGAATTAAAGACCAAGTTGGAAATAAGCATCCTGAAACCTCTAGCCAAATTTGAGCTTGAAAGTGTAAACCAAGTTTTTTCCTTTGATCAGAGAGGTTTCCTGCGCTTTCTCCTTCGGCTGAAGGATGCTGCCCTCCGTGTTGTGCAGATATGAAGCCCATCAAAGCATCCAGAACTGCAGGCATGAGGCCAAGTGGTGAGCCCAGGGCCTCACTGACGATTAAACATACGCTGGAGCCAGTGACTGACCAGTGATGTCTGTCTTCTGAGTCTCATTTTTACCTGCGGTGAGTGCACTTTGGTAACAGATTTTAGCTCATGTCTGAGACGTAAAACTGAACTAGAGCCCAGCTGCTCCAGGGTGCTTCGTCCTCAGTCTGTCGCGGGTTCTGTCACAGAGGAGTGCTGAGCCATGCTCGAAGCGAGCCCTTGTTTTAAAGGGAGTTTCTGGGAGAGAACGAGACGTATAACCGTGCAGGTATGATGTGATGGAAGAGGAGATTAAGCACCCTAAAGCAAGTCAGTTTTAAAAAGCTATTTCGAAAGATCCAAGAGTAAGGGGGCATCAGACAGAAGATGTCTGTTCGGTAGAAATGGGTCAACTGGCAGAGAAGGGGCTACAGGGCACGACGCCCTCACCGTGAAGACTGGACTAAGGTCAGTCACCTTTCAGTGCAGCAGAATCCCAAGGGGCTTTTACAGGAAACAGAAGAGTTGGTTTCCTCAGTGTGTGTGTCAGTACCGAAGTGTGTTGTTTTGTTTTCCTGTAGTTTAAAAAATTTTTTTTTCCCAAATACTCATAAAAAAAAAGAAATGCCCCCAAAAGGACAAAGGACAAAGTCGTTCCCAAACAGACTGTAATGTGTTGGGGGCAATGGTGAAAATGCCTTTCTGGCACTTAAGCCTCTGATATCCACGTTATGACCTAAAAACTTCTTAAAATAAGGTAGGAAAGAAGATAAAGTGTCAAAGTTGGCAAATCTTTTTTATAGGGTATAAAAATGTTACAGTATATCAATCTTCATCAGATCTTCAGAAAACATCCTCAGTTTCCATTCTTGGGACAATTTAATAGTAAGTAATAGCCCCACCGCTGGGAGAAGGGAGAGGGTCCTGCTGACCTTCCTCTGCTCCCGTGCTTCCCAGTGGAGCTCGTGTTACTTGGAGCAGGGAAAGGAAGCGCCGAGCTTGCCAAACTGGTGCTTTCCGTTGTGGCTCGTTCCCAGCCCGTGGCTCGGTGCCAGAACCTTCCCATAGCCCTCTTTTCCTATTTTCAATAACGTAACCTGCAAAGAGTGACAGCAAAGTATTTGGGGATAATACTCACAAGGAGGCGCATAAGAAATCATCGGCAAGTTCAATGTCTATTTTGCCCCCAATGCTCATTAATTCTGACTTGTTGATAGTCCAGTGACATATTCTAAGAAAAAGGGCCCACTGGACTCGAGTCCTTGTCAGAAAGGAAATGGGCAAGTCAGTTCCTGCTTTTAAAACTGAGTATTGCATCTGTATCCTAACCTGGGGCACCTTAACATCGGAGGTAGATGTGAATATATGAATAATTAAGGAAACCCAATTAAAACTGAGGAACTACTCCTACCCAAGCCCCTGAGCTGTGAAGGTTTGGTAGAAGATTTTTCTTCAAAGTAAAAAAAAAAAAAAAAAAAATACAAACTTTATTACCATGTCACTAAGTTGAGAATTAGGAGTAGTTGTGGGAATTTGACACTCCAGAGACCGACGAGAGAGAAAAGTTTTGCTGGGTTTTCCATTTATGTGACCATTTGAGTATTTTCTGGGGTTGATTCGTAAAGGAACAAATGGACCTGATTACTTTATGTACTGAGAGTTATTGCTGAAGATATATTAGAGCATACCCTGTATTTAGAAGACAATTAACACTTTGTTTTAAACATTTTAAATCTGAACAAAACTCTAACTTCTTATTTGCAGACTTGCTGTGAGAAACAGTGCTCCCTGGGTCCTGGCTTTGTAGGTGCAGAAGGCTTTATCAAGACAGTGTCTGGTGAGGGGTTAGGTCAGTGCGGGAAGGAGAGAAGTCGCACCAGTTCTGAGGTCTGCAGAGTTGTCACCTCACTGCTGATGGAAGCATTTCAACAGATTAACCTATTAGCAATATATTAATACATTCCCGGTACAAATGATTTATAAACTCAAAAGAAATTAGTTTATGCTAAAACATATATAACTTTCAATTCAGTCTCTGCTTTAAAACAAGCGAATCTGTTAGGCTATTATATATGCTTTGTCTTACTCAGCATTTATTGTGCTTTCTTGTTTGTTATTCCATTTGTCGCAGTGAAGTAGGCTTTGGAAAAGCCATTCTTAACTTCTTGCCCTGCATGTGGGTCTTCCCCATCTTTCTTCATTGGCTTTTTCCGGTATGTCTGTTGGTTGTGTCCATGGTGAAGAGAGAAAGAGAAAAGGATCTTTTAATAAGACCTTGTCTATAATGTGACATATGGTCTAAAACAGTGCATGATCTTCACTGGGTACTGAACTTTCTAGTAAGAATTCTTGTTTGTAACATGACATTTAAGCTTTGGGTTAAAAATAATAGGGTAAAAAACAAGAGGGATGCATGAATTCCAACAATGAAAAGTTGTTTCTTTCGCCTTATCCACCTCAGGTTAGTATTTATGTATTAAGTTTTATGGGATTAGCATTCAAATTATTTTGCATTAGTTGCTTACTTGGAAAGAATATGATTTTCTTGAACTTTTTAAAAAATCAAGGTACAGGTGACATACAACATTGTTAGTTCAGGTGTACAACATGATTTGATTTGTATATGTTGTGAAATGATCACAGTATATGTTGTGAAATGATCACAAAGTCTAGTTTACCATCACCACATATAGGTACAGAACTTTTGTTTGAGATGAGAACTTTCGCGTGGAACAACTCCTACAGAACACCTACTGAACGCTGGCAGAAGACCTCAGACCTCCCAAAAGGCAAGGAACCCCCCACGTACCTGGGTAGGGCAAAAGAAAAAAATAAACAGAGACAAAAGGATAGGGACGGGTCCTGCACCAGCGGGAGGGAGCTGTGAAGGAGGAAAAGTGTCCACACACTAGGAAGCCCCTTCGCGGGCGGAGACGGCGGGTGGCGAAGTGGGGGAGCTTCGGAGCTGCAGAGGAGAGCACAGCAACAGGGGTGCGGAGGGCAAAGCGGAGAGATTCCAGCACAGAGGATCGGGGCCGACCGGCACTCACCAGCCGAGAGGCTTGTCTGCTCGCCCGACGGGGCAGGAGGGGCTGGGAGCTGAGGCTCGGGCTTCGGTCGCGGCACCGGGAGAGGACTGAGGTTGGCAGCGTGAACACAGACTGCAGGGCGTTAGTTCACCGCGGCTAGCCGGGAGGGAGTACAGGGAAAAGTCTGGACCTGCCGAAGAGGCAAGAGACTTTTTCTTCCCTCTTTGTTTCCAAGTGCGCGAGGAGAGTGGCTTAAGAACGCTGCTTAAGAGCGCTCCAGAGACGGGCGCGAGCCACGGCTAAAAGTGCGGAGCCCAGAGACAGACATGAGACGCTAAGGCCGCTACTGCCGCCACCACGAAGCCTGTGTGCGAACACAGGTCACTACCACACCCCCTTCCGGGGAGCCTGGGCAGCCCGCCACTGCCAGGGTCCCGGGATCCAGGGACAGTAACTCCCCCGGGAGAACGCACAGCACACTTCAGGCGAGCAACGTCACGCCGGCCTCTGCCGCCGCAGGCCCGCCCCCGCACTCTGTGATACTCCCCCCCCCCCCCCCCCCCCCGGCCTGAGTGAGCCAGAGCCTCCGAATCAGCAGCTCCTTTAACCCCGTCCTGTCTGAGCAAAGAACAGACGCCCTCCAGCAACCTACACGCACAGGCGGGGCCAAATCCAAAGCCGAGCCCCTGGGAGCTGTGAGAACAAAGAAGAGAAAGGGAAATCTCTCCCAGCAGCCTCAGGAGCAGCGGATTAAAGCTCCACAATCAACTTGATGTACCTGCATCTGTGGAATACATGAATAGACAACGAATCATCCCAAATGAAGGAGCCGTGTGGATGAAAGGCTCTTGGTGCTGCAGCCAGGAGTTAGTGCTGTGCCTCTGAGGTGGGAGAGCCAACTTCAGGACACTGGTCCACAAGAGGCCTCCCAGCTGCACATAATATCAAACGGCGAAAATCTCCCAGAGATCTCCATCTCAACACCAGCACCCAGCTTCACTCAACGACCAGCAAGCTACAGTGCTGGACATCCTATGCCAAACAACTAGCAAAACAGGAACACAACCCCACCCATTAGCAGGGAGGCAGCCCAAAATCATAAGTCTACAGACACACCAAAACACACCACCAGACGTGGACCTGCCCACCAGAGAGACAAGATCCAGCCTCATCCACCAGAACACAGGCACTAGTCCCCTCCACCAGGAAGCCTACACAACCCACTGAACCAACCTTAGCCACTGGGGACAGACACAAAAAACAACAGGAACTACGAACCTTCAGCCTGCAAAAAGGAGACCCCTAACACAGTAAGATAAGCAAAATGAAAAGACAGAAAAACACACAGCAGATGAAGGAGCAAGATAAAAACCCACCAGACCTAACAAATGAAGAGGAGATAGGCAGTCTACCTGAAAAAGAATTCAGGATAATGATAGTAAAGATGATCCAAAATCTTGGAAATAGAATAGACAAAATGCAAGAATCAGTTAACAAGGACCTAGAAGAACTAAAGATGAAACAATGATGAACACCACAATAAATGAAATTAAAAGTACTCTAGATGGGATCAATAGCAGAATAACTGAGGCAGAAGAACGGATAAGTGACCTGGAAGATAAAATAGTGGAAATAACTACTGCAGAGCAGAATAAAGAAAAAAGAATGAAAAGAACTGAGGACAGTCTCAGAGACCTCTGGGACAACATTAAACGCACCAACATTCAAATTATAGGGGTTCCAGAAGAAGAGGAGAAAAAGAAAGGGACTGAGAAAATATTTGAACAGATTATAGTTGAAAACTTCCCTAATATGGGAAAGGAAATAGTTAATCAAGTCCAGGAAGCACAGAGAGTCCCATACAGGATAAATCCAAGGAGAAATACGCCAAGACACATATTAATCAAACTGTCAAAAACTAAATACAAAGAAAACATATTAAAAGCAGCAAGGGAAAGGCAACAAATAACACACAACGGAATCCCCATAAGGTTAACAGCTGATCTTTCAGCAGAAACTCTGCAAGCCAGAAGGGAGTGGCTCTACAACAACTGCTAAAGGAACTTCTCTAGGCAAGAAACACAAAAGAAGGAAAAGACCTATAATAACGAACCCAAAACAATTAAGAAAATGGGAATGGGAACACACATATCGATAATTACCTTAAATGTAAATGGACTAAATGCTCCCACCAAAAGACACAGATTGGCTGAATGGATACAAAAACAAGACCCATATATATGCTGTCTACAAGAGACCCACTTCAGACCTAGAGACACATACAGACTGAAAGTAAGGGGATGGAAAAAGGGATTCCATGCAAATGGAAACCAAAAGAAAGCTGGAGTAGCAATTCTCATATCAGACAAAATAGACTTTAAAATAAAGACTATTAGAAGAGACAAAGAAGGACACTACATAATGATCAAGGGATCGATCCAATTAGAAGATATAACAATTGTAAATATTTATGCACCCAACATAGGAGCACCTCAATACATAAGGCAAATACTGACAGCCATAAAAGGGGAAATCGACAGTAACACATTCATAGTAGGGGACTTGAACACCCCACTTTCACCAATGGACAGATCATCCAAAGTGAAAATAAATAAGGAAACACAAGCTTTAAATGATATATTAAACAAGATGGACTTAATTGATATTTATAGGACACTCCATCCAAAAACAACAGAATACACATTTTTCTCAAGTGCTCATGGAACATTCTCCAGGATAGATCATATCTTGGGTCACAAATCAAGCCTTGGTAAATTTAAGAAAACTGAAATGGTATCAAGTAACTTTTCCGACCACAACGCTATGAGACTAGATATCAATTACAGGAAAAGATCTGTAAAAAATACAAACACATGGAGGCTAAACAATACACTACTTAATAACGAAGTGATCACTGAAGAAATCAAAGAGGAAATCAAAAAATACCTAGAAACAAATGACAATGGAGACACGACGACTCAAAAATCTATGGGATGCAGCAAAAGCAGTTCTAAGAGGGAAGTTTATAGCAATACAATCCTACCTTAAGAAACAGAAAACATCTCGAATAAACAACCTAACCTTGCACCTAAAGCAATTAGAGAAAGAAGAACAAAAAAACCCCAAAATTAGCAGAAGGAAAGAAATCATAAAAATCAGACCAGAAATAAATGAAAAAGAAATGAAGGAAACGATAGCAAAGATCAATAAAACTAAAAGCTGGTTCTTTGAAAGGATAAACAAAATTGATAAACCATTGGCCATACTCATCAAGAAAATAAGGGAGAAGACTCAAATCAATAGAATTAGAAATGAAAAAGGAGAAGTAACAACTGACACTGCAGAAATACAAAAGATATTGAGAGATTACTACAAGCAACTCTGTGCCAATAAAATGGACAACCTGAAGAAATGGACAAATTCTTAGAAAGGCACAACCTGCCAAGAATGAATCAGGAAGAAATAGAAAATATGAACAGACCAATCACAAGCACTGAAATTGAAACTGTGATTAAAAATCTTCCAACAAGCAAAAGCCCAGGACCAGATGGCTTCACAGGCGAATTCTATCAAACATTTAGAGAAGAGCTATCACCTATCCTTCTCAGACTCTTCCAAAATATAGCAGAGGGAGGAACACTCCCCAACTCATTCTACGAGGCCACCATCACCCTGATACCAAAACCAGACAAGGATGTCACAAAGAAAGAAAACTACAGGCCAATATCACTGATGAACCTAGATGCAAACATCCTCAACAAAATACTAGCAAACAGAATCCAACAGCACATTAAACGGATCACACACCACGATCAAGTGGGGTTTATTCCAGGAATGCAAGGATTCTTCAATATACGCAAATCAATCAACGTGATACACCATATTAACAAATTGAAGGAGAAAAACCATATGATCATCTCAATAGATGCAGAGAAAGCTTTTGACAAAATTCAACACCCATTTATGATAAAAACCCTGCAGGAAGTAGGCATAGAGGGAACTTTCCTCAACATAATAAAGGCCATATATGACAAACCCACAGCCAACATCATCCTCAATGGTGAAAAACTGAAAGCATTTCCACTAAGATCAGGAACAAGACAAGGTTGCCCACTCTCACCACTCTTATTCAACATAGTTTTGGAAGTTTTAGCCACAGCAATCAGAGAATAAAAGGAAATAAAAGGAATCCAAATCGGAAAAGAAGAAGTAAAGCTGTCACTCTTTGCAGATGACATGATACTCTACATAGAGAATCCTAAAGATGCTACCAGAAAACTACTAGAGCTAATCAATGAATTTGGTAAAGTAGCAGGATACAAAATTAATGCACAGAAATCTCTGGCATTCCTATACACTAAGGATGAAAAATCTGAAAGTGAAATCAAGAAAACACTCCCATTTACCATTGCAACAAAAAGAATAAAATATCTAGGAATAAACCTACCTAAGGAGACAAAAGATCTGTATGCAGAAAATTATAAGACACTGATGAAAGAAATTAAAGATGATACAAATAGATGGAGAGAGATACCATGTTCTTGGATTGGCAGAATCAACATTGTGAAAATGACTCTACTACCCAAAGCAATCTACAGATTCAATGCAATCCCTATCAAACTACCACTGGGATTTTTCACAGAACTAGAACAAAAAATTTTGCAATTTGTATGGAAACACAAAAGACCCCGAATAGCCAAAGCAATCTTGAGAACGAAAAACGGAGCTGGAGGAATCAGGCTTCCTGACTTCAGACTATACTACAAAGCTACAGTAATCAAGACAGTATGGTACTGGCACAAAAACAGAAATATAGATCAATGGAACAGGATAGAAAGCCCAGAGATAAACCCACGCACATATGGTCACCTTATCTTTGACAAAGGAGGCAGGAATGTAGAGTGGAGAAAGGACAGCCTCTTCCGTAAGTGGTGCTGGGAAAACTGGACAGCTACATGTAAAAGTATGAGATTAGATCACTCCCTAACACCATACACAAAAATAAGCTCAAAATGGATTAAAGACCTAAATGTAAGGCCAGAAACTATCAAACTCTTAGAGGAAAACATAGGCAGGACACTCTATGACATAAATCACAGCAAGGTCCTTTTTGACCCACCTCCTAGAGAAATGGAAATAAAAACAAAAGTAAACAAATGGGACCTAATGAAACTTAAAAGCTTTTGCGCAGCAAAGGAAAACATAAACAAGACCAAAAGACAACCCTCAGAATGGGAGAAAGTATTTGCAAATGAAGCAACTGACAAAGGATTAATCTCCAAAATTTATAAGCAGCTCATGCAGCTTAATAACAAAAAAAACAAACAACCCAATCCAAAAATGGGTTGAAGACCTAAATAGACATTTCTCCAAAGAAGATATACAGAGTGCCAACAAACACATGAAAGAATGCTCAACATCACTAATCATTAGAGAAATGCAAATCAAAACTACAATGAGATATCATCTCACACCAGTCAGAATGGCCATCATCAAAAAATCTAGAAACAATAAATGCTGGAGAGGGTGTGGAGAAAATGGAACCCTCTTACACTGTTGGTGGGAATGTAAATTGATACAGCCACTGTGGAGAACAGTATGGAGGTTCCTTAAAAAACTACAAATAGAACTACCATATGACCCAGCAATCCCACTACTGGGCATATACCCTGAGAAAACCATAATTCAAAAAGAGTCATGTACCAAAATGTTCATTGCAGCTCTATTTACAATAGCCCAGAGATGGAAACAACCTAAGTGTCCATCATCAGATGAATGGATAAAGAAGATGTGGCACATATATACAATGCAATATTACTCAGCCATAAAAAGAAATGAAATTGAGCTATTTGTAATGAGGTGGATAGACCTAGAGTCTGTCATACAGAGTGAAGTAAGTCAGAAAGAGAGAGACAAATACCGTATGCTAACACATATATATGGAATTTAAGGAAAAAAATGTCATGAAAAACCTAGGGGTGAAACAGGAATAAAGACACAGACTTACTAGAGAATGGACTTGAGGCTATGGGGAGGGGGAAGGGTAAACGGTGACAAAGCGAGAGAGAGGCATGGACATATATACACTACCAAACGTAAGGTAGATAGCTAGTGGGAAGCAGCCGCATAGCACAGGGAGATCAGCTCGGTGCTTTGTGACCACCTGGAGGGGTAGGATGGGGGGGGGAGGGAGGGAGACGCAAGCGGGAAGAGATATGGGAACATATGTATATATATAACTGATTCATTTTGTTGTGAAGCTGAAACTAACATACCATTGTAAAGCAATTATACTCCAATAAAGATGTTAAAATGAAAAAAAAATAAAAAAAAATAAAAGTACTAGAACCTGGGATTTTGCCTTGATGTGCGTTCTCTCATATTCCTCCCACTTTTTTTTTTAAAGCAATGGCATCAACAAGGGTCAACACTGAAAAGCATACACTCAATTTTAAAGGACTATGACTCCGTGTCAACCAGCAGATGGAGCCACAGCTCCAAGCGCCACTGCCCCCTGCCGGGCTATGGATTCCCTTCACGTTTCAACACCAAGATGCCTGATTCCCTTAGCCTTCCTGCAACATTGAGCCATTTTTTGGGGGGGATGGGGGGCAGCAGGGCTGGGTGGTGGCTTTGTTTGGTTCTCTCAATGGTTATTTCTTTGGATATTCTCAAAGGAAACTTTTATCTCTTACAAAAGACAAAGCATTGCCAGTCCAGTTTCAGAAACACAAGAGCTGAAAAGCTGTCAAAAGTTCAGTTCCCACAGTTGTCCTCTGTGTAAAACCACTATGCATTTGCTGAAGGTCAACCCAGACTGAAAAATCAGCAAAGCAAGAGAAAACACAGTTGAATACAATTTCAAAAGTACTGTTTTGAATAAACTGTATGTTCTCATTTTTCTTATGAAGCTTTCTATTTCCGCAGCCCACAAAGGAGAGCAATTTAAAATCTACAGCCACGTGAGGCCTGTGCTGTTATCACTGCCATCGGTTCTCTTAAAACAGTCTCTTTGAAATTGCATTTTGAAAATCTCTTCCACTGAAACTGTTAGTTAAAAAGAAAATGACACGAGAAAAAGTCAGTGTGACCTTTCCATACTGGTTCGCCTTAAAATAATTTTTTCCCCCCAAATAAACTGAGTCTACAGTGTAACAGTAGATGACACGGAAACAGTTTTTTAATATTAAGTTCATTTAGTCCATGTGTTCCTCCGTTCATACAGAATTCCTGGATCTGTGTTACTGTACACAGTGTTTAACTTTCAGAGGGCAGACTTCGGTAGCATGGTGCAAATACATGATTCGAATGCATTTTTTTTTTTGCGGTACGCAGGCCTCTCACTGTCGCGGCCTCTCCCGTTGCGGAGCACAGGCTCCGGACGTGCAGGCTCAGTGGCCATGGCTCATGGGCCCAGCCGCTCTGCGGCATGTGGGATCTTCCCGGACCGGGGCACGAACCCGTGTCCCCTGCATCGGCAGGCGGACTCTCAACCACTGCGCCACCAGGGAAGCCCTCGAATGCACATTTTTGATAAAACTACATGCATGCATTGAAAAAGGTCTAACAAAAATGCCCACCAGACCACGAACAGTGGTTATCCTGTGAGGAGGACACAGGGAGAGGAGTTGAGAATGCAGGTCTCACTCTGTACTGTGTGCACCTCTGTTATTTGAATTTATCAACAAGCCTGTGCTACCATAATAATCGGTAAAATTAAATACATAATGCAAAAGTGCACAGTCTAGTGTTTTACAGTTGAATATTTATATTTAACTTACCTGAACATAGAAGTTTAAGAACAGGATGACCAGCGTCAGCATATAAGAAGACTGGAAGATGAGACAGCCGAAGGGGAAGCCGCAGGGCCTCACGACAGCGCTCATGGTGTGGGTGACGGTGAGCACGAACTGCACCTGCAGGGGCGGCAAGGGTGGAACCACTCTGCATTCAGGCAGTTAGCAATCGACTACTCGTACTCCCTACCTCGTGCAGGGGTAAAACAAACAAGACAACGCTGAAGCAGCCCACCGTCCTATCCAGAAATCTTGTTTGAAATTAGGAAGTGTATAAAATTGGCCATGATTAATTTTCTCCTGGAAAAATCACAGTTGAAATCATTTAGGTAAAAATGCTTTAACAGACATTAATTTCAAAAATATTCACACAGACGTTTTAACACACAAGGTTTCGCTCTTAGAAGTCCATTTTTAGAGGAAAATAGGCAGCCTCATCGCACACAGAAAAGCCTCTGACCTCCAGGGCTGGGACTGAGGACATGCAGATGCTTCACATGGAGAAAAGCCGACAGAGGGATGACATACCAGCTGAGCCTGCGTGAGATACTTCTTCCACCAAAGATACTTGCGCATAGATGGAAACACGGAAAGGCCATAGTAAGTGTACATGAGGATGTGGATGAAGCTGTTCAGGGTGGGTCCAAAGAAACCTAGAAAAGTACAGTATAAATTACTGTTCTTCTAGAAAGTACGATCGTTCGTTGTCAAGTAATACTCTTCCTGTGCATCACAATTGAAGACAAATAACAATATGGCACTAACAAAATTCACCCTGATTCCTGTGCCATTATCCGGGGATTCACCCAAGGTCACCTAGACAGAGGGACTAACCTGGGGTAGGTTTTCAGTCAGTGCCAACCAAACAGGTAACGCCTGATTTGCAAAGGCTTTGCTGCTTCTGTCATTACCACCATCCAATCAGGTGGCAGAATCTGAGGAAGTGTCTTTGCTTTAGCTAAACCTTTGATGAGCCATTTTGATTGTAGAAAGAGCCTTCTTCGTTCATGGCTGGACAGGGTGCTAAAGCGTCAGGAAAATGTATTGCTCTTCGTAGTTCAGTAAATAAGATCTACCTGGCAGGAACCTAGAACCAGAAGATGCTGCAGAAGGTAAGAGAATACAGGGGAGAGAAAAGGCCCAGCAGGATGAGAGGCTGGGGCAGGGGAGAGGCGGGCCTATGGGACTTTCCCAGTAGCCAAGCCACCTCCTGGACTTCTGGAACAAAGAATGTCTAAAATCCAGTTTTAGGATATCGCCTGTGCTGAGCTGTGCCGTGGAACTCCCCTTCCCCTGCCATCACCTTCATGAAATCTGACATCAACGTGGGTGAATCGTGTTTCAGGAAACCAAGGAGCGAGGGCTAAGTTCTAGGTTGGGTCAACCAAGGGTCAAAAGGACTGAGCTGCAAGAGGTAAGGTGCCGGAGACGGAAACAGGGAACTCGTTGTAAGGATGACATCAGTCAATGCAGGCAAAGGGCTTGGAATGGTGCCCAGCACAAAATGAGTGCTATGCCTCTATGAGCTGTCAACCCTGTGGGAGAGGAGACAGGCTGTGGAGCCAGGGGACCTCCTAATAGTTCTGTCCCCTTGGACATACTAGTTTGTAAATTTTGTTTCTCATCTGGAAAATAGGTATAGAGTAATTATCTCTTAAGAGTGAGATGTGGTTAAATGAGATAATACTATATAAACTAAAAGGCAGTGCACATATGTTGGTGGTTAACTAATCAATTTAAATTCTCCTGCCTGCTTTCCCAATCCTGGATTAGCGATCTAGACAGATCAAGTCAATGAATAAGAAACAAGAGGAACACCAGGAATCTACCAGGTCCTCATACACGGGCTGGAATAGCTTGTCAGGGCAGTGAATTTATATGAAAACATAAATATAGTTTCAGAGTACCAGGCGGCACAATATTAGTGATGTTTCTTTACCAACCTGAGTTTTCATTTCCATCAATTAATAAAAGAGTAGTTGCTAATTTTTATAATATTCTAGCTTGAATAGAAATCATCACACAGAATTCCTGTGAATGAAATACGATGTCTTTACAAAGTGATTATTCACGACCAACTTTTAGATGCTTTAGTTAGTTATAAATGAAACTTGATCATCGTAAAACATACTTAACCTTGACAACAGTCCTGCGGTATTGATTTCAGCCTATATTTTGATTACAGTGCAAGTCTGTTGTAATCCTAATAACCAAGACTGGAGTGTGTCGGTCTAGGAGGCATGTGAAAGCGTCTCTTTTCTCTCTGCTGCACCCCCAACAATTTTTCTTCACACTGGAGTTTAAATTTGCATCTTCACAGTCAATGATGTATTGCAAATACCCTTGGGGTTTTTAAAAATACCATCTCCACAAGCTTCTAAATCCTAGGACAAAATTATTTTAAGTTTTACGTGTTCTGATTTTTCACAGAATACTTTTAAATTCTTGGGTACAAGACAATAAATATCAAATAGAAAAGTACTGTTCTCTCGAGCTCAGTGTTTCTCAAACTGCAGGTCATATAACCGACACATCAGTCAATTGTGAAATCAATATAGTGAGAGTTGTCATTAGCTTTCTGAAAAAGTGGGATCAATTTTTTTTTTTAAGTGCATCACAGGCCTTCCCTGGTGGCCTGCCAACACAGGGGACACGGGTTCGAGCCCTGGTCCGGGAAGACCCCACATGCCACGGAGCAATGAAGCCCGTGCACCACAACTACTGAGCCTGCGCTCTAGAGCCCGAGAGCCACAACTACTGAAGCCCGCGCGCCTAGAGCCCATGCTCTGCGAGAGAAGCCACCACAATGAGAAGCACACACACCACAATGAAGAGCAGCCCCCGCTCGCCACAACTAGAGAAAGCCTGTGCGCAGCAGCGAAGACCCAACACAGTGAGAAATAAAGTGCATCACACAGAGCTGGGCTAAATACTGTTTCATGAAATTTGTTTCATACAAAATGTATACATATGAATGAGGGCATTGGGTTGTGATATAAAACGTATTAATTATTGAGCTCTCAGTTAAAAAAAAAATTGAAAGCCACTGTTCTGGTGGGTCACAGTGACGTGACTTTAATTTTTCAGAACGGAAAAAACAAGCCCCCAAAGTTGACGTGACTCAACCTGTACCACAGCTAAGTAGTGACTGTGGAAGGTGCTGTATTTATTTACAGCTGCAGTTAATGAAGTAAAACTGCTCCAGCTGGGGTATGGGTTTCCGGCCATCGGGCATTTGGTGCATGGAAAAGGAAACATTTTTAAAATTTATCGTAATACTCAAAGATTTTGCCAGGATCAAAGACAAGAAACGGGGCTTCCCTGGTGGCGCAGTGGTTGAGAGTCCGCCTGCTGATGCAGGGGACACGGGTTCGTGCCCCGGTCCGGGAAGATCCCACATGCCGCGGAGCGGCTGGGCCCGTGAGCCATGGCCGCTAAGCCTGCGCGTCCGGAGCCTGCGCTCCCCAACGGGAGAGGTCACAACAGTGAGAGGCCCACGTACCGCAAGAAAAAAAAAAAAAAAGACAAGAAACGAAACGGCCACTGGCAAAGGTGTGCTTCCCCGTGTGACAAGCAGGCTGGGCCGGGCCCAGTTCTCTCTCCTGAAGGTGTGCGATGCTCAGTATAGGAGACCCATCACACAGAACTGAAAAACTGACGTCACTTACTTTGCCCACAAGGTATCCAGTTCAAAACGCACCACCAGATGTTAAACATAGAGGCATGATGGTATACGTGAAGAAAGGTAATCTGACTGGTTTTTTTCCGCAACACAAAAAAGATCGTGTCCAGGAACTCTATTAATTTGGAGAAGTAGTACCACCATAACACTTCGGCTACCTGTACGAAATGTAAAACGGGGAAAAGACAAGGTGAGGCGTGCTGCCGCCGCAGTGCTGCCCGCCTCTGCATTGCCCCCGTTTGAGCTTCACCAGCGCGCCCGGCTCCCAGACTATCGAGAAAGCATCTCAGCTGGCGTCTTTGCCTCCAGCTTTTCCTTATTCCCAACAATCCAGCCCCTCTGGTGAAAGGAATTCTCTTTCCAAAATACATTAACTGATCAAGCGGCTCCTCTGCACCTACAGAACCAAGTCTGTGATTCTTCGGTTCATACAGTTTCTCCGCGGGCCCGCGGGGCTGCTGTGTCCACTGTCCTCCTCCGAGCACACACCCCGGGCATCCTGTGTGCTGTTCAAGTGGTCGTTTCCTCTCCCTGGAGCCCTGCTGCCCCCATACGCCCCATTCTCATGCGTCCAGCACGCCTCCCCTACCCCACGTCTGGCGTGGTCCTGTCATCCTATTAGCACTCCTCTCAAATGCCACCTTGCTCTGGAACGTGACCGCAGCCTCCTGTCTCAGGCTGAATCATCCCCTTCTTCATCTGTGGTCCCAAATTACTTTATGCCTCTATTATCAATAACCACAGTCACGAACAAGTCTCCTTCCCACTAGGCTCTAAGTCACTCCGAGGCGGAGATGGTCTCCTTCACCTCCGCTCAGGGCTTGGCAGGTCACTACCGTTGTTCCACTGATTTTGATTCTTCTCTGCTCCTTTATTGTTCATATTTTGTCCCTTAAACATCATGCTCCCCGAGAGCAGTCTAGGACGAAGCCTTTCATGTCTTTTCCTCAGAAGATGAAAACTCCAGGTGCTTCTCTGCCCTTCAACCCCCAGCAGGTCACAGCGAGGGCTTGCTTCCCTCCCAAGTCCCTCACACAGTCCCCATCGCAGGGAGGCGCTTTCATTAAAGGCACTGGGCTCTCAGCACTCACGGTTAAACAGAAGAGGAGACACTGTAAGAGGAGCTTCGAAATTAGAATTTAATGCTCTACTATTTACTTCCCATGAAGACACTCATAAGGTGTGCTGGCACCATTGTAAATGTTTGAGGGAATCATTAACCTTCAAAAATATTAAACCAGGGCTTCCCTGGTGGCGCAGTGGTTGAGAGTCCGCCTGCCGATGCAGGGGACACGGGTTCGTGCCCCGGTCCGGGAATATCCCACATGCCGCGGAGCGGCTGGGCCCGTGAGCCATGGCCGCCGAGCCTGCACGTCCGGAGCCTGTGCTCCGCAACGGGAGAGGCCACAACAGTGAGAGGCCCGCGTACCGCGAAAAAAAAAAAAAAAATAAATCATAAGTAAACACATACATACAACAGTGGCTTTTAGAGAACTGTATGGTACCCCAAAGTGTACTAGTCTGTGATAACAGATGAAACGGGTGCAGAGAAATCTACACATCTTACTTTTTGTATTATAGCTTTTGAAGATGTTTAAAAATGCTCATAAAATTTTAATTAAAAGGTTTCTACCACCTCTTATTAATAACCTATGTTTGTATTATGGAAATTTTCAAATATTCACAAATGCAGGAAGAGTAAGGAATGCAAACCCTCTGGTATCTATCCCTGAACTTCAAAATTTTCAGTATGATTCCAATTTGTGGAATTAATTTTGTTTCCTACCACTTTTTTTTGGGCAGAGGGGAATGTAACATAAGCAAATATAAAGTGTATCAGTTTATCTATAACACCTTCTAATAGATGGGGAGACTTGAATATAACCACTGAGACACTATCTTTTTAAAAAATTTTTATTATTTTTTTATACAGCAGGTTCTTATTAGTTTTCTATTTTATACATATTAGTGTATATATGTCAATCCCAGTCTCCCAATTCATCCCACCACCACTACCACCCCCTTCCCCCCCACTTGGTGTCCATACGTTCATTCTCTACATCTGTGTCTAGTTCTGCCCTGCAAACCTGTTCATCTGTACCATTTTTCTAGGTTCCACATATATGTGTCAATATATGATATTTTTTTTTCTGACTTAACTTCACTCTGTATTACAGTCTCTAGATCCATCCACGTCTCAACAAATGACCCTATTTCATTCCTTTTTATGGCTGAGTAATATTCCATTGTATATATGCACCACATCTTCTTTATCCATTCGTCTGTCGATGGGCATTTAGGTTGCTTCCATGACCTGGCTATTGTAAATAGTGCTGCAATGAACACTGGGGTGCATGTGTCTTTTTGAATTATGGTTTTCTCTGGGTATATGCCCAGTAGTGGGATTGCTGGGTCATATGGTAATTCTATTTTTAGTTTTTTAAGGACCCTCCATACTGTTCTCCATAGTAGCTGTATCAATTTACATTCCCACCAACAGTGCAAGAGAGTTCCCTTTTCTCCACACCCTCTCCAGCATTTGTTGTCTGTAGATTTTCTGATGATGCCCATTCTGACTGGTGTGAGGCGATACCTCACTGTAGTTTTGATTTGCATTTCTCTAATGATTAGTGATGTTGAGCATCCTTTCATGTGCTTCTTGGCCATCTGTATGTCTTCTTTGGAGAGACGTCTGTTTAGGTCTTCTGCCCATTTTTGGATTGGGTTGTTTCTTTAATATTGAGCTGCATGAGCTGTTTATATATTTTGAAGATTAATCCTTCGTCCATTGATTCCTTTGCAAATATGTTCGCCCATTCTGAGGGGTGTCTTTTCCTCTTGTTTACAGTTTCCTTTGCTGTGCAAAAGCTTTTAAGTTTCATTAGGTGAGACACTATCTTATCTAATATTTAATAAAATTAATGAATCTTTAATATCTTCTAATAGTCCGTCCACCTTCAAATCCACCTGATTTTCTCAAAAGTGTCTTTTTATTGGTTTGTTTAAATCAGGATCAGGGTCCAGCTTGCATTTATTTGACGTGGTTCTTAAGTTTCTTCTAATCAGTAACAGTTCCCTTTCCCTGCTCCCTCGTTTCGTTTCGTGTCTTTTCTTTCTTAAACTAGATCAGTTGTACAGAACTCCTAATATGGATTTGGATGACTGTTTCTTCCTCGTGTGGTTTAACTTGTTTCTCTACCCGCAGCACCCCCCCCCCCGCCATTTTCTGTAAACAGCAATAAGGGTTAGAAGCTTAACTGGATTCAGGTTTAAGGTTTGGGCAAGAATACAGTTGACCCTTGAACAACACAGGGGTTAGGGCGCTGACCCTCTGCACATCGAAAATCTGTGTACAACTTACAGCCAGCCGTCTGTAGCGTGGTTCCTCCGCGTCTGCGGGCTGTACAGTACTGTAGTATTTAGTACTGAAAAAAGTCTGCGTATAAGTGGACCAGCGTGATTCAAACCCACGTAGTTCAATGGTCAACCGTACTTCAGACGTGGTTCTGGGTACTTCCTATGGAATCACATCAAGAGGTACCTAACTTCTGATATTAAAATCAACAGTGAGTTTGGGTGTTAACAGCCTAATCTAATAATTATGAAGTTTCCATTCAACTTTGGCCCATTACTTTCATCACTTACAGATGACCACTGTCTAGGATCCATTACTTCACTAGAAGTTGCAAAATGGTGATTTTCAAATTCTCTTCCTACTTATGCATTTTTCTCTTTATAGAGAAGAGCTCTTCCTCTTTAGCTATTTGGAGACTTACATATGAAAGGCAAGATAAATGTTTGATTATCGTCCTTTAATTTTTTCGTCTAGAACTTCTTGGTGTTCTAGCAACCTTCAAAAGGTAACAATGAGGGTTTTTTTTAGTATCATTTTAAACTCGGTTTTTCATAAATTTAGTATGTCAGTATTCCTTTTGACACTCCAACTGTCCCACCTTTAGCCGTGGGAGTCCCTTCAAGGTGGCTCCTACATCTTCTTGTCATGACCCTAGTGGTCTTGGGTAGCTTCCTTGCTCTGTCACAAGATGTCCTGGATTCTTCTCATCTACATTTCCCACCCCAATCAGGAACTGGCCAACTCTCTAAGAATCCTAAACCCTTTTGGTGGACTACATTTAGAGAGCACAATCTTGGTATCATTGCTGGGTTGTCAGAGACTAACTAGGCCTTTCCTGTACACAGAGCTAAAAAACACATTTGTTTTTAGAAAGAATAAAGTTAATTCTGCTATTTCCAATTTGAATCTGTAATTAGTGAGTTTTAGTTTCTTTTCTTCTATGTTTCAAATACTAGTTGTAACAATAGCATTATTATATAGCTTACCCTAAGTGTACCTATAACAACAAGCAATACCAATATTTTTATTAGTAATAGCAGCCCCCCACGTTACTGAATGCTGTTAAGATGCATCTCACTTGGGATATGCAGTCAAAACACTGTCTTAAAGGCGCCTGAAATAATTCTTCTTTGGGTGGTTATGTCAACAACTCAATATATGGGTATATTAATTTAGTTTATTTCCGAGATATCTGGGGGGAGGCTGCCTTGTAATCTTTTAAAATTTGTTTTATAATTATGTAAAAACACCAACTGGTTCTGAAATATAAGACAAGGTACATTCAGAGAAGTCTAGCTTCCATCCCTATCCCCTCTGACCTGTTCCCTCCCCCAAAAGGAAACCATTTTGTTAGCTTTTGGTTTATTCTGCCATTGTTTCTTTTTAAAAACATAAGCAAATATACACATATTCCTATCATTTCTTGCACACAAGGCACTGTACTGTAAGCACGGTCTGCAGGTTGCTCTTTACCACTGAGCTACATCCTGGAGATTATGTTGTAACAGGACAGCGGTCATCCTCATTCCACTTTGCAAAGGGACCCATTGCACGGATGCACCATGGTTCATTCAGTCTGTCCCCCAAGTAAGCATTTCTATTAGGACGGGAGACCGTTTCTTATCTAACTCCAGCTTCCATCGTCGTATCTCGAAGGAGAAACGGTTACAGATGGTTGACTCACCCGGATGTCGGCTTCCCCTGCACTGGTAAGATCCTGACACTGTAAGTTGTAGCCTCCTTCCCAACTGGAGAGAATAAGCTGTCAAAGAAACAAGAGGAGAAAAAAAAGTCAGTGTGAGAATTTGGACGAAAACTGAATTTCCCATTCATGTTTCTGATTGGCATCTATTCAAGACTGAGTTCTTCCCAGAACGAGTTTGACTCGATCCTGTCCCCAAACACATGATATCAAAGGATCTAATTCCTGCTGTTGAACTGATGTATCAGTGGTTACAATCCTTAGTTAATGTAATTTACTTCTAACCTCCACATCCATCAAAAACAGAATTTAGCTATCATTTTGAGCACCAAACTATTTTATGTAAGGAATTTATCTAATCATATGTTCTACAAATAAAATGTAGAAGTAAAATGTAAGCAAATGTGAGGAAACTACACTAACATGTTAAAACGTTACATTGGCTTATATAGAAATAGTTACTTGATCATCTCAGTAATTTTATGAGTTATGTATTTATTACCATTTTACAGATGTGAAAACCAGGGCTCAGAAATGTTCTTAAATCACTTTCTCCGTTTTATCGATGCGATGCGGTAACCAGACATTTGTGCGATTATGACTGATTAATGTCTGTTTTCCCCATTACGCTCAAGAAACAAAGAGCTCCACAAAGTCCACGCCTCCTTCTTTGCTCATCTCCGCATCTACAGTTCCTTGCCCAGTGACTGGCACGGAGAAGGTGCTCAACCGCTATATGATGAATGGATTATTTGCTCACAATCACATGGCTAGGTAGTGGTAGAAAAATGACTGGATTCAGGTCTTCTAATTCCTTGTCTAGTATTCTTTTTACAACATCATAAGAAAATGAACTTTGTGGAAAATTCTACAGAAGAAGTTTTCTCCATTCTTTCCCACTATTACTAAGAAACTTAAAATTCTAGAATATAATATAAGGCCTTTGGCTTTGATTTACATGAGATATTATACGTGAAAGCCTACAGTTTTCTGTTGCTTTATCAGAACTGTGTAAAGGTACAGCACTGTTACAATACACAAACAGAGCAGGGAGGGACAGATGTTCATGAACTGAACAGTAAGAAGAGAGGAACTACTAAGAACACTGGGAATGTTCTAGAACCTGTGCAAGTCTTTGCTCTACTATCCTTATCGACTTCTCTATCCTTCTAACAAAAACACCTTTCAGTTAATGTCATGACAAGTACAGACTATCAGGGTAAGTGAATCTGGTGAAAGTGAAGGAGACTGACCTTTCCTGATGGGGTCTATTACAGATCAAGTCACCCCCCAGGTACCCCACAACTTTACATGCTGGTTCTCAAAGGGGAACCCGTGACGGGCCACAGGGAATCTGGGAATACCTAGAAGTGCATGTAAGTTTTTGTGTGTCTTTTTCAAAAATAAAGTTTCCTAACTTTGTAGAAAGATTAAAAACCTCTATGGTCAGGCTGTCGTTTTGCAGTCAGGGGCTCTAGTATCAACTCTGTGTAGTAACGATACAGAGGCGGGGAAGGACAGGCTGTACTCTGCTTTAGCCAGCTCTATCCAGGCCGTCCCCATCCCCACGGCACCTCTGCAGGACTATCTGACAAACTAAACGGCAGAAGTCAGCATCAGGCTGCGCGAGGCTCTATCTGCTCACCTTGGACCCTTCCCAACGCCCTAGCTGGGTGGGCTGGCAGAAACCACCCAGCCTACGTGTTGAAGAGAAGGGAAGCAGGCTGGCAAGCAGGGTTAGCCTTCAGGAGGTGTGGACTGACTCGCTCCGAAACAGGATGAGGGTCCGCTCCCCACGTCCACCACCTGAATCCACGCCACTGGCGCCCGCTGACTGTAGCCCTGCAGTCATCTCCTAAACGGACCCTCTGCCCCCAACTCACTGAGTCCACTTTCCACGTAGCAGCCAGAATAACCTGTTTAAAAAGGGAGATCCTGTCACTCCCCCGTTAAAGTCCTCCAGGGGCTTTTCATCACGCTTAGAACAACGGCCAAACTCCTGACAAGGCCGGATGTAACCTGCCCCCAACCTACCGCCTTGAAGCGGCCCTCCGTCCGCTGTCCTAGCTCCTAGCCGCACGGCCCCTACCCACGGTCCTCGAGCACCTCAAGGCCTCCACACTTGCCGATCCTCCTGTGCCGGCGCCTCCCCAGAGCTCCGCACGCCCGGCTTGCTCTCATCACCCAGCCTCAGCTCAAACATCACCTCCTCAGAGAGGCCGCCGCGCCCTGCCCTGCCCCGCCCCGGCCATCGCTCCCTCGCACACGCAGAGGCTGTGCTCCAGAGCCTAGAACACAATCTGACACAGTGCAGGGACTCGACACATTTGCTGCAAGAGTGTTAGTAATTTTAGTGCAGCTTTCTGGCCTAAGCAGACATCTGGCCTGGACGTAACAAGTGAGCAAGGTTAAGGTAAGCTATCCTTTGACCAGAGTCTAACCAAACATTCCCCATAGCGTCAAAGAGAAGACCTTGTGCCCTAAAAGAGGTTGCCGTTGGGGGACTAGGAGGCAATCAACCAACAGCAGAGATGGAAGAGTGTGAAAAGAGAACCACTGGACAAGCCAGAGCTGAAACCTGTGGTGGAGAATGAGCTCCACGCAGACCTTCTCCCTAAAAAATACAAACCATGTACCTGGCTGTCCAAACGCTGCACTGCTGTGCCTGCTGACGGTGCCTGAGGCTCACCTGAAGACCAACGAGGCCCTTCCGCAGTGACTAACTGCTACTTGCACTAGCCTGTGAACTCTTCAAGCACAGAAACCACGTCTAAACATCTTTGTGGCCCTTGGGCTGCACCGAGCAGGTGCTCGTTGAATGCAGGCTGAACAGAACGGATTCGTCCTTACACTCGTGAGGGAGTGAAGTAGGACAGACATCGTATCTCCATTTGAAAGCTAAGCTGCCTGAGGTTCAGGGAGCCTAAGTAACTCCTCCAAAGTTGCAGAGAAAGCGAAAGGCTGACACTTGAATTCGGATCTTCTGCCTCCACTGCACCGTTGCTTCCAGCAGGGATTAGAGCTTCCAGCGCAGATAGATGGTCAGGCCGGCTCCCCTGATGCAGCTGCCACTTCTGGGAACCACCCAAGGAAGAGTAACTCTCCCTCTGTCATACAGGGAGAAACTAACTCCGTAAATTACTATCTTGCAAGCTCATCTAGTGAACTAAAAAGCCTACCCAGAGAAACCTAAAATAGAAATTCCCCTTTTAGAGTCAGGGAAATCAGGGAGCACCTATGTGACATAACCTTAGAGCTATCAGCATGGCTTTCCTGACCCCAAATTCTGTCTCCTGCACTCTGATGCCTCAAATTCCATAATTAGAGTTTCATGACAGTCATTTGTAGATACTGGTTATTAAGCATTATTAGAATGGTGCATATTAGACTAATGTGCAGATTAAACTCTATGGGTGAGATGGCCTGTATTCTAGGCAAGAGTTTATTTTCGTTTAGAAGCCAAGGACACCAGGAAGCCAGCTATACCTGTGCCACTGTCAGCCATTTATAACTTATATGAATGAGTTTATCCTAACTTTTCCCCAAAAAGTCTGTTCTGTTTTAGTTCTCTCTCTCAAGCACATTTATTTAACACTTTTCGATTTTCTCTTGTATTATAGTAAAATAACCTTTGGTTGTAATAGGCAGGGCAATCATTACTTGTTCTTTTTCTTGTGAAATTACTTAGGTTTGGCACGTTATAAAGGAGCAGGGAAGACATGATGTAATGTGGGGAGCCACAGCCGAGCTGGAATGTCACCCCAGGCCTCTGGAAGCCAGTCCTGAGGATACACAGTGACCCAGAGATGGGAGGAGTATCCTTTAAGGGAACGTATATTTGCATTTCGGTCAAGCTAACTGCATTTGATATTTAACTTAAAAAAGTTACTCAACAGCTGTCTGTTCTCAGGCAAATCAGGTTAACTTTTCTAAGCGTCCGTATCATAATCTATAAAAGAAGAAAACTATATATGATCTTTAAAGGCCCATTCAGACCTAAATTGTGATTTTAAATTACAATGAAAGACTAAGGACTAAAGAAATAGGTCTAAATTGGGCTAAAAAACATTCAAGTTAGAAACAAAGACTTCTAGGACTTTTGGAAGGAATAACATCAGATACCGGAACCTTGAGATGTTAAAGAACAGTACTGATAGCAACCGTGGATAGTTCTAGAACGCCAGATGTAACTGCTTCTAAAAATCACTCGGTCACTGTTCCCCAGCGTCGGCTACACAAATACTTACCTCTGCCAGCATGTACGCGGAGAGAAGTGTGATTCCAAGATTGTACAAGGTGAGGACGCCCCTGAGGGAAAGAGCAGGTCTGCTCCTCATGTATCTGTTGCCCAGCCATATGGAAAGCAGGTATAAGACAGTGAGAGAAAAGGTGGGAAGGTAGGAGTCCAACAGGAACCACCCTCTGACTCGAGAATCTGCAAAGAAACACACAGTGAGAATCCCGCGGGCACCCCACGCGCTCAGTTGGGAGACACGGTCACGTGTGCTGTATTTGCTCACCCAAGTTCGACAGGGAACTGCAGGCCACAGCGTGAGCAAGCTGGGTCTGAGTTATAGTTCGGAAGAAGAAACGAGTGGGGGCTGGAATAGTTAAGGAGGGGCCCGTGGAGCAAACAGGGCTTCAGCTGAACGCTGAGTGACAAGGACAAGTAATAAAGGTGGGAAGTCACAGTTCTTGAATGTCTAACTTTGGAACAGTTACCGTAGTTACTCTCAGTAAATATGAAGTATTATGCCATTTTATGGATGTAAAAACAGCTCCGAAAGCGTCAGCATTTGCAGAAGGCGCTCCGGTGGCTGGGAATTCACGCCCGCCTCCCGTCCATTTCACCTTTCTGCTGCCTCCCGTGGAGAAGCTTTGGGTCGACAGGAGAGCAGACACAATGATAGCGTGTCCTAATTCCTGGAACCCACACTCCCTGGAATTTGCTTAGGATCACTGTGCATAAACCAGGAACGGCTGAGCGTTCAGCTGATCCAAATAGAGCAGTGGGATTACAGAAGGGCAAGCACGAGGAGCTGCAGACGGCAAAGGCGGAGCCTCGGATTCAGAGGCGAGAGCAGAAAATCAAACCGGGGACCCAAACCTGATCGTGGACCAAAAGTACAAGCAGCCAGGAGGCAAGAACCTGGACAGAGGTGTCCCTCTGTTTATTTAGCTTTAAAATTTTAAAACCTAAGTAAAACACACATTGTAGATCTATAACATAGTAATTAGAAAATAACTGTAGGCACAAAACGATTTTTGTTCTCTGCTCCTTTCTGTTGCTTAAACAGAGAAAATGATTTGGCCCAGAATTATGAAAACCGCATGCTGTTTTTTTTTTTTTTTTTTCCTGTGGTATGCGGGCCTCTCACTGTTGTGGCCTCTCCCGCTGCGGAGCACAGGCTCTGGACGCGCAGGCTCAGCGGCCACGGCTCACGGGCCCAGCCGCTCCACGGCATGTGGGATCTTCCCGGACCGGGGCACGAACCCGTGTCCCCTGCAACGGCAGGCGGACTCTCAACCACTGCGCCACCAGGGAAGCCCCTGTGTGCTGTTTTTGATCTCTGTAAATAGAGCTGTAGGAACTGGTTTCTCCCTTTTCCTGATTCCTCTGGTCCCCGCGGTCCCAGTTCCCCTTTCTGCTCCCTGCCACCCCATCTACCCCCAGCTTCTCTACACCCCCCATCCTACAGAGCACCATTTCTGTGAGCAAAGTGCCTTCTCAAGCTCTGTCCCACCGCTTACTCTGTAAAGACTTCTCCTTATTCTGACAGAGATAAAAAGGTGAGAGAGGAGCATTCACGCAACTAACAGATATTACCTTCGGCACAACTGGCTCACAATAATCCGTCATAAATTTCGCGCACTGGGCCACTTCCTAACATCCACCTCCACATCCTACGTGCCACGCGGCCTAAAGCCTACGTGTCCTTCGACCCCCAGGATCAAGGTCCTGGCCTCTGAAGGAAGCCATTCCCCACTGCTCTTCCATAACTACAGCTACTCATCTGCATGACAAAATAGTTATTTTACAATTTACAAGTTATCATGGCTATAACGCTGTTACTATAATTAACATTTACGGAGCACTGATTCTGTGCCCCACACAGTCCTAAAGCCTTGGATATACATTAACTTCCTGAAAATCCTCAGGACAAGCTAACGATACAGGTGACATTTTTAACAGCTTCATGGAGGTGTGGTTGATAAAGTCCTGCACATATCTACTGTGGACAATTTGCGGAGTCTGGACATCTGCCAACCCCTGTGATGCCATCACCACAGGCGAGGTGACAGATAAATCCATCACACAGGTGGTACGATCTCCACTTTATGATTGAGAAAAATTGGGTAAAAGAAGTTAACTAACTTGAGCTAAACTGCTACCCTGCCTCTTGTTAATGGTATTATGGGTTGAACTGTGTCCCCCAGAAAGCTGTGTTCAAGTCCTAACTCCTGGTATCTGTGAATATAACCTTATTTGGAAATAGGGTCTTTGCAGACGTAAACCGGTTAAGATGAGGTCGTACTGGATTATGGTGGGCGCTGCTCAGTGACCAGTGTCCGTCCTGACAAGGAGGGCAGACTGGCTCTCAAGGAGGAGAAGGCCCCATGGAGACAGAGGTAGAGACGGAGCCACGCAGCTGCAAGGCAACAGTAGAAAGCAGCGAGGGCCGAGGCAGGAACAGGCTTCCCTGAAGCGCGGAGGGAGCAGGGCCCTGCCGACACCCCGACTTCCAGAGCCGTGGGAGAATAAACTGCTGTGTTTCCAGCCATACAGTCTGTGGGGTTTTGCTACGACAGCCCCAGAAACGAGCACACGTGGTTTACTTCCTTGCTTTTCGACTGCCTCAGAGGTGACAGTTCTACCTCCCAGCCACAGTGCACGCTCCGTGAGACCCGACTACGTCTTATATTTCTACTCTGTCTCTCTCGTAACTTATCGCCACTCAGTGCAGAGTTGACGGGAACAGTCATCAAATGCGTATCGATCGACACACTGAGTCAAGCGCGTTTAGCTAATACAGCGCCCGAGGCTGGCGTTTTCTTTTGTCCCAGCCCTGTGAATGTTTGCCGCCGTTGTTGGGGAAGACCATAACTGTTCCGACCAAAAGATGGGACCAGATACTTATATCATTTATTATCTTTGGGGCTTGAGATGTTAGCTCTGCATCTGGGTCACGTATTTGCCTAGAACCATCTCCCTTGATGGTACCAACGTGGCGTAGGTAAAGTCAGAAAAGGCTTGGGGACACCTGTGGGTTTAGCAGGGGGCCTGCCAGACAATTTAAGTTTGGGCCACCCCTCAAAGGGGAAGTGGGCACTAGATGGCCTGGAGGCTAGACTCCCTGTCACTGTGGAGGTCACCTGATCCAGCTGTCAACTGTCAATCTCACAACCTCCTTGCTACAAAGGAAACTCCCACAAAAATGACCACTGCTGAGCAGACAACTGCAATCCTAGCCTTAATTAATCCCCATCCACAGTAATAAGAAATCATCCCAGGTCACAGTGACCTTACCAGTGGCAAAGTTCAGCATGACCTTGGCTCAGAGACACTGATGGCTCTAGTGCAAATGTCACGTAGAAAGCCGGTCACCCAGAAGCCCCGCATGCCTGTTAGAGTATCACGCTGCCTGCTACAGCGGTACAGCAGAGAACACATCACATAAAGCAGGTTACGAGCTACAGGTCCCACCCTGCCTGTAGGATCATCACAAGGATAAAACGGAAAACGAGACAAAACGAAAACCAAAGGCAATGTGAAAAAATATACATATATGTTAAAGCTCTGTACAATCAGTACCATTTCACTAAAACTATATAAATAGTCATTCACACAGGATAATTTATGGAGCCTGTATGGAAACTGGAGAGTGGTCTAAATCATCTCGGTGTGATTCTGTTTAAAGATTTTGAGAAACAGGAGAACCTCATTTCCCTCCCCCTCCCACCCAATAATGCTGAGGACAGAACTTGTAGATTTTCCAGCTTTGTGAACCAGCAAGGCTCAAGGGAAACAAAACGTGCTGTGGAAAACTTATTCACTGATTTGCAAAATACAGTGTCTCACAGGTTCCTAGGACTGTAATACACCCTGGAGATAACAGTCACGGATCCTGCCCTCGTGGGAGAAAGAGCTATTAATAAAGCGTATGAAGGAAATAAACAGAGGCTGAAATACAGCGTGATGAGAGGCTTTCGATTTGCCACTCTCGAGGGCAAATCTCTGCCATCCTGGTCAGGGAAAGCCTGTCGGGGAAGGTAACGTTCACAGGCCGGCACCTGACCTATGAGGAGGAGCTGACTACACTGGGGAGCCGGAGGTCTTAGCGGGAGGAACAGCAAATGAACGACTGCTACATGTCGAGGAAGTAAGATGTCTAGAGCAGCAGTGGCGTCGGAGAGGCAGCTGCGGCTGCACAGTACACGACTGCGTGGTCCGCGGTGAGGAACTGGGTTTTCATCCTGAGGACGCCGGAAGATGCTGGTGAGTGTTAAGCCAGAGTACCACATTCTGTGATTTAGGCTTCTTAAGTATTATTGCAGCTGACACTTAACAGATGATGAGAAAGGGGCAGACGCATCTGGATGCCCCGCAGCGGTCCGAGTGACCGGTGGTGGAGGAAACATCGGGACACTCAGACGGCTGAGCTGCGGAGCCCGACCTCGCGGCCCTGGGCCGATGAAGCCCACACTGCCTTAGAGGGAGTTGCCCAGGGCAGGTAAGGGCAGAAGGGCTGCGTGTGACTGTGCGGGTGAGGAAGTGGGAGGAGGGTGGGCGGCGCGGCGGAGAGGATGCAGCAGACCTGGAAGGAAAGGCACCGCCACCTGGCGGCCGGAGGCAAGGAGCGCACCGCGCGCTGTTCCCGCTGCCGGAGCCAGAATCCCGGGAGAGGCTGAGCAGGAGGGAGGGGCGCCTCCGCACGTTCTGGGAGAAGGACATCGAAGGTGAGGGCGGGTAAGTCCCTCCATGCCAAGTACCACTGTCAAGACACCAGAAGGGACACCATCCTCCCCTCTAACTAAACCATGTGCCTTCCACATTGAGTTCTCAAGCAGCTCACTCACCCCGAGGTCCAAACATATTGTCCAAAAAGGCATTGATTTCACCATCAAAGGCCTTTAGATGCTCCTGAAAAGACAAAGAAAAAATGATTTAAGTGGGTGTTTTTGGAATCTCTCAAAATGAACCACTGCCAACAACATGAGGCTGACAGACTCTCCAAGGGTCCTGGCCTTGAGGACTTTGACTGCAGAGACTTAAGGAAAGTGAACCAGTGAATGCAGCCTCACCTTCACAAGCCTGTAAGGATTTGGAAGGAAACAATTCCTCTTTCATTTTCTTAGGCAAGAGGAGTCCTGGAAGACAGGTTTGGTACCTTTAGACACTGAAGGGTTACTGACCATCCCATTTCCCCGGACAATGCTTTTAGAGGCGTACTTTTCCAGAAGCAACTTCTATTGCTGCAATTAACAGGGGTTGTGTGCAAGCAACGGGGGAAGTCTACACCTGCATTACATAATTATTAAATGAAAATTCAGCTGAATTGTATTTCACAAAGCTGAATGTAAAGCCATAAAGACGACGTTTTTCAAGTAAGGAAATGAAGCACTATAGCTATTTTCCCCACTACCTTTATGTTTTGTTTGTTTTCAAAACATTTTCAGTACATTAGCATCTATTTAACAGTACAGTAGACAGCATCACTAGGGTATCCCAGATTAACTACCACCACTTTAACTGGATTCAGGTTGAGATTGGAGAGTTTCTGCTAAGAATCTTAATGTTGATGAACCGGTTGCTGGCTCTTGACTTGGCTCCCTTCACGCTGCTCTGACATTATACCTCTCAAAATACCTGCTCAGGTGTTCCCTACCCCTGCTGCTAAGGTCTAGAGCACCTCCCTCAAGCGAAGGTAGGAAAAGCTGGATCACTGAACAGTGCTCCTAGGAAAGGGATCTGTGAGGGGGATTTTGGGCGAGTGGACCGGTCCCTGACTGCGTGAGTTTCCTGGACGGCCCTCAGGAAGTTTGTACAGAACGTTCTCCATAATCAATAGCTGGAGTGCAGTCAAAAGCATCTTATTCTCAAAGAAAACATAGGTGCAGAAGAGGAGAATTAAGTTCCTGCCATCTGTAAAGAAGACGTGCACGTTGGTGACTGGCACGTACAGTTTGCATCTGTCCCTTATTCGTGTCATTGATCCGAAGAGAAATGTCAAGGAAACTTAGGTCTCTGGGAACCTTAGGAAGCTTGGGAAGAAGGGTAACGATGAAAGCCTAGCACTTATTAGCACCCGCGACTTGCTGACCAGTGTATTAGGACCTTTATTATTTTATCATATCTCTATGAAAAGTATCTGGGCTAAACCAACTTTGGAAGGTTTTAAACAGTGTCTTTACTTTTGGTTTCCATAATGGTCATCTTGGGAGACCTCCAGATTGGAGAAAGGTCAACTATCTAACATCTCAGTGTGACAGAACTTTGTGTTGCCGTTAGAATAGGGCAGATCTGTCCAGAGGCCTCTCATTCCTGAGCAAAGAATGTTAACCTCAATGATGTTCCCACCCTCATGACAGACACCAATAAAATCTTCATTGCCACATCTACCCACAACATTTAAACTTTTCCAATTTGTTTGCTGGGTTCAAAATCCATCTTCCATCTGTCGAGCTAAGAAAACTCTAAAGGTCACAAAGCTCGTATTATTTCTATTATCTTGCAGAAATTTAGTCACAGTGGAGAAAAACAGAAACAAAAGAGGGGAAGACATGAACAGAAAATAAGAGAATGAAAGATGAATACGAGCGAATTCTTTCAGTCATTAATTTACTGATTCATTAACTGATTTTCTGGACATTACTATGCACCAGCACCGTGTTAGATGCTGAAACATGAAGTCAAACGAGGCATGGTCCTTATCTTCAGATAGGGTAACAAGCAAGTAATCAGTAATTACGGACCAGTTTTTTAAGGAGGATGAGAGGGGTTTACGCGACGTGCTGTAAGAAGGGAGAGAAAGGAAGTATTATTCAGCCATAAAAAGAAGGAAATCCTGCTATTTGCGACAATGCGGATGGACCTTGAGGGCATTACGCTAAGTGAATAAATAAGTAAGAGAAAAACAAATACTGTATGGTCTCACTTATGTACGGACTTTAAAAGAAACAAAACAAAAAAACCAAACTCACAGATACAGAGAACAGATTGGTGGTTGCCAGAGGTAGGGGCTGGGGGATAGGAGAAACGGGTGAAGGGGGTCAAAAGGTACAAATTCAGTTATGAAAAAAATTAAGTCAGGGGGTGCAGTGTGCAGCATGGTGACTAGAAATGACAACACTGTATCGCATATTTGAAAGTTGCTAAGAGAGTAGATCTTAAAAGTTCTCATCACAAGAAACAAACTGTAACTGTGAGGTGACGGATACTAACTAGACTTACTGCGGTGCTCATTTTGCAACATATACAAATACCAAATAATTATACTGTACACCTGAAACAAAAGAAAAGCCAGGAGATTTCATGCAAATCTCTTATAAAAAGAGAAGCCTTCCAGGAAGAGCTGCTGCTTTGCTGAGTTTTGAAAGACTCCAGGATGTCGTCTAGATGGAGAAGGAGGGAAGAGATCAGCAAACACACGGAGACATGACTCACCTGGGAAATGCTTATGGCCAGGGTCTCTAGGGACCTATCTGACAGAAATAAAGCCAAGGCTGGGAAAGTCAGAAACCTGAAAACAATCACCTCTTTGGTTCTGGGTTATTTAATACAGTTAGTGAGGATGTAGTCCAAAAAGACAATGATGAGAGGACATCAGAAGAACAAATCAGAGTTCACCCTGGGTCAGTATAAGGTAAGAGAAAGTACAGAGAAGGGGTAGCGTCAGCCAACTAAGGACGAACTGTTAGCAAGGGATGAGATCAGAGCGTGGGTAACGAGCTCCCAGCTGTACCCTGGGTCCTACGTATGGTAAACGCTGAAGTGTGCTGGACACTCTCTCAGGTGACCCCTAGGAGCTGAGAAAAACCGACTACCAGCAGCACTTCGTTCATTCAACCCACATTTCTGAACAGCTATTATGTACATAATACTTTTCAGACACATGAAGAGAAAAGGGATAGAGTGCTTGCCTCAAGAGCTTACAGACAAACTGGTAAGTGAGACGCGGAGAAGGGCAGACACCCAGCAGCTGAGGAGGCGGAGATACACAGAGCGGCCACACTGACGAAGACGCCACGCGAGTGAAGACCTAACGTGGGTTTTTAAAGATGGTGAGAGCTTGGATTAGGAGAGGGGAATAGTTCCGCCCTTAGACCTGGGCAAGACGGCTGCCGCCCTGCACCCCACACTTCAGAGGGCACCACTCTGGGCATCTTTTGGCTATTCCCCTCCACACAGGAAAAGAATCCTCTCAGCCGGGGAAACGCCTGTCCGTGGCCATAGCTTCCCCCTCCGGACTGCGTTCCAAGTTCCCCAGGCCACAGAATTCTCTGCCAAAGAATAATTCTGAGCTCACATCCAAAACAACTTTAGCTGTATCCCCTTGCCCGTGTAATAAAGCCCACGTTCCATGACTTTGAATTCAGTTTGTGCCTGTGTATAGCTACAGCTGAAGCATGGGAAGGCTGGGAGCAGGTAGGGCCTTATTTAAAGGTGTATCCCTGACTGCCGACCACAGATGATGAGAATGTAAGATGGTACAACCACACTGGAAAACGGTTTAGCAGTTTGGCAAAAACACAAATATTCACCTACCATATGATCCAGCATGCCACTTCTAGGCCACCCAAAAGAAAATAAAGCACATATCCGTGCAGAGACTCATATACAAGTACTCAGGGCAGGTGAATGGGTAAACAAACTGTGATATAACCACACAATGAAACACTACTCAGCGACATAAAGGCATGAACTACTGATGCACACACAACATGGATGAATCTCAAAATTATGATGTTGCATTAAAACTAGACCAAAAAAAAAGAATACACACTCTCTGTTTCCATTTATTTTCTGGCCTTTCATGTAAAAAGTTATCTATGTGATAGAAAATCAGTGGTTGCCTGGGGACTGCAAAGGAGAGGAGCAGAATATCCTTCAAATATGTGGGTGAAATAAGGACATTTTCATACACACGTAGGTGAGAGAATTTGTAGCATCAGAACTGCACCGCAATGTATGCTCAAGATGTTCTTTAAGGAACAATCTAGAGGGAAATGGTTCCATATGGAAAGTAGCATTTATGGAAAGGCATAAAGAGCATCAGAAATGTATCTTTCCAGGCTTCCCTGGTGGCACAGTGGTTAGGAATGTGCCTGCCAATGCAGGGGACACAGGTTCGAGCCCTGGTCCGGGAAGATCCCACATGCCACGAAGCAACTAAGCCCGTGCGCCACAGCTACTGAGCCTGCACTCTAGAGCCCGCGAGCCACAACTACTGAGCCCACGTGCCACAACTACTGAAGCCCCAGGCGCCTAGAGCCCGTGCACCGCAACGAAGAGTAGCCCCTGCTCGCCACAACTAGAGAAAGCCCACACACAGCAACAAAGACCCAACGCAGCCAAAAATAAATAAATTAGAAAAAAAAAAAAGAAATGTATCTTTCTGATCAAAGAGCCCTAGACCAGAGCAAGCTAACCTCCACCTACCTCATCACGTCCACTGCAACGGCCATCATCACCCCCCACACCCTGCGTATCCCACCCCAGGAGCAGTGCTGTGCACCACCCAGTGCTGCCCTGCATCTGCCCCTTGTTCTACTGCCAGAAGGAACACCACTTGGAGGTAGCGGGGACCCATCAGAGGCAGACCCACCGGGCTGACTTCTTATGGAAAGGTGAGATGGTCTTCCCGGCCACGTGACATGCATCTCTCAGCACAGGTGGACTGGATCACCATGCACTCCTGCCTCTGCTCCCATGTTCTGAGAGTACCTGGGACACAGGAGAGCCGTGAGGGGCACACCTAAGTTTTGGCCACCACGGTGATGACTGAGACTCAACATAAATCAGGGGCATCTCAAACAGGAGGCCACTTCCTGGTCTGTTCTTGAAGGTGTGAACTCTGATTGCTGCGGGGACTGCCTCAGCCTCAACACCTGGACGGCTCAGACTTTCCTCTGCAAAGGCCGTCTTGCGATCGGATGAGAATAGCTATCACCATGAAGCAGGGCCGTTCTACGGAAGCCGAGCCAGGAAGCAAGGCAGAAATAAACCTGCCACCAGAGCTCCGCTGGTGCGTCCTCTGGTCTCTAAGCGCTCTCTAAACCAGATGCCGGTTTCTCTCTTCCTTTCCTTCTCCCCCGTCCTTTCCTTCATCATGTTCCTTGTTCCTCTTCTCACATCCCCTCCCCTTCTTCCTCTTTCCTCCCTCCTTCACTCATTCCTTCTTCACATTCCTTCAGTGTTGTTTTAGGCAGTTACGGTTTTTAGTATTTATCACGGGCATTATGTTGTATAAAAATCCAATGATTCTAGCTCTTGGATTGGTCCTATTTTGTTGATGTAGTTTTTTTCCGGACACACAGGCTCAGTGGCCATGGCTCACGGGCCCAGCCGCTCCGCGGCATGTGGGATCTTCCCGGACCGGGGCACGAACCCATGTCCCCTGCATCGGCAGGTGGACTCTCAACCACTGCACCACCAGGGAAGCCCTGTTGATGTAGTTTTACATGACATTTTAAGAAAACTTATTCAGTCAGAATAGTTACCTATTTTTCCATGACCAACCCCCTTCCTCACTGCTTTTTAAAATGAGCAAAAGCCATTAAGATTATGAAACAGACTCTTAAGTTGGAAGAAGACACAGTATCCAAACCTTTACATTGTTTTTTTTTAATATTTCAGAGAAAACTAAATCTGAAGTGTTCGATGACAGCAGGTGAGGAAATGGGATCTGACAGCTCAGGTTAACCAGACATGACTCTGAAAATCTCAGGGGCAAGGGACAGACGAGAGCCCCATCCCACAGTGAGGCCTCTCTCCTGTTCCCCAGGCTCGGGATGGCTGTCAAACACTGAAACCCCTCTTGCAGGCCCCTGAGGGATTGCTCCCAGCCAGCTGCCCATGTGTTTGAAGAATGGAAACGCGTTCACATTTGTGAACGATTCTGGGAGGTTTGGAGGACGGCTAAAAGCAGATGTGATAAAATCTTCGCCTTTCATGCAGCTGAGTTCCCACGATGTCACTCACGCATTTTACACTGATCCCCCCAAACTGCCCTGCAGAGGTCCACCCACTCAACACCTACTTTCCACTACCATACCCTGGAGGGAGCAGCTGACTATGGTAGGCTGAGGGGAGGCACGAGGTAGGGAACTCTAATTCGCTTATGGGAACTCTAAATCGTTATAAAAATTACTCCATAGCTTTTCCTGTGGGAGCCGCCGGGTTGGGAGGAGTGTGGCCTTCTCCTCTCCCCGCCATGGCGTGTGCTCGTCCACTGATATTAGTGTACTCTGAAAAGGGGGAGTCATCTGGCAAAAATGTCACTTTGCCTGCTGTGTTCAAGGCTCCCATTCGACCAGATATTGTGAACTTTGTTCACACCAACTTGCGCAAAAACAACAGACAGCCCTATGCTGTCAGTGAATTAGCAGGTCACCAAACCAGTGCTGAGTCTTGGGGAACCGGCAGAGCTGTGGCTCGAACTCCCAGGGTTCGAGGTGGCGGCACTCACCGTTCTGGCCAGGGTGCTTTTGGAAATATGTGTCGTGGGGGCTGCATGCTTGCACCAACCAAGACCTGGCGACACTGGCACCGCAGAGTGAATACAACGCAGAAGCGACATGCCATCTGCTCTGCGTTGGCTGCCTCGGCGTTACCAGCGCCAGTCATGTCTAAAGGTCATCGTACAGAGGAAGTTCCTGAACCTCCTTTGGTGGTTGAAGATAAAGTTGAAGGCTACAAGAAGACCAAGGAGGCTGTTTTGCTCCTGAAGAAATTTAAGGCTTGGAATGATATCAAAAAGGTCTACGCCTCGCAGCGGATGAGAGCTGGCAAAGGCAAAATAAGAAATCGTTGCCGTATCCAGCGCAGAGGACCCTGCATCATTTATAATGAGGACAATGGTATCATCAAGGCCTTCAGAAACATCCCTGGAATTACTCTGCTTAATGTAAGCAAACTGAACATTTTGAAACTGGCTCCTGGTGGGGCATGTGGGACGTTCCTGCATTTGGACTGAAAGTGCTTTTCCACAAGTTAGAGGAGCTGCATGGCACTTGGCGTAAATCTGCCTCCCTCAAGAGTAACTACAACCTCCCCACGCACAAGATGCTCAATACAGACCTTAGCAGAATCTTGAAAAGCCCAGAGATCCAAAGAGCCCTCCGAGCACCACGCAAGAAGATTCATTGCAGAGTCTTGAAGAAGAATCCACTGAAAAACCTGAGAATCATGTTGAAGCTAAACCCATATGCAAAGACCATGCGCCAGAACACCATTCTTCGCCAGGCCAGGAATGCTTTCTCACATTACCTTGGGCAACTGGGATTCTCACAAAATCCGGATGGATAGAGCAGTAGCAGCACTAGAAGCCAAATCAGATGAGAAGGGGATTCCAGGCAAGAAGGCTGTGATGGGAAAGAAGGGAAAGGAGGCTGTTTGCGTTAAGAAGCTGAAGACGCCGAAGAAGCCAAAGAAGGCTTTGGTGGGAAAATAGGCTGCAGTGACCAAGAAACCAGCAGCTAAAAAGAAGCCTGCTAAAAAGAAGCCCACAGAAAAGAAACCCACCACAGAGGAAAAGGCGGCTGCTGCATAAACTTAAATTTGTTTATTCGGTAAAGGTCAAATCATTTTGGACAGCTAATTTTGAATAAAGACCTGATGATCCAAAAAAAAAAAATTACTCCATAGAACAAATAATGAGACTGAAACTAAGTCAGGTGATGAGGAATCTGGGGGAACATTTGTAATTTGATTGCCACATATAAAGGTAGATATAAATGAACTAATAACCACAATGGTGAGTAATAATAGTAGCTCCTGTTTTTCAAACACTTAATATATGCCAGGTATTTGATGCATATTAGCTAAAATTTTCACAATAGCCATGCAAGTTAGGTATTTCCCCCCATTTACAGAGGTGAAAACAGACTGAGCTCAAGAGTGGACCTGGGGACTTCCCTGGTGGCACAGTGGTTAAGGCTCCACTCCGCCTGCCAATGCAGGGGACACGGGTTCGAGGCCTGGTCCGGGAAGATCCCACATGCTGCAGAGCAACTAAGCCCGTGTACCACAACTACTGAGCCTGCGCTCTAGAGCCTGAGAGCCACAGCTACTGAAACCCACACACCTAGAGCCCGTGCTCCGCAACAAGAGAAGAAGCCACCTCAATGAGAAGCCCGCACACCGCAACGAAGAGTAGCCCCCGCTCGCCGCGACTAGAGAAAGCCCGCGCGCAGCAACCAAGACCCAACGCAGCCTAAATAAATAAAATATTAAAAAAAAAGTGGATCTGTTGTGTTTAACTTGAAGTAAGTTTGGTAACAACTGATCAGTGTTTTCACACCATTGTGGGGAAAGGTGTCCGAACTGGGACCGATGGGCTCCTTGTGGAGCTCACGCTGCTTCTTGTGCTGGGACATATTTCAGGACACCAAGCTGATGAAGAAAGCAGGGCTTGATAGTATTTGCATCCTAGGTAATAACCCTGAGGCTGTAGGCAGTTTCACTCAATTAAGGAGATGAAAGGGCTTTAGAGCAGAAAATCTTGCTGCAGTTTTGTTTCTGGGCCATTTCACCCCACACGGCTCTCTCATTTCATTCAGTGTCCGGTCGAATGGCGACTCCTTCCATGTTCCCCTAATTACTGAAGAGGAGGAAAGCCCCTGCTTTGTGGCGTCCTGATCTGTCTCCATCCCCTCACCGGCTCTGTGTTTTCTTTATGACACTTAGCATTACACAAACATTCACTGGCTGGTTACTGTCTGGGCCCTCCACCAAAACATAAGCTCCAACAGGCCATTTTATCCCAATTCCAAGAACAATGTCTGGCACCTCATGGGCACTTAATGCTTAATGAATGTGTTGGCAAAACTCTCATTCTTCTAAACCGTCACAGTACTCACCTGATACTTATTTCATATCACTTCGCATTCTTAGCTACATTTTTGTATATACAATCTGGTTTCCAGTATATTTTGAAAGATCCTTAACACTTGGTATATCATCAGGGTCTACTGGACCGAATTTTATTCTCTGAGGTTTTTTTTTTATACAAACCAAAAAATTTGTATATTTTTAAAGTAGAATAAAACTCATTCTATTTTGCAATTAAAATACGAGTTCAATGGACTCCTATAAATCTAATGTACACTGTGAGATCTTAGTGATCTTATTTTTTCTGTATCTTAAAACATTTGCTATTTAATCATCCTAGGAATTAGCTCACAAATACGCAACCATTTCAATCTGTGCTAAAAAAAATATGAAAATGTAAGAATGATAGAATTGCCTAGAAGGACAATGCAACAGTCACATAAGCCATCACTATTATATCATCCTTCATTTTCACTCTACCTGAAGTATTGCATCACTCTTTAAGAGGGTATAAAAAGAAGTTTGGAGACATTTTCACAGCTTTTTAAAGCTTTCATTGGACACAACTGAAAGTTTTCATGCTCTTAAGCTCTAACGATCACGTGGATCACCTGGGGATCTTGTGAAGGTGCTGGTTTTCATTCAGCTGGCCCAGGATGGGGCCTGAGAGTCTGCATTCCTACTAAGCTCCCAGGTGTGCATGCGACCACGCTTGGATTGGAATGATCTAGACCACTGTCTCTTGAAATTTGTTTCAATTATAAGCAAAGGCACATAAAAAATACCTTATAAAAAAACCAAGTTCTTGCTTACTTTCTACAAAGGTACCAAGTATTTTATTGCATATTCTACTCTGTGAAATTCAAACTTGCTGTATACTAGTTATGTCACTATGCATTTCACAGGTACCTTAGTAATTAACTGTCTCCACAAGCCCATTAGACAGTATCCACATTGCACAAACAGAAACAATCACTGGTTTGGTTGTATTCTTCCTTATATCTGCTATATCTGAATACAGTATTCTGAAAGTAGCCTACTAAGGGAAGAATGCAGAGAGACTGATGACCTCTCTTGATCAGGATATTGTATTTCTATTAAAGTATCAGAAAACTGCATTCACACATCACATCAGTTAGTCACTGTCAACATCACCAGACACTTCTCATGTTAATTGCTGTCAAATTCAAGCTTTACCCATCCTATATTCATACAACTGAATTTTTTTTTTTTTACTTAATGGAATTTTAGACCTTTATCCCTTTTGAATTTATCTTCATTTTCATCCCCACCTTTGTACTGATAAGATTATCTAAACTCCTAAATATTTATTTTCCCTTTGGTTTAGTCATTTTTAAAATGTCGGCACCTACCAATAAAGATGTTTAAAAAAAAAAGAGTCGGCACCTTTATTCACATTACTAATTAAAAGAAGTGGCATAGTCTGGGTGTTATGGACTGAATGTTTGTGTCTCTCATATTTATATGTTAAAGCCTTTACCCCCAATGTGATGGTATTTGTCGACAGGGCCTTTGAGAGATAATTAGATTTTGATGACCTCATGAAGGTGGGTCTTTATGATAGGATTAGTGCCCTTATGAGAAAGAGACCCCAGAGAATTTCTTCTTTCTCTCCCCCAGCCCGGTGAGGGCACAAGGAGAAGGTGGCTGTCTGCAAGCCAGGAAGAGGGCCTTCACCAGAAACCAGCCACACTGGCACCTGACTTCCAACTTCAGGTGACAGAACTGAGAAAATAAATTTCTACTGTTGAAGCCACCCAGTCCAATAGCCTTGAAGAATGCCTTTCTGTAAGCCTTAAAGAATGACTTTTTACAAGAAAAAAAATCATGGCTTGAAATCATCTAATGTAAAGTATGAGCTTCACATTAGCTGATTTGGTTTAGATAAATAAATACTTTAACAAACAGCAATCTGCCTATGCATGTATAGGTACAAGTATATATAATGTAAATATAGGAAAAATTTTGGAAGGGCACACAAACTTAAGAATGATTATCGCTGGGGAGGAAAGGAGAATGACAAGGGTAGTGGGAGAAGGCCAGGACAGACTGTCTTTACTCTGTATATGTCTTATGTCTTAGTTTTTAATAAGGAATCATTAACAGTATATTAGTTGTGTAATTAAAATATTACAATTAAAAACTAAGGGAAACGTTAACGGAATGATTACAGAGGAAAGTTGTATAAGTTCCTCCGTAAGTCTAAACAAACTAACAAAAAAACAATCAAAATTCTTAATAGGTCGTTCTCTTCCTATTCATCTGAAACAAAAGATGAAATAGATGATATCATGACATTAAATGACTAGAAATGTTACTCTGTGAAATTCTTGTCTAAGTACATGACAAGTAACTTAAATTTTCATCAAATATGTATTTTATTATTTTGTATTGATACAAACAGATTAGTCATTACTGTAATCAGCTCAAGGCCAGTTTTTGAAAAGAAAAAATTGACAAACCTTTAGCTAGGCTAACTCAGGAAAAAAAAAAAAAAGAGAACTCAAAATCAGAAATGAAAGACAGACATTACAACTGCTATCACAGAAATAACAAAGAATCATGCAAGACTACTATGAACAATTTACACCAAGAAACTGAATAACCTGAAAGAAATGGACACATTCCTAGAAACAACCAATACTGAATAACAGAAATCTGAACAGACTAGTTATGAGTGAAGAGCTTGAATCAGTAATCAAAACCCCCAAAATACAGAGAAGCCCAGGACCAGATGGTTTCACCGGTGAATACTGCCAAACATTTAGAGAATAATTAAGGCCAATTGCTCTCAAACTTTTCCAAAAAATGGAGAAAATACTTCCAAGCTCATTTTATGAGGCCAGCATTGTCCTGATACCAAAGCCAGATAAAGACACTAAAAGAAGATCACAGACCAATACCCATGATGAATATAGATGTAAAAATTCTCTATAAAATGTTAGCAAACCGAACACAACAGCACAAAATAATCATACATCACGATCAAGTGGGAATTGTCCCTGAGATGCAAGGATGATTCAACATATGCAAGTCAATAAATGTGGTACACCACATTAACATTAGAATGAAAGATAAAAATCATATAACCAGGGGCTTCCCTAGTGGCGCAGTGGTTGAGAGTCTGCCTGCCAATGCAGGGGACACGGGTTCGTGCCCCAGTCTGGGAAGATCCCACATGCTGCGGAGTGGCTGGGCCTGTGAGCCATGGCCGCTGAGCCTGCGCGTCCGGAGCCTCTGCTCCGTAACGGGAGAGGTCCCAACAGTGAGAGGTCCGCATACAGCAAAAAAAAAAAAAAAAAAAATCATATAACCATCCCAATAGATGCACAAAAAGCATTTGACAAAATACAACATACTTTTATAATAAAAACACTCAACAAATTGGGTATAGGAGAAACATACCTCAACATAATTTAAAGGCTATATATGACAAACCCACAGCCAACATCATACTCAATGGTGAAGGGTTGAAAGCTTTTCCTCTAAAATCAGGAACACGACAAGGGTACCCACACTCACCACTCTTATTGAGCATAAGAGCAGTAAGGCAAGAAAAATGAAATAAAAAGGCATCCAAATTGAAAAGGAAGAAGTCTTTGTTTTCAGATGATCTGATCTTATATATAGAAAATCCTAAAGACCCACCAAAAAACTCTAGAACTGATGAATTCAGTAAAGTTGCGGAATAGAAAAATCAACATATGGAAAACAGCTGCCTTTCTCTACATTAACATCTAAACATCTGAAAAAGAAATAAAATAATTCCATTCATTTTAGCATCAAAAACAATAACATACCTATGAATAAATTTAACCAAAGAGATGAAAGATCTGTACACTGAAAACCACAAGACTCTGATGAGAGAAACTGAAGACACAAATAAAGATACCCCACGTTCATGGATAAGAATTAATATTGTTAAAATGTCCATGCTTCCCCCAAAGCCATTTACAGATCCAATGCAATCCATATCAAAATTCCAATGACATTTTTTTCACAGAAGTAGAAAAAAAGCCTACAATTTGTATAGAATGACAAAAGATCCTCAATGGCTACAGCAATCCTGAGAAAGAAGATGAAAACTAGAGGCATCACATGTCCTGATTTCAAACAAAAATATAGCTACAAAGCTATAGTAATCAAAACAGTAAGATACCAGCACAGAAACAGACACATAGACCAATGGAGCAGAACTGAGAACCCAGAAATAAACTTTCAGATATGTGGTCAACCAACATCTGACAAGGGAGCCAAGAATACTCAATGGGGAAAAGACAGTCTCTTCAATAAATGGTGTTGGGAAAACTGAATAACCACATGCAGGAGAGTGAAATTGGACCCCTTTCTTACACAAATCACAAAAATTAACTCAAAATGGAATAAAGATTTAAATATAAGACCCAAAACCACAAAATTCCTGAAAGAAAACACAGGGAAAAAGCTCCTTGACATTTATCTTAGCAGTGATTTTTTGGATATGATGCCAAAAGCACAAGCAAGAAAAGCAAAAATAAGTGGGACTACATCAAACTAAAAAGCTTCTGCACCACAAAAGAAACAATCAACAAAATAAAAAGGCAACTTACAGAAAGGAAGAAAATATTTGCAAATCATATATCTGGTAAGGGGTTAATATCCAAAATATATAAAGAACTCATACAACTCAGGGACTTCCCTGGTGGTCCAGAGGTTAAGAATCCGCCTTCCAATGCAGGGGACGTGGGTTTGATCCCTGGTCGGGGAACGAAGATCCCACATGCTACCGGGCAGCTAAGCCCATGCACCACAGCAACTACAGAGCCCATGCACCGCAACTAGAGAGAAACCCGCGCACTGCAATGAAAGATCCTACATGCCACAACTAAGACTGGATGCAGCCATAAACAAATATTAAAAAGAACTCATACAACTCAATAGTAAAAAAAAACCTAAAAAAACCCCCAAAAACAACAACCTGATAAAAAAATGGGCAGAGGAACTGAACAGGCATTTTTCCAAAGACAACATACACATGGCCAACATGTATATGAAAAGATGATCAACATCACTAATCAGAAATGTGAAACCATAATGAACTATCATCTCACACCTGTTAGAATGGCTGTTGTCAACAAGACAAGAGTTGAAAGTGTTGACAAAGATATGAAGAAAGAACACCCTTGTTCACTGTTGGTGGGAATGTAAATTGGTGCAGCCACTGTGGAAAAGAGTATGGAGGGTCCTCAAAATATTCAAAATAGAACTACCATATGATCCCGGAATCCTACTTCTAGATATATATCCAAAGGAAATGAAAACAAGATCTCAAAGAAATCTGTGCCCCCATGTTCACTGCAGCATTATTTACAAAGGCCAATATATGGAAACAATCTAAGCATTCATCAATGGGTGAACAGATAAAGATGTAACAACACACACACACACACACACACACACATGAATATCAGCCGTGAGAGAAAAGAAAATCCTACTGTTACAGCAACTCAGATGAACCTTGAGGATGTTAAGCTAAGTGAAATAGGCAGAGAAAGACAAATACATTGAATATAAAAAAGCTGAATCATAGAAACAGAGCAGAGTGGTAGCACCAGGGGCTGGGAGGTGGGGGAAATTGGGAGACACTGATTAAAGGGTACAAACTTCCGGTTATAAGATTATTAAGTTCTGAGGATCTAATACACAGCATCGTGAATACTGTTAACAATACTGTATTTTATAGTCCCTGAAAGTTGCTAAGAGTGTGGATCTTAAATGTTTTCACCACAGAAAAGAAATGGTAATTATGTGATGAGATAGTGTTAGCTAATGCTACAGTGATAATTTGTTTTTGCAATAAATGTGTCAAATCATATTATACACCTTAAACTTACACAATGTTACATGTCAGTTATATCTCAATAAAGCTGGAAAAAATAGTAATCAGCACAACTCTCAAGAGTAATTGGCAGTGTTTGGTTAAATCTTTGAGTCTTATATTACATACTCTAAGCTAACAAAACTCAACTATCTTCAAAAGATCGGTAGCTGTTCAGTATTTTGCGACAGGTCTTTCAGAGATGCCTTCAGAGAAGGGTACCAGAGGGTCCTTCAACTCTTCAGTTACTCCCCTCCGCTTCATCCCCTAACATACACCACAGCAAGAGGTGTCTGCGTGAAGAGTGGCCGATTCCCACGCTAAGAGAAGAATTTTTCTTTGATCAAAAGAAACCCATTTAGGGCTTTCTTTAATGCGTTTGTAGCCGTCTGTTCTCAAAACACCGGTCGGTTTACCATTTTGTTAGAAGTAAAAACAGAATTTCTTTTTCCCTAGTAGGTTAAAATTATACAAAAAAAATCAAAGCCCCAAACCAAGCGAAGTCCAGTGACAACCTCATTTTTTTTTTTTTTTTTGCGGTAAGCGGGCCCCTCACCGCTGCGGCCCCTCCCGTTGCGGAGCGCAGGCTCCGGACGCGCAGGCTCAGCGGCCATGGCTCACGGGCCTAGCCGCTCCGCGGCATGTGGGATCTTCCCGGACCGGGGCACGAACCCGTGTCCCCTGCATCGGCAGGCGGACTCTCAACCACTGCTCCACCAGGGAAGCCCTAACCTCATTATTTTTTATCATTACCAGTGTTATTATTATTTCAATACAGTGCAAATAACACAGTACAGAACTCAGGAAGGAAAGTCCACTCTATTAGTGATCTGCACTAAGATAGCCCAGACATATACACCTGCATTTTAACCCTGATTCCTTGACATCCAATTGGATGTTACAGGAAGAATCTGCATTGTTTGCCATAAAATCTGAGGATTTTTTTAAAATTTAATCTTTTTTTATACAGCAGGTTCTTATTAGTCATCCATTTTATACACATCAGTGTATACATGTCAATCCCAATCGCCCAGTTCATCACACCACCACCCCCCCCCACCACCCCCACCTCCCGCCGCTTCCCCACCTTGGTGTCCATACATTTCTTCTCTACATCTGTGTGTCTATTTCTGCCTTGCAAACCGGTTCATCTGTACCACTTTTCTAGGTTCCACATATATGCGTTAATATACGATATTTTTCTTTTTCTGACTTAACTTCACTCTGTATGACAGTCTCTAGATCCATCCACGTCTCAACAAATGACCCAATTTCATTCCTTTTTATTGCTGAGTAACATTCCATTGTATATATGCACCACATCTTCTTTATCCATTCGTCTGTCAATGGGCATTTAGGTTGCTTCCATGACCTGGCTATTGTAAATAGAGCTGCAATGAACATTGGGGTGCATGTGTCTTTTTGAATTATGGTTTTCTCTGTGTATATGCCCAGTAGTGGGATTGCTGGGTCATATGGTAATTCTATTTTCAGTTTTTTAAGGAACCTCCATACTGTTCTGCATAGGGGCAAAATGTGAGGAATTTTTTAAAAAATCAAATAACTGTTATAAAGTTCTTTAGCCAACTTGGCCAAAATTCACCTAAGCTTCCTCTCCTTCCAGATGCCTATGTGCACTCTCCGCCCCAGGCACATTTAATTATCTGAAGTTCCCCCAATGAGTATCTCTCCATCCATCCTTCCCCGTCCTCACCTCCCTGCACGTAGGTGTTCTTCCTTTTGCCTGGATGACGCCTAATTGTCTTTTGGTTTTTCCTGACCACTCACCTTCTCCCAAACTGGTCAAGATCCTATGTCTGGCATACACTAGGCACTCAATAAGCATTTGTGGAATGTATTTATCATATATATATATATGTGTGTGTGTGTGTATATATATATATATGTATATATATATATAAAAATGAATGAGTTTGCCAGTATCATACCAGAAATGGGCTTGCAAACTTCAGGGGTCCACTTCTGACCTCTTTTTCCTTTGGCAACATTCTTCTTTGACAGGTTTAGAGAGTTATCAGGATTATTATGTGTGAATATGTACATGGCAAGTAAAGAGTGTTGGGGACTGGACTTCCCTGGTGGTGCAGTGGTTAAGAATCTGCCTGCCACTGCAGGGGACATGGGTTCGACCCCTGGTCCGGGAAGATCTCACATACCGCAGAGCAACTAAGCCTGTGCGCCGCAACTACTGAGCCTGCACTCTAGAGCCCACGTGCCACAACTACCGAAGCCTGCGTGCCTAGAGCCTGTGCTCTGCAACAAGAGAAGCCACCGCAATGAGATGCCCGTACGCCGCAATGAAGAGTAGCCCCCGCTCACTGCAACTAAACAGAAAGTCCGCGTGCAGCAAGGAAGACCCAACGCAGCCAAAAAATAAATAATAATTAAAAAAACAGTGTTGGACTTCCCTGGTGGCGCAGTGGTTAAGAATCCACCTGCCAATGAAGGGGATGTGGGTTCGAGCCCTGGTCCAGGAAGATCCCACATGCCATGGAGCAACTAAGCCTGTGTGCCACAACTACTGAGCCTGCGCTCTAGAGCCCACGAGCCACAACTACTGAAGCCCTCGAGCCACAACTACGGAAGCCCGCGTGCCTAGAGCCCGTGCTCTGCAACAAGAAAAGCCACCACAACGAGAAGCCCGCGCACGGCAACGAAGAGTAGCCCCCGCGCACAGCAACAAAGACCCAATACAGCCAAAAATAAATAAAATCTACGTTTAAAAAAAAAAAAAGAGCTTTAGGGATTAGGAAGAGAGAAGAGAGACTGAAAGACATTTGACAACGTATCCCTGTATTTTAAAGCAGAAGGATACTGAGACAGCAGTAACTCCAAAATTGTACAGACCCATGACTCAGTGAAAACCACCTAGAAGGACTCTTAAATATCTTCTTCGTTCTAGATTTTTAAGAGATAAATACCAATGTTTAAAAATTACTAATTTCAGTGCAGGCATACCTTGGAGACATTGTGGGTTCAGCTCCAGACCACCGCAATAAAGGGAGTATCACAACAAAGCAAGTCATGTGAATTTTTTGGTTTCCCAGTGCACATGAAAGTTGTTTATGCTGAGGCCTCCCTGGTGGTGTAGTGGTTGAAAGTCCACCTGCCGATGCAGGGGACGCGGGTTCGTGCCCTTGTCTGGGAAGATCCTACATGCCGCGGAGCGGCTGGGCCCGTGAGCCATGGCCGTTGAGCCTGCGCGTCCGGAGCCTGTGCTCCGCAACGGGCGAGGCCACAACAGTGAGAGGCCCGCGTACCGCAAAAAAAAAAAAAAAAAAAAGGTATTTATGCTATACTGTAGTTTATTAAGTACGCAACAGCATTATGCCTAAATAATGTATATTCCTTAATTATAAAATATTCTATGGTAAAAAATGCTAACCATCATCTGAGACTTCAGCAAGTCATAGTAGTAATATCAAAGATCACTGATCACACATCACCATAATGAATAATGAAAAAGTCTGAAATATTGTGAGAATTGCCAAAATGTGACACAGAGACACGAAATGAGCAAATACTGTTGGAAAAAATGGTGCGGATAGACTTGCTCGATGCAGCATTGCTACAAACCCTCAATAAGTAAAAATGCAGGATCTGTGAAGTACAATAAATCCAGGTCTGCCTGTAACACATCTTAAATAGTCTTCTAGTATCTCTAGGGCGTATACGCGTTTAGTCACCTGCTATGCTGATACACTGTAAGGCGGTGCTGCCGGCTCACCTCTTGGCTCAGAACTCTCTGCGGACGGGTGGGGCAGTCAGTCCTCTTTGCACAAGAGCCTGGGCAGCGTATCATGGGAGGGCACTCACCCCTATGAGGTGCATCGGGAAATGGTCAGATACAGACAAGGCATCTCAATAACAAAGCTCTGGACATGAGGAGTAATGCTGAGTAAAGAATCTGTTACTTGGGATTCTTCATGGCTCAGTTCCCTGTGGGACCCAGGGAGAGAGAACGCAGTGATGAAAAAGGTACAGGATGTACTTAAATCTACATACAGTACTGGGGTCGCAAGAGAGGAACGCTTTGTGATCTCTCCCAAAGGAACAGAAAAGAAGAGACAGAAAACAACACTTGGTTATGGGCGTATGGCGAGGGCAGACGAAGTGCGGGGAACTGCGGGGAGTTGGGGAAAGAACGGGTGAGACGTAAGTGTGTAAACACGAAGTACTGTGAGCTACCGCTCACAGATGTATCTCGCGAGCGCAGAACAGTCCCTGGTTAACAGACATGACGTAAGTATACCGGATTTGTTAAGTCATGAAAATAGATTTTAAACACTTTAAAAATAAATTCACAAAGCTTAATTTGTGAATTAATTTGTTGGTTACACAGAAGTTCACCAAGTTTAAGGAAACTGAAATCTGACTAAACAAATACAAATTTTTAATCATGAATATAATTGTATTAGTTACCCTGCTGCCAGTCATTTTGCAAGTTATGGCCTTCTCTCCAAGAAAATGGACACAAAATCCAAACACATTATTTCTTTTATAATATTCTGGCCTCATTAAAAGATATTAAATAACTTGCCTTAATTTCAAGGGAATAAAATGAAATCTGCCATACAGAAAAACAGAGGCAATTTCACAGTTAGAAAATTCGGTGGTTCAATACTGGATATGTGAGGAACCAAAAAAGCTGCTACGATGGCGACGCAAGATATTTGTAGTGATTATTACAACTTCTATTTCCCCGTGAAGTTGTGAGTGAATACCAAACTCCTTGGAGATTTAACCCCAGGCCAGATAGTTGTATTCAGGACACCTTGGAACTGTACCAGCTTCTGAATTTGGGGACATGGGGAAGAATACAGCTCTTTCACAATTACCAGCAGCAGTGAAAGGAGATTTTGTTTGTATGTGCTCTGGTTATCAAGTACTGAGCAGAGGGGAAGCAGCTTGGCTTTTCTGCATGTACAAGTGCTATCCTTTTGAATGTGAAAACAAAGGAAAGCTTTTAATGGTTTCTTGGAAAAGACATGGGCCAGATTTTATTTCTAAATTTTAAGCAATAATCATACCTACCTATTCTACCTATTTATATATCTATATTCTAATCTATTTCTATATGTTCTAAAAATATCTACAGTATTTCCGGATATTCATGGTAATGTCAAAAGATGTGTTCTTTTACTGCTAAATACTAAGAGACAATCTGTGTCACACGGATAGACTGTGTTATATTTTCCTTCTTTCAAGCTATGGAACCAGCCGATACTGGGAGTTACTGAGCCATCCAGACTCTTTCCCTGCTGAATGAAATCCTTATCACATCCTTCTTTGGTTGAAGTATATTATCGTGACAGTTAGTTGCTCCACACTTCACTGTATAAAGCCTTTTCTAAGAAGTAAAGGAAAATCATACCTTTTCCTTAACATTTTAATCCAGATGTCAAATCAAACTGAGCATCGTTAGCAGAGGCTCTAAGAGGAAAACAAGTCACAGGAAGGCAAAATGCAGCCTGAACACTGTGTGAAAAAAAAAAAAAGGCCTTTTTAACGGCTACCTGACATCTATGATGGTTAGGGAGTTTTACAAATAATTTTAGATATCTCATGTTATTTTGAGCACCTTCTGGGGTCTCACCTCAATTAATTAATCAACATTCAGTCATCAGCCCAACACCGTGTCCCAAAACACTGGGCTGATGATAAAGACAGACAACTCTATGGGGGGGGGTGGAAAAAAGAGAGCTGTGACAAGTATTAGCTATTTGACAGGTGATATAAAGCAGAAGACAAAATGATTTGTTACAATTATACCCCGTGTGTGGCAAAGCCCACTGCTTTTGCCAAGATACTGTGTCAAAATAAAGAAAGTTATGTATATCTAAGCCTCTGACCCCCATTTTTTGAAAATTAGCATTGCATCACACATCTTCTCACCTAGTTCTTCCTGAGCTACTGTCTTGAATACTGCTAGATGAGCACTTTTATGATATATTACTATCCTTAATTTTATTGATGAATCAATTTCTATTCGACAGAGAATAGAGAGCATTATGTAGCGTGTTTTCTCAATTTTCTAAATGACAGATGCTTCAAGCCCTCCCCCGAGGTCCCTACCCTCCATCTGCTCCCAACCAGACAGTCATCCCATCCCATTCTTTGCCTATATAAGAATTTTGAAGCTACTACTGGAGATAAACATAAAACATACTAATTTACTTTATTATATAACTAAATTAATATATTTTTAGCTTCATATATGGTGCCAGTGTCTGAAGTATGTCGGTCCAATGGGTAATTTGGGAATGAACTGGACAGATGGGACTGAAATCAGTGAAGGTGAAATTTGCAGCCTTTCATATTAACACTGAATAGTTTGGTAAGTTGGGTTACTTCACTCATTTTCATTCAACAATTTTTTAGTTTAACTTCACGCAAGCAAGGTCTTTCGAATGCTTATCTGCAGTGTAACTTTTAATAGGGTAGAAGAAATGTTTTAAAGTGAATAAATGCCTATTTGAAACAATTATAAATGTATCATGAAAATGAGTCAAAGAAGCACAACCATTTAAGTCATGAATAATGAGAATGTTACCAAATTTTCTTTTAAAAGTGAGTGCACCAATCTATTCCTTTGTCTATTAGAAACTGGTTGACTTCTACAAGATAAAGCAACACACACAAAGCATACTAATGGTTATCTTCATGATCTTATGATTTTAAAAGTATTTTCTTGGCAGAAGTCTTCACCTAGTTTTTGCCTTTCAGCACTCAAAGGTTATTTGATTTTTCTTTTTAGATACAGCTAGGCTTGTATCATTATAGAGAACGTTAACTACTACAGCTAATGCAGCTATAGAAGGTTTACAGTGTTTTTCCCTCCCAGTCTCTAAACGAGAAAAGATAAATTCAGTAACACCAATGGGTAGTACCTCTGGGCAGTGGAAAGGGTGGGTCAGAAACATTCCGGAGTTTTATTTAGGAAGGTATTTGATGCAACGCTGTTTTCAGGAAGATTATGTGAGCACTTGCACTTCACTAGTGACCTCACTTGATTAGTAGTTCTAGTTGTTTCTCAAGTTGTGGCCCAAGTTAGTCTCTAGAGACCGTTAGGTCTGATTGTGTGAAAATGTGTGTTGGATTTAGATAAATTAGAAAAGTTAAAGAAGGAGATGTTAGACTATGAATTTTGTTTGTTTTTTTAAAAAAGAAAGTCTGGCCAACTAGCTTGCGTACTTTTAAAAAGCCCAAGGACTGAAAATGTAGCCAGTAGCAAGCAGGGCAAAGAGGTCGGATAATGCCGGCTCGGCTGGGCAGCACATGGTAGGAAATCTTTTGTGATCCTTCTCAGCTGTGACTGGAGGGACCAGCCAACTCTTCTACATTAATCCTGGACTTGGGTTAAGTGTTATATTACAGATCTCTGGGACAGCCACCAAGAAGCTGATTTTTAAAAAAATATTTATTTAGGCTGTGCCGGGTCTTAGTTGTGGCATGCATGTGGGATCTAGTCCCCTGACCAGGGATCGAACCCCAGCCCCCTGCATTGGGAGCGTGGAGTTGTACCACTGGACCACCAGGGAAGTCCAAGAAGCTGATTCTTAAATAACGAGTCTCCTTGGTTTCACCAGACAAACTAGAAATGGTGGGGAAATGGAAGCCGTTTATTTTCTTCATGTCCACTGTCTCATTGCTATAGAACCCAAGTCCACCAAGACACTATCATGAAGTAGCAGCTGATAACAATCGAAGGGAAAACCTTACAACACACACACACACACACATTCATTCGCCACTTTCTCTCTTCCCTTTGAAGGACTCAAGCGAGGAGTAGTCTGATTTTCACCTAATTGTTCATTCTAGTTTGCTATTCCTTCAATCTCTAGAATTTCCTAATAGAAGAGTCACCTAAATATGTTCACAGAGAAAGCTATTTAACTCCATGACAGCAACGGTTATTTTAGCTTAGGATAAAATCTTTTCGAATAAAACATACTCATGTTAAACCCATGTGGGTAACTTGCATGCACTTAGCAGGATGCCAGAACGTAGGATGAACCCAATGTTATATATGTATTAATTAAAGGTCCTATTTAACAAAAATGGGCTTTCCCTATTCCATGGAATCTCCTAAAGGAGATGCCCATACATTTACTCACGTAGTAAACATTATTGCTTCACTCTAAAGTCAGTAATTGTCATAATGAGGCAGAAAACACTAAAGACGAATTAAGAGACCCAGGCTCTTGCTTTGACTCTGGCACCAACAGGTATTGTGGCCTTGAACCTCACTTACATAACACAGGGAAAAAAATCCCTTCTTATGATGACTGAACTAGCTGCTGTTGAGTATCATCCACCCGGAAACAAAGATTTTATAAGACAAGGAGTCACGGAACATGAATAAGCCTAAAACGTCCAATTACATTTCAGAATCAGTAAAGTACATATACCTTTGCAGTAAGTCCAATATGATCACTGGGTGAATGATACGAAATTTTGTCTTTGGCTACACGCAACCCAGAAATAACAGGATTTACTGCCAGTTCATAAACTGTAGCCTGATTTCTTCATAGGAACTCTAACATAACTATATGGAATATTAGTATTATTATATCTAACAGAGTAACTATCTGACTCTACGGAGTAACCATCTTTCCTTATACAGAGATGCAATATCTTTAGGTTAAATAATATTTGAAAATATTTGAAAAGTTTTGATGTAAGTACTTCTCCATTTCTTAAGCTTAGCCTTCTATGTTTTATGAAAAATAACTTTAAAAACATATTAAAGGTTAACACGTTTCTTTGTAAGGATTCCTTTCCTACCACACAGCACTATAATTAGCACTATAATTAGCTCTGCATGGTCCAGACTTTATGAACAGAAACACAGAAAGGAAACACACAGAATGATTTTTTTAAACCTCAGATGAATCAAGGAGCACTTTATTGGCTCTCATAGTATCAGAGAGTCACAGACATCTAATTCAGCTTCCCACCCAAAGCTGGAAATAATTGCTTCCCACAATAACTCTGATAGAAATCCACACACCTTACTGGAAAAACTCTAGAGAAAGACTTCTCACTATTTGCAAGGTAGCACAGTCTATTTTTTAAATGTTTCTCATTTTTAGGAAACCAGTCCTTATTTGGGGCTAAAAATCTTTCTCCATTCAGTGGTTACCCATCAATCCTAGTTCTTTCCTCTAAAATCACATACAAGTAGTACCATTTTTTTTTTTTTGCATGAGGGCCTTTTATAGAAATTAACATTTTAAAAAATAAATTTATTTTATTTATTTTTGGCTGCGTTGGGTCTTCATTGCTGTGTGCAGGCTTTCTCTAGTTGGGGCGAGCAGGGGTTACTCTTCGTTGCGGTACACAGGCTTTTCATTGCAGTGGCTTCTCTTGTTGTGGAGCACGGACTCTAGGTGCACGGGCTCAGTAGTTGTGGAGCGCAGAGGCTCATCAGTTGTGGCGCATGGGCTTAGCTGCTCTGCGGCATGTGGGATTTTCCCGAACCAGGGGTGGAACCAGTGTCCCCTGCATTGGCAGGCGGATTCTTAACCACTCTGCCACCAGGGAAGTCCTGAGAGCCCTTTAGATATTTGACATTTCACACCAAGCCTTCACTTTTCCTAAACAGCCTCAGTAAATTCACCTCCTCCCACTCTCCTCTCCCTCCCCAACTTTGTCATCTGGCCTTTCCTGCTTCCCTTTCTTCCTCCTTCCACAAGTGTTAATTGAATATACCATTACACACATGTCCACATACGTGACATGCACTCTAGACCCTCACCTTCTTCAGCATTCTCTTCTGCATTTATTCTAGTTAGTCAATATTTAAAAAAAAACAAACAGAGCCTTCAGATGTGAACAATGTCAGAATGTGGTAGAACTTATTACCTCTCTTACTGTGAAAGCCATATTTCCATTGATATAACCGATTCCTTCTGCCTGTGCCTAGTTTAGAAGTGTCTCCAATACCATTCCTCCAAACGGGCCTAATTTGGACTTTTGTTGTGGGGAATCTACAGACACATAGATTTCTCTATCAACCAAATGATAGCTTACAGAGCTTCTTTATGGCAATGCGTAAGTTGCTTTGTTGATAGCATGTCTTTTTCTCTTTGGGGATTTGGTTCTGCTTTAAATTTGGATGTGGCATTTAAACTCCATAATAGCTTAAAACAGGTCCTTGTCCTAGAACACTGTATGCCTCCCTTGTTGTGGCTGCCCTGATAAATATAAAGTTAAATCAAGCAGTAGCTTATCTGACTCTTCAGTTTGGCCACCTTTTATAAAGAGATTTTATTCTTGGCTAGAAGCAGGTAGGGACAAACAGGCTGATCTGTGGATGGCTTCAGTCCAGAGTAACTATTTCCACCAGCAGAGGATGCCTACAAATTGTAATAATGGTTGTAGGCTCCCTTTTCCTTTCTTTTTTACTTACTGATTGGTTCATAAAGAAAAGCATTACACTCTCCCTTCATTAGTTACCTACAGCTGTCATGAAGCATGCTTTTAATGTTTTTTTTTGTTTTAAAACAATATGTCAAGGAATTCCTAATTTCAGAATTACCCCCAATGTCACTTATTTCTTCATTATAGAAATTACAGGTGATAATAATAGCAAGAATAAATGAAAACAGAATGTGTTTATTAGGTATCAGCCATTGTATTTATTAGGCATATTACATATTATTATCTTAATTCTCTCAGCTAGTCTATAAAATAGGTTTTTTCACCTCCCTTGACACATCAGGAAAGTGAGGCTTAGAGAAGTACAGCAACTTGCCTAACTAGAGCTAGCGAGCGATGACCCACCACCGCTTAGAGGAATGCTGTGTCTTCTTGCCACTCACTCACGCGGTGATCATTTGTAGCCAATCCTGGGTCTGGTGTGTGTGGGGTTAGGGTTACAAGAGGTAGCATGGCAGTCAGGGTGGTTCCTTGCAAAGAATGAGAGTCTTACCAGTCTAGTCTTGGTTCTGACACTAAGTAGCTGCATAACCTTGGGCAAAATATTGTCTGAGTATCATCTTCGTTATTTATAAAATGAGAAAAGTCATTCTAACTTCACAGTGAAGCTTAGATGACTTCATATTTGTAAAAGCATCTGAGATGGGCCTGTACACTATGTAGTCGCTTGACAGACCTTCATTCATTGTCCTGCACTTTCAGATCCCGATTGAGCTGCACACTGTCACATCCTTCTATCTCCTACTGCCATCACCCTTGGATAATCTAGAGGGAGTGACATCACATAGGAGAAATGTACCTTCTTTAATTAGGGCTTGTCTAAACAGTGATATCTTTACAAAAATTTCTTAATATCTTTTTTAAAAGTTCGAAGAAATGCAGTAGTCTAAAAAGGAGAGTAACAAAACTCCAGTTTGAGTTTTAACACTGGAAAAAGACCCGAGGGATATTCAAGGTAAATACTCTCAAAGACAACACTGGGTAAGTCAGCTGTTAGAGAAGGGAAAGTGAAAGGATGCTATGTCGGTGGTTCAACGCCCTCCACAACTGCCTTCCTATTAGGACACACAAGTACAGAGTATAATCTGAGTAAAAATGCTCTCTTTACGCTTCTTTCCCCAGACTGTCTCAGTTTCCCTATCTGCAGAAGGGAAGCGACAGCACCAACTCCCAGGTTTGCTGTGAGGATGAGGAAATACAGGAAAGGTTCCTGTAACAGTACCTGGAACTCTGTCTTACTATCAAGAACTCAGTAAATGTGATCAGTTGCTATTGTTGTATTTGGCTATTCCTCTCTTTCGCACATGGGAAGATACACTTATTCCTTTAATTAACATTGAGAATGACAAACATGCCCTTCTACAATTTGTCCTTTAGTTCTCTAAAAGTGCATGGCTGCCGAGCCTGACCTTGAATGGTCTTTCAGAGTTGGTTCAGTCAGCCAAGAAGGACGGACTAGGGTCTAAGAAAACAACAGCCCATCCTCCTGCCTTGTGGCTAATCTGTCCCACGTGTGCTATTCATACCAGATCTCTAACACAGATCCCAAATCCAAATCCACTTTTAACTTAGGAAAAAGCATAAAAATGTAAAGAACAGTAAAATAAATATATCACATGTTAAAACTATCATTTGTTTCAAATCTTTTAAAATTTATTAATTTGATAAATATTTACTGAATATACCTAGCAGGTGCTGGGAACTGAGAAATAAAATTGCTAAAGCTGTCCTTCCCTTGTATCTCTCTCTAATCTCGTGTCCCTTGTTCCTTCCTCAGATATAACTACTGCAATAAATTTGAGGTCAAGCCTTCTTGTTCCTGTTTTTATACATTTATATACAGATATTCAAACAAAAATGTAACAATACGACTTTAAGGATGTATATAAATTATATCATACTTGATTTCGGCAGCTTGATCTATTCATGTTGATACATGAAGATCTAGTTCATTCACCGTAACTGCTGTATAGTATCCCATCATATGAATATTCTATAGTGTTATTTATCCATTTCTTTACTAATGGATATTTTAGGTTGTTTCCAGTTTTCTGCTTTTACAAACAATGATGCTTTATACAAATTTCCTTGTGTTAATAACTAAAAATTTCTCTGGGAATAAATCTAGTTGTGGAATTGCTATGTTGCTTATTAACATTTATAATTTTAGTAAAAACTACCATATGCTCTAAGAAGTTATAGGACTTGCTACTGTCAGCATTTTAAATTTTTGCCAAGTTCGTGGATGTTGCATGGTTCTAATTTGCATTTCCTTATTACTACTGAGGTTGTGCATGTCTCTCAATGTTTATTGACTGTGGTTTCCTCTGCAGTGAGCTGTCATTTAATAAGCCTCATCCATGTTTCTAATGGGTTGCTTGTCTGTTTATTGACTTATAAAAAGTCATTTGTATATATAACAATCTATATTGTTATATAGATGGCAAATACCTTCTAGTCTGTTGCTTGTTTTTTTAATCTCTGCCTATGGTGTCTTCTGTCATCTCAAAATTTAACATTTTGATACAGTCAAACCTGTCACTTTTTATGGTTTGTGTTTTCTCAGTCTTGCTGAAATTAACATGGGTATCAGGAAAGTCAATTACTATAATGAAACAAGCAGTGGGGTAGAAAATATGAGACACAGGTATAAAGTGGGTTTGAATCCCCAATGCACCATTTACTAGCTATTGGACTCGGAACAATCTGAGTCTCCGTTTCTTCTTCTTTTTTTAATTAATTTGTTTATTTTTGGCTGTGTTGGGTCTTTGTTGCTGCGCACGGGCTTTTAATTGCGGCGAGCAGGGGCTACTCTTCGTTGCGGTGTGCGAGCTTCTCATTGTCATGGCTTCTCTTGTTGCGGAGCACGGGCTCTAGGTGCGCAGGCTTCAGTAGTTGTGGCACGTGGGCTCAGTAGTTGTGGCTCACAGGCTCTAGAGCTCAGGCTCAGTAATTGTGGTGCACGGGCTTTGTTGCTCAGCAGCATGTAGGATCTTCCCGGGCCAGGGCTCAAACCCATGTCCCTTGCATTTGGCAGGCAGATTCTTAACCACTGTGCCACCAGGGAAGCCCTCCGTTTCTTCTTAATTTACACATCTGTCCATTTATCCAACAAGTGTTCTTTGGGTGTCTATTACACGCTGCCACCATTCTAGTGTGGAAATTGCAGTGGTAAACAAGACATACCAAGTTCTTGCCCTTACAGCCTTATACTGCAGTGGGGGAGATAGATAATGAACTAAATAATTAACTAAAAAACATACAACTGGGCTTCCCTGGTGGCGCAGTGGCTGAGAGTCCGCCTGCTGATGCAGGGGACAAGGGTTTGTGCCCCAGTCCGGGAAGATCCCACATGCCGCGGAGCGGGTGGGCCTGTGAGCCATGGCCACTGGGCCTGCGCGTCTGGAGCCTGTGCTCCGCAACAGGAGAGGCCACAACAGTGAGAGGCCCGCGTACCACAGAAAAAAAAAAAAAAATGAGATGCTGTGAAAGTGTTCTATAAATTGAAAAGCATTATACAAACATATGGTATAATCGTCATTACCATGAGGAACATTGTGGAAAGTTCTTCTGAAGTTGGTAGCAAATTGAAGGTGTAATTATCCTATTTTGGGGGGAAAATGAACTGATAGGGAATCAAGCCATACAAAATAACTCTACCAGGGAGGAAAGGGTTTTACACTGGAGGGCATCATGGACTTTGACCAGAAACCTGGGGACTTCGTTCCATCTGGTTCAAAGCCCTCCTCCACCCTTGACTGGACCAGTCCTCTTAGCAACAGCTTCACGCCAGCCAGGCGGGTCTATTCACTGCCCGCAACACGTCCAACGAGTCTTCCACTTTTCCCACCTAATCTTTGCCTCTTCTAACACTGTCTTCTCCTAGGTCATGAAAAGTAAGCCCCATATTGTCCACCTATTCCGGTTTTACACATAACGCTTAAATTTCTAATCAATTTCCACTACTTCCAAACGGACAGGGAAAAATTCGGAAAAGAAGCAGTGTACATATATATTCTCTTTCCTCATTATTTCCAATACAACACACAAATCCAAAAATCTGCTATTTTTAGGGTTTTAGTACCTGAAGTAATGATGATCCAGTGGCAAAGGCAGAGCCTGGAAGATCTGTTTTCTTGTACATTTTTCGGGGTTAAAGCATTCGATTAAGCACAATTAAGAAGCTCAAGACATAGGCAATTTGATGTGGGCGGTTGGGCAAACAGCTAAAGTTTAATCTGATTATGTGGAGCTCTTAGGATTTTCTAAAGTTGTGATTCAAATCCATGAACCAGTTTTCAAAATACACTGTTTTGTGATTGCATCTATAGGTGAGAACTTTTCAAAAAGAAAAACTGTTCTGAAACGAGCACACAGTTTAGCTTTTCATTTTTCATTAATTAACAGAACTCATGCAGCCTAAAGAAAAGGACCCAAAAATCAGAGAATTAAGTTTTTATCACGTTTTCATTCTCTCCAGAAAAAGTCCTGAATGTTAAAACTAAAATCTCAGGGGCTTCCCTGGTGGCACAGTGGTTGAGATTCTGCCTGCCGATGCGGGGGACATGGGTTCGTGCCCCGGTCTGGGAAGATCCCACATGCCGCGGAGCGGCTGGGCCCGTGAGCCACGGCCACTGAGCCTGCGCGTCCGGAGCCTGTGCTCCGCAATGAGAGAGGCCACAGCAGTGAGAGGTCCGCGTACCGCAAAAACAAACAAACAAAAAAAACCCCTAAAATCTCAGGAATATGAAAAACCTTTTAATGTAAATATATGTAGATTAATCAAGTTAGATTTTTAAAGATCTCTATTCCAGGCATAGAGAGAAAAGTTAGGTTTGTAAAGATAATATGATTAAGTTTCTATGGGTAACAGCCACCAGTTTTGAGCACCTACTCTCAGCTAGCTTGTATATCATGAGGGGCTTTATATACTAGCTTATTTGACCCAATCTTCACCATGTGTTATTATACATATTTTATAGATGAGATAAATTGAACCCAGGAATGTGTGGTGAAAACCCAGAGATAAGTTTTCAAAAGTTGACAACATGAAAATAAGAGAATTAACATATTAGTTCAGCCCCTTTATAACCTCCTTATCCAGGCTCTCCCAGCCCCAGATATTATGGAAACCAGATTAAATCTTCCTAAATAATGCTTTCATCATTTGACTCTGCATTTCAAAACCTGGTTCACAAAATCTAGAAGAAACTTCCCAGCCTCAGATTCAAGACTCTTCAAAATCTGACTTGATCTGTCCCATAATCTCATTTGTCCCTAAGCTTCAAACTCAACTCTTTATTGAGCACCTCTTTATTCTGTGCTAGCCTCTGCAGACGTGGCCTTGTCCATAAGCTGCTCATAGTATAGCTTCTTCTCAAATATGTTATTGCTTTCTGGTTCCTTACCAACCTATTTCCCTAAATGGAATGTTCTGCTCGATTCTACCTTTCTCCTTTTTCCTACACATCAAAATCCAACCTGTTCAAGATCCAGCATTGATCCCAACTCCTTCATGATCATACACTAAACATTTTTGCTAGAAAGTGGTCACTCATTCCTTTGAGCCCCTAGAGCACTGGATTCCAAATTCGTGTGCACCCGATTCCTGGCGTACAGATTCCAAAGCCCCTCACTCAGATTCTGAGTCAGTACATGTGGCTTCACTGAGTCTGGGAATGTACATTTAAATACACGTCTGATTCCTAAGTTCATGCTCCTTCTACCCACCCTCGCTCTCAGACAGCTGGTTTGATGTTTTCTCCTGTCACGGAATTGCCTCGTCCTCTGAGTACTCTGGTGTCACAGACTCAACCTCGATCTCAGCTTTATCAATCCTGACGATTTTGCCTCTTCAATGACCAGTCACACCTCCTGGTCTTGACCACATTTTTGGCCTGATAAAGAGGCAAAAGCTACCCATGATGCAGGGTTTAGATTTCTTTTTTTTTAAGTAATAACACAACTAGTCACCTTATTATACTAAATCTTCTTAATGGATAAAAATGTAACACAGGCATAAAGCACATTTACTGGCCTGAGTGACTCGAAACCTCAGCTACTGACCTGTTCATATGCTCACACTAGAGGACACAAGGTTCTCCCCTGCACTGCTGACTTCTTGAAGCAGTAACTGTCTTTTCCATTTAGGTTGACAGTGCCGAGCACACTGCCTATTACTGATCATGTGGCTGAATGAAGGAACCAATGGGTATACTTAATCAAAAGTTTACTAAGGCAATGAATTTCCATGTCCCCTTAGTATCGGCTTTTAAACAACACGGTACTCAACGTAGAGAACGTTTCTCTTTCCTTCAAAAAAAGGATTAATGTAAACTATCAATTCCACAGTTTACACCAAGGACTTAAGACTATTACAGACACTTGTTCTATCTTACATAAAGCAAACACCGACAAGGTTAGCGTTCTTCAGGATCTTGTGGCCCAACTCATGAGCACTGCCCCTCAGGCAGCACTCTACCTGCTGTGATCGGCTACAGGCCTGCCTGTGGCTGGTTGCCCTGGGATCCAGTGTCCATCCTTAGACAAATCAGGCGTCAGGGAGGGAGGTCACATGGTATGAAATATGGCTGCCCAAGGTCTGACTCTTCTGCCAGGGCTGGGGACAAGGCAGTCTCTTTTGGAAAATTCTGTGCGCAGGTGTAGTTTGATGTGCTATCATGGGCCCCTGGTTCAACTGTAACTCCTGGCACTGCTGCTGTTGAGGTTTCCATCCCCCTGTCACATCTACTCTGAGGAGTGGCTGTGAGATTGAATGTGATCATTGATACCAAAGTGCTTTGAAAATCATAAGCACCTCACAAATGCAAGATGTTATTACCACGTTTAATAAATATACTACTATGAGTGACAGAGAGAGTAATGGGAACCCAGATTCCAAAGGAAATAGCTCATTTTTCCCAAGAAAAGGAAATGACTGAAGTTCTACCAACAAGCAGCTGTGTGAACTCAGATTAGTCGGCCACTTCTCAGCTGTGTGACCCTGGACAAGTCCCTGCCTCAGTTTTCTTACTTCTAAAATGGGAACATTTGTGACTGTGCTTCCTCCCCTCAGGGTGGGGTCAGGGGCTGGAGCCTGCCCTCCATTCCCCACCCCAGTGCATCCTACTTTCTTCATGTCAGTCCCTTCATGGGTTGAGGACAGATTTGAACTAGGAAATCTTTATCATCCCCCATCCCTTCCAGCTCCTAAATTGATTCTAACCAACCCTCTCCGGGTCCACCCTCCAACCACCACTCTGGTCCTTAGAAACCTTTCCTCTAAAAGCCCCACGACACAGAGAAAAACATCATGCACCCTGTTTTATAAGTTATGCATTTGTGAAAAGTTGCATTCATGTCACGCTTTTGTAATTCTATACTCCACCCCCCCAAAAAAGATTAATGTTCTTTTCAGAAATCTGTTACAACAGGGATGTTTCCACTTACTTTTTAAATTGTGAAAAGAAAAAGATTTACAGTATAGTAAACCTAATTTACAAAAAAAAAAGAAAACACGGCAGCATCTTAGTAGTAGCGGCAGGACCTTTAAGGGGTCAATGTAATAATCACATTATTGCTGAGTGAAGAAACACGGCTTACATAACAGTGAAGCTAGTGTGCTTTGAGTTTGTAGCAGACTTCAGGTAGTAAATCCCAAAACAACTTGTGACACGTGCCTTTTCTTTTTAGGAATCTGAATAGATAAGAGGCCAAAGGAAAGGTAATGCTTTCCTTAAAAATACAAAGAACTAACAACTCCCCAGCCTATGGAGAAAAGGGATGTGAAACAGCCTCCAAGTGCATTTCTGACAACTGAATATTTTTCTGACAACCCAAAACACCCTTCCTCTTAGGAATAACTTCACCACAGACATTAAAACAGTCATGAAATCTGCATTTCCAAAAGCCAAGGAAGCTGCTCTTCCCTGTAAGAATTTAAGGAAAGCCTCTGGCATGGGAGCAGAGAAGGTCAAAGAATAGCCGTCCTTTCTTCCCACTGTGCCTTGGAGAACTCTGCAGAGACCTCCCAGAGGCCAAGAAGAAAGTCAGCTGATCAGGTCTGATCCCTCTGGAAACTGAAAATGGCCTAATTGATTTTTGCATTATGGATACCTTCCGATTTCTTTAAAGGCTTGAGTTAATTTTTAATCCAACTGTTCAGTGTGATGGTCAATAAACTTTTTGACCCTTCCAAAAAAAAAAAAGCGTCTCCCAAGTTGCCACAGTACCTGTTAAACTCAAAGTTTCTAGTAAACCAAATCCTACTTAGCCTTACAGAAAAATCAATACTTTAAATTTTTAAAGTACTGGAAATAAACCCAAATGATGAACTCTCATTATGAAACAAAAATTTATGTGCAAAGCTAACACTGGTCTCTCTGATCAATGTCTTAATACTGCAGTCATTCTACTCAAAAAACAGACTAACTTTACTTCCTTTGTAAATTACTTAATTGTCTACTGTATGGGTGTTCCCCTACTCATTATACTGGTAAGTAGATAAAGTTTGATATGTACACATGTTGTTCATATCACCCCATTTAAAATAACACTTTCCTGGGACTTCCCTGGTGGCGCAGTGGTTAGGGTTAGGGTTAAGAAGACTCCACACTCCCAATGCATGGGGGCCGGGTTCCATCCCTGGTCAGAGAACTAGATCCCACATGCAGGCTGCAACTAAGAGTTTGCATGCCAAGACTAAGGAGCTCTCGTACTGCAAGTAAGACCCGGCACAACCAAATAAATATCTAAAAAAAAAATAACACTTTCCCTCATATGCTCCATTTTCCATGTATACGAAACAGATCTTTAGGTTTTATATATATTTAATACTTTTGAATGTATCTGTGTGTATATACACCTCTATCCCTATTCTTATAATTCATGAGAAAGAAATTACATGGGGAAATCATTCTGATTTTTCCATTCTTATCTATAGGAATGAGAAAGTGCTCTTCTTTCATCGTATTTGTATGAGAAGACACATTTGCACTGGTTCTAGGATAAGGCTATATGGATTAGCAGAAGAGGTGATATTTTTGGAGTCAGAAGGTTTATACCTGGTTTTGTTACCTCTAGTATGTGACCTTGGGTAAAATCATTTATCTTCTTTGAAACTCAATTTTCTCACCCGTGAACTAGTATAGTGACACAGGACTTAGTCTCTCCCAAGTCTTTTGTGAGGCTTCAAGAGATAATGTGTGTAAAAATGCATTAAAAAACATTTTACTGATTAATGTCAAATACTACTATCCCTGTACTGAAGTGGTAACTCAAAGCCAAAGAATGCACCATATGTAAAGTAAAAATAATTATTCAGTAAATTCATGAATCATAGCTTTGTTTATATTACTATTAAAAGAAATATTCATTTTTCATTTCAGTAAGAACTTAATGCTATAATTATAGATTTCATTATGTAAAAACAATATAACCTGGCCCAGTCTACAAATTACGAAATGCAAATAGAAATGCATACACGTTTTGATTTCACTAAGAACTTACGAAACCATACGTTTCATTATTTAGAAATAATGACCTAACCTGGCCCCTTCCACAAACATAACGATTGTGCAGTGTAAATATAGTTGTAGGAATACACACACATTATCATTTACTAAGAGGTTACTTGGGCGTATATGCATTGGTGAAACATCTGTGTTACTGAAACACACCTAAACTGAATTGTGATAAACGACTTTAAATGCATTAAGAGAGATTGTTCTTTGAAGGGATTGTGCTGTGGATATGTCTGCAAAGCAAATGTTCATTTCCCAATTCATCCTTGGCATGTGGGAAACAGGACGTGAAGAGAAAGGAGCACCGCCCTGGGAAGCAGCAGATCTGGCCTTCACTCTATCCACAATCATTTAGCATTTACTGTACATCACAGGGATTAGTCTCGGTGCCTGAGATACATCACTGAGCAACGCAAACAAAAATCTGCCCTCGTGAAGCTTGGATTGAGGTAGGAAGGACGACAAATCACACAACGTAATAAGTAAATTATTAGAAAGTTCTGAGCTTTATGTAAACGAGGAAATTCTAAGCTCACAGTGTTATGAAAAAAGAGGGCAGCGTAAGGAGAAGGGCGTGAACACAACCCGGCAGTTTCCAGTTTTAAGTAGAGAGGTTAGGGTAAGTCTAATTAAAAACGTAGCAGGAAGCCGCCACACAGCTCTCAGGAGAAAGACTCAGCCTCAGGGAACAGCCAGTGTAAAGGCCCCAGAATTTGATACTGACAAAACAGTCTTTTGAAACAGAGAGTAACACATTTTGCTGATGAGTAAACAGTGCCCCAGAGTGGCTTGATCAAGGGCACAGAGCTGGTCCACAATAAAGCCAGGACAGGAAGCCAGGTTTCTTGCCCTTGGTCCAGTGCCTTTCTTCTGTTTTGTAGCTTTGCTCACCAGGCACAAAGGAAAGCACCCTGTTCCTCTAAGGCACTGAGTAACGTAGGGTGTCATCACTGTTTAGGAGGTTGCTGTTACTCTCATTAATCAGGTCCGTAGATATTTCTTGAAAGGTAGATAAAGCTCAAAAATAATTTCATCTTCCCTTCCTATGGTTTATTTTTCTCCTCCATTTACCTAAGTTTTTCAGGTAAAGGGAGGGTCATCCCCCACCCCTTGGGTGAGTCATCTTAATAGCAGAGTATCAGTGAAAGTAAGTGTTATTTCTTTGGACATTTGATAAAGGAAAGGTGTTCAACATGGAAATAAGCGATAAAATAGAAAGCTTTTGTGACTTAACATGAAAAAGAGCTGATGAAAGAATGGAGAGAATGTGGAGGCCAGTGACCCGGAGGAGAGAAGCGGGCAGGAGCAAAGGGAGGGGTGAGACCTCCGAACACCAGAGGACCAGAGTCCCAGCAATAAGCTACGAAGTGAAAATGATGATGAAATAACAAGCTTCAAGTAAAAAAACAAACAGACCGCAAAAGAGGAAACCTGTAGAAAAAGCAATAATGGAAAAGGGGCTGGAGAGAAGAGATTGAAAGATATTTTCAAGTAAAAATATAAGAATATTAGACAATAAACAATATAAAGAAAAAAGAGAGTAAGAATCAGATTTCTGACACAGTAGCCTCCAGAGCTGGTGGAATTACTAACAGCAAGAGGGAACAGGGGCGAGTCTGAAAGGTGAGTAGCTTTCTTTCAGTCGTGCTGGGTTTAAGGTGGCAGTGAGGTTGTCACGAGTGGAAAGGGTCTAGCAGATAAGAGGTACATTTGGAAGACGTGTACATCTAGAGCTGTTTTGTCTCAATACAGTAGCCTCAAATCAAGTGGCTGTTGAGAAACTGTGGCTAGCCTGAATTGAACATGCCGTAAGCATAACACACACCAGATTTTGAAGATTTCATACGGAAAAAAATATATAAAATACCTAATTTTTAACATTTATTACATGTTGAAATAATATTTGCATGAACTGGGTTAAAAATGTTAAAATTAATTTCACCTGTCCCTGTCCTTTTTCATGTAAGTACTAGAAAATTTTAAACTACATTATGTGGCTCGCATTATATTTATCCTGGATAAGTGCTGATACAGAGCAATGCTAGGTATGTGTTAGTATCACATATGGGGAAGAGAATTCTGAGCAGAATCACAGACATCATTTAGAGGTGTCTCGACTGCAAACAGATACGGGAGACAGAACAACACATGTCATTACAATAGTTAATATTTACTGAACACTCGCAGCACTAAACTAGCCACATTAAGTGCAGTATCTTATTTGTTCCTCAAACCATCTTATGAAATAACAATACTGATTCCTTTCACAGAAGAAAAAACTGAGGCCTAAAGAAGTTAAGCTGCCCAAGGTCATAGTTAAGTGCTGGTGCTGGGATTCAAACCCAGGGTTGACTCCACACCTGGAACTCCAAACTCCAAATTGCCACATCAACCCCAGAACAATTTACACTCCGCAATTATGAAATTGTTAAATTTTAAATGGCTACATTTAAACTAGCAATTTATTTTAATGGTTCATTGTCAGAGTCAGTGAAACACTAGCCATGTCCTAATTCGATTAAGAAAAAGCACAAGTGAGCAAATTTGTAACTTCAGAATTATCACGAACTACTGATGTTGACATACTTTGGCCATGTTGAGCCTAAGTAAGAGCTTCCAGGGCAACTTCTTGCCTTCGGTCACCATCTACTCCTAATACCCAAACCCGACAAGTTGGACGGTACACATCCGATTGCCGAAGCGAGGTGATCCTGGGTGCAACCCTGACCAGCAGGGCCCCGCCTCCTGAAGATAAGTGAATCACATCGTTTATCCAGTTAACTAATTGTCAACACTCTCAGACTATGAAAGCACCTGGACCTCCCCAACTGTGATTGAAATATTTTGAAGGAATCAATTATACCTCAACTAAAAAAACATGTCTTGAAGGCAGCTAGATTAAATTGCAGCCTTTTGTTGAAGAACCAAAAGGTAAGCTTACCCAGCTGGGTACGTTAAAAATGGATTTTGTACTCCTTGATAATGCTTTGCTTTTGAAGGGAAAAAAACGGCTTGACATTTTGACTGGAGTCATAACACAGCAAAACCTCCTACAAATATAAACTTGGTTAAGAATGAGGTGTCTTTCATTTGTGTGTGGTTGGTTGGTTTTAATTTCAAAGACAAACTTACTTTTCTTTCCTTTTTACCTTTAATTTCACTACCTATCTGGACAAGACAGTAATCATAGAACCGCAGAACTTGTACAGCGATGGCTACAATTACATCATTTTCAGAAACTTTCCCAGGTAGATTTTATTAAGCAGTTTGGCTCAGATTATAAAAGCACACTTCCCCAGGCTTAAAACAAAGGACTGCCATAAATTTACACTCTGGAAGTGGAAAAACAAAAGGGAATTTGAAAAATATGTTTTGGAATAGGACTAGCAGAAACATCGTGAGAGGCTGTTCATGTTGCACTAGGACCCTGAGGGGTGGCTCTGAACTGAACCACTACTTTATTTATGGATTATAACCCCTACATCACACTCTCTCCGTCATTTTTTTTTTAAGTGAGAAGCCTTGGATTTGGACATTAAAAAAAAAAATCTCCTCTGAAGACCTGAAGTTTCTGAAAAATGCCTTTTCTGAAGGTAGTATCATGACTGCATAGAGCAGTTTATAAGAGCTTGCCCTTTATTTTGGCTCTTTTAGGTTAATTCCCATGACTCTTCCATACAGTTAAGGAGATATTCTTGGACTTGTTCCCTCACTCGTTACAATTCATAATAATTTGGAACAAAGGTGCAGGATCTGAAGAACACAGCCAGTTAGCCCTAAAAATGCTTTGTCCACCCAGATGCCAAGGTGTCAAGAGCATGGTCAGCTATACTCTTATCACTGAGGGCCACCAAACTGAGTCCGTCTTCTCCAAGAGCATCCCTCCTCTCAACTTCACCTGTGATTCTCATCATTACAACTGTTCACTGGATAGATAATCCCGTAGTGGCACTACTGTTTCTCATTTGTACATTATAACGTTAGCATCAGCATGCTGCTTTACTGGGCTAATTCTTTTAATTTACTGAACACCTGCTATGTGTCAGGCACTGTTGTAGGTACTAGTAACAGAGCCGTGAACAACATGACCCAAAAATCTCTGCCCTACTGAAACTCACATTCTGGTGGGGAACGTGTTCAATAAACCCCACAGACTAAATAGATAGTATGTTAAATAATAGTTGCTAAAGAAAACAAAACGAAGCAGACCAGGGTAATATGAACTGTGGTGGGTTGGATGGGAAAGACCGGAATTTTAAGAGTAGTCAGAGAACGCTTCCCCTGTAATCAGGGAAAATAGCGTGTACCTGAAACCGCAGAAAAGACAAAATCTAGGGTTGATTGGTGTCCGCTGAAGCGGTGGGGGGGGGGGGGGGAGAAGGAGATTCGCATACGAACAAGCCCTGAAGTGGAGAGGAGACCATATGGGAAGGAGCAGAGAAAGCAAAGATAGAATAGGGACCACTGAGGACAAACGAGGCTTCACATTTTGCTCGGACTTAGAGCCTGGCACACACTTTCCTTTTTTGCAGTCGCACAACCAGGCTCTGCCGCCAACACTCTCGGGCAGTTCCTGGGGCACGGGCACTCGGGGACACCCCACCCCCTCTCTCCAGGAACAGACCTTAATGCCCATCAGAAAGCGTTATGAATTCGGGGTGGAGTCGGAGCCTGGCAAGCTGGGGGAGAGACGAACTATCGTAAAGAACACAGTAGCGGTCCCTCCATCCCGGTTCACACGTGGAAACCCATCCCCCGACCCCACCGTGCAAACCCGGGGAGGTACGGGCCGGCGCACAGACACACTCCAGGGACTGTAGGCACCGCGCGGGCAGAAATTCAACCGTTAGCGCCCCAAAGCCTGAACTTCCCGCGGAGGGATCGGTCCCGCGCGTGGGGGACGCCATTCCCCGCGCCGGGAGCAGGGGGCGGCCGGGGCCGCGCGAGAACAGCCGCCGCGGAAGGAGGGGGCGGTTTGGCGGGCATCCCAGCTCCAGCCGGCCGCATGCATGCAACAGGGGGCTGGACGCGGCGGGCGGCTGAGGGGCCGGTCGGGGCCGCGGACCCGGACCAAGCGCCCGAGACCCGCGGTCCCCCTTCCCCCCACCGCACCCAAACGTTCACCGCCCCCTCCACAGGCCCGGCCCGGCCCGCAGACAGCGACGGGTTCCAGCGGTCGAACCCGCAGCTCCCGCACCGCCGCTTCCTCGGCCCCTTCCCGCCCGGTCGCGGAAAGAAAGAAAGAAAGAAAGAGGCAGGCGGCGGCGCACTGCCCCCACTCACCATGATCCGCGGCGCGGCGACCCCAGCGTCTGGCGATGCGCTGTCCAGGGTAGCCGGCGTCCCTCTGCCTCGCGCTGCCGCCGCGCCCGCTCTTCTTACCCCAACCCACGCCCGGCGCGCGCACGCCAGCCCGCGCTTCCCCGCCCCTTCGGGCTCGCGCCACTCCCGCTCGGCGCTCCGAGCCGCAGGGCCGTTTTGGGAGCCCGCCGCTCCCTGCCCCCTCCCCTCGCACGGGCTCCGCCGGCCGCTGCGCTAGCAGGGCGGCGGGAGAGGGGCGGGCAGACGAGACGGCGGCCCCGAACGGCTTCGCACGCGGCCCCCGAGAGCCCGGGTTCTCCAGCGCCGCTTCGCGCGCCCTCTGCCGGCCGGGCGGCGATTTGCAGGCCCAGCTGGCGCCCGCGGCGCTCGGCCGCTGAACGTTCGCGGAGCCTGGGCGAGGACCCATTCGTCCCCCGCCACTGTCCCCCGCCCCCGGAGGCTGTGACGGCCGCGGAGCTGGGGGAGTGGGGCTGCAGAGGGCCAGGGCATCGTCCTTCTCTTAGCTGGCTCCGTGGTTTTCAAGCATAGGTTAAAGAGAGACTAGCTGCTACTCACGTAGGTTTGCAGGATGTGGTGTTTCAGATGTAGGGGTCAATCGGGTTCTTTTTGGGATGAGGTCAGTGGCGGATCAGTCTCAGCAGGAGATTCCTTGTCTCACGTGAATCTACCTACAGAGGATGATCTTAGTCTATGGGCTTCTCAGCTGAGGCCACTAATGGTTAACTCAACACTTAATTGTGAACAGAAAGTAAGGGATCTTATCTTAGATACTAGGCTTTTAATTTAAAAAAATATTTTTCTCGCCCAAGTGAAAGATGTGAAAAGGTAGACTTTCCTATTTTAAGCATTAAGAATGTGTGCTGGAAGGAAATTCACCCAGGTACCAAATATTGATATTAAGTGTTTCCCCCCCACCCTGTAGCCATATTATGAAATGATTTTTCTTTATATTTTTCTCCTCATTTACCAGGTCTTTTACATGCATTATTTTATTTTTTAAATCCACAAAAGTAGCTTCCACATTCTTTGGATACTGAACTAGAAAAATACTGGATCTCAATTTCACTGTGTGATTAATCTGATGTAGTAGAATGTGAATTCTCAAAGTACCCTCAGACATTATTGTGTATAAATTGCACCTGAGGACTTAATCAACTACAGAGACCTGGAAGCATTAAGGTGGTCTCAGGTGAAGACCAGGAATACAAATTTTTAACAAGCATCACAAATGATGCTGATGCAGGCAGGTAGGCCATGGACCACGTTTTGAGAACACAAGTCCATCATCTAGGAAAGGCTTTAGTCTATTTTTCTAACAACATTAAGAGGCAAAAAGTGTGATAACCAGCCTCTAAGCATTCTGCTGTTTGCTTGTAGGAATTATACTACTGATGCCATCTATACCTGGCAAAGATCACCAGGTTCACATATGGAAGGAACCCTTAAATTTTGAATTATTCCTGTACTTCCCACTACCATGTAGCTTGATAATCATTATTTTACGTTTATTATTTAAAAACACATATCAACCCACAGGTCCAGAAGGAGGTCTAAAAAGTCACCAATATATTATCTATTACTTAAAATATTATTTTATGGCTTTTCTTGTCACTACAATAAAGGAACATAGGAGATGCAAATGCCAGAGGGTATTTTTTCCCACCAATTAATTCATTAAATAGAAAAACGAAGTGGTTCTACCTCTATAAACACAGAACTGGGATCATACCTTAATATTATGACCAGAAATAAAATTAATCCCCACTTATTTATCAATAAAAATATCTTAATGTGCCTTCAAGATGCTTTTACAAGATTTTTCTTCCTTTTATTATTCTCTTATGTGGATTACTCACTTATAATTTATTGTGACTTTAAATCAATGCTTTTCTTCAGAGGATTTGTATTTTTAGACTAATGATAGAAACAGCCTCTGGAAATCACATTCTTTCCCTGGCCATATACTCTGCCTTTGTGTAAAGAAAGCTCTGTACCTATGTGTATGGTCAGGCCATTCAAGATGGCTGTTCCCTTGCTCTCTGTACATCCCCTGCTCCACCAGTCCAGCTTCACTCACATGACTAACCAGTCCTCTTAATTATAAAACTTAATCAGTAACTGCCTACATGCTTGCCCCCTGCCCCAGTTGCCCATTTCCCTGGTAACTGATGAGGCAACCTGATATCAATTCCCCCTATAAATGGTAGCCTCTTTCTCCCCTGGGTAGTGAAGGTTGTTGCTGTGTCCTGCCTGCCATCTGCTGTACATGGTAGGGTACAGTTTCTCCAGGACCTTTTGTTTCAGATTTGTAAGATCCCCTATCTGTTAAGACCTTGATGTCTCTGTTGCTGTTTCTGGGCTCTTTCTTTGGTCTCCAGGCTGGGCAACTACGAGGCATGCAGGCCTGCGGGGTGCAGCCCAACACTACCAATTTAGAAATGAAAAATAAGAAGAGTAACGCCAGACGAAGCCACACTGGTGCAATTCAATTACCTCCAACAAATTTAGGACATCTTTTACTCAGTATTATCAGGGCTAAGGATTTATGACAACGATATATGTATATACTGCTCGTTTGGTTGTTGTAGAGTAACAAGTGGACAGTCATTTCTTCATATCAATCCAGGTAAAAAGAGATTTATGTTCATTCATTTAAAAATATTTACTGAGTACTGTGTTCCAGTACAATATTCTAGAGCAAGGGTTGGCAAACTACAGCCACAGGCCAAATCTGGCTAGCTGACTGTTCTTTGTAAATAAAGTTTTATTAGAACACAACTATGTCCATACATGTACATATTGTCTGTGGTGGCTTTCATGCTACAATGGCAGAGTTGAGTAGTTGTGACAGGAAGACCATGGCCTACAAATCCTCAAGTATCTACTATGTGGCCCTTAACAAAAAAAAGTGTGCCAATTCCTGTTGACTCTAGATGTTATAAATAAGGCCTTGAACATGATAGGTCCTTTTCTTTCATGAAGCTTCTATTTTAATGGGAAGGAAGAAGACAATAAAATAATTTTAGAGAAGTGCTGTGAAGAAACATTATTATGAGAGTGTGACGTGGAGGAGGAGACACTTTAGATTGGATGGTAGGAAAGGTACCTCTAAGCCAATGATGTCTGAGTTGAGATCTCAGTGGCAGAACAAGCCAGTTATGAAGCCGTGAGAAAATCTAGGGGAAATCCTTCTAGATGAGGAAAACAGCAAATGAAAATGCTCTGAGACAGGAAAACTTGGGCCCTACCTTTGAGGACCTAGGTCCCTAGGGATCCTGGCCCTGGCAGAATGGTCTCAAGTGATGTGTACTGGTCAGTTCAAGAAACCCTACTGGGGTCATTACTTTGTACTCTTACAGCCATTTGACTGTATTTATCTAAGCACTGAAAAGGAAAAAAAAATTAACAGAAGGCTTTAATGTGATTGGTCCTTTTCAAGGAAATAGGTCAGAACTCAGAAGGAGAATGGATCATGAAGAATTTTTTGAATGAAATATTTTGGTTCTTTCACTAAACTAGATAGAATAGTACATGACAGTAATCTTGTTATAGTCTGTCCACCACTCCATAACTAGTTCCATTAAAGGTAATTTGTAATTAATTTAGTTCTACAACTACTTCAGCTTATGTCAGAATTTGACTTAACATGTTAATTCATGGACTTCCCTGGTGGTACAGTGGTTAAGAATCCGCCTGCCAATGCAGGGGACATGGGTTCGAGCCCTGGTCCGGGAAGATCCCACATGCCACGGAGCAACTAAACCCATGTGCCACAACTACTGAGCCTGTGTGCCACAACTACTGAAGCCTGCATGCCTAGAGCCCGTGCTCCACAACAAGAGAAGCTGCTGCAATGAGAAGCCCGCGCACCAGAACAGAGTAGCCCCCGCTCACCACAACTAGAGAAAGCCCGTACACAGCAATGAAGACCCAATGCAGCCAAAAATAAATAAATAAAACAAATAAATTTATTTTAAAAATGTTAATTCAGACTATCTTTACAGCTTGTGTCACATAGTAGACATTCAATCAATATTTAAGGCAGACTTGCCCCCCATCTTTTTTTTTAACCCCATGCCACCTAAGGTTTCTGTGACATTCTAATGAGTATCTCATTAGATTCAAAGGTCTTTGGAAAGTATATTATCATTGGCTAATGGAAGTGTAGTCCCTGAACAAACACTAATTTAATGATATCATTTATAGAAACAATATTGTGAAAAGATGTGGCCATTACCATTTCAAAGCCTACACTGCGCCAGCACTTTAATACGTAGTGGTCATGGTGGATGGCCTCTTTCATCGTGCAACTTTGGACTCACCCTGCTGCCCCAATCCTTGCCTCACCTCCAAACTCTCTAGCAAATAGTGCATAGTTTGGACCTTGCTAAATAAATTGCTGCTGTTGACTGTACACAATTTTATCATCCAGACTCAGCTGCATCCAGCAGCCAGACTGTCTCTTAGAACCTTAGCATGCTGTCTTGTGACAGTCCTCAGAGCATACTAATAAGTACAAAGGCCTGACCACCTTTCGAATCCCTTAAACAATTTAAAACAAACTGATGTCTGGGGAATAGGTCAATAACCTTTACTCCATTTCTGGAACAGAGAAAAAACAAATAGAAAGCACACACAAACACATGTTTTCACGAGACTAAGATACTTTACTCTGCCAGAAGATAGGTTGTGAATCAAAATTTTAAGTGTGAAATAGAGACCAAGGGAGAAGACATAATCTCAGAGGCCTCTTAACCATCGAATAAAGTCTTCAAGAAAAGAAGGCAATAGCAACTTTGAATTCTACTGTCTGCAAATGAGGAGAGCTGAGGAAATAAACTGTTAGCTTTGAAACAAAGCAGAAACTCTTGCTGCAGCCCAGCTGTGGTGGGGGGGGCGGTCGTCTCAGACACGTGGCCTTGTTAGCATCATTGGTGGATGTCTATCTGCACTCTTTTTATCTAGTGGTATATCTTGAATTTACTGACACTGAGTATCTATCCAAAGCCTAACTGAGAGAGGAAATTTTTACGGGAATTTTTCATTTTTGTAGTGTTATCTGAATAGTCTAAATCCACCCCTGCATTAAGCTAGATCTTTAGAAAGCTGAGGACGTGGACTGAATCCAATTGGCCCCCACTAAATTGTTTGACTCAAATGAACTCTGCACGATACCATCATTTTATTAAATACTGTGAGAAGCAGCCCTATGAAATATTTTGTGTTTATCTCAACGTAGCTAACTTTTAAAAATATTATTCTCCCTGCTAGAAGGGACCTGAGATAGAGATACTTAAAACTTATTTTTCTCTGGCTTTAGTATGGATGTTTGTACTAGAATAACTTTCAAGGGTTCTAGTTGCTAGAATAATCATCATAATAAATTCGAAAGAGTTAATCAAGTAGCAGATAACTTTGGGAAGGCCAAACCTCATTCACTCATTCATTCATCCATTCAACAGGTTTTTCTGAGCACTTCTCATGTGCATTTGCCACCAGTATGCCTTCTTGGGTAAAGAGTCTACCCATTTTCTTTTATTGGGTTGTTTGTTTTCTTATTATCAAGTTTTGAGAGTTCTTCATATATTCTGGATATACTGTAAGTCCTTTATCAGATGTGCATGGTGCAAATATTTTCTTGTAGTCTATGGCTTTTTTTTTTCTTAACAATGCCTTTCAAAGAGGTCTTAATTTTAATGAAGTCCAAGTTTTCCTTTTCCTTTTTTTTTTTTTTTTAATGAATTGTGCTTTTGGTGTTGTATCTAAGAAACGTTGTCTTTCTAAGATCACAAAGATTTCTCCCTATGTTTTCTTCTAGAAATTTTGTAGTGTTATGTTTTGCATTTAGGTCTATGTGATTTTCAGTTAGTTTTTGTATTTGGTGTAAGGGATGAGTCAAAATTCCTTTTTTTTTTTTTTTTTGGCATATAGATGTCCAATTGTTCCAGCACCATTTGTTGAAAATACTCTTTTCTTTTGAATTGCCTTTGCACCTTTGTCAAAAATCAACTGACCATATATGTGTGGATCTATTTCTGGGCTTTCTATTCTGTTCCATTGACGTATGTGCCTATCTTTTCAGCAATACCAGGCTGTCTTGAATACCGATTCTTTAGAGTAAGTCTTGAAATCAGGTTTTATAAGTTTTCCATTCTCTTTTTCAAAATTGTTTTCACTATTCCAGATCCTTTGCTTTCCCATATAAATTTTAGGATTAGCTTATCAACGTTCCACAAAAAAAATTCTTGCAGAAAGTTTGATTGGGATTGTGTTGAATCTATAGATCAATTTTGGGAGGGGCTTCCCTGGTGGTGCAGTGGTTGAGAATCCTCCTGCCAACGCAACGGACACGGGTTCGATCCTTGGCCTGGGAAGATCCCACATGCCACAGAGCAACTAAGCCCATGCGCCACAACTACTGAGCCTGTGCTCTAGAGCCCACGAGCTACAACTACTGAGACTGCACGCTGCAACAGCTGAAGCCCGTGCTCCGCAACAAGAGAAGCCACCGCAAGGAGAAGCCCGCGCACCGCAACAAAGAGTAGCCGCCACTCACCACAACTAGAGCAAGTCCGCGTGCAGCAACAAAGACCCAACACAGCCAAAAAAAAAATTTGAGAATTGGCATCTTAATGATATTGAGTTTTCCAATCCATAAACTACTATTCCTTTCCATGTGTTTAGATCTTCTTTGACTTCTTTCATCACTGTTTTGTAGTCTTAAGTACATCTTGTATAGATTTCATTAGATTTATACCTAAGTATTTAATGTTTTTGGTGTGATTGTAAATGATTTTTTTAAAATTTCAGTTTATGGTTGTTTGTTGCTAGTATATAGAATTATCATTGATTTGTGTACATTGACATTATATCTTGTGACCTTGCCAAACTTATTTATTCATTCTAGAAGCTTCTTTTGTACATTCTTTGAGATTTTCTATGTATATTATCATGTCATCTGTGAATAGGGACAGTTGTATTTCTTCCTTTCGCATCGGTGTGCCTTTTATTTTCTTTTTTGTATTCATTATACTGACCAGGATCTCCAATATGATATTGAATAGGGGTATGAGAGCAGACATCTGTTCCTTGTTCCTGAAATCAGGGGTAAAACTTTCAGTCTTTCACTATTAAGTACGATGATTGTTGTAGAGTTTTTTGGTAGATGTCCTTTATCAGGTTGAGCGAATTTTCTCTTTTCCTAATTTGCTGTGAGTTTTTATTTTTAATAAACAAATAAAATGTTAAATTTGGTAAGATGTTTTTGCCATATTTACTGAGCTAATCATATGTTTTTTCTTCTTTAGTCCATTGATATGGTAAATTTCATTGACTTAGCTTTGAATGTTGAATTAACATTTCATTTCCTGTATAAAGCTCACTTGGTCATGATATATTATCATTCTTTTTTTTTTTTTTTGCTTCTGTGATCTTGAGAGTTATTGTTCTGTTTTCTTATAATGTCTTTGTCTGCTTTTGGCATCAGGACAAAGCAGGCCTCAATACATGAGTTAGGAAGTCCTCCCTCCTCTTCTGTATAATGGAGAAGTTTGTGTAGAGCTGGTACCATTTATTCTTTAAAATGTTTTGTAGTACATACCATTGAACTCTTCTGAACCAGAAGCTTTCTTTCTTAGAAAAATTTAAAATATGAATTCAATTTCTTTAATAGATGTAAGATCATTCAGGTTATAAATTTCATCTTGAGTGAGCTTTGGTAATTTTTTTCTTTCAAAGAACTGGTCCATTTTGTGTAAATTGTCAAATCTGTGGCATAACCTTGTACGTCCTATTTCCTTATTGTACTTTAAATGCCTGCAGGATCTATAGTGATGTTCCCTCTTTCATTCCTAATATTGGTAATTTGAGTCCTCTCTTATATCCATGGTCAGCCTGGATGGAGGTTTATCAGTTTTACTGCCCTTTTCAAAGAATCAGCTTTGGTTTCATTGTTTGTTTTTCGGTTTTCAGTTCCATTGATTCCTGCTCTTCCTTTGTTATCTCCCTTCTTCACTTGTTTTGGGTCAGTTTACTTTCCTTTCTCCAATTTCTTAAGGTAGAAACTTAGATTATTTTTTTTTAATTTATTTATTTTATTTATTTACTTTTGGCTGCGTTGGGTCTTCGTTGCTGTGCACGGGCTTTCTCTAGTTGCAGTGAGTGGGCGCTACTCTTCGTTGCAGTGCGTGGGCTTATCATTGTGGTGGCTTCTCTTGTTGTGCAGCACGGGCTCTAGGTGCACAGGCTTTGTTAGTTGTGACTCATCGGCTCAGTAGTTGTGGCTTGCGGGCTCTAGAGTGCAGGCTCAGTAGTTGTGGCGCCCGGGCTTAGTTGCTCCATGGCATGTGGGATCTTCCTGGACCAGGGATCGAACCCATGTCCCCTGCCTTGGCAGGCAGATTCTTAACCACTGCACCACCAGGGAAGTCCCAAACTTAGATTATTGACTTAAGATTTTCTTCTTCTCTCATGTAAACATATAATGCTGTAATTTTTCCTCTAAGCATTGCTTTAACTACATCCCACATAACTTGATATGTTGTGATTTCACTTTTATTCAATTCAAAATATTTTCTACTCTCCCCATGATTTCCTCTTTTACCCATGTGTTATTTAGTAATTTTTTATTTCCAAAGATTTGGGGTTTTTCCAGATATCCCTTTGTTATGGATTTATAGTTTAATTCCGTTAAAGTTTGAAAACACGCTTTGTATGGTTTCAATTCATTTAAATTTGTGGAAGCATTTCATAATATGAATCTATTCATTGAGCCCAGATTATGTCCTATCTTGGTAAATTTCCATGTGTGCTTAAAAAGGATGTGCATTCTGTTGTTGGGTAGAATGTTGGTTTCACTCAGTGTCAGCTAAGGCAAGTTAGATCTTTTATATACTTAGGTTTCCCTAATTTTTTTTTTTGTTGTTGTTGAAGTATAGTTGATTTTCAGTACTGTGTTAGTTTCAGGTGTACAGCATAATGATATCCAGTTATCTTGAAAAAAATTATATTCCATTATCGGTTATTACAAGATATTGAATATAAGTCCCTGTGCTATATAGTAAATCCTTGTTACTTATCTGTTTTATGTATACTAGTTTGCATCTGTTAATCCCATACTCCTAATTTGTCCCTCCCTCCCTCCCTCTCCCCTTTGGTAACCATAAGTTTGTTCTCTATGCCTATGAGTCTGCTTCTATTTTGTATATAGATTCATTTGTGTTATTTTTTAGATTCCACATATAAGTGATATCATATAGTACTTGTCTTTGTCTGACTTACTTCAGGTTGCTCTAATCTTTAGTTAATCACAGGCTATCTTCAAATAATATACTGCTTCTCATATAATACAAGAATGTTATGAGAGTATATTTCCAATTCCCTGCTTCTACCTTTTGTGCTGTTGTTGGCATATATTTTTTCTTTATATATACCATAATACTAAAATTCTACAATTCATTGCTACTATTTTTGCTTTAGATAGTTATCTTTTAGAGCAATTAAAAACAAATATCTTTTCAAAGGAGGCAAGACTATACAATGAAGAAAAGACGGTCTCTTCAATAAGTGCTGTTGGGAAAACTGGACGGCTATGCATAAAAAAATGAAATTAGAACATTCTCTAATACCATGCACAAAAATAAACTCAAAATGGATTAAAGATCTAAATGTAAAATCGGAAATCATAAAACTCCTAGAGGAAAACATAAGCAGAACACTCTTTGACATAAACTATAGCAATATTTTTTTGGATTTGTCTCCTAAAGGAAAGGAAATAAAAGCAAAAATAAACAAATGGGACCTAATTAAACTTAAAAGCTTTTGCACAGCGAAGGAAACCATCGACAAAACAAAAAGACAACCAACTGAATGGAAGAAAATATTTGCAAATTATGTGACTGATAAGGAGTTAATATCGAACACATATAAACAGTTTATACAACTCAACATCAAAAAAAAAAAAACGCAATTCAAAAATGGGTGGAAGAACTCAATAGACATTTTTCCAAAGAAGACATACAGATGGTCAATAGGCACATGAAATGATGCTTGATATCATTAATCATCAGAGAAAGGCAAATTAAAACCACAATGAGATATCACCTCAAACTGGTCAGAATGGCCATCATCAAAAAGAACACAAATAACAAATGTTGGTGAGGGTGTGGAGAAAAGGGAACCCTCCTGCACCATTGTGGGAATGTAAACTGGTGCAGCCACTGTAGAAAACAGTACGGAGGTTTCTTAAAAAACTAAAAATAGGACTACCATATGACCCAGCAATTCCACTCCTGGGTATCTATCTGAAAAAACAAAAACACTAATTCAAAAAGATACATGCATCCCAATGTTCATAGCAGCATTACTTACAGTTGTCAAGATATGGAAGTAACCTAAGTGTCCATCAACAGATGAATGGATAGAGAATATGTGATATGTAGTATTCTACTCAGTCATAAAAAAAGAACAAAATTTTGCCATTTGCAGCAACATGAATAGACTTGGAGGGCATTATGCTAAGTCAGTCAGACAGAGAAAGAGAAATACTGTATGATATCACTTATATGTGGAATCTAAAAAATACAACAAACTAGTGAATATAACAAAGAAGCTCACTCACAGATATGGAGAACAAACTAGTGGTTACCAGTAGAGAGAGGGAAGGGGAGGGGCAATATAGGGGGAGAGGATTAAGAGGTACAAACGATTATGTATAAAATAAGCTACAAGGATAAACTGTACAACATGGGGAATAGAGTCAATATTTTATAATAACTATAAATGGAGTGTAGCCTTTAAAATTGTGAATCACAAAAACAGAAACATAGATCAATGGAACAGGAAAGAAAGCCCAGAGATAAACCCACGCACATGTGGTCACCTTATCTTTGATAAAGGAGGCAGGAATGTACAGTGGAGAAAGGACAGCCTCTTCAGTAAGTGGTGCTGGGAAAACTGGACAGGAACATGTAAAAGTATGAGATTAGATCACTCCCTAACACCATACACAAAAATAAGCTCAAAATGGATTAAAGACCTAAACATAAGGCCAGAAACTATCAAACTCTTAGAGGAAAACATAGGCAGGACACTCTATGACATAAATCACAGCAAGGTCCTTTTTGACCCACCTCCTAGAGAAATGGAAATAAAAACAAAAATAAACAAATGGGACCTAATGAAACTTCAAAGCTTTTGCTCAGCAAAGGAAACCATAAACAAGACCAAAAGACAACCCTCAGAATGCGAGAAAGTATTTGCAAATGAAGCAACTGACAAAGGATTAATCTCCAAAATTTATAAGCAGCTCATGCAGCTTAATAACAAAAAAACAAACAACCCAATCCAAAAATGGGCAGAAGACCTACATAGACATTTCTCCAAAGAAGATATACAGATTGCCAACAAACACATGAAAGAATGCTCAACATCACTAATCATTAGAGAAATGCAAATCAAAACTACAATGAGATATCATCTCACACCAGTCAGAATGGCCATCATCAAAAAATCTAGAAACAATAAATGCTGGAGAGGGTGTGGAGAAAAGGGAACCCTCTTACACTGTTGGTGGGAATGTAAATTGATACAGCCACTGTGGAGAACAATATGGAGGTTCCTTAAAAAATTACAAATAGAACTACCATATGACCCAGCAATCCCACTACTGGGCATATACCCTGAGAAAACCATAATTCAAAAAGAGTCATGTACCAAAATGTTCATTGCAGCTCTATTTACAATAGCCCAGAGATGGAAACAACCTAAGTGTCCATCATCGGATGAATGGATAAAGATGATGTGGCACATATATACAATGGAATATTACTCAGCCATAAAAAGAAACGAAATTGAGCTATTTGTAATGAGGTGGATAGACCTCAAGTCTGTCATACAGAGTGAAGTAAGTCAGAAAGAGAGAGACAAATACCGTATGCTAACATATATATATGGAATTTAAGGGAAAAAATGTCATGAAAAACCTAGGGGTGAAACAGGAATAAAGACACAGACTTACTAGAGAATGGACTTGAGGATATGGGGAGGGGGAAGGGTAAGCTGTGACAAAGCGAGAGAGAGGCATGGACATATATACACTACCAAACGTAAGGCAGATAGCTAGTGGGAAGCAGCTGCATAGCACAGGGAGATCAGCTCGGTGCTTTGTGACCGCCTTGACGGGTGAGATAGGGAGGGTGGGAGGGAGGGAGATGCAAGCGGGAAGAGATATGGGAACATATGTATATATATAACTGATTCATTTTGTTGTGAAGCTGAAACTAACATACCATTGTAAAGCAATTATACTCCAATAAAGATGTTAAAATAAAAAAAATAAATAAAAAAATAAAATAAAAAATAAAATTGTGAATCACTATATTGTACACCTGTAGCTTATGTGATATTGTACATCAACTATATTTCAATTTAAAAATGTCTTTTATATCTTACTTTCAGTTGAACCGTTTCTGGAGATCTTCATTTCTTTGTGTGGAGCCTACTTTCTGTCTACCAGCATATTCCTCTGCCTGTAGAGTTTCCTTGATCTTTTCTTGTGGTATAGATGTTCTGGTAATAAATTCTCTGTTTTTGTTTGCTTCATGTTTATGTGAGATTTTAAATACTTTACCTGAGGTAAATATGTGTCTAAAGATGAATGCCATCGATTCCTTTTTTTTCCTGTAAGCACATCAAGGAGTGAAATCTATTCCCCTCCCCTTAAACCTGGGCTCGTCTTCTGACTCTCAGAATGAAGTAATCAGAAGTAATCATGTGCCCATTCTGAGTCCAGCCAGCCTATAAGAGGTTTGGCAGCTTCTGCATTTGCTTTAAGAAGTCAGCCACCTGGGTATACAGAAGCTCCAGCGTACTACTGAATTATGAGACCCCATGTGAAGAGAAAAAAGCCACATGGGGGAACACCAAGCACCAGATGTGTAAGTGAAGCCCTCCTGGACATTCCGTCCCAGCCCAGCTACCTGCTAAATGATGTTGAGAGAGGGACCTCAGCTGATTCGACCGACACAGAGCAAATTCCCTTATCCCTGCCCAGATTCCAAACCCTACCACATGGTGAGAACAAGTGAGAGGTTTAGTCCATTTTAAAGATGTTTTTACTTTCCCCACAGAAGATACACCCCCTTGTTGTTCGCACCCAGATAGAACTCTTCCCCCTCCACTGATATGCCACTGAATAAGAGTGAAAAAACTTGAAATTGCATAGCTCTAGTTCGCCTACTTTCTAGTAATTCCAGATAATTAGGTGTCCACTAGCTGATTGCTTGGACCAGCAACAGTAATTTTTCTATGTACATTCAACTATCAGTTTCATTAAATATAGTTTACACCTCCTCTGCAATTACACTTGCCAAGACTTCAGATATTCAGGATCTACTCTTCAGTTGGGAAAAAAAATCTTGCACTTTTTCCTTCATTCAAATGTTAAAATGCGTTGTGGCAGAAGAGAGAAGATTGTTTTAGCCTTTGTTGAAATCGAGTCATTGCTCTTCGGCCGCAAGCCTTTGTGTACACGGAGGCCAGAGCATTGTGTCTGGACTCGGTGAGCGGAGACTCTCTCCTGAGATGGAATCAGAAGCCCGCCCTTCAGCCTCAGGAGAAAACAAAACTGGCTGCGATAATGTGTCCTTGAATGTGACTGTCTAGGAATTTTCACTGTTTCTATTTATTTTCTTTAGCTTCCTCTCAAGGTTTCAAGAGAAAGCTCCCCATTATCAGTGTGAAGAAGCACATAAGCATACATGCCTCACCCACCTGCATCCTTTCTACCGAGTAACGGAAATGTCTTCCTTAGGCTATAGCTGGTAGATAGAGTAACAGAGAGAAAGATGACTTCCTGAAATACGTACAAAAATGAAATACCCGCTATCAGGCAGTCTTGACTAAGGCTACGAAAGATCCAGTCATTGTACTTCGGATGGAATAAATAAGGGTTTTGATTTTTGGACGCTTGTTTGTCTTGCTACTGACCACTGTTTATCATTATTCACATCCACCTACACCCCCAGTTGCTGTGAGCCCTGGCTTCAGGTAGCCGAGTATGTTTCAGGACTCACTCTAGCCTGGAGAGCCTTGCTGACTTGCTGAGAGTCACACCCCCTCTTTTGCCCAGGTTGTGCCCACGTCCAGTGAGTGGTCACGTGTGACCAGAAAGGCCCAGTTCCCTCGACCTAATTCAGGATGACGCTGAAGGGCTATCCCACCCCCAGAGCCCCTGTAGGACCCAATGAGTCCTTTCCCTATGGCCTCATCCTGCTTCCTTCCCTCCCTCACAGATGTCGATCCCAAGAGCTCTCCCAGGAAATTTTCTCCATCTTCTGCTTCCCAAGGGGAAACTGACCCATGACAAATCTATTCAGGTAGCTGAATATTTATGGAAAACTAATTTCAAATGAGTGGAATTTCCATGCACCCACTACCCAGCTTCAGTTATCAACTAACAGCCAATTTCATTTCACCTAAACCCTCATTTGCTTCCTCCAGTCCCACCCTAGCTTATTTTGAAGCAAAGCCCAGAAATAGTAAATTATAATCTGTGAATGTATCTCTAAAAGATGACTCTTCTTTTTAAAAACTGTAACTGCAATACCATTGTCACATCTTAAAAAATTAACAGTAATTCCTTAATACCAACAAAGCCAGTGTTCAGTTAGTGTCCATCAGTATCTATATAAGGTCCCCTAAATTGTAACTGATTGATACATCTTTGAATTTTCTTTTGGTCTATAGGTTCTCTTTCTAGCCCTCATCAGTTTTTTTTTTAATATATATTTTAAATTTTATTTATTTATTATTTTTGGCTGCGTTGGGTCTTCGTTGCTGTGTGCGGGCTTTCTCTAGTTGTGGCGAGAGGGGGCTACTCTTCGTTGCGGTGCAAGGGCTTCTCATTGCGGTGGCTTCTCTTGCTGCGGAGCACGGGCTCTAGGCGTGAGGGCTTCAATAGTTGTGGCACGCGGGCTCAGTAGTTTTGGCTCGCAAAACTAGAGCGCAAGCTCAGAAGTTGTGGTGCACAGGCTTAGTTGCTCTGCGACATGTGGCATCTTCCCGGACCAGGGCTCAAACCCGTGTCCCCTGCACTGGCAGGCGGATTCTTAACCACTGCGCCACCAGGGAAGCCCCCTCAACAGTTTTTAAACAGTATACTTTTTGACATTTAGGATTACCATGCTTGGAGTCACAAGAGCTTGTGGTCACGCTTATGATACTAACAATGGCTGCCTTTTACGGCCTTTATATGAGCCAGGCGCTGTGGCAAGTGCTTTGCATATTATTTCATTTAATCCTTAAAGCAATCTGGCAAGTTAGGTATTATCAGCCCCAATTTACAGAGGGAAAGCTGAGGGTTAGAGAGATGAAGTAATTTGCCTGGGGATGCCCAGTTAATAAGAAACAGCTGAGATCCCAAACCACATTATTCTGACTCCAAAGTCCATGTTCTTAACCTCTAGGCTATACTGCCTGGGGTTTTAAAGCATTAGGAGAAACCAATGCCACTCTGAATGTGGGCTTTATTATTCTTATATTTCTTAGGTTGACAAAGGAAATTGACCATCATAAAATGTCCATGTAGTTGATCTAAACCAACAGACATGTACTGAGTACCTTCCGTGTACATAGAACTGGGTAGGAGCTGGGTGGAATCAACAGATAAACAACATTTGATCCCTGCCTTCCAAATGCTCCCAATCCAGAGACTGGTGTGAAGGGAGGGAGACAGATAACACAGGCAGATGCAACGCAAAGGGGACCGTGGTGTGTGCTCTCAAAGAGCTACCGATGAAAAGTAATGCAGAACAGAGAAGAAGAATTCTAAATTGAAAAAGCTTTTGGAGAGCATGGGAGCTGCAAGGCTTTTGAATGGAGAATAGGATACTAGGTTTAAGATAAAGTTTAGGTGCACGGGGAGTGAAGATGACAAGCATTACGGTGTAATACCACAGCCTGATGACATTTATTTGGGGCTGCTGTTTCCCCCTGTTGATTTTATGGAAATACACAAAGCGTCCCTCTAGCTTCTCTACAACTTAGCACCTTGCACGACAGGTGGATGGGAACTAACTCCAGGCAGGATCCAGGCTGAGGTGGCAATAGTAGGGCTGTATTGACCATCCGTATTAGCTGCCGACGATCTCTTTGCTGGTCCCTTTAAAAAAGCCCAGATTGTCTTTGGATTACTAGTGGCCATGGCTCCTGTGACCCTTGCTGCCACTTACCTCATCAGCCTGCTTCTGACCTAAAGCATCCTTGGGCTTTGTTGAGGTCAGGCAACTTGCCAGCTCAACGTTGGCAGGAGAGCCTCAGTGCCCGAGATAACCAGCTTTGTGCCTCTCTGATTACAACCTGATTACAACCCTGGATTGTTCTTGGTGAGGTATGACAGCTATCACTGCCAGAGGCGGTCAGACCCGGCGCTTAGTGGCAGATCCACCTGAGATTCCTTCTCGGTCTGTTCCATTAAGAAAGGAAGCTCTTCTTTCCAGGACTTGGAAGGACTACTTCATTTTACATCTTTATTAGAGAAATCTGTTTCTCTGGCTTGACGAGGTTAAGCAAAAAGGGATTGCTGAGCACCAAATTTTTCATTTCTATTTTGACAAGGCAACATGGAGGAAATTACCCTTGTATTTGATTTAATATTAAAAATTTCACATTTTAAAAACTTTGGTTCTTAAGACCTCCTATGCCCATATTCCACAAGACTAGCCCTTTTTACGTATATTTTCTATAGGAACCTGACAACCAAGACTGAAAAGGCAAATCTATTATTCAACTAAACAAACTTTTGCTAAGCTTCACTTAGCAAAAGTGCCGAATTTATATTTTAGCGCCCTCTGCTGGAGAAATTGCGTGCATTTCTGATAAATACAGGTGATTCCGGCCAATGTGATCTTTTTGACTTGTGCTTTTCAAATATAGGTTCTGGAGGATGTATTATTTATAGTCTGTACTAAAAGAAGTTTCTCCTTTAAACAAATGCCTCTGACAAACTAACCGACTGCCAGTGGTATTTGTCTCCTGCAAATCCCATAGGGGGAAAAATAGAAATGTACATGGAGTCATTAATGTGTATATAATTTACACATTCACAAAGTAAAAATACACTTTGTGAAAATCAGAAATTTGTAATATTTAATTTTTGTCACTTAAATTACAGTGTGTCTTGGGGCGGTCCTCTTTGGGTTGATCTTGTTTGGATCTCTTGGACCCAGTCTAACAGGAAGGGAGGTTTAGAGTAGATCCATAGATATCAAAGTTTTTGTTTGAAATCCACAGTAAGAAATATATTTCAGGTTATGATCCTGTCCATAAATAAAATTTTCATAAATAAGACAATACCTTTACTCTGTGAAATGTACTCTAATATTTCTTTTTTCTATTGCAATCCATCTAGAAAAAAATACTTTTCACAATTCATGAATGCATGGTGACCTGAAGCTAGAAAAATCTGAACTCGAGGACCCTTTCAGCTTCTTTTCTGTCTTTTAATTTTTCATCGCTATTCATCAACAAAATGGCATGAGACGTTCAAGCGTGGGGCAGAGCTTAGGCCTAGGACCTTTGTGGAAGGGGAGAGGCAGCAGGTGGAAAGGAGGGCCTGGAGTGTGGAGTTCTGGAGTTTGGAGGTAAGGCCCACAGTGAGGGTGTGTGGGTGGGGCTTAGGCCCAGTTGGAGGGGGTCTCAGAGGGGGTCTCCGAGGGTAGAGGTGGGGCCCTGGTTGGGGGCTAGGGGTGGGGCTCTGCGCGGCAGGACGGAGGCTCCGAGGGCAGAGGAGTAGGCCTGGGAGCCCAAGAGGCTCCCCGGTGCCCAAGTGGCCAGGGAGAGCACTGGCCACGCTCCTTCCTGTTCCTCTGCCCCCAAAAGTTCTCCCCCTGTCGCTGCTGGACCCCTAACCGGGTTGGGTCCTGCTGCTGTAGGAACTCCTCCCCTCCCCCAGCCGCCTCTCAGGGGTGCCGGTCCCGGAGGTCCGGCCTTTACTTTTGTTCCCCCTTCCCTCCCTCCCACTCCCTCAGGACCTCCGCCGCTGGAGGGGGCCTCGGTGGGTAGAGGATCAGGGCCGGGATCTCAGCAGGTTCCCGGGGGCCCAAGTGGGCAGGGGAAACCTGGCCACGCTCCCTTTTGATCCTCTGCCCTCCCAGTGATTCCCCAATTTCCCCCTTCGGGCGTGGGATCCCTTCCCCTCCCCCAGCCGCCCCTCAGGGGCTCCGGTCCTGTCCCGCCTCCACTTCTCCTCCCCCCTCACTCCCCCCACGTCCCATGTCCAACCCGGTCGCTGCGTGTCCTCCCGTCCCCTTAAGTGTCCGTGGTCCCCCACTGGTGACTGGTAGCTGCCCCACTGTGAGGAGAGGTGAATTCCGCATCCTCCTAGTATGCCATCTTGACTCTGTCCCCGTAAGTTACTTTATTTTTCTCCCAATCTACTACATAACTGCATGATTGATTCTTAGAGTTTTATGGAGGCAAGTGGAAGTATTTTTTTCCCCTGTAAGCACTTAACTCTCACTTAAACAGCCAGAAGAACCACAGTGGTTAAGAGCGTGGACTTGGGGCTGACTGACTGGGTCTGCATCTGGTTCTCCCATTACTAGTTATGTAACTTTGGTCTGGTTACTTAACCTCTTGTGCCTCAGCTTCCTCATCTATAAAATGGGAATAATAATAGTTCCTACCTAATAGCATTGAGGTGAAGATTAAATGAGTTAATACAGTAGATAAGCACAACAGGAGTGTTACTAGCTGCTGTTAGCCAGACTTCAACTAAGTGACAATGTAACATTCGAGCCTAACTTTACATTTTCGTGATGATGTAGGAAAGTACTGTATTGATAAGTACTTTCAAAAGAGTGGCTTTAAAGTAGTGGCTTGAGCTACAATATTAAGTCCAATAAAAGTGTTTTTAATAGTCCCCAAAGGCACTTTGCCCTAGTCCTGATTCAGATAGACCTGCAGTAACTGATTCAACTGATTAACATACTACAACTATACCAGGGGGAAAAATTCTAACAGAAATTAAAATTTTATACTAGAATACAAAGATCCAGCAAAATACCACATTTCCCTAGAAATGTAAGAATCGGGGCTTTATTGTTCAAACTGAAGGAGGTAGACTTCATTCTTTGTATCATCAAGGAAAGCATGACATGATTTAGGAATTTCTTTTCTCTTAGAGAACTTTTCCCCCCCTCTGTGATATTACCCAGTTTTTTGGCAGGCAGAAGAAATAAGCTAGGTTGGGCTGTTAAAGGAAAGAAACATGATATCTGTTATGGGCTAAATGATTGTGTTTCATATGTTGAAACCCTAACTCCCAGTATCATGGTATTAAGAGATGGGTCCTTTGGAAGGTAATTAGGTCATGAGGGTAGAGCCCTCATCAGTGGGATTAGTGGCCTTGTAAAAGGGACCCCAGAGAGCTCTCTTTCTTTTTCTGCTATGTGAGGACAAAACAAGGGGGTGAACCAGGAAGTGCTTTTTCACCAGACACTGAATCTCTTGCTGCCTTGATCTTGGACTTCCCTGCCTCCAGACTGTGGGAAATAAATGTTTGCTGTTTAAGCCACTCAGTCTCCTGTGTTTTTCTTATAGCAGCCCAAACAAACTAAGACCACATCCATTATAAATGTTCAACCTATTAAACTGTGAAAATAATAGTATAGCTATCTTTTACAGTTCTAAATTGTTTAGCCTTTCTTTAAAAACAAAAACTAGCTAATTAGCCTAAACAGCTACAACATAAACTTTTATACATATGGTCTAAAAGCAAATATTCTATCTGTCATGGGAATAATTAGACCAAGAAAGGAAATGAGTATCAGCCATGTGTGCATCCTGCTCATGACAAGCTGCTGCTGTCTGGGTAGATAAAAATCTATTGCTATAGTTAGCTGTTTAATTTGCCATAGGGAAACTGGCGTGTATTCAGTGCCTAACTGTAATTGAACTAAACCACTTCTAAGACCTATACCATATTTATGTGGGTTTGCATGAGGTAAGGATGAGAACAGAGGACAGTGTATTTGGAACACAGATATTTTTCCAGGGCTTTCGCTGGCTATGCAGTGCTTAAGGCTCCACGCTTCCACTGCAGGGGTTGCGGGTTTGATCCTTGGTTGGGGAACTGAGACCCTGCAAGCTGCCTGGCACGGCCAAAAAAAAGATATTTTTCCAAATAAGGTCCAAAAGGAACTGTTGAATTCTTTCTTTTCCCTGGCTTCTCACAAAGAGCTGGTTAGTCACAAAGCTTGCCCTTCTTAGTGACGTCTCTTGAACCCCTCCTCTCCTATCCATCCCTCTGTCCTCCCCATGCCCTTGCCTATGGACTTCATTTGCCCACGTCTGTATCCCCGAAGCCTCCTCTAGGTGGCCTTGAGACTCGTAAGTGAAGCAAAACTTCTCCTCTACTCTCTTAGGTCTCTGGCTGGGCCTAAGAATTAAATGGACATAAGACAGATGAACAGGAGAAAAAGCATACAAACCTTATATAGTAATTTTTACATGTACATGGGAGCCTTCACAAGAGTAACAGAGACCCAAAGAAGCAGTTAAGGTCCAAGCTTATACACTAGGTTGGACAAACAGTAGTGAACTGTTTGTTTGAGACGAGACTAAGGGGTTTGAACTAGGGCAGTTAATCGGAGAGAAGTGGCTGGGAAGATAGGGGTTATTTAGACCAAGTTTTTTTGCACGGATTTCTCTCGGCCATGACTTCCTGTCTCCAGTGATGAGAAGGCTTTTTTCCTCTGGTACAGGGAGGGCACCTATCACAGGAGAATTTTATTTCCTGCTTTCAGGAAGAAAAAGGAAGGTCAAAGTGACCTTTTTACATGTGCTGTTTCTCAAGTGCCTTTAACTCAAAATATCAATATGCCAATGTGGCAAATTTTGGGGTGATGCACTCGGAACCCCTATAAGACCTGAGGTTTTTCCAACAGATCTTCAACTCCACTGCTAGACCTAACTTTTTTTTTTTCAAAGTTTCTTCTTTTTTTCAAGCCCAGTCTCTCTTTTTTTTCCATTAATTTATGCATTTGGAAGCAATTACTGAGAGACTAGCATGTAAGTATCTGCACGCAGGGAACACAAATGTCAAGGCCTTTGCCTTGAAAAAAAACAATTTAGTGGGAGAGACAGAAAAAATTGAGAGACTACTGAATGATGAATACATAATCAACGTGAATACGTGATCTAGGTATACCATAATAGAAAGCTTGATAAATCACCCCTGTGCAATAAAGATTTCACAGAAGCAATACGTTCAAGGAGTTTTAAATAATGAGTTTGTCAGGAAGACAATTTTTCAACAAATGTGCATCACACTCAAAATCAGAAAAAAAGAGATAAAGAGTCATTATTTCAAGATCAAGCCCAATCTTTTAAAAATACTTTTCTGATCTCGTCATCCTCTCTTCTTAGACATTCCTCAATCCTTCAGCTTTCACCTTCCCAAATTTGCAGACGGCTACTTGAGCCCTGACTGCTCTCTTGAACGACTTCCAGCTACCCAGTGAGATCACTGCTGAACATCTTTGTCCAGGTGTCCAACCACCGTCGTCCAAATCCAGCAAGGCAGACGTTACCTTATTCCCCAGGTCAAAAATTTCTGTCCAGGGCCCTGACTTTCATTCAGTCAATTTAGGCTAATGATTTGGACGTTGTCATTGGTTCTTTCCATGTCCTCCTCAGCACAGACAACTCGTGTGTCTGTGTCCATCGTGCTCTCCCTCCTGCCCTTCCTTTGTCACACCCTAGGTTCCGTTCTTGTGGCTTTTGGCCCAGATGAGTGGAATGTGCAGTCTGATACACTGAGAACATAAAAAGACAATATGAGAAAGCATATATGTTTATTTTAAAAGGTAAAAATGTAAACTTTCCGGCTTCCCTGGTGGCGCAGTGGTTGAGAGTCCACCTGCCGATGCAGGGGACACGGGTTCGTGCCCCGGTCCGGGAAGATCCCACATGCCGCGGAGTGGCTGGGCCCGTGAGCCATGGCCGCTGAGCCTGCGCATCCGGAGCCTGTGCTCCACAACGGGAGAGGCCACAGCAGTGAGAGGCCTGCGTACGGCAAAAAAAAAAAAAAAAAATGTAAACTTTCGTAATATTCACTGGGATCCTCATTTGGTTCTTATGTTATACGGTCACATATCAAATAGAATAATAGGAAATATCCTGAGAGCATAGTCAGAACCCCACTTTCCGAGTATCTCTATGCATTGCTCTTTCCTTGCTATGACTTGTTTTCGATGGGCTTCATTTTGTAAAAGCAAGACTTTAAAATAATAGGCCATCATTACAATGGCCAGGCAAACCTTTTGTACCGCACATAAGTTTTCTGGTTTTCTCTTGGCAAAGATTGTAAAGACACGTTATGCATTTTTTTTTTTTTCTCTTAAATGATGATGTCAGGGAAGTGCAGAGCCGCTTCGCGAAGTGAGGGCGGCCGCGCTCGTTGTGGGTGGGCGCGCGGCCGACATGGCGCCCTCCGGGAGTCTCAGGATCCCCGTGGCAGTGCTGCTGCTGTTGCTTTGGGGGGCTCCCTGGACCCACGGGCGGCGGAGCGACGTGCGGATCATCACGGACGAGAACTGGAGAGAGTTGCTGGAAGGAGAGTGGATGATAGAATTTTATGCTCCATGGTGTCCTGCTTGTCAGAATCTTCAACCAGAATGGGAAAGTTTTGCCGAATGGGGAGAAGATCTTGAGGTTAATGTTGCAAAAGTAGATGTCACAGAGCAGCCAGTTTTTAAAAACAGAACTGTCTTCAGCTGGTTAGGCTGACTTACCCACCTCCCTGATGGGGGCTCAGTGTGAAGTGCCGCAGAAAGTGGATTCCCTGGTTGGGCCCCAGACTAGTATGTAAGACGTCTGTGAGAAGCCCTAGAACATTGTGGCTCAGGTGGACATTGGTTAACCCAGCATTTGCATCTGTACCAAGCTTCAGAATAAGGAGCATGTGGTTGAGGTTCTTTATAGAGTCAAGGTCACATTCCCTGTGACTAAGCGGACGATTTATCATAAGTGCTCTTCCTACTGTTTATCATTGTAAAAATGGTGAATTTAGGCGCTATCAGGGCCCAAGGACTAAGAAGGACTTCATAAACTTTATAAGTGAAAAAGAGTGGAAGAGTATTGAACCTGTTTCATCATGGGTTGGTCCAGGTTCTGTTTTGATGAGTAGTATGTCAGCACTCTTTCAGCTGTCTATGTGGATCAGGACTTACCATAACTATTTTATTGAAGACCTTGGATTACCGGTTTGGGGATCATATACAGTGTTTGCTTTAGCAACTCTGCTTTCGGGACTATTATTAGGACTTTGCATGATATTTGTGGCAGATTGCCTTTGTCCTTCAAAAAGGCGCAGACCACAGCCATACCCTTCCAAAAAATTATTACTAGAATCTTCTCAACCTCTGAAAAAAGTGGAGGAAGAACAAGAGGCTGCTGAAGAAGATGTTTCAGAAGAGGAACCTGAAAGCAAAGAAGGAATAAACACAGAGTTTGCACAAAATGCCATAAGACAACGTTCTGTGGCTCCTTCATTGGCCACAGATAAATCTAGTTAATTTGTACAAGTATATTCATATGATTTTGACAAAAACAGAAGATTGATCATTTCTTTTGGTTTGAAGTGAACTGTGACTTGCTTGTACATTGCAGGGTTCAGTCTAGATTGTCATTAGGTTGAACAGTCTACCTTCAGAAAATAAAAGTAGCATTATTTGAAAAATCAGGATTTGAGAACAGTATGGTGGTTCAAACAGTAGTTTAATTTTTGAAAAATCTGGTGCCAAGCAATAAGATTTCTGTATGTTTGTTTCATAATAACCTTTTCAAGTCTGAGTTGAAAAATTACATTTCCCAAGTATTGCATTATTGAGGTATTTAAGGAGATTACTTTAGAGAAAAAGATTTCTCATTTGATATAATTTTTCTCAGTTTCACTGTGTGAAAAAAAGAACATATTTCCCATAAATGGGAACTTTGCCCATTGTCTCAAGAAATGTGTATTTCAGTGACAACTGTGAGGTCCTTTTAGAGGTAAATTCCAAAATTTAGTCATAGCTTTAGAGTATGCAACTAATAAAAGCTACCTTACTTTAGTTACAGTTTTCTACATATGATAATACAGGATATGTTTAGGAAGATTTTATAAGCCCATGATGTTGTCTTGATTCCTATAAAAGGTTGGTTGCCTTTTTGTTCTCCTCTGTTCAGTGTATGATTTGTATTTTTCTTACCATGAGTTACATTTTTCATTTTCCAAATTGGATAATTTCCTGGAAATGTTTTTCATGTTTTAATAAATTGTTTCAAACTGAAAAAAAAAAAAAAAAAAAAAAAAAAAAAAAAAAAAAAAAAAAAATGATGATGTCACAGTTTGGGTCCCTGGGAAGAAAATTCTGAGACACAGCCTGCAGGACACGTAGGAGTGCAAGCCTCTGGTTTCCACAAGAGTAGAAGGAAGGGGAAGAAGGAAGCGGGACTGAGCAGAGGGCGAAGCTGAGCTGCATTGCAGGCAGAAGACCCCTCGGCTGGAATACTCCTTCTGAGTTGTCCTGAGTTGGGCTCAGACAGCCAGATCTTTATATTCCTGTGTGGGTCATTCCCTTGGATGGAGGTCGCCCCAGGCAATCCCTGAAGTGCCACCAGCGCTCCCTACAGCCGAAGCCACTGTCCGACATCCGGGGAGGATGCTTACGGGTGGTGGATCACAGTGTCCACCTAGAGGACGACTATACAAAGTTTGCTGGACTTTTCTGCAGCAAAATGATGGAATGACTGTCACGTAGTACGTAGCAGACAGTTTGGAAAAATAGCCACATTTAATCTGTTTCGTCAAAATAAATGTCTTAACAATAAACAAGAAAGTTGTTGCTTTTAAAAGAAACATCTTATAGAGAGAATATTTTGAAAACATGTCCACTGTTATACAACTAAATTGTCCAAAACTACACAATTCTGTCTCCTATCTGCACACAAACTTGGAACCAGAATTATTTCACTTGTTTAAAAATTTCCCACACAAAGAGTTCCCATTAACCTATTCATGAAAATAACAAAAATGCAACATCTTCCAATGAGTGTCCAAGAAAACTAACATCAAAAAGATGGTATTAACAATTTACTAGATGAAGATCAACACCAATCTTTGGATAGTAAGTGGGTGGGATTAAGAAATGTGTGTCACAACTCAGAAAGTCAGCTGGGGGCGCTCTGCTTTCATCTGGGTCTCAGACGTTTGGAAGGATCTTTTGCAATTATGACAAACATTAAAATTAATTATGGGACCGCCCTAGTGGTCTAGTGGTTAAGACTCCGTGCTTCCACTGCAGGGGGCATGGGTTCAATCCCTGGTCAGGGAACCAACATCCTGCATGCCATGAGGCCCGGCCCCGAAAGATAAATAAAGTAAAATTAATTATTGAGATAAACCAATCAGGCTGTGGGGCTGCTGACTCTCAAAGTGTTCATCATTTTCAAAAGATTTTTTTTTTTAAAATAATGAAGACTGTATGGTAATTACTATGGGTTGAATCGTGTCCCAGGAAAAGTTGAAATCCTCATCTCCAGTACCTCAACACGAAGTTATCCGGAAATAGGGTCGCTGTAGATATAATTAGTTAAATTAATGACTGGTATCCTTATGAGAAGAGAAGGCAGAGATAGGATTTATGCTGCCACATAAATAAAAGCTGGAAGAGAATCCTCCCCTTGAAGCTTCCCAGGAGCCATGGCCCTGCCGACATTTTGACTTTGCATTTCTGACCGCCACGACTGTCAGAGAATGCATTTCAGTCATTTCAAGCTACCCAGTTTGTGATACTTCATTATAGCAGCTGTAGAAAACTAAAGTGTTGTTAAAACCTTTTCCTACCGTTAAAAATAAAATTTTAAAAACTCAAATATTTTATTGCATCTCTATCTCATTTTTGTAAGCGAATAAATATGTATTAAAGGTGTGTGCTCAATTCTATTTTTAAAACTAAGAATGGCAAGCAATAAAAAAAATGTTTGCGTATGTGCTGGAAATTGTGTTTGAAAAGTTATTTGTAGAAATAATTTGAGGCCTTGGATGTTGAGTCTCTTAATTTGTTTCTGCCAGGCCTCAGGGCTGTAGTAATCCAGGATTCCCCTAATCCAATTTCAGGATTTGTGCTTTTCTGGGTCAGCAAGATCAGACAAAGCTGACCTAGCCTGCAGGTTTATTTTTCATTCCCTCCCTCTCCTGTGATGCAAACTTTCGGTGTGTCAGCCCCATGCGGCTGGTTGTCTCCCAGGGTCCTGAGCCCGAAGCCCCCAGAGCTTGGGAGGCACTTCTCAGCCTGCTCTTCAGACCTTCCAGTCCCCGCTCCCCGCCGCCACACACGGGATCGCATTTCTGGATTTCCATTTCCAACGGCTTCCCTATATTGGAGCAATTATTCCTCATTATCTTCTTAGTTTTTTGACACTTAGATTTTTTTTTTTAATGCAGATTTGCAGTTGTGTTCAGCCAGAGGGTCAGCCCCATTTACCTAGTCTATCATTACCAAAAGCACAATCAAAGAAAGTTTAGGGGCCACTATCCTAGACCGTGCCAATGATCTCTTAACATCTCCAATCTCTCTTCCTCCCCAATCTCTCCTCTCTGCCGCCAGATCAATACTTTTTAAACAACAGTTCCATCAAGTCATTTCTCTGCTTTAAAAAAAAAAAAAGTCCTCACTCATGCCCTGTGTGATAGCTCTGTACTATGTCAACTTAGCTAGACTGGAATTTCACAGAATTTCCTTTCCTAAATGGTTCTGGATCAGCGTTGGCCAGCAGAGACACTTTGGATGCTATTTGGGAGGTAGAAATAAAGCAGCTGCCCATTTTTTCTTTTTTTTAATGTTTTTATGTCTGGTGGGAGGTGCCAGGCGCATTGCCTCTGACCTGCAGGTAGATCCCACCTATTGTCATGGGAAGGGCTCAGCCACAGTTCCTCCGTGTAGGGGGTTGAACTTGTGGGTGTTGTCCCCTCCCCTCTCCCCCAATTCACATCCATCTAGACTCTCAGAATGTAACCTTATTTGGAAATAGGGTCTTTGCAAATGTAATTAGTTACATTAAGATGAGGTCCTACTAGGACAGGGCGGGGCCCTAAATCCAATGACTGATGTCCTTATAAGAAGACCATGTGAAGACACAGAAATACAGACACATAAGGAAGAATGCCATGTGAAAACAGAGGCAGGGATTGGAGTGAAGCAGCTATAAAGATTGCCAGCCACCACCAGAAGTGAGAAAGGAGTCTCCCCTAGAGCCTTCGGGGGGAGGATGTCCCTGCCAGCACCTTGATTTCAGACGCGTGACCTCCATACCTGTGAGCGAGTACATTTCTGTTGTTCTGAGCCACTCAATTTGTGGTCATGGCAGCCCCAGGAAACGAATCCACTCCACCTCCTGGCAGATCTCCTCCTCCATTTTCTCCAAATCCTGGACTGAGTGCGTGTGTGGCTCCCTAGTGAAGGGCACCCGCTTCTCCTACACATCAAATACAGCATCAAGGCTGGAGGTGGGGAGAGGCAAACGTGGGCTCCAGTTAGTCTTTCTGGGCAACAGTTGTCTTTGTAGGTCCTAGTCTGCTCTTCCAAATTAAGTAAAAATGAATTGAATGAAACCATTCCTGCTACCCAGTTCCTTCCACTATATTAGAATATATTAGGTTATTAAGATTACTAACTAACATTTATTGAAGACCTCCTAAGTGCAGGGCACGATGCTAAGTAAGCTCTTTACAGCATCTTATTAAATTCTCAAAACACCCCAACCTAAATATTCACCAATAAGAAAGTGCTTAAACAAGTTATAGCCCATTTCTATACATGATACAGAAATTAAAAAAGAATGAGACAGGGACTTCCCTGGTGGCACAGTGGTTAAGAATCCGCCTGCCGATGCAGGGGACATGGGTTCGAGCCCTGGTCTGGGAAGATGCCACATGCCGTGGAGCAACTAAGCCCATGCGCCACAACTACTGAGCCTACGCTCTAGAGCCCACGAGCCACAACTACTGAAGCCCGTGTGCCACAACTACTGAAGCCTGTGTGCCACAACTACTGAAGCCCGTGTGCCTAGAGCCCGTGCTCCACAACAAGAGAAGCCACCACTCACTGCAACTAGAGAAGGCCCGCGGGCAGCAACAAAGACCCAACGCAGCCAAAAATGAATAAATTTTAAAAAAAAGAATGAGACAGTCTTACGGATATGGACATGGAAGTACCTCCAAGACATATTGAGGGGGAAAGAAAATCAAGTGACAGAAAAATAGGCTCGGTATAACCCTGTTTATGGAAACAATACGAAACAAAATATAATTAAATATTTCCTATGAACTCTTGGTCCTTCAGACTGTACTCCCAAATTTTCCTTTGCCTCTTCTCCTACTGTATTCCTGCCTCAGCCTCACACTTCAGCTCCATTACGTGGTAGCTAAACTCGAGTGGGCATTCAGTGCTATTGGATGAATGAATGAATTCCAATTTTCAAACATTTCCCCTCATCTTTATTGAGATATAATTGACCAATAAAAATTGTATATATTAAAAAAACTCTCAAAACAACCCTATGAAAAAGGGTTATTATTATGCCTCTTTTACAAATGTTCACAAATATTACAACCCTTACAAATGTAACAGCGGCTTAAACTCTTAGACGGATGAAGTAATTCAGCCAAGTCAGAATTCATACTGATGCCTTAAGCTCAGCCCTGTACACCGGTGCCAAATCGAATCTCAGAGACAGAGTTTTGGGTGAAGTAGAAAAGAACAGCTTTGTTGCTTTGCCAGGCAGAGGGGGACACACTGGGCTCCTGCCCTCAAAAACTATGTGTCCCAACCCAGGAGGATGTGATGGAGGGTTTTACAGCAGTGGTTCGAGGCTGGGATCTCCAAGATTGCGGTGTGCAGGGCCTGTACCCCTATAGTCTCAGGTGGTCGTCTCCTCACCTTGATGAGCTTCTCTGGTCCCTTTAATCTCCCCTCAGGTGGTTTCTTGGCCACTCCTCCCTTGATTGGCAACTGTTGGAATCTGCCCTTTGGAACTCAGGGAAGGTCATGGAGGCTGGAGTCTGGCCTACAAGAAACGGGGTGGTGGTGGGGGACAAAAACGCCTCCGTGAGCGGGAGCCCCACGGGGCCTCACTCGGTTTCAAAACTAACACATTGTAAATCAACTATACTCCAAAAAAATTAATTTAAAAAAAGTAATAACACATATGGAGGCCCAAATATCACCCTTATTAATAATAAAGACTAGGTCAGAGAACATATAATAACGGGAGAGCCAGTCTGGCCTGTTAACTAAACCCTAAGTTGAGACAATGCTGAACTAGGGTGCCCTCCCTATGCAGAAGGCAGCTCAGACCCAAGAGGAATGTGGGAGGAGCTGAGCTCAGCAAACCCAGTTTGTTTTTCCTAACTGTACCAATTAGATAAGTCACTTCTCCCCCTGACCAGGGACAGAAGGGATAAAAGGGTATGGAAAGACCAGACATATTACCAACTGAGTACATAAATATAGTATGTATTTGTGTATATAAAATATTAAATGATAAAACAATCCAAGGACGATCACAAAGTAGGTACCTAATTATTTGCTAAATATATAGTTTACCCTAGTGTTTCTTGAGTCTGAGTTTTTATCAAAACCTGAAGGATGTTAAGTAATTACAGACCCTCTCTAACCCCTCCCTCCCTTCAATATGCTTGGCATGAAACCAGGAATCTGATTTTAAAGCTTCCTGGGCGATTTCAGTATGCAGGTGTGGCTGAGAACCATTGACTTACAGGAGTTAGACAAGGGATCGGGAGTCTGGGAGGTCTTACTGAGGAGGAAATTGGACAGACACTGCAGGACAAGTACGATTGAGGTAGAAAGATAGCAGAGCACTCTGTATGGGGCAGAGAACAGTAAGCAGAGGACTCCAGAAATAACTGTGGCTCAAGGGTAAACTCAAGACCTTGTTCTTGAAAACCCTTATAAAATTTATGCCTGGAGAATGATCTATGCTAACACAGCAAATGACAAGACATCACAGCATGGCTTAGAGGAAAAGATCTTGGACTTTTGAGTTAGGAGATGTTGGTTCCTGGCTGTGTGACTTTGGCCCAGTCATGACATCCTTCACCCAGATATTTAAGGCTTGTTTGAAAATGTTGCAGGAAGGGAGACCCCTTCCAGGGCCCGAGAGTGGGCTCTTGCCTGACACTTGGAAAAGAACTGTCTGAGGAGACACACGTACTGACAAAGCAAAAGACTTTATTGGGAAGGGGTGCCCGGGTGGAGAGCAGCAGGGTAAGGGAGCCCAGAAGAACTGCTCTGCCACGTGGCTCACAGTCTTGGATTTTATGATAACGGGGTTAGTTTCCAGGTTGTCTCTGGTCCGTCATTCGGACTCAGGGTCCTTCCTGGTGGCCTGAGCATCTCTCAGCCAAAATGGGTTCCAGCGTGAGGGGTTTCTGGGAGGTTGGCAGGACATATCTTCTCCCCCCCTCCTCCTTTGGCACCTCCCGAATTCTTCCAGGGGAGTTTTACAAGACCTACTATGGGCTGGCATGTCCTCCCGCCTTTCAGCCCCTCCCGAGTTAGTTTCAGCAGCAGCACAGTCATTCTTTATCAGGACCTCCTGTCCTGAGACAACTCAGGCAGGCGGTTAACATCATGCCTGGCCAAGGTGGGCGGTTTTGGTCAATGGTTCCCTAACATAAAGACTGGAGTTCTTAAAGCATTCTGGGAAGGTGGTTACACAGTCTTCCCCATTTCAGGAAATAGCACGGCCATTCACCTAGAAGCTCAGGTTACAAACCTGGGAGTCATGTTTTGATTTTTTTCCCTTACCTGTCCCCATGGCTAATCCATTGGCTCACCCTGATGATTTTTCTTCCAAAACATATCCCAAATCTCTCCACTTCTCACTTACTGCATTGTTCCCTTAAGATCATTAACTACTGAAACCTATTCAAGGGCAAGCATTGCAGCCAGGCTTAGATCACCAAATGGCTTAGACCAAAAATGGCTTCTCTTATGTCAAGAAAGCTATGCCTGGTTTTCTTTCTCTAGGGACTTACACTAGGTGATTCAAGATGTGCAGCTAGGGTTGAGAAACACTACCAAGGCTTAAAGGAACAGCAAAATTTGTCTGCTCCTGGTGGCTTTTGTAAGAACAAAAGAATGCAGAAACATAGGACTGTTATCAGGCAAGAAAAGTAACAATAGCAAAGATAATAAATCAGTTGTAAACTCCCAGTTCTGTTACAATGGTAAAGATTAGCCTAAAGCACTTTCTTGAGCTGTTTTGATGAATTTAAAGCCCCTTCGGTGCTCAACCAGAAGATCAACTGGAGCCCAAGGGAGGATGAGGTTGACCTTTTCTGACCCTTGTGACTTCAGTCAACTAAAGCTTGTACTCTGTGGACCTTCCAAGCCCTTCGCGAATATGCATGTGACCTTAGTTTAAAACTTCCCCAATTTTGCTGTTCAGGAAGACACTGCTTTGGGAAAGACCCCCAGTGTTCTCCTTTCTTGCTGCAAGTAATAAATCCTTCCTTCTCCCGCTCGTTGGCTTAGTTGTGTCTTTTGGCTCAATACCCACCACGAGGTGGATCCAGTTTTCGGGTAACAGCTTCTGCACTACCCGTTCAGCTGCTCCCGTTACCTGGTACACTCTTCCTCTAGATCTTTCCATGGCTGGATCCTTCTTGTCATTATTCAGGTCTCAGACTAAATGTCACTTTCTCAGGTAGGCTTTTCCTGATACTCCCACCCCCAACCTAAACTAACACCTCTATCCGACTTCCCTGGTGGCACAGTGGTTAAGAATCAGCTTGCCAATGCAGAGGACACAGGTTCGAGCACTGGTCCTGGAAGATCCCACATGCCGTGGAGCAACTAAGCCCGTGTGCCACAACTACTGAGCCTGTGCTCTATAGCCTGCGAGCCACAACTACTGAGCCCACGTGCCACAACTACTGAAGCCCGCACGCCTAGAGTCCGTGCTCCGCAACAAGAGAAGCCACTGCAATGAGAAGTCCGCGCACCGCAATGAAGAGTAGCGCCCGCTCGCCACAACTAGAGAAAGCCAGTGCAGCAACGAAGACCCAACACAGCCAAAATAAATAAATAAACAAAATAACACCCCTATCTATAGCACATTGCCCTGCTTGTTTTCATTATAGAAATTAGCAGTTCATGAGGTTTCCCTATTTAAGCTTATTGTCTGTCTTCCAACTCTAACATAAACACCTTGAGTGTAAACACATTTGTCTTATTCACTGCTGTATCCTCAGCACTTAGAACAGTGCATGGCATCTATTAGGTATTCAATGTTTGTGAATGAAAGAGAAGATACAAAGGTTTAAGATAAATTCTTCCAGTTCTCTGTTCTTTTCAACTGTTTAACTGGATTTTAATAAAATGTGCTTTATTTATGCAATAGAATTGAACTATCTCTGAAAAAAGTGTCAACAGCTTTTTTTGTAAATGTATCATAATAGCACGAGATTCATTCTCTCTTCACAGGAGCCCTGAATTAAATCTTCTGCAAAGTCATCATCCCTTAATATATTTTGATATACAGTATTTGTTCATAATACTGCTGCTTAGGGAATCCAGCTCACAGAATGGAGCAGCTGGGTATGGCCAGGGTCCATCTATTAAATCAAGGCATTGCTGCTCAGATTTTGTTTGCTTGTTTTTGGAGACAAGAGTGTTACCCCAAATTTTATTTGAGCCAAATTTGAGGATTATAACCCTCAAAAGGAAGAGCATCTCCGCACAATTATATAAGTTTTTTGAGACAGAGGGCTGTACATTAAATGACGTATTATTGACAGTTTACACAATCCAGATCTGAGCAGCATCGTGGTGGGTCATGTGACCCCTTACAAGATCAAGGAGTTGTCTTGATGCAAGGAGAATGTTGCTCTTCATGGTTAAGTAGCCATTTCTGCCGATGGGGAAGGTTGGGCATAATGCAGATACACAGCGCACAGTAGTGGGGAGAGAGGAGGCCAGAGAGCAGAGAAAAACTTTGGTTTAAACTTTTCCGGTCTTGCCTTAAAACATTTCTTTTTTTTTTTTTGCCACATCTAGTGGCACGCGGGATCCTAGTTCCCCGACCAGAGATCGAACCCGTGCCCCCTGCAGCGGGGGCACGCAGTCCTACCACTGGACCGCCAGGGAAGTCCCAATAAAATATGAATTTTATTTCACACTGGGTTGGCCTCTTGGTGGGTGTTGAGCCAGAAGACACAACCAAGCCAGAGCGGGAGTAGGAAGCATTTATTACTTGCAGCAAGGAAGGAGAACACTGGGGGTCTTTCCCAAAGCAGTGTCTTCCTGAACAGCAAAACTGGGGAAGTTTTTAGCTAAGGGTACATGCATATTCATGAAGGGGCTTGGGAGGTCAACAGAGTCCAAGCTTTAGTTGGTTGAAGGCACAAGGGTCAGAAGAGGTCAACCTCATCCTCCCTTAAGCTCCAGTTGATCTGATGGTTGAGCACCCGAGGGGCGTTTAAATTTTTCAAAACAGCTCAAGAAAGTGCTTCAGGCTAATCTTTACCATTGTAACACAACTGGGAGTTTACAACTGATTTATTATCTTTGCTGTTGTTACTTCTCTCGCCTGGTAAGTCTTTTGTTCCCTTAAGATTATGACTGTTCTAGGGCAGGCAAGCATTGCGGCCAGGCTTACATCACAAAATGGCTTAGGCCAAAAATGGCTTCTTACCTTCACTTTCTCTGAGGACGCTTTACCTTACCTGCTTACAAGAGGACAGGGGAAAGGAATCAGTAGAAGAATGGAAAGGTATGGCAGGGAGCAACAGACTCACAGGAAAACATGAAGGCTATAGCTGGCTCCTTCTAAAAGTGGGATACACGGTTATCCTCTTTTCTTTGGGGGGCACCTCTTTAACGAATGAGTGTAATCTGGCGGAATTGAGGAGTTTTAATTTCAGAGTGCTTGAGATTATGACATCGTCCTGTTTCGCAGGGGTTTGTTCAAGCCAGTGCGGCAAAATCTTCACTTGTGGGTCGTCTGTCACTTGGTCTCAAGGAAGCAGCTGAATTAAATTCGTAACTCAGGCGAATTAAGGGCAAATCCATGTCCTTAAGTCCCTCGCGGGCCATTTCCGAAATACATTAGCTATAAAAACATAGAACAACATCTATTACACGGGAAATAGGGAGATTCCGTGCCTCTGGCCCCTTTCTTTGGCAGGGACGTTGGTATTTCCTCAAAAGTCCCCAGTATCCAACCTCCGCCCCCAGCAATAGGGCTAGGTTCACAGGCAACCAGTTTTTCAGTCAGCTGCCTGCCCTTTCTTCCTTCTTCGTGCTTCGTCGGTCACGGCTTTAAACAAAACGACTGTGCGTTTGAAATCACTCTGGCGCTTTGGCACAGCGCAGGAGGGGCAGCCAAGGGCACGGGTTCCGAGAACAGCAGTCGGTAGACAGAGATTCTGGCTTGAGGAAAACCAAAGGAACGGGGGGAGAGGGAGGGAGAAGCAAAGCAGCTGAGTGGGAGGTGCATTCTGGGAGTTGTAGTCCCCTTGGGTGTGCCCTCCTCAAGGTTCCACCGGGCTCTGCACTTCAACTCCCAGCAGCCCCCGCGACGCAGAGGCGGCGAGCGGTGGGGGCGCTGGGTGATGAGCTGCCGCTGGGGGAGAGGGCCTGGGGCGGGTAAGCGCCGCAGACATCGCAGGGAGACGTTATCTGCGGGCAGTGGGGGTTGAGGGACCCTCGGGCGGGCGGCGGCGAGGGCCGGGTGGCCGCCGCACGTTCCAGTGCGCGCCCTCTGTCCCCTCCACGGGCGCGCGGCGTCCGCCATGGAAGCACATCCGGCTGCCACCGGGGTCTCCGGGCGCCGCGTCCCCGGTTCCCCGGAGCGATGAGGAGGTAGGGGCGCCCCACGTTCCTCCTCCCGCCCGCGCTCAGTCGGCCAGACCGAGAAGGACCGTGGGTCTGCCGGCCGGCCGGCCGGCCGCGGTGCCGCCCCCGCGCCGCCCCTCCCCGCCTCGCCTCCTGGGGGCGCTGCCGGGCGTCCTCCGCTCATGCCGCCCCGGCGCCCTGCCGCGCCCGGCGCCGGCCGCTGAAGCCCCGGCCGCGCCGCCCGCCCGTCCGCCGGCCCGCCCGCGCCCACCGCCCAGCCGCCCGGAGCCGGCCGCCCTCCTGACCCCAAGATGTGGCACAGCGTCGGGCTGACCCTGCTAGTGTTCGTGGCCACGCTGCTGATCGTGCTGCTGCTGATGGTGTGCGGTGAGTGAGGAGTCGCGCGGGGCAGTTACACTCCGCGGTACACACGCCGGCTTAAGTCTGGTCGACTGGCTTGTTTTGTCTGGTTTAAAAGAAAAAAAGAAGGCCTGGGTGGGCAAGTGTCTTCAAATCATCTGTTTTTCACTTACCTCTCGGGAGTGAGCCCTGATCCACGACAGGCCCGCTGTCATCCAGGAGAGGGAAGAACAGCATCCAGGGCTGGGCATCTTGACTCGGGCTTAAAGCAGGTCCTGCTTCACCGGCAGGATGGCCATTCTTACCGCAGTCTGCTTAGATTTTAACCTTGGCCTGTATCCGAAGGTGAAGTGATTTGATTACTCCTTTTTCTTTTTTGACACGTTCTGACTCTGATGATAAAGCGAGGTTTCAGTACCTTCGTTTAACCAGGGGCAGGGACAGAGTTGGGTTTGAAGCACGCGTGACATTTTTTGTTTCCTTGGAGTTCAGGCTTAAACTAAATTCCAAGCAGAAATGTTGAGACGCGGCAGGACTTAGAAACACCGGCTATATTAAACTTCCAGGGTCAGGTAACCTAACTCTTAGTTCTGTAATAATGGTGCTGTTTTGTTTGGTGTGATTTTTTTTTTCCTTCATGGAACGAGAGGACGTGAAACTTTTTTCTCAAGGTAATATTAGCGCAATTGTAGTTTTTTTTTTAACGCACAGTAACTGATAACCACAGCTCTCTTAGCCAAGTGGCTGAGCAGTTGTGAAAATTTGGTAAGTGTTTAGAACCAGATGTCAGTGAGTATTTTTTGATAATTACACTATTGAAGTAGGGGTTCAGGTTGATGCAGTAATTTGGTCAGTATTCAAAATACTATAGGGCTTATTCATTGCATGATTAATGTACTAAATGCTCAGTATCAGCCATGTTTGGAGACACTCGTGCATATACATGTATAGACATATATTTGTATTTATACACTAGTATGTATATTTTTAATTTTCTTGCTTTTATACGTGCATAGACATGTATATGTATTTGTATTTATATACCTGTATGTATATTTTTAATTTTCTTGCTTTTACTAAGGCACTAGAGTTAAAGCTTCTAACTTACAGCCTTTCTTTTCTGATGATAAAACAATTGGAAAGCCTTTCTCAGTTTCCTGCTTGTGATGTCAGGATTTTGGGCTAATTGTAGGTGTTTAAGATCCTTGAAGTAAGGAAAACCAGATCTATGTGATTTGTTTGATGTGAGGAAGGAGGTAAACATATGCTTTCTTTTCTAACTTGAAGAAGCAAGCTACCTGGAGATAGGAATGTAACATGTAAACCATGTAACAACACCTTAGATAGAATATTTGCCAAACTTGCCTTTGGGGCCTCAAAATTCCGAATTGCTGCATACATTAGACTTGCTCTCTCCGCTCCCAATAGCTATTTGACTTAAATTTTACTCATTTTTCTAAAAGTACCCTGCCTTTGGTTTCAGAAAACATTATAGAATGAGAGGTGACCTATGGTAAGTAAAAGAATGCCTTATTTTGATTGAGATGGTCAAGACTAATAGCTCTAAGAAGTAATCCAAGCACTTTTTTGTTGGGAGAGTGAATGATGTGATAGCTTCATGTTTTGACTAGGAGGGGCCTGGGGCTTAGGAAGAGGCGGGAAGGATCCCACCAAATTTGAGAGAGAAACTAGGGTGTTGTATTAGTGTGCTAGGCCTGTTGTAACGATGTACGACAGACGTGTAACAGCAGAAATTTATTTCCTTGTAGCCTGGAGGCTAGAAGTTGAAGATCGTTGTGTCAGCAGGGTTGATTTCCTCTGAGGCTTCTCTCCTTGGCTTGTAGATGGCGGTCTTCTCCGGGACTTTCATCTGTGTGTGTCCATGTCCTAATCTTATGTAATAAGGACACCAGTCATATTGGATTAGGGCCCCACCCTTATAAATTCATTTACCCTTAAATAACCTTTTAAAGGCCTTGTCTCCAAATATAGTTACATTGGGGATTAAAAATTGATGACACGGGTCTGCCCCAAGAAACTCATAACCTAGTTTATTTTAGAACTCTGACCGATTCTTTCACATAGTGAATTATGATTTTCAAATTTCAGGTTCCTTAGGGAGGTCTACCTTCTCCTGTCTCTGTTGATTGTACTTTCTTGCTTTTCATTCATTCTAAAAATATTTTCCACTCCCACTGTTCACTGAAACTGCCCTTGTCAAGGTTCATAACAAATGGCTTCCATATTACCAAGTCCATGGTCCCTTATGAGTTGTAATTGTATTGATACGTAACGTCTCATACTCATTCTATACAGGTGAGCATTCCTTCCATGAAGCGTTTCTCTTGGCTTTTGTACACTATACTTTCATGGTGTTCTTCCTACCATAGTGGTTAATTGTTTATCTTTTCCTGGCTTCTCATCCGCTAGAATTTAACTTTTTTTGATCACAATCTATGATAGGAAATAAATTTTCATTGCTCCCAGTACATTTGTAAGTATATATAGATAAATTACGTATATCAATTAGTTATATCCACATCTATCTACCCATTATCTCTCTTGTCTCTGAAATAAAAATTTTACAGACTAGTACTTGCCATTACTCCATGAGATGCATGCTATTTTCTATTGTATTTTTATGTTACATTACGTTATAATACAAATATATAGTATTTCTATTTTCGCCTTACTTCTGTTCTCTTACTCATCTTACCCAGTTCTAAAGATTTAAATAGTAACTGTAACTGATGACTAAAATTAAATCTACAGCTCTTATTCTTCTCCTGCACCCCAGGTTCGTGCATCAAACTTTTATTCTCAATATCTCCACTTGAGGATCTAATAACCATGTCAAACTAAACACATCTAAAACAGAACTTTTGATTTCTACCATCTGTTTCTCCCTCCCTCCTCACATGTTGTCAGCAGCCAAGGACTTGGGTGTCATCCTTGGTTTTGCCCTTTCCTTTCCTTATAAATATCAACTCCATCTGGAAGTCGCGTCAGTTTTGTCTTTTTTTCTTCTAGTTTTATTGAGATGTAATTGACATACAGCTCTGTATAAATTTAAGGTGTATAACATTATAATTTGATTTACATACATCATGAAATGATTATCATAGTAAGTTTAGTGAACATCCATCATTTCATATAGATACAAGATTAAAGAAATAGAAAAAAAGTTTTTTCTTCTGGTGATGAGAACTCTCAGGACTTACTTTCTTAACAACTTTCATATAGAACATACAGCAGTGTTACTTTTATTTATCTTGTTGTACATTACATCCCTAGTACTTACTTTCCTTATAACTGGACGTTTGTACCGTCATCCAATCCCACCCCTCCTCCATCAACCACAAATCTGATCTCATTTTCTTGAGTTTGTTTGTTTTTAAGTATAATTGACCTACCACACTGTTAGTTCCTGTTACGGGACATAGTGGTTTAATATTTCTATACATTTCAAAGTGATTACCGTGAAAGTCTAGTTACGTCTGTCACCGTACAAAGATATTATGTAAATATTTTTTAATAGATTTATTTTTGTTTATAGTTTTTTTATAGATTTATTTTTATTTATTTATTTATTATTTTTGGCTGTGTTGGGTCTTCATTGCACACGGGCTTTCTCTAGTTGCGGTGAGCGGGGGCTACTCTTCGTTGTGGTGCACGGGCTTATTATCACAGTGGCTTCTCTTGTTGCGGAGCACGGGCTCTAGGTGCGCGGGCTTCAGTAGTTGTGGCATGTGGGCTCAGTAGTTGTGGCTCATGGGCTTTAGAGCACAGGCTCAGTAGTTGTGGCGCATGGGCTTAGTTGCTCTGCGGCATGTGGTATCTTCCCAGACCAGGGCTCGAACCTGTGTCCCCTGCATTGGCAGGCGGATTCTTAACCACTGTGCCACCAGGGAAGCCCTATTACATAAATCTTGATGTTATTCCCCACTCTGTACATTTCATACCTGTGACTCATTTATTTTGCAACTGAAGTTTGTACCTCTTAATCTTCCCTACCCTTTCCCCCACCTCCTCCCCTATGGCAACCACCTGTTTGTTCTCTGTATCTATGACTCTGTTTCTGTTTAGTTATGTTTGTTCAGTTGTTTTGTTTTTTAAATTCCATGTGTAAGTGAAATCATGGAGTATTTTTCTTTCTCTTTCTGACTTACTGCACTAGCACAATACCCTCTAGATCCATCCAGGTTGTCGCAAATGGCAAGATTTCATTCTCTTTTATGGCTGAGTAATATTCCATTGTATACATATACTTCATCGTCTTTATCCATTTCCGTTTGCACGGAATACCTTTTTCCATCTCCTCAGTCTATGTTTGTCAGTTTTGTCTGTGGTGGTTTGAATCTGCAGATGTGGAACACATGGGTACAGAGGGCTGACTGTATTTTATGTGTTTGTTTCTCCCAGTTAGGGCGTAAGCTCAGTGAAGACAGGGACCTTCTTTGGCTTGTTCACTGCTCTATTTCTGGATCCTAGAGAGTAGAAGCATGTAGAAGGCCCTCATATATTTGAAGAAGAAATGAAGACAGATTCCTCAATATAAATTATTAAATTTCTATTACAAATACAGTCTTAAATGTGGTACAAACCAAGGCTATCTCAAGGTGGATAACCCTTGTATTACTCAATAAAATACACTTAATGAACTGTTATGTTCAGGTGCTGTGATGGAGGTCATGAGTGTCCAAAAATTAATAAAGCGTAATCCCTAGTATACTTTCTTAAATGTTTGGTAGAATTAATTTAGGCCAGGACTTTGGGGAAACCTTTTAACTGCAATTCAGTATCTTTCATTTGGGCTAATATTAGGCTATTCCAGTTACTTGTTTCTTCTTGAGTGAGCTTTTGTAGTAGTTTGTGTCTTTCAAGCACTATGTCTATTTAATCTGAATTAATGTTCTCTCATTATCGTTTAATATCTGTAGGATCTGTGGTGATGTCTTCTCTTTCATTCTTGATATTGTTTGTGTTCTTTTCTCTTGTTTATCACTCTGGCTAGAGGTTTATAAATTTTATTGATCTCAAAGAATCTGGTTTTTGGTTTTATTGATTTTTTAATTTCTTTACTTGTCCATATTTTATTTCATTGACTTATGCTTATATCTTTAGTTTCTTCTACTTATTTTGATTTTAGTTTGCACTTCTTCTAGTTTCTTATGGTGGAAGCTTAGATTATTGATTTTAGACCCTTCTTATTAAAAAAAATAGCTATTTGATGATATAAATTTCTTTCCAGGTATTACTTTTGATTTTTTAAAAAAAAACTTTATTTGGTTCAAAATATTTTTTAGTTTCACTTGTGATTTCTCTTTTGAACCATGACTTACTTAGGACATTTTCCCCCCATATATCATTTTCTAGTTTAATTTTGTTATGGTGAGAAAAGTGTATCAAGTTTAGGAAGGTTTACACTTAATGAGACGAATTAATGGTCTGTTTTGGTGGATGTTCTGCTTATACTTGAAAAGAATGTTTATTCTGCTGTTACTGAGTGGAATGTTCTGTACATGTCAGGTCAACTTGGTTGATAACATTGTTCAATATCAATGTTGTCAATAATATCGTTCAGCAGGTCTTTTTATCAGCTACTCTGTTACATAGTAGAAATCTTAAGAGCTCTGAAATGGATCAATTGGTGAAAGTCATTAACCACTTAAATTTATGGTACTTTTGGTGTGTGTTGGGGGTTGGGGTTGGAGGATGGAAGTTGAATGGTTTGTTTGGACTACCTACTCTGTGCCAGATACTCTTCTAAGACATAGAGGACATAGTGGAAACCATAGATAAACCATAAATTTTCTTTCCTTAAGAAACTCATGTCTTGGGGGGATGACAGTTAGTTATTAAGACAATGAAGGATGGAAGTGAGCATGAAATGCTAAAGCAGCCACCCAAGAGAGTACTCTACTGAAGAGATAGTACAGTAGAAAGACGCAAAAATTATGTGTTCATGATGCTTAAAAAGCTCAGTGGCAGTGGTAGTAACCTCTTGTCTGTGGAGTTTGCCCTGGAGAGGAAGAGATTGGAGCCTAAGAGATGGTAACAATGGATAACATTTGATGAGTGTTTATTATGTGCGGGCATTCTTTTTAGGTTCCACACATTAATTCTTTTTATTACCACATTGACTCTGAAAGTGGGTGCTGTTGTCTCTATTTTATAGATGAGGAAACTGAGGCACATAGAGGTTAACTTGCCCAAATTTCGAGTGAGCTGTTGAGTTAGGATTCATGGCCAAGCAGTGTGGCTCCAGTGTGCCTCTGAGTTATAAGAAGTTGTGGTGGTAATCCAGTTGACAGATAATAAGGATTTGACGTAGGATAGAGAATGGCACTAGGAATATAACGAAGGAAACAGATGGGAGAGGGTTTATTAAGGTAGAATCTATAGCACTGAAGTAAAGCAGGGTAGGGCTGAAATACGCTCTTTCCCACCTGAGAGATGGGGAAAGGATACAACACCCATTACAGAAATGTGAACATCCGGAGAAGGAGCTGTTGAACGAGTGTACTTTTTAAAGATGTCTTCAAGCCAGAGGTAAAGATTCCTTCCTGGGGTTTAAGAAAGGTAGAAAGTATGGATGAAAAATTTGGTCATCCTCTATAATAGGGGTAATATTTGGATCTATGGGAGTGTTGTGATCACTGGAAGGAGAGGAAAATAAAAAGAGGAGAGGTTTTAAAGGGAACTTTAAATCTGTCTTCCATTTACTGGGTAACAGGGTTTTGGGTGTGGAGGTATTTCGGTTCCACGTTGTGTTGGGTCAGTGATGGTTTCTCCGGGGGCTTGTCTGCTGGGGCCGCCCAGTGTGTCTTTACAGAAGGATGTGCAGTAGAGGGAGCTTGGTGGGAAGGGTTGGAGAGCATGATTCTGTTTTCACTTTGCCTGTGTCTTGGCCTTGGACATATTACTTAGCAGTGAACCTTAGCTGCCTTCTGTGTAAATGGAAAATAAGGTTATAGGATTGAAGGTGGAAAAGAGCTTTATACAAATCAAGATCGGTATTGAGCCAGTCAGTTAACCACTTAGATATCATCATGAAGGTGGGATTAACTCCATGGGAGGAATGATTCCACAAAGATAAGAATTTTTTGTTCTACTGCACCTGGGCTTTTTGAACTAAAAAGATCTTGGGTAGGAAATCATATTCTCATTCCCTAATTAGTGTTTTGTGTTTTAGCCATACTTTCACTATGAAAATATGAGAAATTTGATACACTTATTGAATTCATTGCTGTTTTGCCCAGCTAGCCCTTTTCAATGGTTATGAGTCACTTTGAGCCTTCGATTTCTTATCTAGAAAATGGGGATAATGATTCCTAGTCTCACTAATTCAGAGGGCTAATGAGAGGATTAAATGAGATGTCGAATGTAAAGCATTTCATGAACTGAGAACTCTGTGATTACTACCGTCCCCTGGGTTTGTGGTGTGTTGACAGTGATGGTCCGTTGTTCAAGTTCATCTGCCATTGCTACCCTTCTGCTGCCAGCACATTTATCTTGCATAGAAAAACAATATACGGTATGTTTCATGAGATCCGTCCTGTGAACTAATGCTTAGTTACTGGCACACACAAGTTGAGTGCTTATTTGCTTATCCCAGGACACACACCCTTTGTTGCCGGCCAGTTTTTCTGACTCACAGACTTGCCTTTTAAACTATGAAAAACTGCAATACTTGTTTTAACAATTAGTGTAAATTTTTGACTAAGTACATATAATTGTGGACAGTCCTTCTCCCTGCCCCCTCCACCCCCTCCTTTCTGCTATTCCTCTGTCCCTCCCTCCCATTTTTCTCTTACAATCTCAGGATACAGTATAAGACCCACGCCCCACAGAATAAGAGTAGGTAAGGAGTTTCTCGTGTCTGCATATCAGGTTTGGGTGGGAGGAATTGTAGGAGCTGTACTTCCCCCCCCCCCGCCCCCGGTACGGTGGGCCTCTCACTGTTGTGGCCTCTCACGTTGCGGAGCACAGGCTCCGGATGCGCAGGCTCAGCGGCCATGGCTCACGGGCCCAGCCGCTCTGCGGCATGTGGGATCTTCCCGGACCGGGGCACGAACCTGTGTCCCCTGCATCGGCAGGCGGACTCTCAACCACTGCGCCACCAGGGAAGCCCGATCATTTGATTTTTGACAAAGATACCAAGACAATTTAATGGAGGGAAGAACAATCTTTTCAACAAAGAGTTCTGGAACAGCTTGGTATCCACGTGCAAAAGGATTAATTTGGATCTCTCTCTCACACCAAAGTTAACCAAAATCGATCAAAGACCTAGTGTAACAGCTAAAACTAAAACTCTTAGAAGCACGCATAGGCATACATCTTCATAATTTTGGGTTAGTCAGCGGTTCCCTAGATATGACACCAAAAGCACAAGCAACAAAAGAAAACAAGATAAATTGGATTTCCTCAAAGAATAAATGATAAATTAGGCTCCATCATAATTAAAAACTATTGTACTTCAAAGAACATTATCAAGACAGTGAAAAGACAGCCCACAGAATGGGAAAAAAATGTTTTGCAGATCATATATCTGATAAGCGTCTGGTATCAAGAATATATAAAGAACCCTTACAACTTAAAGAGACAAACAACCTGATTAAAAAGTAGGCAGAGGAATTTAATAGACATTTCTCCAAAGAAGATTTACAGATTGCCAATAAACACAAGAAAATGATGTTTAACATATTTAGTCATTAGGGAAATGCCATAATAAAAGCCACAATGATAAACCACTTCACACCCACTAGGATGACTGTAATAAAAAAGGCGGGCAATGAAAAGTCTTGGTGAGGATGTAGAGAAGTTGAGAACCTCTTACCACGCTGATGGGAGTGTAAAATGGCACAGCTGCTTTGGACAAGACTAGCAATTTCACAAATGGTTACGCATAAGTTACCATATGACGCAGCAATTCTACCCCTAGGTATAGTGGACCATGGAACAACATGGGTTTGAACTGTGTGGGTCCACTTAACATGCGGATTTCTTTCACTAAAGACACACTGCAGTCCACTACATGATCTGAGGTTGAATCCTTGGATGTGGAACTGTGGATATGGAGGGTGGATTGTAAAGTTTCAGGTGGATTTTCAGCTGTGGGGAGGGTCTAACCCCTGTCTTGTTCGAAGGTCTGTTGTATACCCAAGAGAAATGAAAACACGTCAGTGCAAAAACTTGTGCAGTTGGTCATTGCAGCCAAAAAGTGGAAACTTCCCGGGTCTGTTAATTGGTAAATGGTTAAAACTAAATGTGATGTGTCTTTACAATGGAATATTATTCAACAATAAAAAGGAATAATGTGATACCTGCAACAACGTGTTTGATGAACCTTGAAAATATATGCTAAGTGTAAGAAGCCAGGCACACGAGACCATGTACTGTGATTCCGTCTGTATGCCACGCTCCGAATACACAAATCCAGAGACAGGAGAGTACATTAATGGTTCCCAGGGGCTGGGGAGGGAGGAACTGGGGAGGGGACTGCTAATGGGTATGGGGTTTCTTTGGGGGTCGATGAAAATGTTTTAGAGTTTGATAATGGTGATGGCGGCACAACCTTGTTAATATCCTAAAAACCATTGACTTGTACATTTTAAAATGATGAATTTTATGATAGGTGAACTGTATCTCAATAAAAAAGATAATCAACAACAAAGGAGAAGTCACCCCAGATCCCACTGCCCAGGGACAGCCACAGCTCCTGTCGATTGAGCAGTTTACCAAATGTGGACCTAGGCACCTAAGCCCTTTATTTATTTATTCCTCACAGTGGCTTTACCAGTCTTCTGTCAGGCCTGGGCCCCCTGACCCCTCCAGTGCTCTTCCCTCTACCTCGCTGTGCCTATTTTTACAAAGAATTTTGAGTGAAGAGAGAGCTTGCTGATTTGGAGTATCGTTAAAATACTGTTTTATAGAGTTAGGTGCTTTCCTCACACAGTTGACTAAAATATATTTGTGGTGTGGTTCAGTTAGCACTCAGCACTCGAGCTTAAAGGAAGTCAAAAACTTGAGAAAAGGGTTAAATCTCTGAGGTTAGGTTTTTAGTACCAAGGATTTTATGTTCATCTTTCCCCCCAGAGATTATAAGAAAGAAACAAGTAAAATTAGAAACTTCCTTAAGTGGCCATTCATCTCGGCCTTTGTAATGCTGGAGTAGAAAAGCTGGTTGGATTTTGTCTCCATAAAATGCTAGTCATCAGAATATGCTATGGTCCATTGCTTTTCTATGAAACTAGAGAGTTTTAAAGTAGAAGGCATCGAGAATACACGCTAGCATGGAAAACTGTTAGCAGTGGTTAGTTTTGTTTATGAAGTACTCTTTAACATTTCAGAGCAACCAGTCATGGCTTCAGGAGTTTTATCTCCTGTGTTCTCCTTTATTGACTGTTAGTTCTATATTAGTGGACGTCTAAAACTTAAAACTCCTTGCAAAAACAAGTAAAACTTGGTTAGTAATTTTTTTTTTTTAGGAGAGTTATTCAGACTTTTTAATGGCTTTGACATGAAAACACTGTATTTTTTAAAATCTTGAATTTAAGATACTGGTGCTCTGGCTTTTCATCTTGCATTGTGTAATTAAAGAAAATTTATTAATTTTCTGTGAAAGTTTATTATTTCTAGAAACTTCCTGAATAGTTTGGTCCTGAGAAGTTTTTACCAAAGTGCAGGTGATTTAGTAAATCCTGCCATTTACTGTCTTGCTTTCTGATTGAAGCACACTTGTTTTTAGTAAATACTGGCATTGAGGTGTGAATGTCCAGGTAAATAGCGAGGTGTATTCTTTCTTCCCCAGAAAAATGCTCTCAAAAAGTTGAGTTTAATACAATAAACACTCTACTTAGGTATCATAATCTCATTATAAATTTGATGTAGATGGACCAAGCTTGAATTCTCAATTCCATAAAGGCAGAAACTGTTTTTGCCATTCTGTAGAATCCCAGAGTTTTTCTTTATGCCGTGTCCATAGTAAATGCTTGATAAATGTTTGTTATATAAATTGTAATCACATATACGTTTAAATTACACATACTATTTCGTAACACACACACCCCACACACAATTAACTGAAATGTTCCCAACTGATAATACTGTGTGTCATAATTTCTCTTAATGTTTTCATCTCTCTTTAGGTTGGTATTTTGTTTGGCATCTTTTTTTATCAAAATTCAAGTTTCTTCGGGAACTGGTGGGAGACACAGGATCTCAGGAGGGAGATCATGAACCTTCAGGGTCTGAAACAGAAGAAGATGCTTCATCATCTCCACACAGGATCAGATCTGCTCGCCAAAGGAGGGTACCTGTTGATGAAGGCCACTGACCTGAGCCGTGGTCCTCTGATAGTGAATGACAAAGGACACTGGGAGTCTCTCTCTGTAATGACTTGGCTTTGCAATCTGCTAAAAGATTGAAGAACATTCATTCTTGGATCTTAAGTCCAATTCAAAAAAAGATTTACATGTAAGCCATATGAAAATAAAGGGAATTACAACCAAATTGGACCATTGCAGATTTCATCGTAAAGATAATTTTTGCTTATATACTTCTACATATATACTTATTCTTTGACTCTTGGGCTTATCTTCTTGCACTGGTGTTAATCTGGTAAATATTACAGGCTTGAAAAACCATATTTTATTAATATTAGTTCTATGTTGTACTTTTTTTCCCCCCACATTATACCTTGTCTGAAATCGGGATGCATTTTATGATTACTGTCAACCAGGCAGTAGTCATGGTGCAATTATCCTCGCCTGTGCCTGTGTGGACTTAAGGTTTGTCCTGTTGTTGGTATCAAATGTGTCAGGTTTAATTGGCTTTTAAAAATGTCTTCAAAAAGATTACATTATGATTCGGCATTGAAACGAAAAGTTATCGTGTATGCAGAAAAGCATGGAAACAGAGCAGCAGGGTGTACGTTCGATATTAGTGAAGCAAATATCCGTCGCTGGAGGAATGACCGAAATTCCATATTTTCTTGTAAAGCAACAACAAAATGCTTTACGGGACCTAAGAAAGGAAGATACCCATAAGTAGACGAAGCTGTGCTACATTTTGTCAGTGAGACACGTGCAAAAGGACTGCCTGTCACACACCAGGCGATGCAGCTGAAGGCAGGAGAAATTGCCAAAACCCTTGGAATAGATGAAACAAAATTCAAAGCAACAAGAGGCTGGTGTGATCGATTCATGCATCGAGCAGGACTGTCGTTAAGGCGTCAAACATCATTTTGTCCAGCGCTTCCTGCTGATATTAAACCGCAAGCAGTGCTGGAGTGCTGTATTAAGAGATGCTGCATTGCCGGCACTCTTGATGATGCCAAGGGTGCTGTGGTCTGGGAGAATGCAGACACTGATGGCTGTGATTTGAGTGATTCAGAGGAGTTAGACTCAAGGCTATGAAGTTATAGTCATAACTTAACCAACTTATTTCATCATACACTTTCTTTACGTATGCACAAGATTGACGCGATAAAGATCTGTTTTAACTCTAAAAGCTGTTTGAGTAAATTAAAAAAGTAGACATTCTACAGGATACACAAGCATTGTGTCATAGTTTAATTGCCTATGTGTTTTCTTAGTGATACATGTGGTGCGTCTTACAACTGATGGCATCTTAGGTTAGGAAAAAAAGTAGTCTGTAAATTTATTTTTCTTTCTAGGATAGCAATTATTTATTGGGGACCTTAATTCTGACTCTTAGAATGTTGTTAAAATAGTTATCCTCTGTGAGATACATTTTGGAGCACCCTATTCAAGATTTTAGACTAGTAACTTGGGAATCTAGGCCCTATCCTCTACTTTAGGAAGAGTAGGATTAGTTACTCCTTTTGTATGGGAGGACTTCATGCTCAAGGCATGTGTTGTGGAGAAAATACTTCTTCACAAACAGCAATTCAGTGACAAGACCTCAGAGGTACTGGGTATTGAGGAAAAAATAGAGAGTGGGTGAAAATGCCTGCTTTACTGTAAAATGATTCTTGCCAGGTTCCCACGTTTGTCTTCACTGAACTTTGGACTGCCTGTTGCCTGGGGAAGGGAGATGTGGATTAAAGAACCTTCCTGTTCAGTGCTGCCTGCTTTATACAAGCATGAAATGCGAAGCCAAGTTATTTTATTAATCCAAGTTCTTTTTACGTTTTAAACCTTTGTTTCTCAAGAACTAGTCATTACAGAATATCACCTCTATTTTATGATGGTGTGTAATTTTGTTTGATACCTCATACTTCATGCTGATAGTTTCGTTTGTTTATTAACAGTTCATCTGCTCTGCCCTAAGGTGGTGAACACCTCTGCTGTCATTGTAGCCCTTTGGATGTACTAAAAGGGAATTTACAGAGTATAACTTTACTTTTAAGTATTTGCTAAGGAGAGGTCCCTAGCAGCTGAGAGTGGGGCACAGTCTTTGTCTTTATTTCCTTAGTGGATGCAGTTTTCTGTTTTTATGTGACTATATTGATTAACAAAACAGTGACACAAGTTTCAAGCATTAATTTGAATGCTTCATACTAGCTAAATATCACATTAAAATGCTCATCAGTTAGAAAGAACGTTAATGCTTCTTGGTGCTGGGAGGATATTTGAATTAGATCTTCTGCAGTCTGATATTTGGAGCTGTGGATTCCGCTTTGTATGGGTACCTTAGGTTTAGGTAATGGTTGCTGACACACTTTAAGTAGCTGGTAAACTTCCTCTTGTGTCAGTATTAAGAATGATGGCCGATATAACCCCTAAAATCTGCAAGGGTCATCCACAAATTAATCCCTGAAAGATGTACATGTTGGTATTATTTATTAATATTTATGCTTTTATGGATGTCTTTTAAAAATAGAATTGTGTGAAATGTTCTGCTTAACTTGCTTGGGAAATATAACCAAAGCATATTAATAGCTCACACTCTACCGTGTTTTAACTCTTAGGAAAGTGAAATCACTGCTGCCAATATGAGAATTCTACAAACGAATTCCTTTGTTTAAAACGTTTTTTTCCCCCCAGTACACTCGCCATAGTACGTATTTCTAAGGCCACTGAGAGAGGCAGGAGAAATAGTTGTTAACACAGAAATATTTGTGTGATATAGTGTTTTTGTTCTTTTTCCTGTTTTAGTGCTTTTGTAGCTGAACTTACAGAACTCATCGTAAGTGCATTTTCAGTTTCTTAGTAGGAGACGGAGTAGCCTGTGGTCAGTTTTAAAGTTTAGAGGGTCCTGAGCATTAAAGACACAAGTATTAGTCTTGTTTGAATCCTCACAAACAGTGATGGCGAACAAGGACGTCATCGTTTGAGGATTAATTCTAAAATGAGGATTCTGGTGGGTGCTTTTCCTTCCCAACCAACCATTTCCAAATCTTTTTCTTCTTTTGCTTCTGAAACTTTTGTGAAGATTGCCTGTATCAAATTTATTGGTAGCATTGCTCTGATTTCAAGGCCAAAAAACGCTAAATATTTGTGTGACATTGTTAAATAAGGTTTTTAATATTTACATAAAGCTAAAAATAGAATTCATCCAGTGGATTTTTGTAGTGATGTTTTCATGGTGGAAACATAAATACGTCATTTTGTGGTGGATAGCCAATTTATAGACATGCTGACCCATTTCTTCAGGTGTTATCAGATTTAAAAACAACTTCGAACTGTTATTTTGCTGAAAGTTGGGAATATGTTAAGTAACGGATTCACAAAATAGGGCATTTTAAACCAAACTGTGTTGAAAGGTTTGAAAGTAGTGCATTTTTACTTTTAAGAGCAACAGTTTTTGAAATTATTTTAAGTCAACAATGCAGTATTTTTTAAAGTCAGTTTTTCTTAAAAGGTATGTTTTAATGTGACATGTAACCAATGTAACTTTAGCTTTTGACTGGTAAACTTCAAGTGCTTTTATATTTCAGGTTGACTTTAAAAAGCCAATGAGCAGTACTCAGAGGTTATGGATCCTTAAGCAATTAATGGAATAGTATTTTGTTATGGAGTCTAGGATTATTGTCTGCCTTTAAAGTATTCTATAGTTTTTAACTTAAAGCATAAAGAGTAACATTTTATCTTATATTAATTTAAAAAGTTGCATTTTGCATTTGTTAATATACATGTGTCGCCCGTTTTATGACCAGTGTTTACCCCTCTAAGTCAGTTCTATGCATAACCATTCACCAAATACTGCTGCTCTGGTTTCTTAGAGGAAACATTCTGTGCTATGCTATGATGTATTGTCATCTTGCTGCTTGACAAATAGGTTTATAAGGAATTAGAACTGTGTGTGTTAATAGTACCTTTGTATAACGAGATGTAAAATTAGAGATGAGTCTGTGTAAACGATTATTCACTGTTTTAGAACTGGTCAACACTATATCTAAAGCTTCTGTGGTTTGTATGATGCTTCACTTTACACAGAATAAATTAAAATGAAAACAGAAGTTGTGTTTGTTTCATTGATAAAGAATAAGAACCATGAAGGGTACCTTGGACATGAGGGGTTGGAAACCAGCCACTTTTACCAGTGGTTCACCCTTCACCTCCTTTGTCAAACTCTAAACATCTATAAGAATTAAGACAACATCTCAGTAGTATTCCTAGTGCCATGAAAGTAGTTGACTTGGAACCTAAGGGCACGTAGCATTAGAGCTCATTTACACTTCAAGTTTAGCCTTTTTTCTTCTCACGCTTTATCCAGTACCTTCAAGATTGTTTTGCAAATCTGTTTACCATAGATCATGTCTCACATTTTGTTAGTATTAACCACCAGGAAGACTGAGTGAGGGAATGGACCAAAGCCAAGTGAAAAGATGGAGGGATGCCTTGGAACCCATTTGCAATAGGAAACCATGAATTGCAGTGGCTGAGTGCCAAGTACTGATTTTTCTTCTGCAGTGCTCGGCTGCCAAGAATGTAGAATGGAAAAAGTGGACCGTGTCAGGGTCAGGCTTTGTCAGGTAGGAGTGTCCAAAGGGCACGGTCACTTGAGATTGCCGGAGACTGGCCGTGGGGTTTGGGCTGGGTTGCGAGAGAAGTCGGATCAGTAAGGCACTGATAAATGGGGCGAATGGAAAGGAATAGAGACCGAAGATAATAAAATGCATGTGCCGTAATGTATATAGTGGATAGAATAGGAAGTTTGGGGTGGAGATTAGGACTTTAGAGGTGAAGCAACCGTAGCAAAGGGGAATCAGAACTGTGACACGTTCTAGGGTGTCATGTGCATTGTCATCATGGCCACTAATAGTTCTGCATCGTGGCTGGAGTTGGGATGGAGAAGACGACCATGACCTGGGGGACCAGGTCGGGGACTTGGAGGACTGACCTTAAGGTCGGGGTTGTCAGGTGGCCCTTAAAAGGAGGAAGGAGTTTCCTGAAAATGAAAGAGGAGCTGTGAGAATGCTTTCTCTTCATCCTGTCCCCCGGCACCTCTCCAAGCCAGCACGTGATTGTTACATACAATTAAGTACTTTGGTTATAAAAATGATGCTGTTTATGGAGAACTTGGCTGGGGATGGGGAAGGAGAAAGGAGTTGAGGACAACAAAAGCTTCTCTAAGAATCTTAGGGCGGAGTAGGAGTTCTCCAGGGTTCTGGACAGGAGAAAGGGCAGGTGCCAAGTCAGAGTTGAGGGAAGATGCCTTGTTTGGAGAACCGTAGGTAGTTGATTATTCCTGGAATGGAGAGTGATTATGGGGTGCAACGTTTTGAAACTGGAGAAGTAGGAAAGATCTAGGTCATCAAAGATCTTGTATGCAATGTCAACGGCTTTGTTTAACGTACTAAGTGCTGGCTGTTCTTGCAGGCACCTGGACAAAGTACAGATGGCTTAGGAAGCTCATGCTGACTGCCCCGAGGAGGTCTCCTTTGGAGACACAATGGAAACAGGGTGATAGAAAGCTAGCGGCAGGCTTGAAAGGAGTGACAGCCATGGGAAGTTTGAGGACATGAAGAATCCACAGGGCTTGAGACTGGGTTGTGAAGGCAAGTGACGGAGAAGTGAAGGATGATTTCAACATTTGAGATGGACAACGCTGAGGGAAGTGTATGGAAGAAGTAGGCTTGAGGCTGGTTGAAGGGACGTGGAAGATGAGAGTCCAGTTTGGGGCATACATATTTGTATTTGAGGTGCTTACAGGCCACTGGGTGGACAGAAATACTAAACAGTTGTGAAAATGGTAGGAGGGCCATCAGTGATCATCAGCGTGTGAATGCAGTTGAAGCTGTTGGCAAAAATAGGATCTGCCAGGGAATAAGCCAGAATAAGGAGAGACCCAAGGAATGGCCCCTAAGGAGCATCAATATTTCAGAGGCTGGTAAAAGAAAAAGAGGCCACCAAGGACATTGAGAAGGACTGCGGAGAACCAGGAATATACCTGGAAGGCAATGTGCTTGAGGCCAATGAAGAAAGAGCTTGCAGAAAGAGCAAGTGTTAAACTGATATATATTAAAGAATGATGCCGCTCAGATCTGATTATTAAGAAATTGGGGTAACCTAGTTCTGGCAGAAGTCTGTGCAAAAGAAGATGTGAAATTTCTGCAAGGTGACAGTGGGGGCAAATGGAATAGATATTGACGGGAGTCAGTTGGACAGGGTTTGGTGATTGATTAGCTATGGAAGGTGAAGGGCAAGGATGAATCATTGGTGGAGGGCTGATGGAGGGCATGGGTGGAGCATGTTAGAGGGGATACGTCCAGGTGCATGGAAGACCAATGGAAATGGCCACCCAGAGGATACAGGTCAGAACTGAGTTCCTACCCAGATGCTGTAACTTGATAGTTGGCAATTTATTTAACCTCTCTGTTGCCTGGTCTGCTGAGTGAGAATGAGAACGTGCAGGGCTGTTGTAAGGAGTAAATTTTTAAAAACACCTGTTGAGCACACTTCTTTTAAAAAAAATTTTTTTTTAAAATTTTATTTATTTATTTTTGGCTGCGTTGGGTCTTTGTTGCTGCGCGCGGGCTTTCTCTAGTTGCGGCGAGCAGGGGCTACTCTTCATTGCGGTGTGCGGGCTTCTCATTGTGGTGGCTTCTCTTGTTGCGGAGCACGGGCTCTAGGTGCGCGGACTTCAGTAGTTGTGGCTCGAGGGCTCAGTAGTTGTGGCTCGTGGGCTCAGTAGTTGTGGCTTGTGGGCTCTAGAGCACAGGCTCAGTAGTTGTGGCGCATGAGCTTAGTTGCTCCGCGGCATGTGGGATCTTCCCGGACCAGGGCTCGAACCCGTGTCCCCTGCATTGGCAGGCAGACTCTTAACCACTGTGCCACCAGGGAAGTCCCCACACTTCTTAATATATAGTAAGCAACCCATAGCTTCACTCCCACCCGCCTTTCCTTACTTCTTACCTTTGTAACCAAGGCAGCCTCCTAATGACGGCTTGGTCCAGGGGTTGGTTTCGGTTCACTGAGAAGAGTTGAAATGGTGAGAATCACAAAAACACATACGTTCATCCGACAGTCTTTTGAGGTAAGGCCTAGGCTTTTTATCACTGAATATAGATCCATTGAGTTCAATCTCATTTTCTTTGCAAAAGCCAGACTTATAATTTGGCGATCTCCAGTTTTGTTCTCTTAAAACCGGAACGAGAACAGAGTCTTGCAGAGCAAAGATTTTTACTGTAGTGTTTTTCTGTCTTTGACAGTTGCCTTGCTTGTCCCTAGATGGACAGGATTTTTTGCATTTTGTCTTTATCAAATTTTTCCGAAACATTCAACTAAGTTTTCATAGAAACAGCAACCCTTTACTCACACTCATATTTAGTTGTGACATTTCATTATGTAATTGCGATATCAGAGACAACTGAAGTAAGCAGGTTTGGGAACCATTTGGGTTAGACAGAAGTCATCTGGTGAGAAAATATGTGAGCATACAAGATACTAATCCTCTGTTCTTGATTAGGTACCCCACCCAGGCGGGGACTGTGCATCTCATGTCACAGAGCAAATTGAAGCCTCAGCCTGGAATCTCCTTACCCTTCCACGGAGCCTTCATATATCTGTCTATATCTCTTCCGACCCTCTCCTTCCCTCCTTCATTAGAGGACAGACCCCTCTGCTCTCTGAAACGAATTTCTCCTGTGCTTTGGATCCCGTTCTACCTTTTCAGCAAGTTAACACTGGCAGTTATTTCTTCTGTACACTCAATTGCTCTCTGTCATCTGGATCGCTCTCTCCAACATCTAAACGTATTCAGTAAATATATTCTATCTTGAAAGAAGGAAAGGTCCCGCCTGCTCTGGTCCCCTCAGCTGCCAGTGGCCCCTGCCTTGCCACGTCACACCAGACTTCTCTGAGTAGGTGTCTCCATGACCCTGGCGCAACATCTGAAGGACATTTTCCAGCCCTCAGCTTTGCCTGACTTCCCAACAGCATTCGTGTGGTTGCTCATCTCTTCCTCGCTCCTTGAAACCTTCTTCTCCTTTGGCTTTAACGATACTAAATTCTGGCTTTACTGGTTTTAATCCTTCCTCTCATTTCCGGCGTATCCTGCAGTGAAATGTCAGAGTTCCTCGGGGTTAGGTTCTCACCCCCTTTTCCTTCCTGTCTCCTCGGGCAGCCCTGTTTGTGTCCTCAGCTGCCACCTCTTGACCAGTGGAGCCACATTCCTGTCTCTTGAGCCAGTGACCTTCTCAGTATCCCCTCTTGGTTGTCTTAAACACTGGTCTCACCCAGCATCTGCAACCGCTTCTGATACGGGGGTCATACCAGCCTGCCTGTTGACCGTTGTAAAGTTGACAAACTAGGTGTCACTGTTGACCTTTTTTGTTTGTTTCTTTTACTTTTTGGCTGTGCCCTGTGGCATGTGGATCTTAGTTCCCCCACCAGGGATCGAGCCCTCGCCCCCTGCATTGGAAGCGTGGAGTCTTAGCTGCTGGACCACCAGGGAAGTCCCTCTTGACCGGTCTTTCGGGTCCCTTATTCAACACATCAAGTCTGGTTGACTTTACTTCTGAAATAGCTCTTGGAACCTTCTCTACTTTCGTCCATTTTCCTATTACCCTCTGTAGGCAATGAAGTGTAGCAGGCATGAGGGTGGCCTCTGGAGTTGCGACCTCTGCGTGCCTCATTTTTCATCTGTAAAATGGGTATGATCGTAGTACCTAGCTCATAGGGCTTCTGTAAGGATTGAATAAGTGAACACACACAAACATGTAGAATAGTGCCCAGACCCCACTGCTCTGATGCCCACCTGGATCCTGTGATAGTGGCTGTCTCAAATCCACGACAGCCCCTCTCCAGCCTTCTCTCCTCCTTGTCACCAGAGTGATCTTTTTGAAACTCAAATATGGCCGTGTCGGCTCCTTGCTTATGTCGTGGGAATGGCTTCCCACCGTCCTAGAGAAAAGGTGGAAAATCCTCAACACGCCCAGGACACGCTGCAGGGTTTCATTCACCAGCTTGTCAGGCACCTTCTCCCACCACTGGCCTCCCCACCACCTACACTTGCAGCAGGTGAGCCTCCTCTCAGCTACACACATACTCGGAGATCACCGGCACCCCTGTCCCTGGGTCCCTGCACTGGCTCCTCCCCCCGCACCCCTTCTCCTAGTCATTCGTCAGATTTCAGCTCAAAGTCACTTTCTCAGGGGAGCGTCTTTGAACACTACCCGACCCCTTTCCAGGCAGTTCCTTTGTTACATAGACTGGTCCTCTTCTCCTCCAGGCAAGAGTTGAACACTTCTTGGTGCGTTTATTTGATGAAGTGCTATCATCCCCTATGTTGAACTGATCAATATATCAGTATAAGGTAGAACTTAAATCAAAATGACATTGTAACCCGCAAGCTGCAATATATTCAATCTTTGAGTCAGAATCTGAGTCTAATCTGAGAGGCTTAATTCTGCCTTATCAGCATCTCCTGACGATGCTTACCGTTTTCTTTAATCAACAAACACAAAAGTGTATGTTAGTGAGATGCTTATTTTGCAAGCCCCTGATTCTTTCTGTGTCTTCTGTGTCCATTACTCTTCCATCCCTTCTGAAAAGGTCCAAATAGCCTGTCAAACAGCAACTTTTAACCACAAGATGGCGACAGATTTCAAGAATTAGCCAGTGAGTCTAGTTGCGCTTCCTCTCAGGGGTGTGTTCCGTTAAAAGGATGTTGGCGGGTTTGGTAATTATACGGCACCCTGTTTTGCACCATATGTATTTAACCTAATCCTCTTTGCTTAAAGCAGTTAAGTGAGCGCGTATAAATCGTTGATTAAACTGGAAGGGGATGGGGGATTATTCATCACTGGGCCAGGACAGATATAAACCAGGATTGTTCTGGGCCACCCAGGACTTCTTTCCACTCCATCTAAAGCTGAGGCGGGCCAGGCGACAATATTTACGGTCCCTCTGATGAGGGCTTGTAGTCAGAGAAACAGGAGCGCTCACAAACGGCATCTGAACTCCACCTCCCGGCGTATGACTCTAGAAGCTGGTCAGTCTCATGAGAGGCAGATGGGAAGATGGTTGGTCCAGAGGCCCGCGTGTTTACTTGTGGGAGCAGGACCCACACCTTGGGTGAGATGCCGTGGAACCGGAAGGCTCTGTGTCGCTAGAAAGTGCCTTTGATTTGCAAAGTCCTTTTTCATATATTGCCTTCCTAAGCTTTGTGAATATGAGAAGGGCAGGGAAAACGTTATCTTTGCTTTACAGGTAAAGAAATTGAGGTTTAAGGAGGTAAAGCAGCTTGGCCATGGACATGATAGTGCCAAATCCTGGACCCCCCGCCTTGTTGCTTAGAGAAGGGAAACAATTTCTTTTTTGCTTAAAGCATCCAAATCACCTTACGTCATTCAGCACAAAGGGAAATAAGTACATGTTCAAATACAAACACAAGGTGCAGCCCTGACTTATATGAGCATATGTGGTGGGCTAAACTAATGGAGAAAGGGTTAGCCGGCCTCTGTGTCCTGTAGCGCTGGCCCTGCCTCACCCCAGGAGGGGCTCAGCAAGTTGGGCTCGCTGGGGTTCTGATTGTCCAATAGGGAGAAGGACTTGCAAGAGGTTGGGAGGGAAGGGACATTTGGGGAAAGTGAGCCAGTGACCCGCGGGGCATGCAGCTGGATTCCCAAGGACTGAAAGCAGAGCCCTCATCCTGTTCTTACACAGCCCTGGGAGGTGGCAGGCCCCTGATGGGGGTGACCTGCGGTACTGGGGATCTGAAGGCTAAGCTCTGGCTTTGCAAAGTGCAGCCAGGTTTTCTGTGAGCACGGTGGGCCCAGGGAGTGATGCTGGGAGTGGATCTCACAGGGCTGAATGGTGAGCATCTCAAAGGCAGCCCTGATGGACTGAAGAGCTAAGGCTTTCGCTGAGGTTCCTGGGTTGTGTAGGACTCTTCGGGAGAGAGAGAGGGAGATGGGTTGGCCTGCAATGACTGAGACGGAATGTCTCGCCAACCGTGGTGGAGAGGCTCAGGGTCACTGCTCATTTGGTTTGGACAAAACAATGCAAAGCAAAACACGTAACAAGTCTTGCACTAAGTGTTGTCAAGTTATTCCACACTCACTAATGATTACATCTAAAAACAAGCTCTTAGAACTCCTCCCCAGACCAAAAACAGAAACACAGGAAGAAACCCAAGGCCGTGGCCTTTCTCGCCCTCTCCCTCCCCATCTCGTATCTTGGGTCCACTGAGGGAGCAGAGCTCCGGGCTCTGTGCTGCTGCAAATGCGGATCACCTTGCCTGGTCACCTCCTCTTGCCTTTATTTATTTATTTATTTTTTGCGGTACGCGGGCCTCTCACTGCTGCGGCCTCTCCAGTTGCAGAGCACAGGCTCCGGACGCACAGGCTCAGCGGCCATGGCTCACGGGCCCAGCCGCTCCGCGGCATGTGGAATCTTCCCGGACCGGGGCATGAACCCGTGTCCCCTGCATCGGCAGGTGGGCTCTCAACCACTGCGCCACCAGGGAAGCCCTCCTCTTGCCTTTAACTTCCCCTCAAGAGCCACGTGTCTCCCGGCCACTCCCCTTCCCCCCCCCCGCCCCACCCTACTGGCCCCCGCAGAGCACTTCGGGTTATCTGGTGATCTGTCCTGCTAACTCAGAGCGCAGAGTCACTGGGGTGCTAAATGCAAACTTGGGGCCCTTCCTTATTTCAGTCGACTTGACTCAGAATCTCAGGCAGGTCAGAACTAAGAATCTGTGTTTTTAACCTGTTCCCCCAGGTGATCATGATCCTTTTTGTTTAACCCCCCAGTACTGGGTTGAATAGTGTCGCTCCAAAATTCGTGTCCGCCTGGAACCTGTAAATAAAGCCTTCTTTGGAAATAGGCTCCTTGCAGGTTAAAGCGAGGTCGTTCTGGATTAGGTTGGGCCCTAATCCAATGACTGGTGTCCTTGTGAGAAGGGGAGATTCAGACACGAGACACAGAGGCAGGCCGGTGACGGTTGAGGCAGGGGTTGGAGGGATGCGCGTACGAGCCGAGGAGCGCCAAGGATCGTCGGCCACCGCCAGAGGCCAGGAGAGAGGCCGATTCTCCCTCAGAGCCTCCAAAAAGGGATCTGCGTCTTGCAGCCTCCAGGCCATGAGAGAACAGCTACGTTTCTACTGTTTTCAGCCTCTGAGTGTGTGGAACCTTGTTCCTGCAGCCCGAGGAAACAAATAACCCCCATCCCCTTTTTTCTACCTTCTATTGTCTTAAGTTATTTTTATTTCCTCCTTTTTCTCTGCAAGAAGTTATACTTCCTATTCAAATAATTTTCCTGTTATAGTGCACATATGTACTTTTTTTTTTTAGCAGTCCAGTGGATGCATAGAGGACCAAATTCCTTGTTTCCTTCTTGTGCCTGTGTGCAGAAATTTCTAGTCCCCATTTCATAAACAAGACTCAAAGATTCTTGCCTGGGCTTGGTTCCAGTTCCTCTGCCCCCTGGAACTGGGAGGCTGCGTCTCCTGTGCGGGTGAGACTTTCCAACTCCAGGCCCTGCTCTAGCTTTGATTTCTATCTTTGTTCTTGGCCCCTGGTCATCTCCCATTCTTTCTTTTTCAGTTGGATTATGAAATACTGCATTAAAACAAAACTATTACATCCAACTCTTCCGTATGTTTGCAGTAGATAGGAAGGCCTGTGTGCAACACCTTAGTCTGTTGTGTTTCCGGAAGAGATTTCTCATAATCGATATGTATTTTTGAATATTGGAAACCACAAATACAGCACCTTGGGCCCAGCGTGAAATGGGTCCACCTCTCTATCGCTCCCGAGATCCCCTACAGTTGTCACCTTCAGGTGCTGTTTTAGCCCTGCCAATTCCCATTAAATGTCAGATCCTGTTCCAAATATATTAGCTAACCTCCTGCCCAGGTACTCAAAATCTGGGTAGTTGCTTTTTAAGCTCTAACAAAAGTAGTTGGTTTGAATTCTTAAGTACCGTTGTTAAACCCATGAGGCATGCTTTTGAATGGCCATGCAAGAAATTGGATTGAGAAAGCTGGGGACAGAGTCCCAAAGAAGTGTGTGGTTCAGTGAAGAGATCTCACATCACGTTTTGTCCGGTGGGACGATAAAGGAGTAGCAAGCATTTCCTGTAAGTCAGAAAGGTAGAAGCGCCTTTTGCTTTTTTTTTTTTTTGGTTATTTCTTTTGTTTGTTTATTTTTTGCTTGTTATGTATGTGAGGAGAGTGCCTACCCTGGAAAAATGTGCATAAGCAGCAGATAAGTATCAAGGAATAGCTTAGTGTTTTCTCAGAAGAGAATAACATCTGCTGTGCCATAGGTAAGGCTAGGAGAGCTTAGATGATACATAAATTGGGTAAAATGTAAGGCGTGACTATAAAGTTATGCTTCTTGGGGGGCCATGTTATGGAAATTTTATTATTCTTATTACTTTTTAGTCACAAAAGGTGTATGTCCTTGGGCTTCCCTGGTGGCGCAGTGGTTAAGAATCTGCCTGCCAATGCAGGGGACACGGGTTCAAGCCCTGGTCCAGGAAGATCCCACATGCCGTGGAGCAACTAAGCCTGTGCGCCACAACTACTGAGCCTGCGCTCTAGAGCCCGCGAGCCACAACTTCTGAGCCCATGTGCCACAGCAACTGAAGCTCACGTGCCTAGAGCCCGTGCTCTGCAACTAAGGAAGTCACCACAATGAGAAGCCCACACACTGCAACGAAGAGTAGCCACCGCTCGCTACAACTAGAGAAAGCCTGTGCCCAGCAACAAAGACCCAACACAGCCAAAGATAAATAAATAAAATAATAAATAAATTTATATAAAAAAAGTTTATGTTCTTATCTCTTTGTGGAGAAGTACCTGTTTCTAAATGGTAGTTCAGACACATCTGGAAATCTTTCACACACTGAAAAATGTGACTTCAAAAATCTGTTTCCTCTCTTTTTCCTCTTTATTGCTTTTAAAACTTATTTTTAATTTGTTGGCATCAAGTAGGAGTGCTGCTTTTGGTAACAGAAGATGAGGGGATTCAGACCAACCCTCTTGCTAAAGATAAAGCTAAAGTAAAGCTAGAGAGAACATAAAATGCAGTTTTAAAATCATCAAAGAATTAACAAGGTAGAAGAAATTATCAACCAACATCTGGAAGAAGACAGAATTCAAGAAAGTGAGCCTAGTATTGGGGGCTACTCTTGGCCTAGAGCAAAATATGTCATCAAACTATTTCTACAAATAATTTTTCAAATACACAAGTCTAGGGAATTCCCTAGTGGTCCAGTGGTTAGGACTCCATGCCTCCATTGTAGCAGACCCGGGTTCGATCCCTGGTCAGGGAACTAGGATCCCGCAAGCCATGCAGTGCAGCTGAAAAAGTAAAAAAAAAGAAAAAAAAGTTTAGCATACACAGAAAAAATAGCATGGAAACACTTTTTTTTTTTTTTTTTGCGGTACGTGGGCCTCTGACTGTTGTGGCCTCTCCCATTGCAGAGCACAGGCTCCGGACGCACAGGCTCAGCGGCCATGGCTCACGGGCCCAGCCGCTCCGTGGCATATGGGATCTTCCTGGACCGGGGCATGAACCTGTGTCCCCTGCATCGGCAGGCGGACTCTCAACCACTGCACCACCAGGGAAGCCCGAAACACTTTTTTTTGAAAACCTAATAAAATGTGTGTGTGTGTGTGTGTGTGTGTGTGTGTGTGTATCTGTCCAAAAGCTAGCTTTTTATTTGACTGTCAGATGTCAAACACCTTTAGGGAGTCAAGTCAGGAGGAAGACAAGGATGCCTGCTACCTCTACAATGATTTAACATTGCACTGGAATGTTAGCTAATGCAATTAAGCAAGAGAAAACAATTAGACTTGTAAGAACTGGAAAGGAAGAGGCAAACTCTTTGTTTATAATTGCATATCTGGAAAAACCAGAAGAATCAATGGAAAAGTACTACAAACCATAAGATAATAAAGTAGCAGGACATAAAATTAGCATAGTAAAATTACTAGCCTTTGTAAATATAAATTATAAGCCATTTGAAGGTATAAGGGCAGGGAAGACCCTGTATACAATAACAAAATTTTAAATACATAGACAGAAACCTAGTACGTGCAAAAATCATAGGGAAACTGCGAAACACTCAAGAAAGAGATAAAAATAGCTTTGAGCAAACTGAAAAAAACCCCCACCCTAATATTGAATAGGAAAACTTAACATCATAAAGATGTTATTTCTCTCTAAATTAGTTTTATAAATTTAATGCAATCTCAATAAAAATTTCCTCAGGTTTTTTTCTGGAAGTAGACAAGTTGATTATAAAGTTTATATGGAAGAATAAACAACTGAGAATAGCCAGGAAGTATTTGGAAAGAATACTTAATGCATGGCTAATCCTATTAAAGTTAGTAAAACAGTTAACATCCTCTAAATTAAAGCAGTGAGGTATTGGCTCAGGAAAAGACTTATAAACAAATGGATCAGAATAGAATGTCCAGGAAAATTTAGTATATGACAAAAGAGGCACTGAAATCAGAGGGGAAAATTAACTTTAAACAGTGTTGTGCCCAATGGATAGCTATGAAGAAAAAGGAAGAAATTGGATCTTTTTCTCACAATGTATTCCAGGAGAAATTATAAATGTATTCGAGATCTAAATGAAAATTAAACACAAACAGAAAAACATACAATATTAGAAGAAAACATGGGTAAATCTTATATTTATAACCCCAAAGTGGGAATTTCTAACTAATTAAAAAAATCTAGACAAAGAAATTTGACAACATTACCAACAACAAAATAAGTAAAGTCACAAGATAATTACAAATTGGGAAGAATTTTGCAACTTGTATGACAAAGTACTCACATACTTAATGTAATAAGGATTTCCTAAAAATTGAAATAGAAAATATCCACAAACTGATTTTTTAAAAAATAAGCCAAGGTATGAATAGACAGTTCACAGGAAAGGTATACTGATAGCTCTCACTCACAATAAGAGCAATGCATGTCAAAACTACTGAGATTCCATCTCTCATCAATCAGATTGAAAAAAGAAACTCCCAAGTTTGACAATGTAAATTTTGGCAGGACTATGTGAAAATAGGCACTTTTATACACTGCAGGTGGGACCCCAAAATGGTACGATTTCTATGAAGTGAAATTGGCAATATCTAGCAAAATTGCATATGCATTCACTCTTTGATCCAGCAATTGTACTTCTAGGATTCTATCTCAACTATTCAACTGCAAATATATGAAGACATATGCAGAAGGCTATTCACCATGACCTTATTTTTTATAGCAAAAGGCTGGAACAACCCAATGTCTCTTAGTAGAGAGTCAGTTAAATAAGCTATAGTACATCCATGAAGTGAAGTACTATGAAGTTGTAAAAAGAAATGAGACAGCTCCTACTTTCTGTGATGGAGTATTTAGTAGAAAACTGCTGCTTCCACTGAGAACAACTGAAAAAGATGGATACAATTAAAATTGATCTGTTTGAAGTTTTCAGAGAGCCACTGCAACAGCCTGAGTTGAAGGGTCAAGATACCAGAGAGAGGACTTTCCTGGCAGTCCAGTGGTTAGGGCTCTGGGATTCCACTGCAGGGGGCGTGGGTTCAATCCCTGGTGGGGGAACTAAGATCCCTCATGCCGCACAGTGCAGCCAGAGAGAAGAGAAGCTCACTGAAGTGAGCCCAACATTCTGAAAGCTGCTTTTCTCCTCTTCACATCTGGTGACTCTTGGCATTGACAAAGAGGCTGAGACACTCATAGAAGCAGAAAAGTATCACAGCTCTCGGCAGTCTTGTAGTTCTGAGGAAATAAAACTTGGACTCTGGGGCTCCCAGATCAGCCAGGATTCCAGAAGTCAAGGTTCCAGAAGAAAAGGGAGGTACAGAGAAGTGAGCCTGATAGTTGATGGTTTTCTCTTTGAAGTACTTGGTGAATCTTAGTCATATAAAATGAAAGGATAAGAAGCCAAGAAAAGCAGCTGGAAAATAGAGTGGAATTTTTGGCAGTCTTACGTTGCTGTGGAGATGAAAACTGGAAATCAGGAACTGACCAGGAGGCTGCCCTCTGTAAATGCTGCAGGCTTTCAGTTGGGATCTTTAAGAGCGGGTGCATTAGGGTCGATCAAGCCTCACTACAGCTCAAACTTGAATCACCTGAGTCCTTGACTGGATTAAGACAAACTGCCCCTACTCTAGCTGCCTGCTGGACCATAGAGTGAATCCTCTCTGGAGGAAAATAACTTCATCCAGATCCCTCTTTCAGGCACAGGGATAAGCATCCCATCCAAAATTACTAGGATCCAAGAAAGAGAGCCAAGGGAAAAAAGCATAATAGAAATATACTCACAGGTGTCCCAGATTATTGCAGTTATCAGACACAGATTTAAAAATAATTGTAATTAATGTGATCAAGAAAATAAATGGGGCTTCCCTGGTGACGCAGTGGTTGAGAGTCCACCTGCCGATGAAGGGGACACGGGTTCGTGCCCCGGTCTGGGAGGATCCCACATGCCGCGGAGCAGCTGGGCCCGTGAGCCATGGCCGCTGAGCCTGCGCATCCGAAGTCTGTGCTCTGCAACGGGAGAGGCCACGGCAGTGGGAGGCCCACGTACCGCAAAAAAAAAAAAAAAAAGAAAAAGAACACTTTAGTAGAGAACTGGAATCAATATTGTCAAAAAGCAGATAGAAATTCTAGAACTGAAGAAGATATAGTAATCAAAATTTGAACTCAAAAATGGGGTTTAACAGCAGATTGGACACAGCTGAAGAGAGGACTGGTGAGCTGGAGAGGGGGCAGTAGAAAATATCCTGACAGAAGCACAAAGAACAAAAAAGATGGAAAATACAGAAAAGTGTCAGAGACGTGTGACATGCTCTATCATGAGACATTCTAGCAAACGTAATTGGGGTTCAAGAAGAGAAGAAGAGAGGATGTAGCAGAAGCAATATTTGAAGAGATAATAACCAAGAATTTTCCAAAAGGGCTAAAAAATCCAAGTTACAGAATCAAAAATTACTAAGAACCCCAAGCAGGATAAAGACAAAAATACTACACTTTGGTTCATCATCAGCAAATCAAGAGAGAAAAATCATAACAGCAAGTAGAGAAAAAAGATGCATTACTTTCAAAGGAGCAACAATAATACTAAAAGCTACCTTCTCAGCAGAAATGATGGAAAACAAGCGATGAAATGACAGCTTTAAAGGCTGAAAGGAGATAACACACGTTTAGAATTCTATACCCAGTGAAAATATCCTTCTAAAGTGGAGGCAAAATAAAGATATTTCCAGAGAAAAACCCCAGAGGTTATAGATCACATATGTTGCAAGTAAACTTCTATTATGAGAAATATTAAATGGTGTTTTCATGTTTTGCATCATGATGGTGGTAGATTCTCTTAAGGCACTGAGGTATGTTATTCTTTTAATCTACTAATATCCTGTTTAGAATCTTTGCATCTGTTTAATTAGTTTAGACTATATTTCTGTTTTCTTCTTTTTCTTTTGTTTTGGTATCAAGATTATGCAATCCTTGTAAGATAAATTAGAAACTCTTCATCTGAAAAAAACCACATTCACAGAAAAACAGACAAGATGAAAAGGCAGAGAGCTATGTGCCAGATGAAGGAACAAGATAAAACCCCAGAAAAACAACTAAATGAAGTGGAGATAGGCAACCTTCCAGAAAAAGAATTCACAATAATGATAGTGAAGATGATCCAGGACCTCAGAAAAAGAATGGAGGCAAAGATCGAGAAGATGCAAGAAATGTTTAACAAAAACCTAGAAGAATTAAAGAACAAACAGAGATGAACAATACAATAACTGAAATGAAAACTACACTGGAAGGAATCAATAGCAGAATAACTGAGGCAGAAGAACAGATAAGTGACCTGGAAGACAGAATGGTGGAATTCACTGCTGCGGAACAGAATAAAGAAAAAAGAATGAAAAGAAATGAAGTAAGCCTAAGAGACCTCTGGGACAACATTAAATGCAACAACATTCACATTATAGGAGTCCCAGAAGGAGATGAGAGAGAAAGGACCCGCGAAAATATTTGAAGAGATTATAGTTGAAAACTTCCTAACATGGGAAAGGAAATAGCCACCCAAGTCCAGCAAGCGCAGCGAGTCCCATACAGGATAAACCCAAGGAGAAACACTCCGAGACACATAGTAATCAAATTGGCAAAAATTAAAGACAAAGAAAAATTATTGAAATCAGCAAGGGAAAATGACAAATAACATACAAGGGAACTCCCATAAGGTTAACAGCTGATTTCTCAGCAGAAACTCTACAAGCCAGAAGGGAGTGGCATGATAGAGTGATGAAAGGGAAGAACCTACAACCAAGATTACCCGGCAAGGATCTCATTCATATTTGATGGAGAAATCAAAAGCTTTACAGACAAACAAAAGCTAAGAGAATTCAGCACCACCAAACCAGCTCTAAAACAAATGCTAAAGGAACTTCTCTAAGTGGGAAACACACGAGAAGAAAAGGATGTACAAAAACAAACCCAAAACAATTAAGAAAATGGTAACAGGAACATACATATCGATAATTACTTAAATGTGAATGGATTAAATGCTCCAAACAAAAGACACAGGCTTGCTGAATGGATACAAAAACAAGACATATATATGCTGTCTACAAGAGACCCACTTCAGACCTAGGGACACATATAGACTGAAAGTGAGGGGATGGAAAAAGATATTCCATGCAAATGGAAATTAAAAGAAACCTGGAGTAGCAGTACTCATATCAGATAAAATAGATTTAAAAATAAAGAATGTTACAAGAGACAAGGAAGGACACTACATAATGATCAAGGGATCAATCCAAGAAGATATAACAATTATAAATATATATGCACTCAACATAGGAGCACCTCAATACATAAGGCAACTGCTAAAAGCTATAAATGAGGAAATCGACAGTAACACAATAATAGTGGGGGACTCTGACACCTCACTTACACCAATGGACAGATCATCCAAACAGAAAATTAATAAGGAAACACAAGCTTTAGACCAGATAGATTCAATTGATATTTATAGGACATTCCATCCCAAAACAGCAGATTACACTTTCTTCTCAAGTGCACATGGAACATTCTCCAGGATAGATCACATCTTGGATCACAAATCAAGCCTCAGTAAATTTAAGAAGACTGAAATCATATCAAGCATCTTTTCTGACCACAACGCTATAAGATTAGAAATCAATTACTGGGAAAAAAAATGTAAAAAACACAAACACATGGAGGCTAAACTATACGTTACTAAGTAACCAAGAGATCACTGACAAACTCAAAGAGAAAATCAAAAAATACCTGGAGACAAATAACAACAAAAACACGACGATCCAAAACCTATGGGATGCAGCAAAAGCAGTTCTAAGAGGGAAGTTTATAGCAATACAAGCCTACTTCAAGAAACAAGAAAAATCTCAAATAAACAGTCTAACCTGACCCCTAAAGGAACTAGAGAAAGAAGAACAAACAAAACCCAAAGTTAGCAGAAGGAAAGAAATCATAAAGATCAGAGCAGATATAATGAAATAGAAACAAAGAAAACAATGGCAAAGATCAATAAAACTAACAGCTGGTTTTTTGAGAAGATAAACAAAATTGATAAACCATTAGCCAGACTCATCAAGAAAAAGAGGGAGAGGACTCAAATCAATAAAATTAGAAATGAAAAAGGAGATGTTACAACGGACACCGCAGAAATACAAAGCATCCCAAGACACTACTACAAGCAACTCTGTGCCAATAAAATGGACAGCCTGGAAGAAATGGACAAATTCTTAGAAACGTATAACCTTCCAAGACTGAACCAGGAAGTAATAGAAAATATGCACAGACAAATCACAAGTAATGAAATTGAAACTGTGATTAAAAATCTTCCAACAAACAAAAGTCCAGGACCAGATGGCTTCACAGGTGAATTCTATCAAATATTTAGAGAAGAGCTAACACCCATCCTTCTCAAACTTCCAAAAGATTGCAGAGGAAGGAACACTCCCAAACTCATTCTATGAGGCCACCATCACCCTGATATCAAAACCAGACAAAGTTACTACAAAAAAAGAAAATTACAGACCAATATCACTCATGAATATAGATGCAAAAATCCTCAACAAAATACTAGGAAACAGAATCCAACAACACATTGAAAGGATCATACACCATGATCAAGTGGGGTTTATCCCAGGAATGCAAGGATTGTTCAATATACGCAAATCAATCAACGTGATACACCATATTAACAAATTGAAGAATAAAAACCATATGATCGTCTCAATAGATGCAGAAAAAGCTTTTGACAAAATTCAACACCCATTTATGATAAAACTCTCCATAAAGTGGCCATAGAGGGAACCTACCTCAACATAATAAAGGCTATATAGGACAAACCCACAGCAAACATCATTCTCAATGGTGAAAAACTGAAAGCATTTCCTCTAAGATCAGGAACAAGACAAGGATGTCCACTCTCACCATTATTATTCAACATAGATTTGGAAGTCCTAGCCATGGCAATCAGAGAAGGAAAAGAAATAAAAGGAATCCAAATTGGAAAAGAAGAAGTAAACCTGTCACTGCTTGCAGATGACATGATACTATACATAGAGAATCCTAAAGATGCCACCAGAAAACTACTAGAGCTAATCAATGAATCTGATAAAGTTGCAGGATACAAAATTAATGCACAGAAATCCCTTGCATTCCTATACACTAATGATGAAAAATCTGAAAGAGAAATTAAGGAAACACCCCCAATTACCATTGTAACAAAAAGAATAAAATACCTAGGAATAAACCTACCTAAGGAGACAAAAGACCTGTATGCAGAAAACTATAAGACACTGATGAAAGAAACTAAAGATGATACCAACAGATGGAGAGATATGCCAGGTTCTTGGATTGGAAGAATCAATATTGTGAAAATGAGTATACTACCCAAAGCAATCTTCAGATTCAATGCAATCCCTATCAAATTACCAATGGCATTTTTTACAGAACTAGAACAAAAAATCTTAAAATTTATATGGAGACACAAAAGACTCCAAATAGCCAAAGCAGTCTTGAGGGAAAAAAGCAGAGCTGGAGGAATCAGACTCCCTGACTTCAGACTATACTATAAAGCTACATTAATCAAGACAATATGGTACTGGCACAAAAACAGAAACATAGATCAATGGAACAAGATAGAAGCCCAGAGATAAACCCACACACCTATGGTTAACTAATCTATGACAAAGGAGGCAAGGATATACAATGGAGAAAAGACAGTCTCTTCAATAAGTGGTGCTGGGAAAACTGGACAGCTACATATAAAAGAATGAAATTAGAACACTCCCTAACACCATACACAAAAATAAACTCAAAATGGATAAGAGACCTAAATGTAATACCGGACACTATCAAACTCTTATAGGCAAACATAGGCAGAACACTCTATGACATAAGTCACAGCAAGATCCTTTTTGACCCACCTCCTAGAGAAATGGAAATAAAAACAAAAATAAACAAATGGGACCTAATGAAACTTCAAAGCTTTTGCACAGCAAAGGAAACCATAAACAAGACGAAAAGACAACCCTCAGAATGGGAGAAAATATTTGCAAACGAATCAACAGACAAAGGATTAATCTCCAAAATATATAAACAGCTCATGCCACTCAATATTAAAAAAACAAACAACCCAATCCAAAAATGGGCAGAAGACCTAAATAGACATTTCTCCAAAGAAGACATACAGATGGCCAAGAAGCACATGAAAAGCCACTCAACATCACTAATTATTTGAGAAATGCAAATTAAAACTACAATGAGGTATCACCTCACACCAGTTAGAATGGGCATCATCAGAAAATCTACAAACAACAAGTGCTGGCGAGGGTGTGGAGAAAAGGGAACCCTCTTGCACTGTTGGTGGGAATGTAAATTGATAGAGCCACTGTGGAGAACAGTATGGAAGTTCCTTAAAAAACTAAAAATAGCACTGCCATACGACCCAGCAATCCCACTACTGGGCATATACCCTGAGAAAACCAAAATTCAAAAAGAGTCATGTATCACAATGTTCATTGCAGTAGTATTTACAATAGCCAGGTCATGGAAGCAACCTAAATGTCCATCTACAGACGAATGGATAAAGAAGATGTGGTACATATATACAATGGAATATTACTCAGCCATAAAAAGGAATGAAATTGGGTCATTTGTTCAGACGTGGATGGATCTAGAGACTGTCATACAGAGTGAAGTAAGTCAGAAAGAGAAAAACAAGTATCATATATTAATGCATATATGTAGAACCTAGAAAAATGGTACAGATGAACAGGTTTGCAGGGCAGAAATAGAGACACACATGTAGAGAACAGATGTATGGACACCAAGGGGGGAAAATGGCAGGGGGGTGGGGATGGTGGTGTGATGAATTGGGCGATTGGGATTGACATGTATACACTCAGGTGTATAAAATTGATGACTAATAAGAACCTGCTGTATAAAAAAAATTAAATTAAATTAAAAAATTGAAAAAAAAAGAAACTCTTCATCTTTCTCTGTATTCTGGAATAGTTTAACTCACGTAAGGATTATTTATATCTTCCTTGATAGGACTCTTTAAAATCCATCTGAATCTCATGTCATATTTTGGGCGTAGTTCCTTGTAACTTTTTCAGTTTTTCCCATAAGGATTATTTCCCATGCAGGTTTCTACATCTTCCTGATTTTACTGTGATGATTTAACTTTTCTAGGAACTGTCCTCTTCATCCAGGTTTTCAAACACATTAACAGAATTGTATATAGTAATCTTTCCTCTATTCTGTAATCATTTTTCTTTTCATTTCTTATGTTACAGATTCATATGTTTGTTTTTTTTCTTTCTTTTCTTTCCTGCACACAGTTGCCAGGGATTTATCTTTTTTGTTGGACTTTTGAAAGCAAAAATCTTGATTTTACTGATTAATTCTACTTTTTGTTTTCTAATTTATTACTTTTTGCTTTTATCTCTACTGAGGCTTTTTTTCCACTTCATTTTGATTTATTTATTTATTTATTTTAAAATTTTGAGTGAAAATTCGTTTAGTTATTTCCTTAGTTTCCAATATTTTTTTGATGTTCTTTATTTAAATGTGAATTTGTAGATAGATGCCTTCTCAAGAGAATTGAAAGCATTATTTCCAAATTCCAACTATGGTACTGTATGAATTGTGATCTCGTATTTAAGGAATCAATCTGAGAGATTTCACATGAAGATATGAAGTTAGATATACAAGCGAGAAAAGAAGATTGTAGTTAGTCTTGGAAATTAAAAAGATATCTCTCTATGAAGACATTAAGAAATGTGAATGACCGTGTTTCTCTTCTTTTATTCCTACTTGAACCAAGGATAATCCAAATTCCCATTTCCTAAAGCTGGTATTCAAAAAAGGAACACTATTTTTGTTTCTTTTTTGAACAAGGAACATCTTTCCTTTAAAAATGTCACCCTACTTACCCAAAATCTTTATTATTAATATTATTTGACAGGTATCATTCCTTTTTGACCACCCAGTTCTCCAAGTTCAACCAACTTTGTTTAGAAACATTTAAAATTTTTTATAATGTGGAAAAGTGATTAATTTTAATTGAAGAGAGCCTGTTCAGAATTTCCGAAATGAAATTTGAGCTTACACAAAGAAAGCCTCAGACAGAAAGGGTAATTTTTCATACACTACTGAAAACGGGATACAGAATGGATGTCTGTGACCTTAGCGTTTGTGGTTCCTGCCATGGAACTGAACGGCCATTCTTTGTTCTGTGACTCAGCCCTCATGCATGAAGACTTGTATAAAACCGAGGCACACAGCAGGGCAATTCTTCACCAGTTTAAATTGTTTATAGTTTCTTTTTACCTATAATTCACAATTTAAACATCCTTCTAAGTGAATTTGTTTATATGTTACTTGCGCTTAACACTGGAGCTTTGAGAAGTTCCTACGTAGTGTTTTGCTGTGAAATGTCTGCTTAGCGTGGAAGAGAAGGTGGTGAGGGGATGGAGAATATGACCTTATGCCCTGAGAACATGACCGAGGAACCCAGAATGCCCGTGAGAATCTGGGGGAAGAAACGATTCCTCGAAACGCTGAATGGAGACTGTGAAGCAGAAGCTCCAGTGCTGGGAGGCTGCACAGGAGGACAGAGCTTGGGTTTAGGAATTGGAGAGAGGCCCGAGGTAATTCCTGGGTGACGAAGAAGAATTAGGCTAGTGAAGAAACGTGGTGATTGTGTGCCAGCCAGGAGAGGCAGCATGAGAAAGTTGGGAAGGTGCGAGGTGGCCGGTGTGTGCAAAGGGGCTTCACGAGTGGCGGAAGCAAGTGTGGGCAGGATGTAAGGGGTTAGGCTCCCGACAAGGACGGCCTTGAATGCCACCAAGGAGGGCATTGGAGCGCCCCCTAGGGTGGCATAATCACACTGGAATTGGATGGAGAATGGGTGGGAAAGAGTCAGGTGAGCAGTTAGAAGGCCCTTGCAGTGATCTCGCTGATACTATGGTAACGGGCATTAAGGAACTAGCCATGGGAGTAATGAAAAGTGGACAGATTTGTGATATTAGAGGTGAAATTCGATTACTCTCTCAGTCACTTGTTGGACATGGGGCCTGGAGGAATAGAATGACTGTTGATACCTGGTAGCAGAAGTGTTCCATCCGCCGATAGCCAGGAGGCTGTCCTGACCGTCCACCGTTGGATGACTGGATAAACAAAACATGGTATATGCATACAACGGAGTATTATTCAGCCTTTAAAAAGAAACATAGCCTGTCATGTGTGACAACACGGATGAACCTTGGGGACATTATGCTAAGTGAAAAAAAAAACAGAAAAGGACTAGTACTGTGTGATTCCACTTATGTGAGTTATCTAACGTGGTCAAACGAATAGAAGCAGGAAGTAGAATGGGGGTGGCCAGGGGCTGTGAGGTGGGGGAAATGGGGAGCCATTGTTTAATGGGTGTCGAATCTCAGTAAGGGGAGGCCAGAAGGTTCTGGAGAGCTGTGACACAACAGTGCGAACATGTTTAACGCTACTGAACTGAACACTTAGAAATGGTTGAGACGGTAAATTTCATGTTACATGTTTTTTTAAAGCCACAATTAAAAAGAAAGACGTACTATAAGCAATAAGATGTTTAGTTTGATTCCCAATTTTAAAACAAAGGTGTCCCTTCTGCTGAAGGGACGAGCTGAGCAGGCTCCTCCCACAATTTCCTCTGGCCCTGCTCACTTTCGCTGGTCCTGGGGCCCTCAGCCTGGTGTCTGCTGTCCTGACGCCCAGTAACTGATGTTGGCCGTGATGTGAGGATTTGATTTTTCCTGTTGCCCGCCCTCCCCAGCCCTGACTCATGGGGAGGGCTTCGGGTTTTGCTCTCACCCACCTCTGGTTGGTAAATCACGCAGGGGGCTGATTCCTCGAGCTCATAATATTTAGCAGAAGGCCACCTGTAGGATTTATTTTCACACCACCACCTGTTATTAAGGGTTGAGGAAAGCTTAGCGGTCCACTGGGCCCTTTATAACCACTTTTTAAGATGAGCAAATCAGGGTAAGAGGAAAATTAGGTGAGAAACATAAGGAAGCCCAGAGTAAAGCATGCTGCCCTGAAATGCATGTTGTGAGGTCTGATGGGAGTAGAAGTGAGTCCCGCCTTTGACCCTGAAAGTCCTGGGATCATAGCAGTGACAGGAACACTGATGGTTGCAAAGTCTATGAGATCCTTAAGACCCACTCAGTACCCGCTTGGTGGCTTATGGCTATTCCAGGCACTACTTTTGCCTCTGAGATCTCAACAGTGGATGAGAGACAGAAAGGATTTCTTTTCGCCCAGGATCACAGTTTAGGGGGAAGTAGCAGAATAAAAAAAGCGGAAAGTAAAAAACTATTAATCAGGATTCTGCGAGGATTAAGAGAAGGGAATGCACTAGGAGATGGCCGGGAGGTGACCTTAGACTGGGAGGTTAAAGCTGCTGAGGTCTGGGTGACAATGGAGAACTGATGCTGACCATCTGGGAGGGGAGCCTCGGGGCAGAGGGACAGCTGGGCAGCTGGTGCAAAGGAATGACTTGGGCTTCTTTGAGAAACAGAAGGGAGGCCGCTGTGGTTGGAACATGAGGGTCAGGGCGAGCACGGTCCGAGCGGAGGTCAGAGGTCAGCAGTGATCACGACGGGCTTGCCAAGTCCAGGTTGGAGTCAAAGGGCAGAGAGGAGGGCTAGAGGGCGCTGGGCAGGCGGGTACCAGGATGTGATTAATGGTTTTATTTTTTTTAACATCTTTATTGGGGTATAATTGCTTTACAATGGTGTGTTAGTTTCTGCTTTATAACAAAGTGAATCAGTTATACATATGTGCCCATATCTCTTGCGTCTCCCTCCCTCCCACCCTCCCTATCCCACCGCTCCAGGAAGTCACAAAGCACCAAGCTGATCTCCCTGTGCTATGTGGCTACTTCCCACTAGCTATCTACCTTACGTTTGGTAGTGTATATATGTCCATGCCTCTCTCTCGCTTTGTCACAGCTCACCCTTCCCCCTCCCCATATCCTCAAGTCCGTTCTCCAGTAGGTCTGTGTCTTTATTCCTGTCTTACCCCTAGGTTCTTCATGACATTTTTTCCCTTAAATTCCATATATATGTGTTAGCATACGGTATTTGTCTTTCTCTTTCTGACTTACTTCACTCTGTATGACAGACTCTAGGTCCATCCACCTCATTACAAATAGCTCAATTTCGTTTCCTTTTATGGCTGAGTAATATTCCATTGTATATATGTGCCACATCTTCTTTATCCATTCATCCGATGATGGGCACTTACGTTGTTTCCATCTCCGGGCTATTGTAAATAGAGCTGCAATGAACATTTTGGTACATGACTCTTTCTGAATTATGGTTTTATCAGGGTATATGCCCAGTAGTGGGATTGCTGGGTCATATGGTAGTTCTATTTGTAGTTTTTTAAGGAACCTCCATACTGTTCTCCATAGTGGCTGTACCAATTCACATTCCCACCAGCAATGCAAGAGTGTCCCCTATTCTCCACACCCTCTCCAGCATTTATTGTTTCTAGATTTTTTGATGATGGCCATTCTGACTGGTGTGAGATGATATCTCATTGTACTTTTGATTTGCATTTCTCTAATGATTAATGATGTTGAGGATTCTTTCATGTGTTTGTTGGCAGTCTATATATCTTCTTTGGAGAAATGTCTATTTAGGTCTTCTGCCCGTTTTTGGATTGGGTTGTTTGTTTTTTTGTTATTGAGCTGCATGAGCTGCTTGTAAATTTTGGAGATTAATCCTTTGTCAGTTGCTTCATTTGCAAATATTTTCTCCCATTCTGAGGGTTGTCTTTTGGTCTTGTTTATGGTTTCCTTTGCTGTGCAAAAGCTTTGAAGTTTCATTAGGTCCTATGTGTTTATTTTTGTTTTTATTTCCATTTCTCTAGGAGGTGGGTCAAAAAGGACCTTGCTGTGATTTATGTCATAGAGTGTCCTGCCTATGTTTTCCTCTAAGAGTTTGATAGTTTCTGACCTTACATTTAGGTCTTTAATCCATTTTGAGCTTATTTTTGTGTATGGTGTTAGGGAGTGATCTAATCTCATACTTTTACATGTAGCTGTCCAGTTTTCCCAGCATCACTTATTGAAGAGGCTGTTCTTTCTCCACTGTACATTCCTGCCTCCTTTATCAAAGATAAGGTGACCATATGTGCGTGTGTTATCTCTGGGCTTTCTATCCTGTTCCATTGATCTATATTTCTGTTTTTGTGCCAGTACCATACTGTCTTGATTAGTGTAGCTTTGTAGTATAGTCTGAAGTCAGGGAACCTGATTCCTCCAGCTCGGTTTTTCATTCTCAAGATTGCTTTGGCTATTTGGAGTCTTTTGTGTCTCCATATAAATTTTAAGATTTTTTTGTTCTAGTTCTGTAAAAAATGCCATTGGTAATTTGATAGGGATTGCATTGAATCTGAAGATTGCTTTGGGTAGTATAGTCATTTTCACAATATTGATTCTTCCAATCCAAGAACATGGCATATCTCTCCATCTGTTGGTATCATCTTTAGTTTCTTTCATCAGTGTCTTATAGTTTTCTGCATACAGGTCTTTTGTCTCCTTAGGTAGGTTTATTCCTAGATATTTTATTCTTTTTGTTGCAATGGTAAATGGGAGTGTTTTCTTGATTTCACTTTCAGATTTTTCATCCTTAGTGTATAGGAATGCCAGAGATTTCTGTGCATTAATTTTGTATCCTGCTACCTTACCAAATTCATTGATTAGCTCTAGTAGTTTTCTGGTAGCATCTTTAGGATTCTCTATGTATAGTATCATGTCATCTGCAAGGAGTGACAGCTTTGCTTCTTCATTTCCGATTTGGATTCCTTTTATTTCTTTTTCTTCTCTGATTGCTGTGGCTAAAACTTCCAAAACTATGTTGAATAAGAGTGGTGAGAGTGGGCAACCTTGTCTTGTTCCTGATCTTAGTGGAAATGCTTTCAGTTTTTCACCATTGAGGATGATGTTGGCTGTGGGTTTGTCATATATGGCCTTTATTATGTTGAGGAAAGTTCCCTCTATGCCTACTTTCTGCAGGGTTTTTATCATAAATGGGTGTTGAATTTTGTCAAAAGCTTTCTCTGCATCTATTGAGATGATCATATGGTTTTTTCCCTTCAATTTGTTAATATGGTTTATCACACATTGATTGATTTGCATATATTGAAAAATCCTTGCATTCCTGGAATAAACCCCACTTGATAATGGTGTGTGATCCTTTTAATGTGCTGTTGGATTCTGTTTGCTAGTATTTTGTTGAGGATTTTTGCATCTATGTTCATCAGTGATATTGGCCTGTAGTTTTCTTTCTTTGTTACATCCTTGTCTGGTTTTGGTATCAAGGTGATGGTGGCCTCATAGAATGAATTTGGGAGTGTTCCTCCCTCTGGTATATTTTGGAAGAGTTTGAGAAGGATAGATGGTAGCTCTTCTCTAAATGTTTGATAGAATTCGCCTGTGAAGCCATCTGGTCCTGGGCTTTTGTTTGTTGGAAGATTTTTAAGCACAGTTTCAATTTCAGTGCTTGTGATTGGTCTGTTCATATTTTCTATTTCTTCCTGATTCAGTCTTGGCAGGTTGTGCATTTCTAAGAATTTGTCCATTTCTTCCAGGTTGTCCATTTTATTGGCATAGAGTTGCTTGTAGTAATCTCTCATGATCTTTTGTATTTCTGCAGTGTCAGTTGTTACTTCTCCTTTTTCATTTCTAATTCTATTGATTTCAGTCTTCTCCCTTTTTTTCTTGATGAGTCTGGCTAATGGTTTATCTATTTTTCTTATCTTCTCAAAGAACCAGCTTTTAGTTTTATTGATCTTTGCTATTGTTTCCTTCATTTCTTTTTCATTTATTTCTGATCTGATTTTTATGATTTCTTTCCTTCTGCTAACTTTGGGTTTTTTTTGTTCTTCTTTCTCTAATTGCTTTAGGTGCAAGGTTAGGTTGTTTCTTCGAGTTGTTTCCTGTTTCTTAAGGTGGTCTTGTATTGCTATAAACTTCCCTCTTAGAACTGCTTTTGCTGCATCCCATAGGTTTTGGGTCATCGTGTCCCCATTGTCATTTGTTTCTAGGTATTCTTTTATTTCCTCTTTGATTTCTTCAATGATCACTTCGTTATTAAGTAGTATATTGTTTAGCCTCCATGTGTTTGTAGTTTTTACAGATCTTTTCCTGTAATTGATATCTAGTCTCGTGGCGTTGTGGTTGGAAAAGATACTTGATACCATTTCAGTTTTCTTAAATTTACCAAGGCTTGATTTGTGACCCAAGATATGATCTATCCTGGAGAATGTTCCATGAGCACTTGAGAAAAATGTGTATTCTGTTGTTTTTGGATGGAGTGTCCTATAAATATCAATTAAGTCCATCTTGTTTAATGTATCATTTAAAGCTTGTGTTTCCTTATTTATTTTCATTTTGGATGATCTGTCCATTGGTGAAAATGGGGTGTTCAAGTCCCCTACTTTGAATGTGTTACTGTCGATTTCCCCTTTTATGGCTGTTAGTATTTGCCTTATGTATTGAGGTGCTCCTATGTTGGGTGCATAAATATTTACAATTGTTATATCTTCTAATTGGATCAATCCCTTGATCACTATGTAGTGTCCTTCTTTGTCTCTTTTAATAGTCTTTATTTTAAAGTCTATTTTGTCTGATATGAGAATTGCTACTCCAGCTTTCTTTTGGTTTCCATTTGCATGGAATATCTTTTTCCATCCCCTTACTTTCAGTCTGTATGTGTCTCTAGGTCTGAAGTGGGTCTCTTGTAGACAGCATATATATGGGTCTTGTTTTTGTATCTATTCAGCCAATCTGTGTCTTTTGGTGGGAGCATTTAGTCCATTTACATTTAAGGTAATTATTGATATGTATGTTCCTATTCCCATTTTCTAAATTGTTTTGGGTTTGTCATTATAGGTCTTTTCCTTCTCTTGTGTTTCTTGCCTAGAGAAGTTCCTTTAGCAGTTGTTGTAGAGCTGGTTTGGTGGTGCTGAACTCTCTCAGCTTTGCTTGTCTGTAAAGGTTTTAATTTCTCCATCAAATCTGAATGAGATCCTTGCTGGGTAGAGTAATCTTAGTTGCAGGTTTTTCTCCTTCATCACTTTCAGTATGTCCTGCCAGTCCCTTCTGGCTTGCAGAGTTTCTGCTGAAAGATCAGCTGTTAACCTTATGGGGATTCCCTTGTGTGTTATTTGTTGTTTTTCCCTTGCTGCTTTTAATATGCTTTCTTTGTATTTAATTTTTGACAGTTTGATTAATATGTGTCTTGGCGTATTTCTCCTTCGATTTATCCTGTATGGGACTCTCTGTGCTTCCTGGACTTGATTAACTATTTCCTTTCCCATATTAGGGAAGTTTTCAACTATAATCTCTTCAAATATTTTCTCAGTCCCTTTCTTTTTCTCTTCTTCTTCTGGAACCCCTATAATTCGAATGTTGGTGCGTTTAATGTTGTCCCAGAGGTCTCTGAGACTGTCCTCAGTTCTTTTCATTCTTTTTTCTTTATTCTGCTCTGCAGTAGTTATTTCCACTATTTTATCTTCCAGGTCACTTATCCGTTCTTCTGCCTCAGTTATTCTGCTATTGATCCCATCTAGAGTATTTTTCATTGCATTTATTGTGTTGTTCATCATTGTTTGTTTCATCTTTAGTTCTTCTAGGTCCTTGTTAAATGTTTCTTGCATTTTGTCTATTCTATTTCCAAAATTTTGGATCATCTTTACTATCATTATTCTGAATTCTTTTTCAGGTAGACTGCCTATTTCCTCTTCATTTGTTAGGTCTGGTGCGTTTTTATCTTGCTCCTTCATCTGCTGTGTGTTTTTCTGTCTTTTCATTTTGCTTATCTTACTGTGTTTGGGGTCTCCTTTTTGCAGGCTGCAGGTTCGTAGTGTCCGTTGTTTTTGATGTCTGTCCCCAGTGGCTAAGGTTGGTTCAGTGGGTTGTGTAGGCTTCCTGGTGGAGGGTACTAGTGCCTGTGTTCTGGTGGATGAGGCTGGCTCTTGTCTTTCTGGTGGGCAGGTCCATGTCTGGTGGTGTGTTTTGGGGTGTCTGTGGACCTATTATGATTTTGGGCAGCCTCTCTGCTAATGGGTGTGGTTGTGTTTCTGTTTTGCTAGTTGTTTGGCCTAGGGTGTCCAGCACTGTAGCTTGCTGGTCGTTGAGTGAAGCTGGGTGCTGGTGTTGAGATGGAGATCTCTGGGAGATTTTCGCCGTTTGATATTATGTGGAGCTGGGAGGTCTCTTGTGGACCAGTGTCCTGAAGTTGGCTCTCCCACCTCAGAGGCACAGCACTGACTCCTGACTGCAGCACCAAGAGTCTTTCATCCACACGGCTCAGAATAAAAGGGAGAAAAAGTAGAAAGAAAGAATTAGTAGAAGTAGGAAGAAAGAAAGAAATGAAGAAAGAAAGGAGGGAAGGAAGGAAGGAAGGAAGAAAGAAAGAAAGAAAGAAGAAAAGGAGGAAAGAAGGAAAGAAAGAAAGAAAGGGAGGGAGGGATGGTGGGAGGAAGGAAGGAAGGAAGGAGGGAAGGAAGGAAAAAAGAAAGAAAGAAAATAAAGTGAAATAAAGTTATTAAATTAAAAAATAATTATTAAGAAAAAAAACAAACGGATAGAACCTTAGGATAAATGGTGGAAGCAAAGCTATACAGACAAAAATCTCACACAGAAGCATACACATACACACTCACAAAAAGAGGAAAAGGGGAAAAATAATAAATCTTGCTCTCAAAAGTCCACCTCCTTAATTTGGGATGATTGGTTGTCTATTCATGTATTCCACAGATGCAGGTACATCAAGTTGATTGTGGAGCTTTAATCCGCTGCTCCTGAGGCTGCTGGGAGAGATTTCCCTTTCTCTTCTTTGTTCTCACAGCTGCGGGGGCTCAGCTTTGGATTTGGCCCCGCCTCTGCGTGTAGGTCGCTGGAGGGCGTTTGTTTTTTGCTCAGACAGGACGGGGTTAAAGGAGCAGCTGATTCGGGGGCTTTGGCTCACTCGGGCCGGGGGGGAGGGAGGGGCGCGGAGTGCGGGGCGGGCCTGCGGCGGCAGAGGCCGGCGTGAAGTTGCACCAGGCGCGCCGTGCGTTCTCCCGGGGAAGTTGTTCCTGGATCCCGGGACCCTGGCAGTGGCGGGCTGCACAGGCCCCTCGGGAGGAGGGTGTGGAGAGTGACCTGTGCTCGCACACAGGCTTCTTGGTGGCGGCAGCAGCCTTAGCGTTTCATGCCCGTCTCTGGGGTCCGCGCTGTTAGCCGCGGCTCGCGCCCGTCTCTGGAGCTCCTTTAAGCAGCGCTCTCAATCCCCTCTCCTCGCGCACCAGGAAACAAAGAGGTAAGAAAAAGTCTCTTGCCTCTTCGGCAGCTCCAGACTTTTCCCTGGACTCCCTCCCAGCTAGCCATGGCGCACTAACCCCGCAGGCTGTGTTCACGCCGCCGACCCCAGTCCTCTCCCTGCCTCCGACCGAAGCCCGAGCCTCAGCTCCCAGCCCCGCCCGCCCCGGCGGGTGAGCAGACAAGCCTCTGGGGCAGGTGAGTGCCGGTCGGCCCTGATCCTCTGTGCAGGAATCTCTCCGCTTTGCCCTCCGCACCCCTGTTGCTACGCTCTCCTCCGCGGCTCTGAAGCTTTCCCCCTCCGCCACCCGCCGTCTCCACCCGAGAAGGGGCTTCTAGTGTGTGGAAACATTTCCTCCTTCACAGCTCCCTCCCACTGGTGCAGGTCCCGTCCCTATTCTTTTGTCTCTGTTTTTTCTTTTGCCCTACCCAGGTACGTGGGGAGTTTCTTGCCTTTGGGGAGGTCTGAGGTCTTCTGCCAGCGTTCAGTAGGTGTTCTGTAGGAGTTGCTCCACGTGTAGATGTATTTCTGGTGTATCTGTGGAGAGGAAGGTGATCTCCGCGTCTTACTTTTCCGCCATCTTCCCTTCCGCCCTCTGATTCATGTTTTTAAAAGGTTGTCTTCTTTGTGGTCGCTGCACAGTAGATGAGCCAGTGTGGAAACCGGGAGCCAGTGCAGAGAGACGACTGTAGCTTGGATGAGGTTGATGGGACCCGGTGAGACCCCGTGGTGAGAAGAGAAGGGGACAGGGACCAAGCCCCGGGTCCTCCAACAGCCAGAATAGCCGTGCAGGGAAGCTCAGCTTTTCTAGATCTGAGACAAAAGAGACAGTCTCAGGGTGTCTTCATGCAGGGACACTCGTGGAGCATAGAATACCCCCTGAGAGCATCACTACTGTTCCATCTCCTCCTACCCTCCTGTGCAGCTGGTGTGTTGGGTGCAGACCCGGCTCCTCTTTAGTGATGCAGCAGCTGAGGGGTCTCAAGCACTCGTGTGGCTGATGCAAACCCCCAGGAAGGGTCAAGACAGGGACAGTGGGCAAATTAAGTTGAAGGAGGTCAGGTGGTAATTCTGTTGAAGATGAAGAATCCAGCGCTCGTGGACAAATGAAAACCTGGTGTGAATGACAGGGCTTGTCACGGAGGCAGATTAGATTCCAGTTTGATGGGCAGATAATCAATGAAATAGATGCACTTGCACTGTTTGAAATGAAGGATGAAAATACAGACGATGTGCTACTTCACTCCGGAACTCATAGGCAAGAAAATGTGCCAAGAAAAGTGCAGTTTGATTCTGCGCATCCTGACTTGTATTTACCGTTTTTCTCTGCTCTGTCATTCCCCTCTCCCTTTCTTTTGTTGCACATAAAGTAACTGGCATATGTTAAATGTTGTCTATTATATTATTATTATTACTTTTTACTAAATGGTCAGTGATATATTCTGTTGACATCAAAAGGAAATAGAGTGGAAAAAAGACTTTCTGTAAGAAGACCCACTAGCAGTATACTCATTCAACTTTTATTTTTCTATGTCATTAAGTTATTTTGCTCTCATTGCCTGACAAACAATAACAACGACAAAATCCTTTGCCTACTTTATTTTCTTTTTTTACTATTATTTTTGGCTGCGTTGGGTCTTTGTTGCTGCGTGCAGGCTTTCTCTAGTTGTGGCGAGTGGGGGCCACTCTGTTGCGGTACGCAGGCTTCTCATTGCGGTGGCCTCTCTTGTTACAGAGCATGGGCCCTAGGTGTGTGGGCTTCAGTAGTTGTGGCACGCGGGCTCAGTAGTTGTGGCGCACCGGCTTAGTTGCTCCATGGCATGTGGGATCCTCCTGGATCGGGGATTGAATCCATGTCCCCTGCATTGGAGGATGGATTCTTAACCACTGCACCACCAGGGAAGTCCCTGCCTACTTTATTTGATTGGAGAATTTCAACATATTTTATTTATCATTGTAAAACAAAGCACAATTTTATGATTTTTTGTACAATCATAATTACATGTAGGGCAGTGTGTTTTTAAGTTGGAATAAATTTCTCTAAAGGAAATGAATCCGAAATAGATTTCCTTTCAAGTCAGTGTCCTGTTATTTAAATGAACTTCTTGTTTAAAAGAATAATATAAAAAAGTCCATCACTGCTTCAACAGAGCAGTGAGGCTGTTTCTTATAGCATGGCCATCGGGGCAGGGCTGTGCGTTATCGAGTCAGAGGCTAATAGTACTTCTGTGAGATATGAGGGGCCTGTGTGTTCTAGGAGCACGTGGAATGACTTGACGGGGATACAATTTAGCACAGCTGGAGGTATTGCTGGGGTAACCCAAGGTGAATATGCATTACTTCACCAAAGTAAGTATTCATTACTGCCCCCAGGCTGCTGTCACCTGACCTGCTGGGTCAGAGGCACTGCCACCCCCAGGATGCTATAGGTGGTCATTTTCCTGGAACCTCTGGGACCAACCAGCTGGCCTCCTGAGAAGCCTGCGGCCCTGGGATGGTTGGAGACGGCGCTCCCTCGGGCCCTGCAGACGGGAGGGCTTTCCTGGCAAGAGTCTTCAGGATCCTTGCAAATAAGTCTCTGAGTTGCCCCAACCCTGTTGTCTTCCAGGAAAAATTATAGCCGAGGCCCTAAATGGGAGAAATTTCCCTTTCCTTCTTCAGGGTTTTGGTGTGGAATAAGACGTTTTCCTATGAAGGCTGAACGAGTGATGGCTGAGAGAAGGCAGTTTCTGATTTTCTAATTACATAGCATCCTAAAACAAGACTGGGCCATCGGGATATTATCATACGTTCCCCCCTTATTTCTTGGAAACTCAATATAATATTCAAAGGTATGTTCAGACGAGTAACGAGTACTTATTTCCTCTGTGTTTAAGTCAACATCTGATTTGTAGTATATTCCGCGGCTTTGACAAAAGCAGTTACACGAGTTACTTAAGCCTTTCCACGTTTCTAACCCTGCTCGATGAAGCATACTTGTCTGGTTGGTAACCCAACAATGAACACATAGTTCATGCTAAATCTATGAAAACATTGACATATTAATTGAGTCAGTCCGTGGATCCCAAGAGAGAATTTTTAGGCTTGGAGAAAGTTGTTTTCTGTGTTTGTTGTGTTTTTAATTTCAGAATTGTAGCAGTTTATTTACCAAAGAGTCGTATGGTGCCGACTTTGTGCCAGGACGTGTTCTAAGTGCTTTACAAACATTCATTTGTGATACTAAGCCATGTGAAGAGCCTATGACACAGCTGCTCTCATTAGGCCCATTTTATTGATGGGGAAATCAAGGCTTGCAGAGAGTAATAGCTCAAGACCACACAGCTGAGGCAGAGATGAGATTTAAACCCAAGTTACCTCAATAATAACTGAGGCCAAGCTTTTATAGGTAAGATTGAAGTGTTATTGTTGTTGTTTTTAAAAACTTTTTATTTGAAAAGAATTCCAAATTTACAGAAAAGTTCTAAGAAGGAGGATAGCACATTTTACTGAGAATCACTTGCTATTGAGACGTTTAAAATTCTTTTTGTGAAACACAGTGCCTACATTGTGGCCCTTTACCCTACATCAGTGCCTCTCTGCTAGGAATGAGAATATTCTCTTGCAGAACCAGAGTACTGATCAACCTTGGTCAGTTTGGCATGGATTTGGTACTTCTATTTAAGGTACTGTCTGTGTTTCAGTGTCGACAACCCAACAATAATGTCCTCGATTCTTTCCTCCACGATGGGGTCCAGGCCAGTAGTGCCACGTATTCCACCAGTTATTGGTTCTCTCTTGCCTCCCTTAATCTGAAGGTCTTTCACAGCCTTCCTCTGTCTTGTGTAACGCGGACAGTTTTGCAGAATAGGTTTCCTCCGCCTTTAAAAACTAGGAGAGGCTGTCTCCATTTTGTGCGCGCTGCCATCTCGTCGTGGTCAGGTGAGGAAGCTCAATGTTACCTCTGTGATGTGACAACCGGCTCAGGGTCTCCCTCCTGGAGGAGGCACCCCATCCATCTGCCCCTCACTCGTGGTGTTGCCTGTGATCACCCCGCTCCATCAAGGGGCTGTCTGATTTCTCCACCGCATAGCTACTATTTTTCCCTTGCAGCTAATGTGCAGTCTGTGAGGAGACTCAGGGATGTTTCTCTGCCACTAGGAAGCCCGAGTCACAAGGCGGAAGGCAGTTCTTCCCTCCCACGGGAATGGGAGGGGCGTGGGATTTGTGCTCCGTCCGCCTGTAACTGGAAACTCTGCCCGCCTCTGATTGTGAGCCTTGCAGGTGTCACAGGGTGATCTGTGAGGGCTGAGGCTCTCAGGTAGAGTACAGGGGCTTGGATGTTTCCAGGCACTGATGACTCAACTTGCATCTGTGAAATGATGAAGTGGCCGGCGTGCCTCCTGAAAGAAACAGGAATGGGTTCTAACCCTTAATGCTACATTTAAGGGTCAAATATATTAATAACTGTCTGAGACCAGATTTCAGGAAAGGGCTTTAGTTCCCTGAGGGGAGACTGACAGTAGGAGAAATGGACATCCAGTCAGGGCTCATACCCAAGCCTGGGAGAAGTTGCAATGAGAAAGATAGATTTGGGGTGTGAGAAACAGCCAATAGAAGAACCTGCCCAGCCAGCCCCCCGGCAGTGGGCTTCTATAGGAGAGAACTGGCTACAAGCCCAATAGCACTGGCCCTGTCCATCTTACTGGGGAACATCTTGACCTCACAGAAGGAGAAGCAGAATCTATGCTTTGGTACACACCCCGTAAGCACCCAAGCTCTTACATGCTCAAAATATTTCACATGAACCCGCGTACTATTAGAGACAGTGGCTAAAAAGAGAGGACAGGGAATAATTTAAGTAGAAAGGATTAGATGAAGAGAAAATTTAGAACCCAGATAGTCAAGCCTTAGGTTACTGGCTACTGCGTTTGTCTTTGACCTTCTTGGTAGTAAAAGGCAAAAAGGAGAACATCAGTTAGTTACAAAAAATCTCATTTCCATGAGAAAAAGCTTGTCTGTTCCTCAGGAGAAACAAAACACTCCCCAGTGCTTAAATGTGAATACATCTGCCTGTAATTTGCTTACTGGTAGTAAAGCTTTTCTTCCATTTAGCCTTTTGTCGATTTTCTCTGTAATTGAATTTTTTTGTTTTGTTTTGTTTTTGTTTTTGTTTTTTTTGTGGTACGCGGGCCTCTCACTGTTGTGGCCTCTCCCGTTGCGGAGCACAGGCTCCGGACGCGCACGCTCAGTGGCCATGGCTCACAGGCCCAGCCGCTCCACGGCCTGTGGGATCTTCCTGGACCGGGGCACGAACCCATGTCCCCTGCATCGGCAGGCGGACTCTCAACCACTGCGCCACCAGGGAAGCCCTGCAATTGATTTTTACTTGTAGGTGCCATAGTTGAAAGGTCCATAAATGCTGGGATGTGCTAAAGATCTGAATATCAGGATGGGGAAGTAACAAAAGTGTTGAGCCGTTTTGAGAGAGCACATGGGGTGAGGTAACATCGCAGTTAGCCAAAACCATGGGTTCGCAATCCAGGGACTGAGGGTTTGGTTAGGTCTGGTGACACCAACTTTGCAAGGGAGTGCACTGGAGCTTGGCCCACAGGGAGCTATGAAACACAGTCTCCAACCTCAGGAACTTGCAACAGAGAAATCATAGACATCCAACAGCAACAAAAAAAGGCACTAAAGTAAGTGATGGGAAAGTACTTATATAATGTGAAACAATACAACAGTAACTTATGGACACTTGCAATCCTGCCCTTTGGAGAGATTTCAGTGTTTGCAAAGGGCTCCTCCAATGTGGGATTAGATTAGTGGGGGGTATCTAGGGAGTTAGATTCATTCATTTGGTCAGTTAGTCAGTCAACAAACATGAATTGAGCTCCTTGTGTGAACCAGGCCATTAGATGGAGAAGATGAACTCAAGAGGCCCTAAGGTCTGAAACGTACAATAGAATGGGGAGACGTGCAGACAAAGAAGTCATAGTACTGCTGCGTGTTTGTAGAGCACTTAGGAATTACTTTAAAAGCTTACGTTCACAACATTGAGCAACGTCAGCTTAGTATCCCCATTTCACAGGCAGGTTGGTGGCGGAATCTGGCAGAAAAACCAAATTGTCCTCCTAGGGCTTTTGTTTCCCCACCGGCCCACAAGGGGGTGATGTGTGTGGCCATCCGAGGGGTCCCAAGTGAACTCTGCTTTAGATCCGCAAAATGCTGGACACGTAAAAGCTTCAAAACCATCCTAGGTGGTGCCCAGATTAAGACGTTGTTACCTGGAGTGACGGGGGGCTGGCCATTTGCCCCTGCGGGGAAATAAAGACTCTTGGAGGCCCCTTCCAACAAGGGCAGCGGCCTGGGACCCGCACGAGTCCACTCCTTTTGGGTAACTTTTCTCTAGAAAACTTTCCCCCGCCCTTTTCTTAATGTTCCTTGCACTCCTTTTGTTTTCTTGTTTATTGATTTTCCTTTTGCAAACAAGACAGGGGTACCCATTATTCAACGATAACCTTCTTTTGTCAAATCTTAGGGCTTTTCTAGTGTTGACTGGATGTCTAGACAGATAGGTAGGAATAATTGCCCAAGGGCAAGGGCAACTTTAGCTACGTTGTCCATTTACATTTTTACATCCTCCTAAAAATAAACCTGCATACTCCTTTGTCTTGGTGTTTCGACCTCGGGCAAGACCCAGGAATATGCAGCTTCTCCTACAGATGTCTAAAATGTCCCCTTCACAACCATCCTCCTTAGAGAATTCAACTTCTTTAATAGGGATTTAGGTCACAAAGGGCCCAGGCAGTTCTGAAAAACCCCGTTATGCTCTCTGGGTCATAAAGGAGACTCATAAATGGCTTTTGGATGAAATGCTGGGGAGGGCTGGGTAGTGTCTGGTGTCTGATGGTGTCCTGACCGATGGGCTGGCCAGAGAAAATTATGGGTATGTTTTCATTGAACATCATTTCTTGCTGACTCTTGTCTCCCTGGAAAATTGTCTGTGAGGAGAAAAAATAAGGTGCCCTTTCTGTTAACTCAGTGTTCTTAATTATAGTTGTTGGGAGATGCCTTAGATCATGTTGTGAGAGCTACGGGTTCTTCCTCTGCAGCCCTCCCCCGCCCCCCTGCCCCCGCTGCAGAGGAATTTGTTTTAGAGGCCGGGGTAATAGTCAACACTGAGATAAAAGTCAGTTCTCAGTGTTTTCAGTTGCCCCTTGTTAGAGGTTTCTTCCCTGCACGTTGGCCTCTACTCATTAAAACACTTTCAAGGTTGTTTTTCTTTCTTTTTTTTTCAGCCACAAAATAAATCTGTGCCTACTTGTTCGGGACCTGGGAAGAAGTGAGGTGAGCTTAACGTAGGCTCCTCCTCCTCCTGGTACGCTTTGGGGTTTCATGGCTGGCATTGCTCCTTTGCCCTTGTTCTTTATGAAGCCAGCATCGAGTGCCCGGCGGGGATGATGCAGTAAGCGTGGAGTTCACACAGGCTGGTTCCATGGAGATGTCGAGACCTTGGTGCTTCCTTGGTGTCCCAATGGATCCACATCCATCGAGATGCCCACAGCAGGAACCTGCAGCCTGGGCCCCTCTCCATCAGACACCACGTTCAGTTCTGTTTTTTTTTTTAAATTTATTTATTTTTGGCTGCATTGGGTCTTCATTGCTGCGCACGGGCTTTCTCTAGTTGCTGCGAGCGGAGGCTGCTTTGCAGTGCGCAGGCTTCTCATTGTGGCGGCTTCTCTTATTGCGGAGCTTGGGCTGTAGGTGCATGGGCTTCAGTAGCTGTGGCACGTGGGCTCAGTAGTTGTGGCACACGGGCTTAGTTGCTCTGCGGCATCTTCCCGGACCAGGGCTCGAACCCGTGTCCCCTGCATCGGCTGGCGGACTCTCAATCACTGCGCCACCAGGGAAGCCCACATCCAATTCTTTACCGATCATGTTGACTCCCCTCCTACGTACCTGGAATCCATCCACTTCAGCCTCCATTCCTCCTCTTGAATTCAGGCTGCCTTTGCCCTTTTTCCCGGGACTGACAAGAGTTTCCAGACTGAGCTGTTAGGGTCTACAGGGCTCCTCCTCTCACTTCCCACACCTCAGAGCGCTGCTTTCAGAGCAAAGTATGTGCTTGTCTATCATCATTGGCCCCTTTTCAGGAAGCTTTCCCACGTATTAAGCACCTCTTAATCTGTCTCTGACTGGATTTCTCTTCCCATCTGTATGGATTTTATTTTTCTTTCACTTTCTTGTTTTCCATCTGAAAAGTACTTCTACAGTATTTTTAAACTCCTTATATAAGATTGACCTTCACAAAGCATTTCTACAAAAAAAACCAAAAAAAACTCATCCAAAGGAGCTGATTATCTGGGGGAAGTTCATCCAAATGAATCATGGGTTTTCTCTTTTTTTATTCTGGGACATTCAGATGATGAGAAACGGATTGCGGAAACAATGAAGTGTGTTTGTGTGTTTCTCTAGGTGCCTTGTGTAAATTCAGGGGTCTGGGTGGCAGAGGTCAAGATGCTGCCTCTTAGCCTACTGGTTCTAAAGCGCTATCATCGGGAGAGGTCTGAACTTTGACAAGTAGGGGTGAGACCGACACTGACTCTGCGAGCCTTGTTAGCAGGCCTCGGCCTTTTGAGAGGGGAGGAAAACAAAGATGAACTATCTGAATATCCTCGACGAAGTTTTCGTAAGTGTGTAGAGAGACAGCAGATCTTAGGGTCAAAAAAGTTTTGGGAAACAGTAGACAAGACTCTATTCTCTATTGCGAGATTCCATCCCGCCTTTACTCTGCTCCCGTGTAGCACCACGTACTCCGTGGTATTTTCCAAAATGATGACAGCATATCCACCAACAATTTATTTCTCAAAATATCTTGAGAACCTGGAATATCAAAGAGCCTAAAATATTGCTTTAGAATATGCATCTCTTGAAGCTCATATTTGTTCCACTGACACTTTTTTTTTTCTTTGTGGTACGTGGGCCTCTCACTGCTGTGGTCTCTCCCGTTGCGGAGCACAGGCTCCGGACGCGCAGGCTCAGCGGCCATGGCTCATGGGCCCAGCTGCTCCGCGGCATGTGGGATCTTCCCGGACCGGGGCACGAACCCGCGTCCCCTGCATTGGCAGGCGGACTCTCAACCACTGCGCCACCAGGGAAGCCCGACACTTTTTTTTAAATTGAATTTTTATTTTATATTGGAGTACAGTTGATTTACAATGTTATGTTCGTTTTGGGCGTGCAGCAAAGTGATTCAGTTATGCATACACATATATCCACTCTTTCCGATTCTTTTCCCGTGTGGGTCATCACAGAGTACTGAGTAGAGTCTTTCTCGACTCTGCGCCTCTCCCCGCCCCTCCTGCCGCCCCCAGTCTCCCCTCCTGCCACCCCCAGTCTCCCCTCCTGTCTCCGTTCTCCTCCCTCCATACGTCCATAATCTTCACTGTCTTTCTCATCTCTTTTGTCTCCTCTTGACCCCTTCTCCTGCTACTTCTCCTTTCTCTTGCGTGAAAGGATGTGGTGTCCGCTTATTCTGAGCTCAGCAGTTCTCTGGAGGTGCCCCACGCAAAGCCCGCGTCCCTGTGCGCTGGAGCCCCAGCCGGTCCCGCAGGCCCCCTGCCCACCTCTGTCCTGCTCCTTCCCGACGGCCAGCCTCAGCCAGGCTCCCTACCCTTGGTGTGTGCTTTCTACCCAGCCTAGATCACTTTGATTTTTCTCTCTCGCTGTACTCCTAAGTCTTTTCCTGAAGCTTTCAGTTGGGCATGTGTCCCTCACCTGACTTGAGTTGTTTAAGAGGCGTGTTTACTTTTGGTCCCAAATGAAGAAAAGCCGAGAGCGGGGCTCCCCCTTCTTTCCTGCCCTTTGGTGCAGAGGCACGGGCTGTGAGGCTGGGTGGCTCCTCGGGCCGGGACAGCTGCCGCTTATTGACGGACAGGGCGGATTCGCCAACTCTGTTCAGCCAGGCAGGAAACTTTCAATGAATAAACGAATCCTTGTTTTTCATGTCCTCTGGTGAATAGCAACATTTCTTTTGTCATAATTCCTCAAACACTATGAAGAATGTAGATGTGGTTTATGGGGAAACATCTGAAGCCCAGATCAACTTTTACTGACTAGGCGAGGAGAAAACCGTGTTTGTCTCTCGGGTGGGTCATGACCTAGCCCAGGATGGACTCTTTAGAAAGCTGAACTTCCTGATTGGACCTTTTCCTGTGGGCCCTCCAGGGTTTCTGTGAGTTGGTGGATGATAATAATTGATTTGAAAAAATGTCAATATTATTAATATCAATATTAATATTGATTTGAAAACAATGGGACATTAGAGTTAGTTGGGAAATATTTTTACGTCTTTTAAAAATCAACTTTAGGGCTTCCCTGGTGGTGCAGTGGTTGAGAGTCCGCCTGCTGATGCAGGGGACACGGGTTCGTGCCCCGGTCCGGGAAGATCCCACATGCCGCGGAGCAGCTGGGCCTGTGAGCCATGGCCACTGAGCCTGCGCTTCCGGAGCCTGTGCTCCGCAACGGGAGAGGCCACAACAGTGAGAGGCCCGCGTACCCGCCCCCCCAAAAAAAATCAACTTTATTGAGGTATGACTCGCATACAATACAGTGCGCCCACTTTGTGTGTCTATTATGCAAATAATTTGCATTCACATAATTACCTTAGGAATCTAGATATAGATATAGTTCCAGAACAGTGGCCACTCACCACATGTGGCTATTTAAATTAAAATTAAAAACAGTTCCTCAGTTGTACTCATCACATTTCATAAGCTTAATAGCCACATGTGATTATTGTCTACTGTATCAGACAGTGAAAATTACAAATACACACCGACACACACACACACACACACGGCACTGATATAAAACATACATATAGCACTGAGATAAAACATATCCGTCACACCCAAAGGTTCCTTTGTGTTCTTTTCCAGAGAATTCCTAATTCCCAATCCTGATTTCAGGAAATCACTGATTTGATTTGTTACTACACATTAGATTTGTGTTTTCTAGAGCTTCATATGTACATACTCTTCATTTACCTGGCTTTTTCTCAGCGTAATGTTTGTAAGGTTGATCCATTCATGCTGTTACATATGTAACTAGTTCCCTCCTTTTTAGTGCTGAACAGTATTCCATTGTATGAAGAGACCACATTTATTTATCCACTCACCTGCTGATGCCATTTGGGACTATGCTAAATAAAGCAGTGAGTTTTGTAGACATATATTTTATTTAAAAATTTTTTTAAAATTGAAGTACAGTTGATTTACAATGTTGTGTTAGTTTCAGGTGTACAGCAAAGCGATTCAGTTATATCTATATATATTCTTTTTCAGATTCTTTTCAGGTTATTACAAGATATTGACTATAGCTCCCTGTGCTATCAGCAGGTCCTTGTTGTTAATGGACATACATTTTCATTTCTCTTGCCTAAATACCTTTGGAATTGCTGCGTTATATGCTAAGTGTATACTTAACTTTATAAGAAATTGCGAAACTGTCTTCCAGAATGGTTGTACCATTTTACATTCCTACCAGCAATGTAGGGCAGGTCCAGAGGACTCCAATTGTTACCAATTACTACCATTTTTTGTTTACTTGTTCTATTAGGTACTGAGAGATAGTATCTCAATCTCCACCTGTAATTACAGATTTCCCGTTTCTCCTTTCAGTTCTATCAGTTTTTGCTTCATGATATTTTGAACCTTATGACTATGTACATTCGAATTTAAGAATGTTTTGTCTTCTTTATGAACTGGCCCTTTCACGATGACATGCCCCTTTTTGTCCAAGTTCTGAATTCTGCTTTGTCAGCTGGTGGTCAGTCCAGCTTTTCTTTTTAAAAATTAGAATGTGCATGGTATATTTCTCTCTCTTTGCTTTTAACTTATCTATTTTTACTCAAATTGGGCATCTTTTAAATAGCATATAATTTAGTCTTGCTTTTAAAAAAACTCCAGTCTGAGAATCTCTGACTTTTCATTGTTCTGTTTAGACCATTTACGTAAAAAAATAATAATTGACAAAGAATAAACTGTATGCATTTCAAGTGTACAATTTGATGAGTTTTGACATGCATATACCCGTGAAGCCATCACCACAATCAAGAAAATGGGCGGGCTTCCCTGGTGGCGCAGTGGTTGAGAATCTGCCTGCTAATGCAGGGGACACGGGTTCGAGCTCTGGTCTGGGAGGATCCCACATGGCGCCGAACAACTGGGCCCGTGAGCCACAGCTACTGAGCCTGCGCGTCCGGAGCCTGTGCTCCGCAACAAGAGAGGTCACGATTTAAACAAAAAAAAAAAAAAGAAAAGGGGCATTTTCATCATCTTCCGCAAAGGCTTCCTGAGCTCCTTGGTAATGTACTCCTCCCCCCACTCCTCTTCCCTGGCAACCACTGATCTGCTGTCTGTCACTGTGGTTTGCATTTTCTAGAATTCGGTATAAATGGAACATACTATATGTCCTCTTTTTCGTCTAGCTTCTTGTACACATCATAATGATTTGGAGGTTCATTCATGTTGTTTTTTGTTTCACTTTTTCTCCCCTTTTTGTTTCTGTATAGTATTCCATTGTGTGGATATGTAACAATGGTTATTCATTCACATAGACATTTGGGTTGTTTCTAGCTTTTGGCTTTACAAATAGAGCTGCTATAAACATTCTTATACAAGTGTTATATGGACACATGCTTTTATTTCTCTTGGGTAAATAACTAGGAGATGAATTCCTAGGTCCTATGGTAGGCATACATTTAATTTTGTTTTTTAAACCGCCAACCTATTTTCCAAAGTGTTTGTACTGTTGTGCATTCTCCCCTGCAGTGTATGAGAGCTCTGTTTGCTCCCCTTTCTCACCAACAGTTGGTATGGCTCATCTTTTTAACTTTAATGATTCTATTTGGTGGGTTTGTATTTCATTTACTTATTGTCTGTTCACGTTTTTTTTAAAAAATTTTACCGGTTCCTTTTTATTTTTTTAAATTTTATGTATTTTTTGCCTGCGTTGGTTCTTCATTGCTACACGTGGGCTTTCTCTAGTTGCAGTGAGCGTGGGCTACTCTTTGTTGCGGTGTGCGGGCTTCTCATTGTGGTGGCTTCTCTTCTTGCGGGGCACTGGCTCTAGGCGCGTGGGCTTCAGTAGCTGCGGCGCGTGGGCTCAGTAGTTGTGGCTCACGGGCTTAGTAGTTGTGTCTCGTGGGCTCTAGAGCGCAGGCTCAGTAGTTGTGGTGCACGGGCTTAGTTGCTCCATGGCATGTAGGATCTTCCCGGACCAGGGATTGAACCCGTGATCCCTGCATTAGCAGGTGGACTCTTATCCACTGCACCACCAGAGAAGTCCCCTCACATGTCTTCTTTTGTGAGGTTTCTATTCAAAATTTTTGCCCGGTTAAAAAATTTAGTTATTGGGACTTCCCTGGTGGCACAGTGGTTAAGAATCTGTCTACCAACGCAGGGGACATGGGTTCGAGCCCTGGTCTGGGAAGATCCCACATGCTGCAGACCAACTAAGCCCGTGCACCACAACTACTGAGCCTGCGCTCTAGAGCCCGTGCACCACAACTACTGAGCCCACGTGCCACAACTACTGAGCCTGCGCGCCTAGAACCCGTGCTCCGCAACAAGAGAAGCCTCTGCTACGAGAAGCCCACGCAGCAACGAAGACCCAACACAGTGAAAAATAAATTAATTAATTAAAAAAATTACTTGTTTCGTTATTCTGATACATGTCCTTAGCTGAGGTATGTGGTACAAATATTTTCTCCTGGTTTGTTGGTTAACTTTTTGTTTTCTTAATGGTCTTCTTAGAAAAGTTTTAAATTTTGATAAAGTCCAATTTATCAATTTTTTTAATATTTACGCTTTTTTGTTCTACCTAAGGAACGCTTGTCTTCCTAAGATCACAAAGATTTTTCCCCTGTGTTTTCTTCTAGAAGTAGGAGAGTTTTTAGTTTCACGTTTAGGGCTATGATCCATGTGAGTTAATTTTTCTGTAAGATGTAAGGTAAATATTCATTCTTTTTCCATGGAGAGATCTAGTTGTTCTAGTGCCGTTTTTTTCAAAGGACTTACCATTTCCCAAGAAGTGCCTTGTCAGTTTCTTTGAAAATGTTTATAGATGTGGAAAAAGGTATATGCAAGGTATATTCAGATACTTTATCTGTTACTCGCAGTAGGATACCAGAGTGAAAGAGTGGGCCAAGCATTAAAAATAATTTATGTGGTTACGAATCTCTTATTTTCATCAAGTATAGTTTTAAATATTTCTTGATGTCCATTCCAGAATGAATCGAGCAATTCCCTTTGATTCTAAAACCATGTGAATAGCAACATCCATATTATGGTAGCAGAAATCATTCCACCCGTCATTTAAATATAGAGGCTTTCTGGTGAAGAGCAGCTTTGTTCCAGATGTCTGGGTTTGGTAATGTTCACAGATTCCAGAATTTTCCTTAAATGATGCAAAATGAAAAAATAGCACTCAATTTTACTCAAAAATCCAGATCTATAATATCGATAAAATCTCCATAATTTAACTTTCTATATTAGGAGTGCCGAAATAAGCTAATATTTAATTTTGAGACAAGGAAAGAAATATAGAAAAAGAAAACCCAATGCCTATGAAAACAGACATCTAAAATTTTTAATGATTTGAAAACAGCCTGTATATACAATGTGGGAGAGAGAGATACAGATTGAACATTTTGGTTCGGAACACGTGAAATGCCACCAATTTGCTCAAGTCTGTCATCTCCTAAGAGATGCACATTAGACAATGAAATCTACAAGGACACTTTTCAACCTCCTCTTCGTTGATTTTCAGCAACCTGCTTCTTCCTTCGCGCACACTTTCTTTCTTGTAACAATACAGCTTCTTCTGGCACAGCAGAACGTCAAGAACTACAAGAGCGGTGGTTCTGAATCAAAGCACTTCTAGGGTAAGTTTCACTGATTATTTCGTATCCCACTTAGATCATGCATCCTTCTCGCCTAGATCCTTTCCTGTTGCAATGATTTGGTTGTTTCAAACAAGCAAGCTCAATTAAGTCAAGGCATATATCGCAAACCAAAATGTTTTCCAGTCGGCTGGAATAGCATTATTAAATAAAAACCGGACTGATAGACCGTAATTTGCTCCTTGACTTGGTAACATGTGACTACATTCACCCCCTGGGGTAAGAAGCGTGATGAATCTGACGGCTTGTGGTGTGTTTGTGCTGTGCCGACCCCAGCAGGTACGAGAGGAGAGACTGTGGAACGGACGGATGCTGTGCCGAGCTGGGAGACGGTGGTGAGCAGTGTGCACAGGGTCATTGGCCAGAGCTGTGATGCCTAGATGGGCTCCATACGGCTGCTCTGAGTGCTGGGTCTGCATTTGCATGTTTTAGGGAGGCTACAGGATCAAGCACCGGATTCGCTTAGAGTGGGATGTGGCCTGTGGCTCTAATGTTTCGGTGATCAAGGAACTGGCCAGTTTCCCTCAGGTAATGGGGTAGTAGCACCTAAGGGAATGTTGAGAGTCAGAAAGGCCCCTACTTACAACTGGCAGATGGGCCCATCCTTCCTTTTGTGGACGGTCACAGTCTGATGTGTCTTTATGAATTCCTGCTGCAAATAATATATTTTTTTGCAAATCTAAAAACATCCTTTGGAATATCGCATGGCCAAGTCACTCATAAATGCCAATGAGTAAAAAGCCTTGCGGAAACACGTTCTCTCCATGCTGAAACAACCCTAAGTGGGGACATGGCCCCTAAGTACACGTGTCACTCCTCCAGCACCTAACACGTCAGAGTTTGGATTAACGTATACTTTCTGAAACTTTCTAAGAGGGCTTTTTCAACCAGAAATGAGGCATCTTGCAATAACGCGCCCAAGACAGCCAGTTTTGGAAGGGGTTTCAACAACAAAAACAAGGCATAGCATGCCTCCTTACTGGAAGGTGCACACCTGCAAATATACTGTGCTTCCCAGACTTGGGAGTGACAGGCTCAGAATAATCGCTAGTATATGTAGAGCAATATTACAACCAGCTGGTATGTTTTCTAAAAAAAAAAAATGCAGCATTAGGAGGCGCTTACTAAGGTGCTTCTTAATTCATGGTCTTCAATGGAATGTATCAGACAAACATCTATGAACGAACATGAACACACAGTCATACACACACACGGACAGGATTCTGTACAGTTTACGTCTTAGATGCTTAGATGTGTACACAAGAACCACGCAGGGAAAAAAAAAGTTCCCCAGAGTTCCCTGAATTTCTGAATGTCGTCTAACCCATCAAGTGTTAAAATATTTCATTTTCATATAAAATATCTACAAAAATAGATAAGATTTACAAAAACCAGAGAGTATTTCCAGTTTTCCTCAGTAATCCAAGTCAGTCTCTCTTTTGCTGCTCAGAATGTCGCCATCTCCAGCAAAGAGCGCTTGAAGAGCTGCGCGTTCCTGGACAGGTCGGTCACCTGGTGGACCATCTCCTGCAGGGCGGAGGTGCTGGGGTAATGGAGCGCGGCCGTCTTGGTCGCCAAAACTATAGTCTTGAGCTGCTCGCAGAGCTGGTTGCTGGAGTTCATCACTTTGTTGCGAACGTCCTGGGCGGCCACCTGCCTCGTCAGCGTGTCTCCGATGAACACCAGTTTGTGGGCGCTGAGGATGACGAACTTGCTGTGTGCCACGAAGATCCGTGGGGGCTGTGCCGAGCTGAGGCAGCTGAAGAGCGCGTCAATGGCGTTGAGGAGGGAGATGTAATGGGTCTCACACTGGTCGTAGTAGAAGCACAGCAGCTGCCTGTCCTGCGCGCCCACGCCGCTGCTGGTGCTTGGGAGGCTCTGGGAGGGCTTCCACTTGGAGATGTCGTTCTCCACGGGCTTTGTGATTTCTTGTTCCAACAACTGGAACTGACTCAGCTGCAGGGAAGGAAAAAGCCGAGTTTGTTAAGGATGAGGCGATGTGCCGACATGGAAATTAACCAGGGCTCGCAGTTAAAACTCAGGGACCTTCATCCCAGTGTGAGGTGCTTATTAGATGCCAAGGCTTGTCCAGTCGCCTGGCTTTCCTAAGTTGTGAACTGTACAGGCTGACAAAGAGGGTCCCTAAGGAATCCTCCAGCTCTGACTTCTGTGACTGGACACGATTGGTCTCTTCTCTCCTCAGGCTGGAAGGCAGCATAGGGTTTAAACCCAGCTCTGTTACCCACACCTTTACGAAGGTTAAATGAGTTAATATTTGCAAAGTGCTTAGAATAGTGTTTGGTATAATGGAGACTCTAGGTAAATGTTTATTACGTGTTGAGAGGTGGCCAGGGAAAAGCAAACGTGGGGATCTCTTTGTCAGGTCAGTCACTGACAGTTTGCTCCTTCTGGGGGAAAGCCTTTTGTCCCTTCAAGGCACTTAGATAAATGACAATCCATGACCCTTTTCTATTTCTCCTACTCTTTCTGTCCACATTTATAAATGTTATTATCCAGCACTACAGGGTAGACTACTGCATATAAATACATGCGCACTGTGGAAGAGAACTTCTCTGAGGGAATCTGAACGCAGGCTGTGCATCATAGCACTTAGCCCCCCAGAGCGGTCGAAAGGAAGGGGCCTCACACAAGGTCAGACTCAGTGTTAGCTTTCTCCCTTCTCTCCTCACTGCCCCCAGCTGGTGTATTATTTAAACTGCAATGATAATAATTTCCAGCTATTGCAACAAGTGTCAGGAGAGGCTCTCTTTTACAGGCAAGGACTATCTATCTGTGACCGGAGTTTAGGACTCAGTCTTCTGCCCTGAAATAGGGTTGAGTCTGAGCAGGGTTAACCTCACCCAGCTTCTCCCCTGAGAAGTGCACGGCGAGCTTTCCTTTTCTGTAGACTCTGTTTTCTTCTTAGGAATTACTATGATTTCAACAAGTTCCCCAAAGCCCTGCAGTCTTACTTGGGCAAATGCCAAAGCAAACATAAACAGATACAGGGCGATGCTTCAAGATATTCCGCTTATGCTTTTGCAAGTATGTTCATAAATATATCATCTCATTAGGTCGGAGGGGAGAGGGACTTTCTCATTTTATAGAGAAATAATGGAAGTTCAGGGAGGTTAAGTGACTTGCCTGAGGTCATATGATTGGTTGGCCAGAAAGCACAGATTAGAACTCTGGTTTCCTGAGTTCAGTGCGCCATTTCATGTCCCTACATGCCATTTCAGTTCATCCTAAAAGGCCTATAAATCCTCCATCCATTTCTCGTTATTTTTGTGCCCTTGTATTAGCAATACCCATTATTATTTGCCCCACTCATGCCCAACTTTTGAATGAAACTGCCTTGCCCAAAGCCCTTAGTAAATGGACTTGGATATATGTTGAAAACACTGGATCCTGCCCTCCTCCCCTTAGATTGGACCAAGAACAGCCAAGCCACAGGCTTGGGGAGAGACAGAGATAGAGATGATAGAGACAGAGAGACAGAGGGAGATAGATAGATGGATAATGGCCCAGACTCTTTTTTAAGGAATTTGATAAACCACAGAAGGGGCTGACTATTAGCGAGGAAGCTGAGATGAAAAACTATATATAGGAAAGGCTTTGAGTGTCCAGCTGTGGGTTCTGTAAAGTTACAGGGGAACCAAATGAATAGATAATCAGAGGAAACTACCAAATAGAGGCCAAGGAAGTCAACTTAGAGAGACACCAAGTTAGTCCAGGAAGGAGAGGACACTGACAGTCCTAGTGCCTTAAGACATGGCTATAGCTTCATTTTCTGTTCCCGGATTCCCCTATTGTGGCTTTACTACAAAACCTGTTTGCTTGGGCCAGCTTGAGTGCGTCTTACTCCTTGAGACCAACCGCCTTAGCCCAATAGTCCTAATAAGTTAGATGTACAGGCTTAGCCTGGAAAAACTGTATTTGGACATGGTCCAGGTACACCCAGCTAGATTACTAAGGCCATAGACCTTCTCTTTGTCCTTATACCCTATTATGTGCCTTGGAGCTTGTTTATGCCAAAGTGTACTGGGAGGATCAAAACCATGATCTTCTGAGGTTACAGTTTCCTTATTAAGTGGGAAATCTTTTCAATACCAAGTAGTTTTTGTTCTGATCGAACGTACCTGATGATGTTCCAGCTGCATCTTGTTCTGTTTGATGATGTTTTCTTTTTCCAAGAGCTCCTTCTGTTGCCTCTCAAACTCCTCCTTACCCTATTATTTTCCAACATAAAGAAAACATGACGTCACCACTAGGATTCGCTTATGCTAACAGTTTCATCGACAGACACGTGAATACGCTTCTATTTTCCGCTGCCTTGGCAATTTCCTGCATGCCCAGTTAGGCCCTGTGAACCCCAGGCAGGGCTTCTCGGCCAGACTTCCAGAGTCACTGTGCGGATGAGAACCGAAAACTAAAACCCATTAGCATGTGGGGTGTCACGCTGTCCGCTCCACTTTACCGTTTTTGGAGGTTAACCATGGCCCCCTTCAAACCTCCGTACGCGGTGCTTTTTCTCAGGGCTCTTTTCTAATAGATTATATGCAAACCCATAAACCCCCCAACGGGGGTCTAAACATGGTCCACATTGTATTTCTAGTTGCTTTCAATCATCTACAGCTCTACACCAAATTAGCATCTCCCAAGAGGCAGAGTTGGACAGCCAGCCAGGTCAGTGTTTAATGCCTCGGTCTACTCTCTCCCCATACTTCTTTTCAGCACAAGGTGTGGCTCTGCTCTCCACTCCCCGGTTGTAGGCAAAGGAACTGTGTGTAATAATCCTCAGGAGACTTCGCGGCTGTCAGTCAAATGAAAAGAATGGCAGAATAAGATAGTGAAGCAAATTCTAAATAATGGATCTTGTAGAATGTTTTAATCCCCCGAAGGGAAAGCTGTCAGGATCCTGAGTCAACCTGGTGGAATTTCCACCTGGAGGACACAGACTGTGACGGCCCGATTTCCCTATGCCGTTAAGTTCTAGGTCAATTGGCAAATGCCCAGTGCTCTTCAAGGTCAGCCTATGGTGGGGTTAAGTTTCTCTGTGAGTAATTCTACACACATACACAGTATAGAGCTGAAGGGACCTTAGAAATTCAGAGGTTTTCAAATCTTTTTCCTTAACCGTGAAACACCCCTCGCCCTACTTCTTTTTTCCAAATAAAGTATCGTGCAGAACCGTATCATGAAATGCAAACAGAAGTGGAGCTGGCATGTCTATTTGCGGCCCGCTAACCTACTTGGGGAGTCTCCTCCTGCTCGCCTGAGGCATATCTATCAGATCTGATCCACCCCTGCACTTCATTCATTCTGCAAATGAGGCAGTGACATGAGGTTACAGAAGCTGGTGACACAGTGTCACGGAAAAGTCTAGAGGACTCAGGACTCTCAGGCCAGTATTCTTCCTACTGGACAACATTGCCTCCAATCTGTGAATCATTCATCGTGTTTCTGAACATTAATCTTGGTCTCGGCTCTGGTAGTCTAGCTACCAGCCTTATAGGCATTAGCCCCAGGCCCCTGCATGTGAGTGTAGGTGCCGTAGGAGTCTGGTTCTTTACCTGGAGGTGGACATAGTCGTAATCATCCATCCAGCTCCGTTCAGAGCCGTCACTGCTGCTACAGTCAGGGGGCTGGTCCTTGCCCAGGCTTGGGGGCAGTGGCTTGTTGAGGGCTGGAGCCTTGTGGTCCCCGGGATGCAGCCGCTGTACCTGGGAGCTGGCGTGTGGGCACTCCGCGGAGTTCGTGATGCTCTCAGGCCCGCTCTTCCCATGCGAGCTGCCAGGGCCCGGCTTGAAGAGGGCCTCCGCGTTGGTGTTGATGGTCGTGGTCAGCTGCTTGGCATCGTCTGGCACTGTCTTTGCCACCATCACGAACCGGTCCAGGTCATCCCATTTGTTTTGGGGCTTGTTGACGGCCAGAACGTTCAGGGACCAGCTGCACTCGTTTAAGTCATGGCTGGTCTGGCTCAGGATCTGATGGGAGTCCTCCAGCCTCTGGAGCTCCCGCTTCATCTTGTTGTGGAGGGGGGGCTCCGGCAGGCAGGAGGCGTTGGCCGTGGCCCCCTTGGCGAAGTGCAGGTAGTCCCTTAGGGCCAGCTCCACCCTGTCCACAGCGGCGCGGACCTCGTTGACATGTCGCTCCATGTACCCGTAGCCCCGCCAGTCGGTGGTGACCAGCGCCATCAGGCCCGAGACGCCCATCTCCAGGGCCTGCTGCAGCCGGTGGAGCCTCTCGATGGCCGTGTCTGGATCCAGGAAGAGCCTTCTGTCCTGGGACGGGGAGGCAGACAGCGAAGATTCCTTCGAGGTGGTGGAGGACGTGGACATGGTGCTGCCGGTGCTGGAGAAGGAGAGCCGGTTGATGCCGTCCACCACATCCTGGGAGCCTTTGGCGTCCGGCGGGTTGCGCAGCGGCACGTCGTAAACCCCGTCTCTCTCTTCGAGGTTTGCTTTCCCGCCGGCTTCTGCTGGTGGTGCCAGAAACTGGACCCCCCGGGGGACATCATAGGCGTCGTTCTGGGAGCCCCCGGGCTGGCGCAGCTGCGGGGCCGGGTGGCTCAGGGAAATGCTTTGGTGTCTCCGTGGCGCCAGCTCCGCTGCAGCGTCGCCATTATATTTAGCGTGAAGGTCCTTCCCCAGGGGCTTGGTGCCGGCTGGGGGGATGTCATAAACGCCCTCGGGTCTGCCGTCGGGCCGGCCAGCGTGTCTCATCGGAGGGGGAAAGTCGTATTCTTTCTCCCTAAGCCCGGCCTCATCTCTGCAGGCAGGAGGTGGAATGGCGTATCCCTGAAAAGCAAGTGGAGAGCGAAGCTGTTATTCGCTCACTTGGCTCACGTGACGGTGCGGAAGCTGAGCGGTACGTCAGGATTAGGGCCAGGTGCTGCCTCCCTCTCGCTCGCCCTCCACCCCTAAGCGTCTCCCTGCCCTCACCTCCCCCGCCCTTTGACAAGTGCATCCTCCCCTGCCCTCCACGCTGCTCTGCGTGGAACCCTCTTGCCTGCGCTGCTCTCCTGGGCCTGCCTTGCTGAGCGCCTCCTGGGGCTCCTTCCTCAGCTGCTGCAGGCTGGGAGGGCAGGTGATGCATCAGCAGCCCCGGCCAGGCGTCAGGAGGCCTAGGGTCTCTCCCGGACCTGTAAGCCGTGTGCTGCCCAATAAGCCGCTTCAGTGTTCTGAGACACGGTTCCCTCATCTGCAGAATCAGGATAACTGTACTTCCTGGGCAGAATGAGTCCGATGCGTTAGCCCATATATGTACGGCCTGAGTAAGCTGTGACACCCTATATAAACGTGAGCTATATGAGATACAGCAGTCGCTTGCCAAACGGAATTGATTACCTTCTTATTGGCTCTCCTTACCGACTCCCCATTTTTTTAGTGTGGGCCCCTAAATATGGAATTCCTAGAATTATCTTTATTGCCGATTCTTCCTCCCTCCCCCCTTCTCTTCCCTCCCTGTACTCTCTTACAAAGGCTAGCTTCTCCTCTTTGGTTTGTTTATCCCAGTACACACACGCACACACGCGCACACACACACACACACACACACACACGTTTTTTTGCTGCTCTGTAGCAGCTCACTTACCCCTTTGGTAGGAGGGATGTCATAGACCCCTTGAGGTTTTATCTCTCCCACTGGGACTGAGAACACGGGGCCTTTCACAGACGACGGTGGGATGTCGTACACCTGAAGAGAAACACCCCCCCAGAGTTACCCGGCACGGAAATGGCTTATACGTGTCATTTTTTATGTACTAAGCTTTTAATGACGGATTTATTTACCAGGTTATGTGTTCCCTTGCTCTTCGGCTGAATTCTATGTAATAAAGGATTGATGGAATTTTTCTTTTTCAATTTTGTATTCTTTGACTTAGACTGTATATAAAAATGATCTTAGGTAAACTGCCTGCACTGTCTGTATTTTAAATTGTAGGTTAAATTTTACGCTGCTGATAAATTGATAAGCAGTAAGAGCTTTGTTAGATCAAAGCCTCGATGCCCTACTAAAGCAAAGCCAGAAAACATACCTTAAAACATTGGCTAAAACGGCCCCTGGACAGACAACCTAAATAAAGCGTCCCATGACCTGTACATATTTTGTGAACTTCCCTTTCCTCTGTAGCCCTGAAGCAAAGCCGCCCTCTTCCCCAGTGACCACATTTCTGGTACGCACCCCGTGAGCGGTCTGGGAAGGAGGGACATCATAGACGTCCTTTTGGTATCTGGACGGGTACTCGTACACATAGCCGTGGCCTGTCCTCATCGGCGTGATCACCTGTGGACAGGAAGACACGGGGGTAAAATTCCAAGCCGAGTCCTGAGGGCATCTCCTAGCCTCCTAATCAGACACTCCACCCTCATCTTTCACCCAACTAAAAAGAAAGAAAGAAAAAAAACCCACAACACACACACACACACACACACACACACACACACACACACACACAAAGAGGGAGGAGACAAAAGGAAGGAGACAACGGTAAACTTTTAAATCCCTCTTGAATCCCAGTGAAGAACCATTCCCTGAAATACCTCTGTCCCCATTCCTCGTGGTAACAAAATCACCTCAAAGTTAGTCAGATAAAGTCTGAATTCCCAAAAGGTACTTGAAAGGAGAATCATGTTTGAATCATGAAAGTCCTAGATCAACCCTTTGGAGCATCAAAAGCACAGCATTTAAAAAAAAAAAAAAAGGCTCTGAAACTATTTGTAAATAGAGTTCGGCCACTTAAAATTCCTCTCATACCTTCCCCAGGAAGCCTCTTCATCTGACGTTATTATGATTATAACTAAAATTCCATAGGCCACTAGAGTACTTTTATGAAGGTTCACACAGCGCTGCCCTTAGAAGCCTGCAGGAGCTTTCATTTTAACGAATGAAACACATGAAATACTGAGTCTGGGAGCCGACCAGGAAGAGAGCTGAGGTCTAATCATTTTCCCATTTCCACCGGGGAAGCAAACATCCAGACGGTACCTACGTCCAAGTGATGTCAAAAGTCAAGTACACTCATCGCAGCTCGAGCATCTGGAACCAATGTCAATGAAACAAATCTTACCCGACAGGCTCGCATTTTCATATCTACACACTTCATTGTGTCCTAAGCACAGGTAGAGAAACGACTGGAACTTAAACTCCTCTGAAAATATATTTAATCCCCCCAAAGCTTCTAAACGACTAGGGTCTTGTTTCTGCCTAACCCCTGTCCCCCGAATGCTAACAGCACCCACCTAAGTATTGCTCATGACATTTGTGAGAACAGACACTGCAAATTAGGAAGAGTTTGTTGTTCTCTAAGAAACCATCATCTTTTATCCTTTCTCTAATGTGAAAACTCTGGCGTCAGGCTGCCTGCAAAACTATGCAAAAAATGCTCATATCCATCTTACCCCGAAATGGGTGGAACTCAGCCAAATGCACCAGTGCCCTTCTCCCTGGGGGCTCTAAATGCCCGGGTTCAATTTGCTTTTAAATCCCTGGTGCCTGTAGCTGATTATGGCTTGCAATGAAGGTAAACGAGATTAGTATGCAGCCACCACCCCATCCAATCTCGCCACTGCCTCGGGTTTGAAAAAGGAATCTCTTGCTTTAAGGTTTGTTGGCATGCAACATACAGAACCAGTTTACAAAGTGGCTACTGTGCTGTGCAGAGCAAATCTTCCTTTTTAAAGCAGGCTGCTCTTTGCTCAAGAAAGATACACTGTGTTCCCAATGCCCTTATATAATTTTTTTCTTCACTCGCTATTGTCCAGGAGAGAAATGAAGCATCTTCTCTTGGTCTATCTCATCAGCTCCTCTATTTATAGCTCTCTGTTTTGGCTGTTTAATAAAACCTGCTCACAGCGCAGCTTTTGTTCAGTCTACAAGTTTCTAAGAGTGGCTTCTATCCAAGGTTGCCAAGTTAGTAATAACGCTAATGGAAAACCAAGGCTGGTTATGCTGAAGGCCAGCAGACGGGTTTCATCTTTAGTTTAAAAAAGGGAGCGGGGCTGGGAGATAGATGGGGTGGTGCTAGTATCTGAAAATAGCGCTTGGTGACATGTAAACATAAGGCACAACCTCAGGAAGGCGGGTCGCCAGCGAGGCTCTGCCCTGCCTTTGCAGATCGTCCCTGGCCGGGAGCATTAATGCTTCCCAGTATTTAAGGTCTCACTTCCTGACAAATGTCACAGAACCCCCCGCGTGCTCTCTCTTTCTCATTTAGAGGATGCCTGTGGTCATCTGGTTTTTTAAAAACTTTGCATTCCAAACCAGTCATTTTCCTTGTTTATGCATTAAAAGAAACAGATGGTGAAAAACCACAGGGGGAAAAAGCCAACAAAGTACAACCTTCCCCGATGCCAGCATCCTGATGTTACTATCCAATTCGCATCGGTCCACAAATGGTGTGGAAATGGGACCGGGGCTGTGCATCTGGTCAGACACAGGCAGGGCACAGAGTGAGCCCCTTTGTGACGCCCCAGAGAACAAAAGAAGCTGGACCTCCTCTACTTTTGGACCTTCTCCAACTCACCCCATTGCTTGGGTCACTTTCATGCCAATTGTGTGTTCTCTCCTCAGAGGAAAGTGCTGACTGTTCTGTACCTTACAAAGTATCCAGTTTTGTGGTTCATAAGGCCTTTTCTTCCTACTTGACACAGTCCACAAAAACCTTTCTACTTTCCCAGGATTACTGAACCTCAGCCTATGAGGAACACCAAGGTCTAGCTAAGGGGATGTACATTTGGGAAGAAATCTCCTGGGCATTTGCACGGCAAGGCACTGATGTAATTGCTACACAAACGGCATCTTAAAAACTAATTTTCTCAATGAAATCAAGTCAGGTTTTTCATTTCCTTTTTTCCTCCATTTGTTTTTCTTTCCTGCATTCCTTTCATTCTGCGTATTTATTTATAGTTATAAGGGCTTAGCCTTAGGAATTACCAAACTGACCTCTTAGCTCTTTAGCGTTGCCACAAAGGGGGCTGAACCGTGGGCTCCCCAGGGCTCTACGACCGACTACTTTCCTGGTTGCCCTGCAGAGGATGTGCATTGTCCAAATATGGATTTTCTGTCCAGATGAGGGATCCAACCTTCCTTGGACGTTAGTATACTGTTCTTGTCAACTAATGGAAGAGTCTGAAGGGGGACACTTTGAGAAGAGCTATGAAGCAGAGAAGGGCAGACTATAGACGTTTAGAAAGGGAAGAGTCCACGGACTAAATCTCGGAGGCCGGACCCCGGCAGGGGAGGATCTAAAGCCTGGAGACTGGGGTCACGTTAGCTCTCTACCAATTCCGCTTGTAGAAAACAAACAAACAAACATGACTTACCCCCCCCCCACACACACACTTTGATTCACACCATTTTGAGCCTCAGATTCTGGGCAGCACGAGCTTTTTAGAGATGCTGTTAAGACTTCTGAGTCTCATAATTTTGAGAGCCGTGCATGCTGAAATTTGAAAAGAGAGTCTGTGTCTGGGGTAGCAGCGAGGGCTAGGGAACCCTGAAAACCATCAACTGTGAGAGTCAGTGGGCTGGGACAGAGCCCTGAGGTCTGTCATTCGTGTCTCCACATTCAGTTGGCTTGAGTCTGCACCTGTAGCAGAGCCAGGGCCTTACGCTTAGATGCCTGTGGGCTGAGCAGGCTGGGTGAAGGGAGAGATAAGCCGGGACCCTGTGTTGGGGGCACAGAATTCATACTCTTTGAAAGGTGGCAGCCAGTCCTCAGCTCCAGCCGACCACTATCCTGAAAAAATACTCCCTGTGTTGCCAGATCTTTCCAATTTTCATGAGAAGTCAGAGGGAGGTTCCTTAAAAAACTAAAAATAGATTTACCATATGACCCAGCAATCCCACTGCTGGGCATATACTCAGAGAAAACTGTAATTCAAAAAGACACATGCACCCCAATGTTCATTGCAGCTCTATTCACAATAGCCAGGTCATGGAAGCAACCGAAATGCTCATCGACAGACGAATGGATAAAGAAGATGTGGTACATAGATACAATGGAATATTACTCAGCCATAAAAAGGAACGAAATTGGGTCATTTGTAGAGATGTGGATGGATCTAGAGACTGTCATACACAGTGAAGTAAGTCAGCAAGAGAAAAACAAATATATATTAATGCATATATGTGGAAGCTAGAAAAATGGTACAGATGAACTGGTTTGCAGGGCAGAAATAGAGACACAGATGTAGAGAAGAAACGTATGGACACCAAGGGGGGAAACTGGAGGTGGGGGGTGGTAGTGAGATGAATTGGGAGATTGGCATTGACATGTATACACTAATATGTATAAAATAGATAGCTAATAAGAACCTGCTGTGTAAAAAATAAATAAAATTTAAATGATTAAAGAAAAAAGAAATCTGGATTTTTATGTGATATCTGATTTTGGAAATTGGCTCAAATATTTCAAACAGCATCTTGGCCAAACGACACGTCTCTGGCCCCCAGGGTGCCCAGTCCTTGCTTTCATCTGTGTATTTCTTCCTTCCTTCTCAGTCCGAGGGCAGGACCTGAAAGCTCTTCGCTAGTTCTGTGCTTTGGCAAGACTGAACCACTCCATTTTTCACAGGTGCCCTGCGTGCCACACCTCTGCGTCTTCACTCACACTGTGTCTTTGTCCAAGACGCTCATCTTTCTTTCCTCATGTGCAAACTTCATTCAATTTTCAGGGCCAACCTGAGTGCCTCTCTCCCACAAAGCCTTTCTCAGACAGATACAATATCTCCGTCCTTGGAAACTTCCACGTGTGCATATACATCTCTAACACTGCTTAACCCTTGAGGTTTCACTGTTTCAGACCATCTCTTCTCTTCGCATTGTGGAGACAGAGACCATTTCTCCTCCATTTGTATATAAACAGCAGGGCCTAGCACAGTGCCTTGAATATAGTAGATCTTAGATAAACGTATTGACTGAATATATTAATGAACTAAAGGAAAACTCAAGGCTTTTCTTAAGCAAACTGGTGTGGATCTGGAGAGGACACTAAACAGGTCTGCCTGTAGAGGATGAGGTTGGTTTCCAGGTAAGTCAGCTCTAGGATGAGCGGGGCCCATGGGATAAGGGACATGTCTTTATCAGCCATGCATGGTAGTGCTGGGCAAGTGGCGTGGCCAAGAAAGCAGGGTGAATGTTAGGTAAAGTTGAGAAATCAGACACCATGGAAGAATTATCACCTGCACCACTATCTGGTGCAAACCACGGTTGGATGGCGGCAAAGAAGGGCCACTAGATGGTTTCCTTTTCCTCAATCTAGAGCTTGCATGTGACCCAAACACCTGCGTTCTTCTCAGCCACAAGCCAGAAATATATGGGGGAGTTTTACAAAAAGAAATGAAAACTAACTCTGCTTTTTACCTTAACATCAGAAAAAAAAAATACAATAGAAAGGAAGAGGAGTCATACTTTCTCTAGTTCTGAAAATATGCGACAGGCCCGTGTTGCATGAAGTCTTCTACCAAAGGCCAAGGCCACATTGGGTCTTTGGCTCATTGAAAGGATTAGGTCTGATGAGGGGAGTGATTGAGAACGTAAGCTGGACCCAGGCAGAACTGGATCTAGATCCTTGCTCTACCACTTAGCAGCTGTGACGACATGACCAAGGTATTTCCTGGCCTGTTTCCTCATTAGTAAAACAGAAGTAATAATACTTAGAGGCTATTAGGAGTATTAAATGAGACCAAGTACATAAAGTACCTGGCAAAGCATAAACCCGTAGGCCTCAGCTATTTTTACCATAATTGTTACCTAGGTTAAGCAGAGTTTACTTTTGGGCTTAAAGTGTGGACTAGGTAATTCAGATCAATCCCCCTAATGAAGACAGCTTTAAAAAAGTGAGGAGAATATATGAAAACTCTTCTTGATAACATCAAAAGTTAAAAGATAGTAAAGGATTACCAGGTCAAAACTGAAAAGTGGAGAAGGAATTCATAGAGGGGAGCCCACATTTTGAGGCTGCTTTTTCTCTGGCGGCATTTGCTGATCTAAGACAGGTCTGAGGGGCTACACTGTGTTTTTTCAGCTTCTATGGGGGAAGGGAAACATTGGACTCTAGGGCTCACCAAGGTAGGGACCCTGATAACCAACCCGCAGTTTGGGTTGGGACCCTAAGGGCCACATGCGAAAGTAAGGAGTAGCTGGAAGTGAACCTACCCTTGTACAGGCTAAAGCTAGGTTTTGCGTCATCAGGCTTGGCGAGGACATCGCAAAGCCTGAAATCAGATTTATGTGTGTCTGTGAGGCTGGCAGAGCAGGTAAAATTCTCTCTGGATTTTTACTCTCTCTGAACAGCTTTACAGGCCTTGTATTATTTCTGCAAATATTTTTTAAAAACCACAGATGTCCAACACACAATCAAAGATAACTAGGAATTCGGGAGACAAGGCAGCAGAAACAAGAACAAAACAGCCCATTCCTGCTTCCTTCCAAATAGGATGAGGATGTTTCTGTCTTGGTGATCACAGATCTCAAGGCTGTTTGCTTTCAAAATGTTTCATGATTACACCGTAGGGGAATACAAAATTGAATCATCCCTAGATTTAAGTCATGGAAAAAGAGACTAATCTTCACAAATGTATACAGTGTTCCCAGTGAGGTCTACGAGGCAATGGGAATTTCAAATTAAAGTGATAGATGACAAGAGACTTTTGCCCTTGGTGATCAGCAGTGTATTGACTTGGGTTACTATTTTACTCTGGTCATATCAGTGTTGCCATTGTCACAGTTATCACCGTAACAGCACAAGACACACCAGTGGAAAACCCCAGGAGAAAACGTGCTTTATAATCTGAGAGATAAAGATATTTATCCAAGAGAAAGACAGCAAAGTCCCAAACCCAAGAGACGTTATTGAATTTCTCCTCTGCATTTCTTTTCGGTGGAAGAGCACATGCTGGGTGTGTCAAGAGGATCTCACCGAGAAGTAGGACGCACACCCATGAGGAACGTCTAGAAGCAAAACACTTTCTAGAAAGACAACTTCTGTTCACATGGTATCACTTGTACCAAGGTCTCAGCAAGTCTACTTGGGCGTGCTGCTTCCCTTGGGCATCTAGTTTACCTCCTTAAAGCTGAGCTGGTGGGAGCCTGGGATGGGGCATAGCAGAAACAGAGGCCCTGTGGTTAGGAGAGCTTCAGCCAGATGCTGCCCATTCGGGGGTGTGCTAGGGGAAGTGGGAAGGGAGCAGGCTGTACCATTCATGAAGGCAGATCCTCCTTGCCCACCCACCGACCCGTGAAAGCCGATTAATAGGGTCTCAGGTCCCGCCATGTTCTGTGCTCCCTTGCACAAGCCCTACTGCTCACATACTTATCACAAACTCTCATTTCTCTCCTCCAACGCTCGCCCCTGTTTTGACTCTTTCCCTCCTTCCATGCTATCAGCAACCCGAAAGAAGAACAAAACAGTAAAAAGGATGCAGAAAAACCCTCCTGTTTGACTGAAAGAATTGGGTAGAGTGGATGAGACCAAGATGGGACGGCGAGAAGCACAGGGAACTTCGGCGGCCTTGGTCCTGTTCTAGTGCATTACTATTATTCTTCATAGTTCTACACTGGATGTATGTACGTATCAAAAAAGAAATTCAAAATCATAAAAATAGAATTTTTTATAACTTTAACAAAATTTTAAAAAGTAATATGAAATCCCACTTGGAGGGGTATAGGGAGGAGTCTTCTTTTAAGTTTCTGTATCCCATGATTTAATTGTGTCTAAGTCTCTACAATACAAAGCAACATTAGGAATGGTGTGAATGACACCATGCTTTGCTTCTGATATCTAGATAATGCCTCGATAATGGCCCAGTGGGGTTCTACCCACGGATCCCGGCAGAGCAGGAAGGTGTGTAACCAGCTCCTGGTGTTCTGCCCTAAGGCCTAGCCAAGAACTGGGCAGCCCAGGTGGTCCATGATGATTACAGTACAGATTTATAACCTCGCCATTAACAGCACCTAAGATCATCTGAACGCAAAAGCAGGCCTCCCTGATGAGCAGCCATCTTTTGCATTTTTCTAGACATATGTGGAAAGTAAAATTACATTGCTTCCTGTCTTTCTTTAATTCCTTGACACCCAGTTTTATTTATACTATCTCTGGGACCTGTACATTAACAAGAGTATTTTGATTTCTAAAACTGCCTGTTGGAAAGGACTTATTTCACTGAAATGCCCTTAAAAAGCATTAACAGAGCCACCACAGTATTTATTTGATCTCATAATAACTTCTTTGTCTTAAAGCCATGAACTGTGTGACCCTTTCCCTTTAAAGAAAACCCTAGGAAAAGAAACATCAGAATTATCCCTGGCTGCTCATTAGAACTTGGATCCCATTTTCAGAAACTGCAAAGTTATGGAGGTTTGTCTGTTTAAAATCCAAGATTACTTGTTGCTTTTCTCTGACTGGATTTATTAATTCTCTATAAATTCTTTCTGCCCCACTTGGGTGTAGCAGTGAGCTCATTTATTTACTTGTTATAGCAACAATATAATGAAAACTGAGTCCGGCCTTTAAAATACACCCTCATGGGCCCTGTGCACCGTTAACCCTTCCTACTGCTTCTCTCGTGCTCATCAAGATTTCTCCCCCTGTATTTTGGGAGGTGATTTACTTTCCCTCAAAGACATTTTGATGTCTGGTTTTATGTTAGAACGTAGCCTTTTGCTAGCCACGTCTAAATCACGGCCAGGCTCTTTTTTCAAATGAGTCACAGCTGAAAGCTCAGAGGTGGAATGGCGCTCTTGGGTCCCTTTCCTTTGACACAGCATTCGGGCGGCAAACCACTGCATACAAACAGTGCCCCGATTGTCAGGCCTCCAGCATGTCTCCCCTGCTGCTTTCAGGAAGCTCTTTGTGTAGCAAGTGCTAAAGCAATATTTAGTTATGGAGTGACCAAGCGCCAAAGAGCAGCTAGAAGCGTTTAAACATGAAAGAACATGATGGGAAATGACTCCTGGGTTCTGCAAGTGTTTGAGGTGTTTCTCTGGACGAAGCTGAATACAGTCTGGGAGAGAGATGGGCACAGCACAGCCATTTTTTTATATCTCATGGACCGAAATGTTCTTTGAGTGAAAACTATAAAAGGCACGAGCATTTTGGTTCTTTTTTTGTCCAAATAAATTCAATAAACCACGAAGCACTAAATCTAGATTTTGAATTGGGTTTTAGAGAGGTGCTCACAGACAGCCCTCAAGGGATGCGATTATGGAAAGAGGAAAGGGATGGGAATTTCTGCACCCAGGTGCCTATGGGTATCGTCTCCTCCTAAATAGGGACAGGAAAGACGCTGTGACTTAACTGGGAGACCCGACATGATGGAGGATGGAGCAAACAGCTCATGTGGCAGAACTTGTTGCCAGCTCTGAACGGCGCTGACCCAAGGCTGCGGCAGGGCTGTCGCTTCAAGAGGCATCAGACTCATCAAGGGTCTCACCCAAGGCGAGAGGGTGAAACAGAGGAAAATGGGCAGAAAACGAGTTCCAGGATGACACACTTTCTTAGCTCTTGGTAACAAAGCAGGGAGGAGAGTTCTTAACGGGACGCTCCCCGGAAGCGTTCTCATGTATGGGACCAAGTCCGCGAACTCTGCGGCCCCCCGCTCAGCACCCCCGACCCCCCTCTCCCGTGCTCCTGCCTGCTCCTTGCTTTCTAAGACATGGTTCTATCCTCTGAAGGAGACTGCGGTTTCCAGATAAAAGGTGGACAGGATCCTAAAGGAAGGTAAAAGAAGGCTATGCCAAAACGTAGGGGTCAACTGAAATTTACATCAGCGCCTGAGTGTCTTTTCTTCTTTCTTAAGAATCTTGAGGCCAAGTCATTTTACTCAACTTTTCAAGTGACTCTGGGAAAGAATCAGATAAGGATGTCTGGGTCATAAAATTTTAGCTAAGACCATTAAGCGATAATCCAACCCTACTTTCCCTTTCACAGTTGAGGGGACTAAAGTTCAGAGGTTATTCAGCTCGATGGCCACAGGGGTGTGAAGGAGCACCTCGGTTAATGGGGTCCAGCAGCCCATCGGGGCCCCCCTTCCAGTGCCACGCCGGCTACACAGTGTGTATAGGCTACACGGTGAGACAGATTAACTCACACATAAATACTTCCCTAACTTCACAAATAAATACTCCTAAAGAAAGTCACTTCCTTATTTGAGAAGCGAAACTTGAAATCTGGGTATCTTATATTTTGGGGGTGTCCCTTTCACACTGGCAAGCCAGTTCTGGGAGATTTGACTGTATCTGGTTAAATGAAGTTATTCACTTGGAGCAATGTGAAGTCATTTGAAAAGACGGTGTTTCCAATGGCAGAGAAAGCCAATGTGGCAGTACGTTGGTACCACGGTCTTTACAGCACCTTGATGACCCGCTCAGGCCTTCTGAGGGTCGGCCTGCCCTGAAGCAAGTCACTGCAGCCGGGTGGTGGGCATCTCCTTGGTCGTTAACTCAGACTCCTTCAGCATTGAGGCTATGCTCTGGATCTGAGGTGGGAGCCTTTGGCAGTGCCTTTCATTCTTTCTGACCAACAGGATGCTTTTTAGCACACAGGGTTCTGGTGTTTAAATATGCCCTCTTATTTCAGGGCTTGGCAACATCAACCATTAGCTGGGACGTAAAAGTCATTAGCTTCAGAGTCAGACAGACGTGGGCTCAAGTATCAATCCTGCCTCTTCCTAGAGGTATGTCCCTCAGCAAGTTCACTTCTCAGACCTCAGATTCCTCCCCTGTAAAGTGGAGGCCGTGACGAACACCTAGTGAGACTGTTGGGAGGGTTAGATGAGATTATGCACGTAACGCCCCTAATGTGCGACCAAGCTCAAAGGCACCTGCAAGTCACCCCACTTTAGATCTAAAATGATCCTTAAAAGAAGTGAGTAGCTTAATAACATGCTGAAACGTGAGAACGCGTAACTACTCTGAGAAATAACTGATTTAAGCACGCCATGCTTTAAGAAAAGCAAGTATTATAAAAATTATTCAGATAAATCCGATGTGATGATGGCCTTGCTAAGGGATTTGTTTTGGCTTCAAAAATTGATCGACTGTGGGGTCCCTTTAAAGATGGGACTCCTTGGTGCCCTTCATACGTTGCTGGAATCACAGCTTTGAAGGGAGACATACATGTCCCGAGTGAGTCGCACCTGCGCCCCTTAGACAGGAGCAGGGTGCCTCTCTGGACGGGGACCTGGACAACAAGGCTCACGGCACAGCTATTTAAGAAGGCGCCCAGCTCTGCATTTTGCACAAGGGACTCAGACAAGTCTGCTTTTAAAAACGCGTTCAACCAACAGTAAGTCTCAGTTTTACTGTCAAAGCACCAAAATTCCGTATTCTTTTCTCTCCCTCACAAATAGAGCATTACCTACTGAGCCAGCCAACATACTACGTATGATGCTGACCTAGTCTCTCCGATAAGCACAGTCACTTAGCATGAAATCATTCGGGAAGGAAGGAAGATTACCTCTGTTCGCTTCGTCGTGAGTTTGTAAGAAGTTACTAAATCCTTCCTAGAAATATGCATTATCTATGAGTTTTATAAAGGCCTTGGCATTGACCAAACAAAAAAGACTTTTGTTCATTTCTAAGGAGGTATCACGGTTTGCTCATTCCACTGGCATGGGTGACTTAACTGGGAAAAGATACTTTTCCTTTTTGAAGTGAGGTCATAGAGCCCTTGAAATGCTCAAGGACCTTGAATTTTGTGTAAGATTTCAACTTTATCTTGACTCTTGAGGGTGGAGATTTTAGGTGAACAATCACTTCTTTGCATACACTAAAAAGCCATGGTACTGAGGAAAAAAATTCATTTAAATCAGGATTATCTTTATATAGGAATGCATAATTCTGGAACAGGGTCATATTTTATTGAGTTTATAAGCGAAGAAACTGGAGGTACCCTCTGCCCTGTCAAACTCTGATTCTCCCCAGTATTTTTGAGGGTGTGTATGATTTTGTGTGTGTGTGTGTGTGTGTGTGTGTAGGAAGGGAACAAAGGAATGTGAGGTGAAGTCAGAGTTTATCTTCTCTGGGAGCTTTCATCTCCTCTTAATCTATTTTTACTTGTTGGTAGACAATCATACTGCTAATATATAGCAGTTGGTTTGCTGGTATATGAGTGTTGTTCTGGGCAACCAGATTTCGCAATGCTTCACATCCCAATAAGGGAAGTCCTCAGTTCCCTAACCAGTGGCTTTGGGTGTGTGTGTGCCCGCATGTGTGTGTAATTTATGATGACTCAGCGTCTAAGAAGGCACAAACATTGCAGCATAAACTATTTATGGTTCTTATGTTACCTTTCAAGGAATGGGCCTGGAAGACCTGGTTAAAATCTTTGAATCATTTCCTGCCAATATTGGGCTATGTCTCACCTTGGAAGGAAGGTAGGAAATGGTCTTTAAAGATGATGTCATGGGGTTTGGATAAATCCTACTATTACTTGAGTTTACTGAGTGCCACCCCCAAAGCAGTACTTGCCCAGTCCATCATACACACTATAAATGTGGGCCATTAAAGTTTTAATAAGCCTGTGTGCTCCCTTGAGATTAAGTGAAATTACAACATATTTTGGGACCACAGAGGCAGGAGAAACTGTTGGGGTGCAGAGAAAGCTTCACAGAGGAGATGAACATTGAAATGGGTTTTAAAGTATGAATAGGAGTTCACAGGTAGCACAGATGAGGAAAGGCAGTAGATACATAATAGCATAGGTAAAGGAAGCACTGTTCCTCAGTGGGAAAAGTGTGGTTCTCCTTTTTAGACGACTACAGACGTGTTAACTAATCTTGTTGTCTAAATTTGGCAAAATGCATAAAAGTTAGGCCCTCAGAAAAGTTGAACGTGACATCATGCTTTGGATGCTCACTTGTTGTGAACGGAGAGTTAACGTTTCAGAAAACAGATGGTGACACTCTCCAAGAGCCTTCTGGGGGAAAATGACCATGTAAAATCTGACATATGTCGTAACAGACTAATGAGCTGGACACGGGATTTGACTCGTGTGTGATGGTGAAGGGGTGATAAGATCAGAACCACTTTTCAGCTTATTTAAAGGTCAACTCAAATTAAATGTTTCGTTTCTCACTTCTGCCTGTGCATTCACTCGTTATCTGTGTGCTGATGGTTTACTGTGAGCTTGGCCTATAGCAGTAAAGAGACAGCCATGGCCTCTGCCTGCCTTAATGGAATTCATAATTTAGCCCCAAACTGATCTTCAGAAGGATGCAAAGCAAATCTAATTCCACCAGTTAGAATAAAAGCGACATGTCCAAAGAATAATCAGAGAAACACACGTAATTCCCTGTGAAGGTCAGGCACAAAGTGGATCAAGTCAGGTGGCAGGTTTTGATCTTTGAAGGAGAGAAATTAAGCTCTTTCAGACCTTTGTAGACCTTATGCTTTTGATGTTTGGGTCTAAATCGTCCCCTCCAAACCACAGTCCCATATTAACTACAATTTTGCCTTTAAAAAATCGAGGACACTTCTTAAAAATATAATTCAGCTTTTCAAATTATTGGACTATGAGTAATTCATTTAATTTAGAAATGCCTGTGAGTTCTTGGCAATCACAGGCATATTTAGAAGTCTTTGCAAAGAGAGAAAAATCTAACCTACAAATTGTTTTCACATGTAATGAAACAGTTATGACATCGAAATGTGACAGTTAATGAGGTTGACGTTGTGTTGTTTCCTGCACGTTTGTCTAAACGTTTATTAATTTCTATTTTGAAGTTTTTGTGTTTCATATTTCGGAGCCAAGACTTTTTATTCAGTGCTCCAACGTTCTCGTAGACCTCCGGCATTCTGCCCACAATGCCTAATGGATAAAACGGCCCTGCACACAAAACCCAGAGTGAAAAAGACCAATGAAATTAAGTCAAGGTGTCAGTGTATAAACTTTGAGAGTTCTTTCCACCCTGTACAAAATTTCTGGAGAACCAAAGAGGGAGCCACACACTCAAAGAGAACAGAATATATGTTAGCGATAGAGTAGTTGCATATTCAGTGCAGAGTATGAAACACAAACAGGGCTGATCAGTTCAAAATAAACTCTGAGAAAGGAAAGAAAATCAAAGCAAGGGGCACTAATTTTTTTTAAGCCCCTGCTTTGTGCAACTCTGTGCCAGGTCCTTTCCATACAGTGTTTCACTGAGTTCTCACAGCAACCCTAGGAGATAGTTATGATTATTCCCATTTGACAGATGAGGAAACTGAAGTCTAAAGAAGTTCAGTAACTTGCCAAGGGATTAACAGCTACCAAAGAAACAGAACCAGGAGTCGCCCTCACCCCAGAGCCCAGGCTCTTTTCACAATCCTCATGCTGTCTCCTTGTTTCAGGAAAGGGTGGAGATGATATGATTTTCTTTCTCTCTCTAACCACTGATTTAATAAGTGATGAATCTCATTTTACGTGGCTAGAATGCAAGAAGGTGGGTGGGGGCTGGAGTTTCCCAGACAGCAAAGTTGGAGTGGTACAAGGCAGAATTCACTGTCTTTTTTTTTCCTATGTGATTCATTAGTAGAAAAAACTGTGGTGGATAAAACTTCTGAAGCCTGCAGTCTGTAGCAACATCAAGGGAATCTTTAACTGTGGAAAGTCCCGAATCACAGATTGGAACATATCCAACCCCCTTCATGGCCCTGTAACAATGCTTCTCAAAGTGCAGTCCTGGACCACCTCCCCCAGAACTATCCCAGGAGCTTACTAAAATGCAGATTCCCCGGCCCTGGGGCTAGACACTGGGGGAGGCCTGGGAATCTGCATCTCAACTCACCTTCTCTAGCTCTCTGGGTGATTCTTACGTTCCCTAAGATTTTAGAACCACACTTTAGTGATTCAGAACAAGATTCTACTGCCTCCTCTTTCTCTCCTTTAATAACTTTTAAGGACTATGACGTAAGCCACCAGGAATGTCCAGTTCTGGGTTCACCATCATTTTACAGATGGGAAATTAAAAGAGAGAAACGGGTATGGGGCTGTTTAGTAAGTCAGCAAAACTACTACAATGAGAACTCAAAGCAAACCCTGCCGGATCCCCCGTACTGAGATGAACTCTTGGAGCCGTGGCTTAAGTCATTAGTATGATTCTCACCCATTGAGAAGGTCTTGAGTCAGAAACGTCACCGAGGGAGATGTTGATGGAAGTTTTTAAAGCAGCTGTTTTTACTCAGAAGGTTAAAATCACCTGTTAGCAGCCAAGCCATCTCCACTACAAAGGAAGGAAGGAGGGAAGGAGGGAAGAAAGAAAGGGGGAGAGGGAAAGAAAGCAAAAACAGGGGGTGGGAGAGAGAGAGAAAAGAAGGAAAGAAGGAAGAGAGGGAGAGGAAAGGAAAGGGCACACCCACTCCCATGGGGCGTGAGCCAATGGTCCAGTGGACAGGATGGAGGCGGCAGCCTGAGGACCAGTGGCACTAAGGTGACTCAGGGCGAGGTCAGGTGTCCTAGAGAACACGGTGTTTGTCAGGGAAGAGCCAGGACCGTCCCCTCCTGCCTCACCACGTTACCACCTCAGACCCCGACTGCTCGAAGCGCAGCACTCGGGGCACTGCCTACCCCTGAGCTCTGGTCAAGCCTCCCCCAGGTCTGTGGCGTCTCCTGGGAGGGCTGGCAGAGTGCCTTTCCGGAAGCTGGCTTCCCGCTACAGGAACCACCTACCTCTTGCTAAACATAAAGGCTTCCACTGATTTTAGAATTAAAAACAAAAACAAAAACACTGAGTTCAAGTGCCCGATGGTAACCCCGGCACTCCAACCTCCGTCGAAGGGAAGGTGTGTCAAACTCTCTCCCCTCTAAACGGATCAAGGGTCCAGGAACAAACCTGAAGTACAGTTATAGCAAATGACATGGCTGGAAGTCCGAAGTTTTAGACTTTTCAGACTTGGAACTAAAAAGGTAGAGTCTAAAGAGAAAAACATGTCACCTTCCTGCCAAAATAAACTGTGATGAAAGCTCAGACCCACCACCTTTCGGCCAAGCGTTTCCCATGCCGGCCTCCCCCGTCTGCCTCACGCCAGCTCCGATGCGGGAGGGCTATTTTTAAGATGCACACAAGCAGGGCTACGAATGAGAGAAGTTATTTATTTATAGTCACACCTTTCAACTGTTCTTTTTCCCTCTGGAGACAGAGGCCTGGTTTGACTCTCCCTTTGAATCTAAAATCCCTGGGGTGAGAAGGACTTTGAAAGGTCACGGGCGCAGTCTATGACCCCCAGACAGGGATCACTGTCCCAGGCAATACAAGTCGGAAAACTGTTAACTTCTTGAGGAATTCCTCCTAATGTTTATACACTCAGCTTATGTAACACCTGTGCTCTTGAGCAGTGTTTTGTAAAACACACGTTTTGTATAAAAGGTGATTTGAAAATACATTCGTGGCTTCGTTATTTAAGGAATCCAACAGTAAGTCACCCCCTCCTTTATTTTTTCCAACAGAGGATTCCATTATCACGCAAATAGATATTCCATAATCTACTTGGGACTGTAAATTCAAATGCTGTATTAGGTTTTCGCAAGGCAGGGCACATGTATACGTCATGTTCTAAGCATCAACAGCTCTTTCTGGCGTCCAACTGCATCTTTCCTCTTGTGATTCAGGGATCTTTTCTTATTCTGTTAAATTAGTCCCTTCTTAATACCAAACCTCACTGGACCCATTGTAGGCCCTTGGAATTTGCCAGCAAACTGAAGAGAAAAGCCTTCCCCTGCAATGCTCCCAGGAGCATCGCCTTTGTGTTGGCTACTACCCTCCACAAGTTCACTGGTATTATTTTCTTCACAGCACAATTCCCCACCTGACATTCAGTGTCTGCTTACGTCTCCTTACTACAGCGTAAGTATCATGGAGGCCAGATTCACTCTTGAATTCATCACTGTATCACAAGCATTGAAAATATACTAGATGTTTGAAATTAAATCGATTTTCTACTTATCTCAAATTGTTAGGGCAGTGCAAAATGTGGTGCCTTGTGCCACTCAAGGGAGAAAGAGAAAAGACTGGAAACTGAGTGCAGAGTCCAGGTCTAAAAGCAGGTCTATCAGAAGTTTGGAGAGAAGCACTTGATGATGCAGTATGACCTGGCACGGCTCGGGAACTCATAACGGTGAGGGATCAACAGTACCTGGCACGGGGTGGGCGTTCAAGAAGGTTTTGCTGACCAATGAATGGAAAAATAATACTCAAGCTAAGGTATTCAGATATTCTTACTTCTTGGAAGATATACTTACTACTTTGATGTACTTCTTGGAAGCTTCAAGTTCTTATTTTAGGAGCGCAAACACACACACACACACACACACACACACTTTGAGTACAGTGGAAAAAATTAAGAACAAAAATCCAGTCTGTTGTTCACTCACCTTTTTACTTAAGTGGGGACCATTAGCCCCTGCAATGCCTCTCTGCACTGATGGTGGGACTTGATACACATCTTGTTCCTGGGTACCATGGCCAGTGGGTACTTGGTAAATTCCCTGATTTTGGTAGGAAGGTGGCACTTGGTAGATGGTGTCTCGAGGGGTGCCCTGGAGGTTTGGCATTTGATAGAGCTTCTGTTGGCCAAAGGGCTGGTGCATCAGTCCAGAAGTAGGCGGGTCCTGACTGGAGGAGGTCTCCTGCACGGGGCCAATCAGAAGCTTCACCCGGTTGCCCGGGACAATGCCTTGCCGACCGTGTAAGGAGCAGAGCCACCATCCTTCCAGTCCTCCCGTGTTCTGCTCTATGACAGTCAGGATGTCTCCCTTGCGAAAGGCCAGCTCCTCAGCACACTCTGGGACGTTGTCGTACAAGGCCCTCGCCATAAGATTCTAGGAAGGAAAGAACAGAGGGAATCCACATTAGAATAGTAGCTCAGTCCCTTTAACACTTAAAGCCCGTGCTCTTACGGAGAGGCACACTTCCTTGAGAGAAGAGAAGAATCTGAACAATAGCCTGTAAGGAGAAAAACAGATGGTGCAGACAGAAGACAGATCCATACATACTGTGTCTGCCACCAATGACATCAGACCGCCTCCTTGGAAAAGCTCAGAACGCCACAGAGTGCTTTCTTCCAGCAGTACATGCTGTGCCCAGGGAGTTATGAGTAGCATGGCTAAGGGTTAGAGAACGGTTCATTCTACAAAACATTTCTCTTCCTTTCTTAAACCCAGTCGAAGGAATAAAATATTCCAAGATATTCAGATGTACTACAACAGACATCTCTTATTTTGTTAATATATTGGAGGTAAAACGAGTCAAAGAAAATCCCCAACAACAAGCAGCACAAATGGCATTGATATTCAGTGTTAAAATGGAAACAGAGGTACACTGATCTCTGACTTGGCAGGGCGTAAAAATTCTTATTCCCAGTTGATCAAGAGGTCCTTGGATACGTGGAGAATCTACAAGCAAGCGATCTTGCCATGCGAAGCAAGCATGGAGTGTAGTGTGATGGTAAGTCTACATCTCCAGATTTGATCGCGGGGAGCTACAAAGAAGTCACCCCGCGTAGGTAGATAGATACCATCGCTTCCTCTTTGGTCTTTTATTCCTACCTTTCCTGAGGGCCCCTCCTCACCCTGCCACTTTATTTCCTACTTCTTGAATCTCACCATTCACATCGGAAAGGCTCTGCTTTCCCCTTTCATGGGCCCCAAACACTTTCTTTCTTTGTGTGAAGGCCTGTCTGGCACTCTCAGTACTAAGTAGACAGCCAAAGTAGGCATTCAGCGGGGAGCGGGCAGGCAGTACATGCTGACATTCCTGGAAGCCTTTCAAAGGCTCCAAAGATTTCACTTCTTGGCATCAGTCACATTTCGCAGCACGATGGCAGCCATCACCCCACGCCTGCTCCTTCCCAGCACACAGAGGAGTCGGGGAATGTTGTAAATTCATAGCAAGCCGTCAGAAAACTCCAAGCGATCTCTCTAGTGCTTCGCTAGGAAGTTGGGACGCACTAGGTGTCACTGTGATGATGATCACCTGTGGGGAAAAGACCGCTGATTGGCCGGAGTGTGTTGTGACTACACATTCGTGGCACTGGGGGCTGTTGTTGTGTGGACTTCTGCCCCCTGTTTTCTTCTCTAAAAATGTGGATTCGATCTTTCAGCTTCATGCTTTTCATTCCTTTACCACTGACATCCGTTAATCATCTCCCCCTGTAATCCGCCCCGTAACCGCGGGTCTTGCACTGTGGGCTGGTTCTCTGCTGTGGAGGCGCTGTGCCGTGGGAGGGTCTGCCCCCAGTCAGCAGCTGAGGGGCTCCTACTTTTACTGTTAACCACAGTCCCCTTAGGCAGTGAGGAAAAGAGACGAAGCCCTAGAGCTCAGTGCCCAGGAAGCCTGGTGATGCTCTTTAAGAATAAGGTTGAAGTCCTTGTTCTTGACAGTTTTCTGATCCAGGAAGTCTATGATGTGGACAGGTGAGCAGTAAGGGAAGCTAAAGGGATACTGAGGCTTTTGGGTTCCAGGTGAACGTTTTACTTAGTATCTATATTCTAGGAAGCTCGGTGTTCCTTCTAACAATTAAAAGTCCACATACTGAAAGATAAAACCATACAGCACCGTATCCTGGTTTGAGGAACCATTTAAGGATGTGTCCTAATCCTAAAATCTCTTGTTTCTCTTCTTCCATCGTTTGGGTGTCCCGTTATTGAAAGGAAAGTCATCGAGTTGAAGAAGACAAGATGCTGGTCCTTTGTACCTAAATGATCAGAAGGAAATTACTCCACCCAAGTTGTACTGTGATGATAGAGCAGGAGGTGAGCTGACGGCTCTGGTCTCCACCCCTTTCTCTGGGGCCCATTCAACAACTGGGAATGGCTGGCAAGGAGGCCCTGTGGTGAAGTCAGAAGTGATAGGGGTGGGACCAGTCCTATGGGAGCCGAGGGTGGAGGCTATCAAGAAGGGAAAGAAAAGAAACAGAAAACAGTAGAAGGTGAAGGACCGCAGACCTCATCAGCGTACATGAACTCCAGGCATTTGGAGTTGGGTCACGTCCACGGAGCTCCATCAAGCAATGAAGTGGAGCCCCAGACCACGCCCGACTCGAGGCAGACAGAAGTCCCTGTACGAAGGGATTCTGGATGGTCTTCGTCTCCTGTTCCAGTGACCTTCCCACCACCAGCTAAGCAGCAACCTGTTTCCAGACAGGCCTCCAGAGCTGCTTCTCCAGGAAAACCTGGAGAGCCTCCTGCGGATGCACAAGATGATCACAAGGTGATTTCTGACTGGCTGTCCTCCCCCCACCACCACTCCCAGAGACTGGGATTCAGAGAGCTTGGCAGCCGCGAGTGGAAGCACCCGGTGCCAGCTTGACACCTCACATGCTGGGAGTTATTCTCAGCCTCGGGTGAATGGGAGTAAGTTATTTAATATCTGTGCCAGCTACAGGGAGCCAGTGTCTACAGCCAGCCACTCTCCCACACAGGAGGTTACGGCTCCTGAGACCTTCAGAGAACACCTGGACCTGACCTCCCTGTTTTACAGATGAGGAAACAGATCTGGGGTGGGGGGCAGTTTATCATCTGCCCAAGGCCACACCGGTGGAGTCAGAGATGGGAAGAGGACTGTGGTCTCTTGGCTCAGTTCTCTTTCCAGAGCTCTAAGCCACCTTAGCCCTACTACACAATGTCCTCCTAACTGGGCTCCGTCCCATTTTACGGTAAAGCTCTGAAGGTGACAATTCCTTTTGTCATGTCTATGGAATAAATCAGTTCCTGGGGTTTGGGGTCCTGGCTGTGTGACCTGGGCAGGTTACTCTTCCCCTTGGCACCTTAACTTCCTCATCTGTAAAATGAGAATGAGGGTAACATACCTATGCCATGGGTTTGCAGTGAGCATTCAGTGAGTTAATTCCAGTCAAGTGCTTTAACGTCGTGGGAGACTTGGGAAGATATGACTATTTATTTAATGTGCTGATGGAGCTTTGATCTTCAGCTTCCTAGCGGATCACCTCCACAGTTCTCCGTCAAAGGCTGGTTCTGTTCTAATGTTGTTATTATATATATTTTTATACACATCTGATATTTCTCTTGCTCACAATTACGCTTCAGGAGAACTGTATCTTGAAGCAGTACTTCTCTGAATTAATAATGAGTTCTGCTCACTGTAACCTCTTGTTGAGTATTTGCCTCTAAACAACAATAATGAAACTATTGGTTGCATTCAAGAGACAAAATAATAATATATTACTAATATAATTAATAATATTATTATATATTATATTAATATAATTAATCAATTATATTAATATAACACTATTCGAATTATTATATAATTAATTATATTAATTATAATGATATATCATTCTACTAATATTACCACAATATTATTAATATTATATCATTATAACATTATTGATATTATATTATTATTATCATTACTGGACAAATTATGGATACATCTCATTAGATTCCAGAAGAGTACAATCCATCAGAAAGTACGGAATAACACGGGGTAAAGAGCTTGGCTTTTGAAAATACTTGCTGCGTTGAGGCAAGAGTTTAGTAAGGAGATAACAGCAAAGTTAACTTCAGCCAGGACACAAACCCTCTCATTTAAAAGTGCAGGCAGATCAAGAGTTAATTTCTCTGGCTAGGACAAGGTGGAGGGACCCTTTCCTGCAGGGCAGAGATGTGATTCCTTAAGGCCACAAAGTCAGAAGGTGATTATCTGAATATCTTACAGAAACCCAGGAGAGGCAGTCTGTCTATTCAAGACCTACTCCTTCTCCCACCCTCCCTGGGATATTTATCTCCAGGGCAGGAAAGGTCAACACAGAAACACATCAAGGAAAGATAAGAGAGCTCTGTAATCCTATATCCAGCTGGATGGTTAGGCTCCAGAGGCTGGCAGTTAGAAATGCAGCTAGAGCTTGGCAAAGCACCCAAACAGTTGGGTCATAGAACTTGAAAGCCAGAGGCACTTCAAACAATTACAGTTCAACTCGTTCACTTTACAAATGAGAAAAATGAGGCCCAAGAAGTTAATGATTTGCCAAGTCAGCTGGCTAGAAGGTCACAGAGCTAAGAACACGGGCCTCTTGTCTCCAGCTCCAGAATTAGGCATGAGGCATGTGCTACAAAAGCTGTGGTTCTAATTAGGATGGGAAATCCGCATTTAGAGTCACAGACCCCATTTGAGGGATCCTAATTGTAGCAGCCTCTAGCATTGACCCCACCCCGATCTCTGAGAAGAAACTGTCCTTGGTTCCCATGATTCCATGTCCCGGTCCTCCCTCTTCCCTTGTTCTCATGACCACTGTTCTTTCTCCTCCTTCACAGACTAATCTCTTTTCCTGTCCCTTTAGTGATCATGTTCCAAAGGGATCTCTCGTCTCTATGAGTTTGCTCTCTACAGGACGTCTCATCCATGCCGATGGCATCTAAACACACAGGTAACACTCAGATCCACAGCTCCAGCCTCGATATTTCCTCTGCTCTCCAGTCCCATATTTCCAGTTGTCTAATGAGTATCTTCACCTCTCACTCAACAAGTGCAAAACCCCTTTCTCCTGATCTCTCTCAGTTAACAGCAGGCATAAGGCCGCCCAAGATCAGAGCCTCAGAGGTTTGCTGAGTCACTTCACAATCTGAACCTCAGTCAGCTGGGACCTGGCTTTTCTTCCTCACTGCCACTCCTCGCTCAGGTCCTCAGCAACTTTTTTTTTTGGGGGGGGGAGCGGGGGGAAGGAATGACAATTGCTACCCAACTGGTTTTCCTGCGTTCAACCTCTTCCCACCTCCAAACTCATCTTCCACATCACCGGAAGAGTTCTCTTCCCAAAATCTATCTCATTGTTTTCCTTTCTAGTTCTCTGTGACAGTATTTCTTATAGTACGACTTGTACTGTCCCTTTCAAGACTGGGAACTCCTTAAGTTCAGGGAAGCTGTTCTTTCTTTGGCATTTTCAGAACCAGTGTGTGAAAGAAAATACACACTCACTAAGTGTTTGCTAAATTGAAATGGATTCTGGACTCTGATTTCCTGGTTCTCTACAGAGGGGGTGAAATGGTTTTCTAGAGATGTCAGCAAGATATTCGGTTGAAATTTTCCAATGGACATGGGAAGATGAACTAACAGAACCAGAAAGATAAATGGCACGTCCAAGTCACCTAAGCCTCACGGCCAGAGAACGTGGGAGACGGCGAGCAGGAAAGAGCCCGTCCCTCCCTGTTAAAACAGGATGATGACGTAGATGGGGAGGCTGCAGCTAGTGCCACAACCACTGAGCAAACAGGAAGGCCAGGAGGAGCCGGCCATCCCCGTCTGATTAAATACAATGGTCTCCGTAAGAGGCCTTTTCTCCCTGTAGTGTGGCAACCTGCATCTGGCGGTAGATGACCGAGCACCATTCATGCTTCGCCAGAATGTTTGGGTTCTGCGGTTCCTGGTTCCCAGGCTATGCCCAAGGACTGGGCAGAAAATGCCGTGCAGTATTACAGCAAGTAAAGAGAGCTCCAGGTCACATGATCATTTCCACACCACCCTGCTCTTCCCTGCCCTTTTCTTTGTTCCCCCACTACTATCAAAATGTCAAGAAAGCTTATTACTCCTATTGCCAGGGAAACTATCTGCTATTCCAAATACAGAGAGGTGTGTGACGTAATTTCCATGACCATTCATGCTGCTGTTTGAAGAAAAATGAGACACAATGCCTGGTGTGTCCCCCCCTCCCCCCCGGACTGATAGCATCATCAATGGCCCAGCTTCCTCTTATTATTTTACTTCATTCTATATTTATCATGCAGGAGCTCCTGCCAAGCCTCAGGGCTGCCACATTCTCAACAATGTGGCTTTCCTGTACCCAACCCCCCAAACTTTAGCCCTGGACTCTGGCAGGGACACACACGCGCACACACACAGTAAAGAAGGAAATGGCCATTGTCAAGAAAATCGGTCCCAAAGGAAGTGGCTGAGGGATGAGCATCAGAAAGGTCAGTCTCAGGACACACTGGAGAAGAGAAAGAAAGGATCCTGTGTTTTTATGTTTGTCTGCCGACGAAAACCAGCTTAGGTCTTTTCCATTATAGTTTATTACAAGATTTCGAATATAGTGTCTTGTAATAAACTATAATGGAAAAGAATCGAAAAAAAGAATATAGATATATGCACATATATATACGTATGACCGAATCACTCTGCTGTACATCTGAAACTAACACAATATTGCAAATCAACTCTACTTCAATTAAAAAAAAAACAACTCAGTCTGAGGGCCATCCAACCCCTTTGGCTTCCTCCTACCCTCATCTTTAGGATACAGGGGGATGCGGGATTTCCCCAGAGAAGGACACAGCCATAGTCAGAAAACATGGATATCTACAAGTGTCTGGATTTTGATTCTTGGAATATTGGTTTACACTGGATATCTGGAATGTTGAATTTTTTTAAGAGTTGAATCCTCTGGAGACTGTTAAGTAGTAGACACTAGGCTTTTAGGTTTAGGAGTTAGAAGATATGATGCTCATACTTCCTGACCCCTGGAGAGGTGTGTCCAACACATGCCACCAAAGAGCCCTTTAGCACCTGGACCGCATTTCAGCCGATGATTTTCATTTTCTGGAAAGTGCTTCTAAACCCCTATGGTAGTTATAAAGCTTACATGAGTATCTTGGACTCTCTCTAAATATTCATGTCACTTACTTTGCCCCAAGTCCTCACATCCTCTAAGATGGTTAGCCATAGCATCCTCTTCACGTGCGTGTACATGTGTATGTGTGACTTCACGGCCAACTTCTATTACTTCTTGGCCGTTTGCGGAGGATGGATTTGATTGTTAACAGTATGTGAGAAAAATAAATTAGCTTTTCCTCCCAACTCTGATGATCATAAATAATACCTATGTCTTGAAGAACTCAATTCTCCACTCTTCTGTGGTCTTTGGGGTTTTCTTGAGTAACTCCTGAGGGTCTGAAAGACGGTGGGAGAACACCTAGGTTTCTGTGGGTACTTAGAACCAGAAGTCACCCATGGCTTGACCAGACCGACTAGGCTAGAATATTAGACTACGAAGGGATCCCAGAGATCACTCTTGCCCAGTCTTCTTGTTCTGCCGCCCAGAGGGTCTCTTATTATATCAGCAGCAGAGCCAGAACTAGCATCTGGTTCCCTTCTTAATCTAGGAATGTTTTCCACTGGACTAGGGTATGCTTCCTGAGAACCTTCTCCATCTTAGAATTTAGTAACGCTGCTATTAAGCCTCAGAATTTATACGCATTTGTCCCAGGTTGCCTGGTTTTGATAGATTTAAGCATAGTGTATTGGCAAAGGATCAAAAACACGGGGCAGGCACAAACGCTTTTCAGGGTCTGTCCCTAGATAAATCTGACAGGCGCCATATAATGATGAAGGTCTGACACCCACTCACCCAAAAGATAGGTTTATTAATGGTAAAACAACCATCTGGATTTCAGCCAACATTACAGTATTAGCATCAAATCACTTCTATTTGCCTGTCTAGACAAATCCCTCTAACATCCAGGTACTTGGGGAAGTGAAACGAGAATTAAGTTATAAAGGAGTAGGAGACTCTAGCCCACAAATATTACAGTATATTCCAAAAACTGTATCATTTCTCAATAGTCAAAACACACAAGTTCTAACATCTAATAAAGTATCTGAAAGAAGGGAAAGATCTTCCTATTTTTACATTCCCATATATCTTATCTTCCTACATCAAGGTATGCAACCCCCAAGGTATGAAGTTATATCTAAACCCACGAGTGCCAATATGTACACATACTAGCAACCCTCATCTGCCTCCCAGCCAGAACCCAAGTGATGTAACTTGGACATCACCCCTCACTGGAACTCTTTTAGATGACCCCTGAACTAGGTTTGGTGCCTGACTGCTATTATCCTACTTAACTTGTGAGGTCCTCAAAGAGTTTTAAAAAATGGATTTGCACACTTGGCCGAGAGGGTGTGTACAATCGTATACTGTCAGCACTGCAGTTGCAGAGTTGCCTCAAGAAAGAATTTTTAATATTTATGTATTTATTTGGTTGTGCCGGGTCTTAGTTGCTACAGGCAGGCCCCTTAGTTGCAGCATGCGATCTCTTAGTTGTGGCATGCATGTGGGATCTAGTTCTCTGACCAGGGATCGAACCCGGGCCCCCTGCATTGGGAGCGTGGAGTCCTATCCACTGCACCACCAGGGAAGTCCCAAGAAAGCATTTTTAGAAGCTGCAGCTTCTCAGCTAGAAGAGAGAGGAAAGATGGCAGAAGCAAATGGAGGAGAAGAAAACCTCAGAATGAAACTAATGAAATTGTTTAGTGGCTGGGGATATAGACAAGCTCCTACATGTACATATGCCACAGCAGTTTATGAGAATAAAACAGTTTTCTTCGAGGCCCATTATTAATGGAACATGCATTTGGAACTGGGCCCTGAAGAAAGCTATTTTATTTATTTATATATTTTATATATAATAGGTGGACTATTAGGAAAATGAAGCCAAAGGAAGACTTCAGAGGATTCAGGTTGCCTTTGCGATGGTCTGATGGTTTACACGTGACCTAATGAGACCCTATGCTTCTTGGTATTTTGTGGTATTCACTTGAACAAATTCGCACTAAGCACAGAAGAGGAAGCTTCCTTTTGGTTAGGAACCGTTAACATTAAGCCCAACCTCGGTCATGATAAGATTATGGCCAGCGGCTTTATGATTGCATTTTTGGGCTTCTATTACATAAAACCAGTAAGGTAATTATTTTTAAGCAGAAGGAAATAGGGGAGATTATGCCAGTGATTTTTCACTAGGGGGGGGATTTTGTCCCCCCAGGTGATATTTGGCAAGGTTCAGAGACATTTTTGGTTGTCACACTGTGTGTGTGTGTGTCACTGGCATCTAGTGGGTAGAGAGGCCAGGGACGCTGCTAAACATCCTGCAATGCGAGGGACAGTCCCCACTACCAAGAATCAGCCAGTCCTAAATGTCAATAGTGCTGGGGTGGAGAAACCCCGGATAGAGGGATGGACATGACACTGTTAAATTAACAGAGTCTAATCTTGGTCCTCGTCTTGTAAGACTAATGACAATGAAAGCACTGCCTTTTATGCCTGTTTCTCCATTTGCAAAATGGGGATAATGAACATGTTCTTAATAATATCACGAGGAGTCATGAAACTATACATGCAAAACACTCTGATATCTTCAGAAGAAAGGGTCTCTGTAAAATCAAAGCACAGTTATGATTACTGCACTAGTATGAGCTCATGAAGTTCTGTCTTAAGAACTGTACTCCTCCCCCCCCCAAAAAAAATTCCTCCGGGGAAAGAAAACAAACCAGAAATGATCTCATGATGATGACACCTGCCACACCAAAAAACAGACACAGTTCAGAGAAACTAAATTCTTTCCCTCCAGCAATGAAGTAGGCTGCATCTGTAATTAAGATCTTAATAAGGGAGGTAGGAGGCTGGATACAGACGCTGCAGGCTGTGAGGCACAGAGCTATCCTGCCAGGTTTCAACAAGAGCAACTGAAACACAATCCCCCTCGCTGCCTAGTGCTCTCAGGTGTTCCCTGCACAGTCCATATTTCAAAACGGGCTTTCCTTCATCGCTAAAGATTCCTACTCCTGCAAGGAGAAAGAAAAGGACCACCTCGTTATTTACCAGCAAATGTCACGTGGTAAATATTATTTACAGGTAAATATAAAAAATTTGCCGGAATCCACTTTAAAAAAGCCTCTTAGATAATTTCCTGATAAGAAGCTGAAAACAAGTTAGATAAAAGGCTGGCATAAGGCAAAAGGGATAATGCTTTCGATGGCTGATTGATCTCTGAAGCAGCTAGAACGACCATGTGTTCCTAAACTTTCCAAGACGGTCCCCGTTTCAAATATCCTTCCCATTGTCAGACCATCTGTCCCACTTTGGGGTCTGTGAAACGTGGATACATACCTACAGAAATGATATATATTTTAAACTAAAAATAAAAGACAGGCATCCAAGTATATATCTTGCTAATGGATCTGCCTTCGCTGAATTTAGGATTTGGGAGGAAAGAAGATAAGTACTGATAAGAATCTTAGGTTTAGTCAATGGACTGTTCTCTCATTGACAAGCTGATCTTTATAAGGGAACGAGATCTATTCCAAGGGCATCCTGGCCTCTGCGAGACTGTCAAGCAGTCCAGCTTCACAGTGAATGCCACTGGGCTAACTGTGTTCCTATCACCCCCTTCCTTTACCCTCCCCACCATTTAAGGGGATGCTCATCGAACTTAGCTCTGAGTGGAAAAGATTGGAGAATCAGAGAATAACATGCAAGTTCTAACCCAGAGGAGCACTCAAGGGAAAAAAGACGTCAAAATTTTGCTCTACCGATGCTGTTGTGATGGTTCTGCAGCACTGCTGGTCCACTCAAGCCATTTCCTGCTAACTCTAAGTCATACCACGGATGATTAATAACAACAAACAAAAAACAGTAACAACGAACTCATGGACAGATCACTGACATGTCCTGTTAGAAGCCTGGAGGGTCTAGAAGTCCACTTTCCTGACTTCCCAGTGGCTGGCATTGCTTGTTATGGTTATTGGGGGCTGGGGGACGGAATCCCAGCTCAGTCTTTCAGCAGAGCACAGAGCCTGGGGACAGAGAAGCCTGAGTCCTGAGTCAGCCCCATCTTCTGTGGGAGTGAGGTGCTAAATTAAGGGCAATAAACTGACTACCACAAATCAATGAGATTAAGGCTAATTCATACAAGAGACAGCATAACTAAAATAAAGTAGGAAAAATATTAATGACATCATACTGTCTAAATAAATATTGCTTTAATCAAATAGAAAGATCTGGTTCAAATCCTAACCATTTATGCCTTTTGGTGGTTGCAACTTTCTACTGAGTTTCACAAATAACACCCTCCCACACACACACCCCTCCGCCCCCCCCCCCCCCGCCCTGCCCACACACACAAAGAGCAAAGAAAGGAATTAAATTCAAAATGAGCTATCAAGCGTTTTGGTGCAGTGCTTGCACTTTTACGTATTCATGGTTGATCAGTCTTTATTTCTGGTAATCATAAACATCAACGTTCCACATAAGGAACATTTTTGGTAACATAACTATTACCTTGACATATTAGAACTATCAGGAGGAATTCTCATTTGCAACATACACACCAAGATCTGCAAAGAAATAAGATGCCTCCATGTGAGTGAACCCAGCCTTTGAATAAGGCTCATGAACCACCTACCTGAATACCATTTAGCACAATTAATTGCTAAATTAATTGGGGAAGAGGTTGAGGGTAAGGGACTAGCTTTTTTTTTTTTTTAAAGAATAAACCTGTATTTAGTAATCCATGGTGAGGCCCAAGTATATGTATTTGAAAACACTGCACTGGCAATTTCATTATCTCCATGATCAGCTGTCCCACCCTCCATCTCAACCATGAAAACTCACGGTCACACACCATCACTACTTCTATTTTCTGGAGTGACTGTTCCATCTTCCTCAAAGCATATGCCTCAATTCACCTAGATCACATGGTCCACCTTCTGAATCACTCTTTCCAGTGGAGGGTGGAAAAGGTCACCAATAAGGCCTTTATCTTAAAATGAAGATTCCTCAGGAAGACAGTCTTTTGCAGCTAAGCTGTAATGTTCCCCAGGCCTGCGGCGTCCTCATTAACTAGTAAGAATTCCCGCAGGGGGGTGACTGGAATGTTCAAAGTAAATAAGACGGACGGGGTGTTGCTGACAAAGTATAAACAGGGTTTTTTTGTTTTATTTTTTTGGTCCCTTTTCCGTGCCCATACTCTGCAGTCATCCATTGCCTAGGTAACTGGTAGCTATTCTCTTCACTTTAAGTTGGAAATAGAGGATTTCTTCCCAGTGGCACCATTGTGTTTATCTTGGCAAGGAGCCTTGGTAATTAAGTCTATATGTTACTGCAGAGTAATTCCATGGTCCCAGGGGCTGGGATTTCAAACCAATTTGTTTAAGTTTCTTTCTAACCCTAAAATGATCTAAAAATAGATCACCAACGCCTCTTCCTTTACATCTCCATCACTCTAACTGACGGCAGTAGGCTAGAGATATGGTTTCCCTGAGCCCCACTCACCTCCTGTGCACTTCCCCCTTGAATTTTTACAGTCATGACTTTCTCTTTCCGTCGGTACCAGTTTTGTTGTGGATAAACAATTGTAGCAAAGGTTTCCTCTTACATTTTTATACATATAATGCTTCTGCACCTATATGTCTGAGTATATATATTGTATGTATCTTATAATGCATCATATAATACCTGCCATTTTAAAATGCTTATTATGTACTAGAAACAGATGATTTTCATATATTATATCCTTACAACTATCTGATGAGACAGGTACTATTACTCCCATTTTATAAATGAGGAAATGGAGACCTGAAGTAGCTTGCCTAAAATTATACTGTTAGGAAGTAACAAAAGTGGGATTGGAAATAAAATCCACTTTGCCATACAGCGAGACTCTTTTAACGGCTATTTGTGTAAGTATTATATGTAATTCAACATTCAATTCAATGTTTGTTGAGTACCTACTGTGAGCAAGGTCCTACAATTTCAGGAATATCAAATCTTATTAATAACAATGAAGATACCAAGTCATTAAAATATTAGCAAGTGGGGACAGAGGTGTACTGGTAAATCCCTATGTCTGGCATCTGCATTTCTGCAAGACATCTCCAGGCCCATGGAATATTCAATAATACTCGATTATCTTAACCTAGTGACTGGGGTTTTGACATAATCCTGTCACCAAGTCTTGAGTCCACACTATCCTTTCAACATCTATTGGGCACCTACTTATATAAGGAGAGCTGGGGCCGACTAGCATTGTCTGCTTCCATTATGCAGGAGCCATGGTAAATACCTTACCATGGAAAATGTCTTGCTTAGGCTTTAGAACAATCCTATGAGGCAGTTATTATCCCTACTTTACAGATAAGAAAACTGAGGCCCAGAGAGCTTAACTTGCCCAAGGTTACAGAGCATCACGTCACAGGAAACAAACCTCATACTCTATCTTGTCTCTACTGCAAGAACACAGAAGAGACCAAGTCCCTCTACTGCAAGACCAAGTCCTCTACTGCACAGGAAACAAACCTCATACTCTATCTTGTCTCTACTGCAAGAACACAGTAGAGGGACCAAGTCCCTCTACTGCAAGAACACAGAAGAGACCAAGTCCCTACCTCTGCCTCCCACCCCCAAGGCCACAACAGATCCTGGATCATACTTTTTATTCAAGGGACTTGTCTGTCAATCTGCCACTACATACAAATAAAGGGTGAGTCTCTCGTATTCAGTGGGGCTTACCTAAAACTGGAAAGCCCCAGTGGGCAACCTATGTGAGTTCCAGGTATCATTTAGATAGTGATTTGATTGAAAGAGGTTAATGAGTAAGGTAGTGCTAACAGAGTAGGGCAGCGGTGAGAAACAGAAAGCCTATTGTAGGGATTATAGGACAGTCAGGGAGACAAAGGTTTAGTCTTCTGATTCTCTTATAGAGTGGATGGACGAGGGGGTTTGACTCACGGCAAGTGACACACGAACCAAGTCACGTAGGCACAAAGAGACAGGGGCAAATGAATGGGAGCAACAAGGGACCAAGATTTCCCATAGCAGAGTCCAAAGAGAGGAGGGAGGTAGGGGGTACAGAGTGTGCTTTAAGTGTGCCACGTCTGTGTAGGTGGGGAGGCAAGCCCTACAGAAGTCGGTATTAGAGAAGCATAGAGAATGCTTGAATGAAAAAAATGAGAGATGGGCTTTCCTGGTGGCGCAGTGGTTGAGAATCTGCCTGCCGATGCAGGGGACACGGGTTCGTGCCCCGGTCCGGGAAGATCCCACATGCCGCGGAGCGGCTGGACCCGTGAGCCATGGTCGCTGAGCCTGCGCGTCCGGAGCCTGTGCTCCGCAATGGGAGAGGCCGCAACAGTGAGAGGCCCGCGTACCGCAAAAAAAAAAAAAAAAAAAAAAAGAGACGATGAGGTCATAAGGGCACAAAAGGGGATGGAATTGGCAAAGAGACTTGAAAAGCGGAGAGGAAGTTTCTTTAGAAGTGGGGGGGGGGGGGCGCAGAGTGGAAGCCACTGATGAATTCTCAGAAGAGGACTGATGTATATTCCAGCAAGAAAAGGATGCTGAAGGAATCTTCGTTACTATGCAACCTGCTAGATCGGTGTTCTCAGAACACCTTCAGTTCTACAAAGACTCTGATTTCTGTATACGTAAATCGTTTAGCTCTGAAAATGGGTTTGCTCAGTTAAGAAATAAATATGTAACCAAATAATTTTTTCAAAGCATCTTTTGGTGCTTTTAAATGCATAGATCTCACATAAGTTTTAAAAAGGAGGCAGGGGGCAGGAGTCCCTCATTTGGAGGGTGTGCAACACATCATTTAGAAGAGAATAAAAAATTTAAAACCAAAATGTTGAAGCCAGGAAAGAATCAGAAATTATATGGATTATAAATGACCATGCTGACTCAATCAAAGACACTTGATCAAATGTTCTCAAGCCACCTTGAGAAAATAAAAATATTTTCGAAGTCCCCTAGAAAGCTTTTCATTGTACACACTTTCTGGTTTCCCTAACCTACTTTACCATGTTCATCCACGACGCAGGAATCTGAATTTCAGAATGTAGTTTTCTTACTCGTGTTCTAAGCTCTACCTGTTCTAACGTTCAGTCGGAAGGTTCATGAATGAGTTTGCTGAATGGCAGACTAGAGAAGTAATTTAGCATTTTAATGTAGGCACACAGGGTACAGAAATTTGGCCACAGAAGCTGCTCAGCTATTAGAGATCAAACAGGCCGGGCCCGTGGGGCACTGACCAGGCCTGGGCCTGCACAACGTGGGTGGGGCCTCGGGCCTCTGCTCAAACACAGCTGTGCACCCACCCTCCAATTACCCTCCTGGCAGACAGCAGCGATAACCCACCCCCAGACCCTCAGGAGGGAAGCTTTCCCTGAGCAAGCCACGGCCACTGAGGCACAGCCCTCAACCCCAGTATCCAGAACGTGCTGTGTATGTTCCAAGGAGCTTGGGGAAAATTCTTGATAAATGAAGTCCCCCGCAATTTACTGTCAGCGAGCCTCAGACTGAATCCTTTAAAAAGAAATGGAACTTTACGTGCATATGAGAGTGACTGCACCCTTCCTGTGAACAAATAAAAATACATACAATGCAATTGAAATAGACTAGATATAGGCTAACCAGAAAAAATTCACCAGAGCAATAGCTTGCATTCCACAGTGCTCAAGATTACCATAAATATAAGCTGGCTGAGCTGGAGCTGTGTGTAAGTTCAGAATGAGGGGAGGCTTGGTTGTTCTCTAGTTATGATCCCTGAAGTAGCCAAACCAGATAATCTGGTTAAAAAAAAAAGCCTTAGGGACTTCCCTGATGGCTCAGTGGTTAAGAATCTGCCTGCCAACGCAGGGGACACGGGTTCGAGCCCTGGTCTGGGAAGATCCCACATGTCCATGGAGCAACTAAGCCCGTGTGCCACAAGTACTGAAGCCTGTGTGCCTAGAGCCCATGCTCCGCAACGAGAAGCCACCGCAATGAGAAGCCCGCACACCGCAACGAAGAGTAGCCCCCGCTCACCGCAACTAGAGAAAGCCCGAGCACAGCAACAATGACCCAACACAGCCAAAAATAATAAATAAATAAATGTATATAAAAAATATCTTCAGAGTGGCCGGATTATAAATCTCTCAGTGAGTATTTTTAAGTCTGACTGTGCTAAATTTATAGTGTTTAGAGCAATATCGTGTCTAAAAGGTAATTCCTGACTCCAGGATTTTACAATCTAATAATTATCTGGTTTTACTACCTAAGTGGCTCAAATTAAACAACACTACCAAACATGCATTTCACTTTGCTTTGTAGAGTTACTGTCTTAAAAAAAAAAAAAAAGAATCTATTCTGCAGGAATACTTTTTCTTGAGTTCTTATGATTTATTCAATAAGCACGAAAGGTCTTTTATATAATCGTTACCTTGATGTGCAGGAATACTCTAGATGACATAGAGTCTTAAACTTCCTGGGAGAAGAAAACAGCAGTCACACAGCACATTTTAGGGAGGTCACAGAGAGTTCTTTCTTTAATAGTGGTTTAAAGTCACAAGTTCTGGAGCCAGATCATCTTGGTTCCAATCCCAGCTCCTCCACTTTTTAGCTGTGTGGCTTTGGATAAATTACTTAGCCTCTCTTTGCCACGATTTCCACATTTGAAAATGAGTATGAAGTATTAACACCACCTCATGGAGTTAATTGGAGATTTAAATATGGAATTCTGTATTGGCCTGGTGAGTCTTAAGAACTGTTATTTATCACTCGTCTACCTTTGTGCCACCTCCTTTACTTAAAATTACAAAATCCTCTCCTGAAACAAAGTCCATTATTAACTTGAGAGAAAATAGGCTTTATGAGAAAGGGAAAGTAGATTGCTTCAGCTATTGGTTCCTTTTATAGTCACCACAAGGTGTCAATCTGTCATTTGGTTAGTTGGGGAAGTCAGTAGTTTTGCTGGTGAAGACGTGCGCAAGCTAATAAAAATCATACATTGACAACACTTGGCAGGGTGCTCGACACTGGTTAAGACCCGGCAGAGAGGCAGGTTTTCCCGATGAACGGCAATCACAGTTCACAGCGTCAGCTGCTGTGATGTTTTCTTTCCACAAAAGTAAAACTAAACATGATGAGGTCGCTGAATAAAAGTGACTTTAGACTTTTCTGTCACTCTCCGGGTTGCGGCACTCAACGTTAAAAACAGCCATTTATACTTTCCAATAATAAATGTAGGAACGTATTTTCTCTTTTTTCCCCCTTCAAGCTGGTTTTTATGAAACTAAAGGCATTCACAATAGGCAGAAGAGGGGCAAAGATTCACTGAAGGCTAAGTAATATCTGGAGATAGGACATTATGATATCCTATCACTGTTCTCAATAAGGGAACTGTGGAAATACGCGTGAGCCATTTCAAGAAAAAGAGCTTTCCTGCCAGGTAGAAGGATTTGTTTCTCGTTGCATCCTGAAGTCAAAAATATTAAGAATCTTCAGGATTATCCATTCCCCTGATCTCTCCTATTGAGGTAGAAAATGGAAAGCTGATAGCACAGTGCTAACTGATACCTCTGCTTTCAGAGAGTTCTAACCTTTCCAAGGAGAGCTATAACTCATGCATCACAATAGAGACTTTCAACAGTTAGATTTAGAGCTACTGAACAAGATTTATAGCTTTTGAATAACAGGTTTATCACTGAGGTTAGCCAGCGGCTATTAGCCAGAACTGAGTATTTACAACCTCACATTAAAAAAGGATGAGCCAGAACCTAGGTAATTCAGAAAGAAAGCCAAGTAGCTCTCAGCGAGCACAATCTTGAAGGTCAGACAGGTAACTCAAATTGCCAATCCCAAAGCATAACCACCTGGCCTAAACGCCTTTCAATAACAGCATGTTTGTTTAAACGCACTGGGACTGTATCTATTCTAAAACACATGTAGTCATCCTCCAAGCAAAATTCATATCCAATCCCTTGCAATCTGCTCTGAATAGGGGGTCTCTGGAAGCTGCTTGCCTGGTTAGATGGGGGCAACTTAGACAAAAGGGGATATTCTAAATAAGTTATAATCCTTTTGCCGAGAATAAACACACAAAGGTGAGAAATGCTTGGGAAAATATGCTGCTGAGTGTTCTGACACTACTATGAGTTTCAGGGACAATAAGCTCGCTGGAGCCTTCAGACCCTCAGTCCATTCAAACGCCAATGAAAGTGTTTTCAAGAAATGGCAAGTACTCATTGGTTCTGAATCCAATGTCATTTATGGATGTCAAAATTCTCCATCATCAGCTGTATAAGGGTACCTGGGGCTTTGAACTTCTTCCACTAAAAGTACGTATGGCAAACTGCTTCCCGAAGCAAACGCTTTAAAGCAAAGGCTGAAAACTGCTTTAAGAGCCAGGCTGAGAGGCTCAGCAGTTCTGATTCCTTTCTTACTACGTCTCCCGGGACAGTGGCGGCCAGGCCCGGGCGCGGAGTGCTGAGCTAAGGGGCGCTCCGCGTGGAGTTAGACACCCTCTGATCTACAGTGGCCACTGCAGCTCCGCCAGACTTTCAGGGGAGGTGGACCGGGTGTGCTGTGAGCTCCCGGCGTGGGTCTTAGAGGCTGGAGCTCTGCCTGCCTGCTTGTATGCCAACCCCAGTGACTGAGACCCATCTCAAAACAGAACACAATCGGGCACAGTAGGGGTCCCTGCAGAGGAGCTGTCCTGCAGAGGACAGACGGAGACGGACGGACACACACACACACACGGAAACCTTCTGTAAAAGGCACTCTCTTACCTTATACTTCATCTCGGCAGCGGTGAATTGAGGCGTTTTCCTACACTAGTTAGACTGCATTAAGCACTGGCGTGTCCGCCCCTCCATCGAGCGCTGGGCTAAATGAAAGTGAGAACGGCCCAGCTGCAGCCAGTTGTCAGCGCAGCGCGGAGCTCCGGCACCGCTACGCCCGCCAAGCCTCTGAGCTCACTGTTTTGATTGAGGCAGGCCGAGCACGGAGCTAATTTGCATACAGCCCCGCCATTGGCTAGTGGGCCAAGGTAATGCGGACGCTCCGCCCACCCTTAACTCCTGAAAACTGACAAAGAACTTGTAATGTGATCATTTCTTTTTACATTGTCAGAAAGGGTGGAAAATAAAGTCAGGAACCTTCCCGAACCTTACTCCACCCCCACCCCCAAAACCCATGGAAAAGGAGATAAATTCTTTTTAAGCTTAACCCAAATTTTAAAGAAATGGAATTCAGAAAGCGGGCTGACAGTCGCGCTTCCTGTGACCTAGCAACTCCTTCATAAACCCATTTTATTTCAAAGCCGTTCACCTCACAATCTCTACATGAAACAAACTCGGGGAACAAAAGGTTTTCTGTCTCCGGGCCCCTTTTTACTAACTACCCCTGCTGATATCTCTCTCTCTCTCTCCTCCCTCCCCTCCCCTTTCTTGCGGCTGTTTGCTTTTTTTGTTCTTTTCAATGTTCAAAGTACTTGCAATGTCAGTCTGCAAGGAGCCAGAATACAATTCTCCCTCAGTGAAAAGGAACTTGGTAGCTCAGGCACCAGGGATTCCCTGGCCGGCTTCTCACGAGGGCCTCACAGAGTTGAGTGTCAGCCACATTCAGTAGACCTTCTCTGGTTTTGCTGAGGATAAAGGTTAGCTGTGACCTCTTAGATGGGGCTGGCCAGTGCACGCCCTATACATCATCACTGTTCACCAAGTACTGTGTTCTTTGATGGCTGGCATTTCTAGTTCCAGCTTTGAACACTGCAGTTTTTCCTTCTGACCTCTCTCTTGAAGATGACCCATTAACCCACCAACACTTATTATCCAGGGAACAAAACATGCCCACTGTTTGACGAGCCTAGTTAAAAAAACTCAGTCTTTTCCCAGTGAAGCACAGAGCATTTGGTTCAACTTCATGCTTTCTATAGAGAGAGAGGATCACCCAGGAGAGAACAGAAATGGTCATCTTCAGCAACTCTTCTGAGGAATGGAGCAGTGAGGGGAAAATTCCTTTTCATGGGACCTCAGGATTGAGACTCGATGAGTGCAGACAATAGCTGTCCCTGAATGGGAAGGACTCCAACTAGACTACACGACTTGGATGGAAAAATCAGCCTTTATTTTTCTCCTGACTGAGTTGGATCAGAATCAGTTTGATTTTTTTTCCTTCCCAATTCCCAATGGATTAAAATTCTACTTTTATGGGGCTTCCCTGGTGGTGCAGTGGTTAAGAATCCACCTGCTAATGCAGGGGACATGGGTTCGAGCCCTGGTCCGGGAAGATCCCACATGCTGCCGAACAGCTAAGCCCGTGCGCCACAACTACTGAGCCTGCGCTCTAGAGCCCGTGAGCCACAACTACTGAAGCCCGTGCACCTAGGGCCTATGCTCCGCAACGAGAAGCCACTGCAATGGGAAGCCCGCGCACCACAATGAAGAGTAGCCCCCGCTCGCCACAACTAGAGAAAGCCTGTGCACAGCCACGAAGACCCAATGCAGCCAAAAATAAAAAAACAGAACAAAACAATAAATAAATAAATTTATTAAAAAAAATTCTACTTTTATGATCTAAGCAAAAAGAACAGGAAAGCAGCTGTCCTACAAAAGTGGTTTCCGGATACAGGGTACAGGGCTCAGAGTTTAGATCACTGTTTAATGTGGCACTTATTCCCTGGACAGGACCCCCCACCACCACCACCACCAAGGTGGTCATAGTGAGGTTGACACACAGGTTTGGGACCTCCACTCGACCTCTTTCCCTCATTTAGCCTTAGAGTGAAAATGAGCCTGAGTGATTTTGCAAGGTCCTTCTGAATACACATTAAGCATGAGACATATTACACTGCAAGGATCTTCCTAAGGGTCCCACAGACTTATGTGAGAGTCTAGCTGGCAGGAAATTGTTTTCGGTGTCTGCCTGGATAAGTCAAAGGCCTTCTCATCTGTAAGATGAGTCTTGTGGCCTCCAGGAGATCTAGATAACATTCCTTTGGCTTCCTAAGCAGTAAAGCTGAATCCGCCTTCTGTTTTGTTTGATGAGCACCACTGAATAGTGAACACTATCTCACCCCTTTTTAATGCTTTTAAAGAGTTTCCCAAAGCATATGCCAGGGCTCTTTCTTTCTCTAGGTAAAAGCTTAACTCACACCAAGTGGCTCTCCTGCTCTCCTGTTTCTGTCCTGTACAGAATATACCTGAAAACCTACCTGAAGTTTATTTCAAGGTGGTTTGGGTCGTTGTATTGTTAGTTATATAGAGAAAAGCATGAGGGTGTTGGAGTCAGTTAAACGTGTGTTAGAATCTCAACAAATTTCTAACTTCCTAATTTTGGTGTCCTGAAGTGTAAAATAGACAATAATATCAACCTGCTAGCGTTATAATGAGGACTGAATGAACTAATGTGGATAGAAGTTAACAGCATTTGGCAGACAGTAAGACCTTAGTAAATGATGGCTTATTAGTATTATTACATTATTAATTATTATTTTAATATTAAATTTATTATACATTATTTTATTACTATATCATATAACATTAACATCATATATCATTATAATATTATTGTTATATGATATAAGTTAATTTTAAATGATCATGTTAATTATAACTATTATCACTATTAGACTATTATCGATATTATACGTGTGGTGGGCATTCAGAAAATGATGGAGGAATCCCTCCATCTCTGTGCCATCCTATCACCGGGCAGCTTTCTAATTTAACAAATATCAATTCAGAACCAACCACGTGCCATGGCTGTTCTAGGTAGGGAGAATACAACAACAGCCCAGTTAAAGGTCTTACCCTCACAAAGCTTACGGTCTAGTAGGAGTGGAGGACAAAAATTAAAGAAATATATAGTACAGTTTTGGTGTGTAGATGCCATGAAGAAAAATGACGCAGGAAAAATTGCTAGAGGAAAACAGACCAAGGTGGGTGAGGAGAGTCTCATTTTAGAGTGGGTGGTCATGCAAGGCCCTCTGAGGAGGTAATATTGAAGCAGGCATCTGAACAACGTGAAGGATCCACTCAAAGATCTGGGGAAAGAATGTTCCAGACAGAGGAAGTGACCCATGGGAAGGGCCCGACATACAAGTGAGCTTGGTGTATTTAAGACCAGTGAGCAGTCCAGGTTGCCCAGAGAGGGGTACCCAGGGGACGGAGGGAGAGAGGGAGGTGACAGCCATTTGGATTTTCTCCTGAGTGTGACAGGAAGTCACGGGAACGTTTTGAGCAGGGAATGATATGATCTATTTCTCTGTTTTAACCCTTGGTTCGTTTAAACACTCAGGGACCGTAGACTATTAGTTAAAAAATATTGAACTCTTTCTTAATGCAGCTTACATAATGCTGATAGCTGTCACTTTATTAGTGTCATCTGCTCTGTTTCCTTCAGAACCCTTTGGGGAAACACAAATGCTCTCAGTGAATACAGAAGCAGCCCCCTCTCCACCTATATCTCCATCTATATCACCTGACCTTCTGGATGAAAAGATACTGTTTAAATTGTGCTATAGAAACACCGTCGATTGGTTTATGCAGCCACCCTAATGCTCCCATGGGTAGCCTCATAAAATGGGTCAGGACCCCAGGGCTCGGACACTAACGTGTGCTCACCAGCACTGTCTCGGCCTCCCCAGACGCCCGTGCAGGCTGGAGCAAGGGAGATGGCACAGATGCCATCCAAACCATTTTCCAGCTGCTGCTGGGCACTGGTGCGGATACAACAAAAACTCAGAGAGGATGCTAGAGGGAAGAGATTCTTCCGTCCACAACTTAGGAGGAGCCCATATGGCTGCTGGCTGAGAGTGAAGGGGCAAGTCAGAGCCTGTGAGGGCAGAAAGCAACCTTGGGAATCATCCAGTCCAGCCCCTGGTAGGGAGGACGGAGCTGCTGCTCTGGGGGTGCCCTGCCCGGGGGCCACCAGCTTGCATCCTAACCACAGACAGTGCTTTAGGTCCGTCCTCTGTATCTCCTGTCTGATTTATTCCAGCCACTCCTTCTAGTTACCCTGCTTGAAATGGCTCCTTGTTCTGCTCTATGTTCCACATTGCTACCTGCTTAGTTTCTGGAATACAGAGCTGATCACGTTACTACTATGTTTAAAAACCTCCAGGAACACTCCAATGCCTTAAAAACAGGATCCACACGCTTTGGGCTGGCCTATAATCGGAGCCCGCCCTCATTTTCTGGCCTCATCTCACCTCCCCTCGCAACCCACATCCCACACTGTAGCCACACATTGGGGCAGGGTGGAGGGGCGAACTCACTGAATCCAAGACACTTGTACAGTCCTGACTTTGCACGGACGGGTCCTTCTGCCCAGAATGTCCTCCCTTCACTCTTCTGCTATCAAGCCCAGTGCCAACACTTGCTCTTTTGGGCTTCCTTGTCTACACCCCCAACCCTGCCCACCCCGCCTTTTCAGAACGAATCCCTCCCTCCCTGTGCTATGCCCCTATTGGACTTGGACCAGGGCCCTAGCATAAGGTTCTGACACATTGTATCATGATGAGTTGTTGATGTCTGTTTCCCCAGCTTCCAGGTGAGCTGGTATCTTGTTCAACTCTGTGTGCCCTGCAGGCTTATACCTTATAGAAGCTGAAATGCCTTCTGAATGAATGAGCAAGAGAACCCGTGCATCTTCAAAGGACTTGTGTAATCCTGAGTTTCTGCCTGTTGCTTAGGAAGGCGGTGGGGAAACTCGCGGTTGAGGGCGGGAGTGCCGTTTACATTTATTAGCCCTGAGCTAGGAAGCACCTCTTCACAACCAGGTCAGGCCTGTTGCCAGTCCTGGCTCTTGTGCACAGGTCAGTCAGATAACTACGGCTTGTGGGCCGCCTGTTTTTATATGACCTACGAGTTAAGAATAGCTTTTACATTTTTAAGTGGTTGGAACAAAATCTAAAGCAGGATAATATTTCATGAGATGTCTCTAAATAAAGTTTTATTGGAACAGGCGCACACGTTCATCTCCACGTTGCCTGTGAGCTGCAACAGCAGACTTGAGCAGCTGCGACAGAGGCGGTTAAAAACTGAAAAGGCGAAAAAATGTATTATCTAGCCCTCCCTGGAGCAAGTTTGCTGACGCATGCGCTAGAGGAGTGCAAGATGTATCCATCCCTGAGTTCAGATAAGTATAGACTCTGCCACAGCCACAGAGAAACAACATAGAAACACCCACTCTAGAGCCATGTTTTAGCATTTTTAGTTTGATACCAATTTCGAAAAAAAATTTTCATTATAACAAAGTTATTTCAAAAAAATAATCTGAGGCAGCAACTTTTCAATTCTACAGGTCTCCAGAAACGTCCCCAAACAAAGATGAGCCATTGAGAGTTTTCTCCTTCAGTCCACTGGCTCATTCAGGGACCAGGCCCTGTGCTGGGCCGTCACAAACATCATTTCTCTCAATATTCATCTAACAACCCTAACGAGGTGGGTCGTAGCGTTCTAGTTTTACATGTAACGAAACTGAGACTCAGAGAGGTTTCCACAACTTGCACAAAGGTCCAGGCCAGGGAGTGGCAGGTCTGGCAGGTGAACCCAGGCTTTCTGGCTCCCGGGTCTGTGTGCTACATGGCTGCCAGGCTTCCTCTGGGTGCCTTCATTATCTGAGCCCCCATTTGTCAGTTTGATAAATTAGCATCTCTACCCTAGTGGGACTAAGCCTACCTGAGGAACATGTATTGCTCTGGAGTTGTGACTAAGGCTAATAGTGCGTGCGCGCGCGCGCACACACACACACACACACACACACATCTTACTCACTCATACTTTCAAGCGTGCGTGTGTGTGTGTGTGTGTGTGTGTGTGTGTGTGTGTATGTGTGGTCCCTCTTGCCTAGACTGCCTTCCTTTCATCATCTGCTTACCTAAATCCCGTTTTCCCCCTAGTTTGTACCCCATCTCCTGCATGGATCCTTTTCTAGAAAATCTCTCCATTGTTGATTACCCATTGCCCACCCCCGCACCCCCTGTGTCTTTCATCACCTATGGCTTAGGTCAGGGCTTCCCAAATCTGAGCTCCTTTAAAAACCAGTTGTGGATGCTTCGGCTTCTCCCCTTCAAGTTGGATTCCGTAGGCCTTGGAATCTACACGTGAGAAAAGATCCTCATAGGATTCTGTATACAGCGTTTTGTGTGGGGTATATCATTTAGTGCTTAGTTATTGCCTTGTATTGTTTCACCCGCGAGGGTGCCTCCCCCAGAGTGAGATTTTAAGCAACTTGTAGAAGAGGAGCCTGTCTTTCCTTCTGTCGTATCCCCTTCTGCACCTGTGTAGGTAACTGCATCGCATCTATGTCTTCTCAAAGCCCAGCCTTCATCGATGTCAATATGAAAAAAATAAGCCACTTTTCAGCAGGCAGGGGAAGAACACCTCTCACTCTAGGCAACCGCCCTCGTGTATCTGTTGAGCGGGTCAAGCTCTTGGAATGAACGAAAGTCTGTTATTGGAGAGATGCTCAGAACAGTCTCCAGGCTTTACGTGTGTGGGGTGGAGCTTTCATTCACTTTCCCTCCACTCGTATTTTGGCACAAGAGACCTCATGAAGGCCACCCAGAGCCCACCCATCTTCCCCCCTTTTCACAGCAGTGTCCTAGGAAGAATATCCGTTTTCTGAAAGGTGTTCAAAGCACTGTTTTAACGTAAGTTTCTGCAGATGGAGGGTGGTGTTTACTATAAAGGCTGTTGACTCACGATCATCGAATTACTTCTGCCTTGGTTCCTCCCTGACTTATTTCTTGTTTTCGCTCAATGACGAGCCACCGGGGGTGAGGTGGGGCTCTAAAGAGATTAGCAGTGGTTCCTCCAGGTCTCTCTTCACCTTCACGCATGACATGTGGATTCCCACACTATGAAGCCTTTACAAGGTCTGACTGCCCCTTTTCACTCAGTCAAGTTTATAAGTGTGTCACTGTCACCATCCTTTTAAAAGTCCACCACCCTCTTCCCCCTTCCCACTGCCCTCTGCCATCCATCCCAGACTCTACGAGGTGGCTTTTAATTTTATCAAGGGTGAAGTGCTAACGTTGAGTGTGTCTTAGGGCCCTCTGAGTCCTTGGTACACCCTGCAAGAATACACGTAATACTGTGTCACTAACATGCTACAAAGACTCCTGTAAATGGGGCGATTGTTGGCAATACCTTGACTTGATTTTTGAAAAACTCGTGCAGCTGTAAAGTTTCTGATGATATATATACACACCTACATACTACTGATATTCTAACTTTAGAATACTTAATTACTACCTTTCCCCCCCACAAAGGACTTAAAAAACGTAACAGATTAAATTATATGTCGAGTAAACCCACTCAATTCTAGTGAAACATGACAAGCATTTGTGAGGCGCCATTTAGTGTTTTCTTTATGTGAAGGATTTGGGAAAGTTAACTTAGGGGTGAAATAATAAGAAAAGTTAGAAACACGTAATAAAGATTTAGGTTTGTTCATCATCGTAGATGTGCAAAGGCTTAGACTGCTACTATTCATATGTATCCAGCTGGACAAAGGAACGAAGTTCAGTAGAAGAGAAGGAGTTTTTAGCAGTAAAGTTGTGCAGGCTGCTGGCAAACGCTCCCTCCTGTTTTCTCCAGCCCTGAGGTGTTCTATTATTGCACGCTTTAGTTTGTCCAAATAAACAATTTGTTATATGAAACTGTCATGGAAATCTCTTCTGCGGGTAGAAACTTGGACTGTGGGTTTTTACAAAGGTCAAGGTGATTTGCCAAGACCAAATAAACAGAAGTGGCGTGATTGGATGGAAGACGGCCTCTACTTCTCTGAAGGCAGGGCCCAGCACAGTGAGATTGCTACATAATATGTATTAAATAAGCAGTGACAAAGGCGCCATGGTTTCCTTCTTGGTAACTTTTTGTTCTTCCCTTGTGTATTCTTAAATCTGAAAAGTCTTCCTGAGCCCTCGTCGTGTACGTAGCATCACCCTCTAGATGGTAGGACGTGAGATCACGGTGCTTTATGCTAGAGCTTTGCCATCGCCTTCCCACTCTCCACTCTTTGCTACCACCTAGGTGGAATGAGCGGAGAGATTTATGGACTGCGTGCCCTAAATTCCCGGATGGGGCTGGATGTTCTGTTTCCAATCCACTCCTGAGCTTTACCATGCTCCAGACACATGGGCCGCTAAAAGTCACCCTCCCCATCTGGCATCCAGCGTGACTCCAGGGTGGAGGTGGGTGTGGAAGAAAAGGGGGGGCGGTGTTTCAAACCCCCAATAGCCACTTAACTGGAGGCACAGGGTAAACCATTTCTTTAGGGTTTGGAGACGCATTTTCCCGCCTGGGGCCCAACGAGAGCCCGCTGACCCAGTCCTTCAAGGGCCCCTGCATTCTGTCCCCACCGCCCTCATCAGCTGAGGCCAGTGAATATCCAGCAGGCCCTGTCCCAGGGCATCCGGCCCTTCTGAGCAGCCCAGGCGGCCGCCAGCTGGCGCTGATGAGGGAGTCGAAGGAATCTGAGTAATGCGGGGCCTGGGGTCGGAGTGGGGAGGGCAAGACGGTAGGAATGTGATGTGGGAACGCAGCACACCCGGCGCTGCTGAATCCAAGCTTTTGAAGAGTTTGATTCATTTTAGAAAGCAAACAAAGCACTTCAGCTCTCAGCACTCTTTTATTTCGTCTGCCGGAGGAATGCCTTTCCAGCGTGGGCCGGAGACTGGGCGGCTGTGGAGACACCAGCGTCCACCCTTGACTTGCCGAGCGCCTGTGGACGGCGCATTCCTTCCTGCCCACTGGAGCTGGGAAATACAGAGGAGCTCTCTTCTCTGTAAGGAGAGGAGCTCGGCTAACGGGCAAGCACAGGACTTAAAGGCTCACTCACTCACAGCACTGAGGTTTACAGATGTTATGTACGAGTTCCCTTAATTTGCTTAAGTCCTGGCACCCTGTGATTCAGACCAGAGGATGTAGACAAGGGCGGGGAGGTTTGCGAGGGTTTTCTTGAACTTTGATGCCTGCGGTTCTCATGACTCATGCTCTAACCAGCCTGTGGAGCTTCTGGTCAGAGGAAGGGTCGAGGGTTGGGAGAAGCAGCAAGGCCACGGCCCTCCTGTCCCTAGAAGGTGGAGGCTACGTGCTTCTCACCTTTAGATTTTCCCATCTCAGACTCGCTGTCTTCTAAAGCCAACCCCTGTGCAGTCAGCTCACCAGGGGAAAAAAAATCTTCCCTCCTTACCCCAGAGCTCTGTGCTTTTCATCGTCCCCTCTCGAACCCACCCCCGGACTTAGCTCTCCACCTCTCCCTTCTCCCATTCCGAGCCCTGATCCTTGGCATTCTGCTCTCTAAAAGAACGTTTCGGCCTTCCTCGTCCTAAATACAGATCCACGGTTCTTTGTTCAAAAACCTGGAGGCCAGACGAGTTGTGGAATTCAGAATATTTCAGCTTTTAGAAACAGATTTCGTGTCTATACAGCATGCTACAAAACTCCCAGTGGGACCTGGGCCAGCATCCCGCACGCAGACTCATTCAGATTTCAGCAGATGTGTGCATATTCATAGCACGGTGGGTAAAGGAACACTATGCACCACCTTGGGCCAAGCCAGTCAGGTTCTGCTGCCAAATGAGTCACGAAAGAACTCTAGATTTTTATGCTTTGTAATCGTGGGTGGACGAGCCTGGACCACTACCACACTCTCCAGTTCCTCAGGACTCCCCTCTGACAACTCTCCTTCCCCCAGCACCACACCAAGCGCTCCGCTCTCTCTTTTCCTTGCCACCATCTGCCAGCCAGCCGCCCAGTCCTGGCCGCCCCCTCCTCTGCCTCTGCCATCCTCGCCAGCCACCTCCATCCCGGGCAGTGCAGCTCAAGCTCTCCACTGTAAAGGACCAGCGTTTTCCATTCCCAAGCCATCACGCACCACTTAAAAAATACGTTACTAGGAAAATGCAATGAAAAAGACTTAGGGAATACAAGCCTTGTTTGTTGTTATTATTGTTGAATTCAACTGGTATAAAATGACCCCTAAACGCCATCAGATTGCAAAGTGCCCGCTCTCAGTTTCACTCCCTCTGTGGGCCTGGGCAGTGTGCAGCCCGGGGTGGGTCTGCAGATGGCATTTTGAGGAGCACGGCTTGAGATCCTCGTCTTCCTTTGCCCAAGCTGGGGGCTTTCCTCGGTCCTTTGCATCCCCTTGCTCGCGACATTCTCACCCCCCACCCCGACCCGACCTGTCCTGAAACGTCCTCCTCCTTCGGCTTCCACAGCGGTGGGCTCTTCTTACTCTTGCCTCTCTCACCGATAGGTGCACTTTGGCACCCTTGCCCTCCGTGTTCGCGGGTTCCAAGCCCACGATTCAGCCAGCCGCAGATGGTGTAGCATTTCCTGTCCAGTGCTGGTTGAATCCACAGACGCAGAGCCCGTGGATGGAGCCTCCTCAGGTTTTGGTATTCGTGGGAGGGTCCTGCCGAGGATCCCGAGGGACCACTGCATTTTAGTCTTCTTTTCAGGCTGGCTTTCCCTAGGGCTGCATCCTTAGCCCTCTTTCTTCTGCATTTTCTCCTTTATCTATCTTATCCTCTCCAATGACTTCTACTCTCGTTTCTGTGTTGATGACAATCACATCCCCCCGACCTGTGCTCTGCGTTCCAAACCCTCATTTCCTCCTGCACCCAAATATTCCAGAGGCTTCTCATCACCTCCTCATATTCACATATTGTGACGGTTCAAAACTATGTTGAATAATGGTGGTGGAGTGGACAACCTTGTCTTGTTCCTGATCTTAGAGGAAATGGTTTCAGTTTTTCACCATTGAGAACGATGTTGGCTGTGGGTTTGTCATACATGGCCTTTATTATGTTGAGGTAGGTGACCTCTGTGCCTACTTTCTGGAGAGTGTTTATCATAAATGGGTGTTGAATTTTGTCTAAAGCTGTCTCTGCATCTATTGAGGTGATCATGTGGTTTTCTTCCTTCAATTTGTTAATATGGTTTATCACATTGATTGATTTCCACATATTGAAGAATCCTTGCGTTCCTGGAATAAACCCCACTTGATCATGGTGTGTGATCCTTTTAATGTGCTTTTGGATTCTGTTTGCTAGTATTTTGTTGAGGATTTTTGCATCTATGTTCATCAGTGATACTGGTCTTAGTTTTCTTTCTTTGTGACCTCTTTGGCTGGTTTTGGCATCAGGGTGATGGTGGCCTCGTAGAATGAGTTTGGGAGTGTTCCTCCCTCTGCTATATTTTAGAAGAGTTTAAGAAGGATAAGTGTTAGCTCTTCTCTAAATATTTGATAGAATTTGCCTGTGAAGCCATCAAAAGTCCTGGGCTTTTGTTTGTTGGAAGATTTTTTTTTTTTTTTTTTTTGCGGTACGGAGGCCTGTCACTGTTGTGGCCTCTCCTGTTGCGGAGCACAGGCTCAGCGGACATGGCTCACGGGCCCAGCTGCTCCGCGGTATGTGGAATCTTCCCAGACCGGGGCACGAACCCGTGTCCCCTGCATCGGCAGGTGGACTGTCAACCACTGTGCCACCAGGGAAGCCCTATGTGTTTGTATTTTTTACAGACTTTTTCCTGTAATTGATATCTAGTCTCATAGTGTTGTGGTCAGAAAAGATATTTGATACAGTTTCAATTTTCTTAAATTTACCAAGGCTTGATTTGTGACCCAAGATATGATCTATCCTGGAGAATGTTCCATGAGCACTTGAGAAAAATGTGTATTCTGTTGTTTTTGGATGGAATGTCCTAAAAATATCAATGAAGTCCATCTTGTTTAATGTATCATTTAAAGCTTGTGTTTCCTTATTTATTTTCATTTTGGATGATCTGTCCATTGGTGAAAGTGGGGTGTTCAAGTCCCGTACTATGAATGTGTTACTGTCGATTTCCCCTTTTATGGCTGTTAGTATTTGCCTTATGTATTGAGGTGCTCCTATGTTGGGTGCATAAATATTTACAACTGTTAAATTTTCTATTTGGATTGATCCTTTGATCATTATGTAGTGTCCTTATTTGTCTCTTGTAATAGTCTTTATTTCAAAGTCTATTTTGTCTGATATGAGAATTGCTACTCCAGCTTTCTTTCGATTTCCATTTGCATGGAATATGTTTTTCCATCCCCTCACTTTCAGTCTGTATGTGTCCCTAGGTCTGAAGTGGGTCTCTTGTAGACAGCATATATAGGGGTCTTGTTTTTGTATCCATTCAGCCAATCTGTGTCTTTTGGTTGGAGTATTTAATCCATTTACATTTAAGGTAATTATCGATATGTATGTTGCTGTTACCATTTTCTTAATTGTTCTGGATTTGTGTTTGTAGGTCTTTCCCTTCTCTTGTGCTTCCTGCCTAGAGAAGTTCCTTTAGCATTTGTTGGAAAGCTGGTTTGGTGGTGTTGAATGCTCTTAGCTTTTGCTTGTCTGTAAAAGTTTTAATTTCTCTGTTGAATCTGAATGAGATCCTTGCTGGGTAGAGTAATCTTGGATGTAGGTTTTTCTCCTTCATCACTTTAAATATGTCCTGCCACTCACTTCTGGCTGGCAGAGTTTCTGCTGAAAGATCAGCTGTTAACTTTATGGGGATTCCCTTGTATGTTATTTGTTGCTTTTCCCTTGCTGCTTTTAATATTTTTTCTTTGTATTTAATTTTTTAAAAATATATTTATTTATTTTTGGCTGTGTTGGGTCTTTGCTGCTGTGCACGGGCTTTCTCTAGTTGCGGTGAGCAGGGGCTACTCTTCCTTGCGGTGTGCAGGCTTCTCATTGCAGTGGCTTCTCTTGTTGTGGAGCCTGGACTCTAGGCATGCGGGCTTCAGTAGCTGTGGCACGTGGGCTCAGTAGTTGTAGCCCATGAGCTCTAGAGCGCAGGCTCAGTAGTTGTGGTGCATGGGCTCAGTTGCTCCGTGGCATGTGGGATCCTCCTGGACCAGGGCTCGAATCCGTGTTCCCTGTATTGGCAGGTGGATTCTTAACCACTGTACCACCAGGGAAGTCCCTGTATTTAATATTTGATAGTTTGAATAATATGTGTCTTGGCATGTTTCTCCTTGAATTTATCCTGTACGGGACTCTCTGCACTTCCTGGACTTGATTGACTATTTCCTTTCCCATATTAGGGGAGTTTTCAACTATAATCTCTTCAAATATTTTCTCAGTCCCTTTCTTTTTCTCTTCTTCTTCTGGGACCCCTATAATTCGAATGTTGGTGCATTTAATGTTGTCCCAGAGGTCTCTGAGACTGTCCTCAATTCTTTTCATTCTTTTTTGTTTATTCTGCTCTGAGGTAGTTATTTGCGCTATTTTATCTTCCAGGTCACTTATCCGTTCTTCTGCCTCAGTTATCCTGCTATTGATTCCTTCTAGAGAATTTTTAATTTCATTTATTGTGTCGTTCATCATTGTTTGTTTGCTCTTTAGTTCTTCTAGGTCCTTGTTACACATTTCCTGTATGTTCTCCAGTCTATTTCCACGATTTTGGATCATCTTTACTATCATTACTCTGAATTCTTTTTCAGGTAGACTGCCTATTTCCTCTTCATTTGTTTGGTCTGGTTGGTTTTTACCTTGCTCCTTCATCTGCTGCATATTTCTCTGTCTTCTCATTTTGCTTAACTTACTGGGTTTGGGGTCTCCTTTTCGTAGGCTGCAGGTTCATACTTCCCATTGTTTTTGGTGTTTGCCCCCAGTGGGTAAGGTTGGTTCAGTGGCTGTGTACACTTTCTGGTGGAGGGGACTTGTGCCTGTGTTCTTGTGGATGAGGCTGGATCTTGTCTTTCTGGTGGGCAGGACCACGTCCGGTGGTGTGTTTTGGGGTATCTGTGAACTTAGTATGGTTTTTGGCAGCCTCTCTGCTAATGGGTGGGGTTGTGTTCCTGTCTTGCTAGGTGTTTGGCATGGGGTGTCCAGCACTGGAGCTTGCTGGTTGTTCAGTGGACCTGGGTCTTAGCGTTGAGACTTAGATTTCTGGGAGAGCTCTCAACGACTGATATTACGTGGGGCCGGGAGGTCTCTGGTGGACCAATGTCCTGAACTTGGCTCTCCCACCTCAGAGGCTTAGGTCTGACACCCGGCCACAGCACCAAGACCCTGTCAGCCACACGGCTGGAGTGCCTTCAGAGTTGGAGAAGCTGGCCTGCAGTGGCTGTCCTTCTTCTCTGCACATTAGAATCACCCACTTCTTCCTTGTTTTGCCCCAAAGGCAGTGTTCCACAGAGAAAAACAGTAGCCTTGAAAATAGTCACAGCTCTGAAATGGCTTCCTTTTTTCTTTTGTGCTTAGTCGGGTTTCACTCGCTCACAGGGGGCTATGTGCAGAGGCTTCGCACCTGGCTCTTCCGACCAGAGTTCCTAGTGCGGAATCTTCTTTGAGATTTTATAAATGAAGCTTAGGAAAGAGAGGACACTTCTTTCCTTGGGTAATAAATGCAAATGTCTGCATGACAGCGCACATCTCTTCCTCATTGTAGAGAGTGTCCGCAGCAAGAGAGAATGAGTCCACACACAAAAGAAGCCAAGATATTTGGAGCAGAGGAATGGCGAGAACTCTGATCCTGTTGTGTGTGCCTCTGGATCCAGCCATGCCTGAATTCTGATCTTAACCCAATTTCTAAAGCAGTAAGCACACTTTTCTGCTTAACCTAGTTGGGGCTGAGCTTCTTTCACTTGCAACTACAGTGTCCTGCCTAAGCCTCTGCCAAAAAGTCCTCTCCTAAAGGGCATGGACTATACCTTATTCATTTGTATCCCCTGTGGCACTGCATTTAGGATCTTCTCAGTCTCTGTGTTGCACTGAATTTCCAACTTGTCCTTAAGCTACCAGCTACCTTGTGAAATTGTGTGTGAATGAGAGGAGAGAGAGAAATGACAGGAAGGAGCATTATTCCTTAGCTCCTATGAAGGCAGAAGTAAAATGGAGACTTATGTATTAGGAAAATTCCAGTTGGTGACCCAAATGAGAAGCAGATCTACCCTCTTATTTCAAATTCGTTGATTTAGATACACAGATTTAACAGTGAAAGGAAAAGCAAGGCATAGTTTTACTGCTAAGTGCAGGGTAGCAGTGTTTTGTCTACCTGGAGATCCATATAAATATTTATATTACATTTCTTTTGCCAATTAACTTGTACTCGTTAATCACTGCTGAGATCTCATTCATCTGTCCACCAGTACTTAACTAATTGCCCAACAGAATGCCAGGCACCATGGGAATTACAAAGATGTATAACACCCAGATGCTGCTCTTACTTCTTAAATACCTATTACGGTAGCAGCCAAAGGGACTTCATGAAGATAAACTTGTGTAGGAAAAAAAAAGCATGCCGTAAAGTTACGTAAGTTTCTATTTTAAAATCATCTGGCTCTAATTTACTAAATTTAATACTTTAGCGTCAGTGCCAAAGTGCTACGTTTGATTTATGGAAATACTGTAGCACATTTTCTATTGCACTCTTGTACAATGTATTTACCACTCTTTTGTTATTGTTAGAAAGATTATGGACCTTAAAAAAAGCCCTCCTTACGAGCTTGCAGATATTTTATTATAAAATGCCATAAGAGGGAATAAGAAGTCTAGTAAACAATAATATTCACTTAGGAGCATTCCACATGGTTTAGCTTTTTTGGTATATATATATATAAATTTAACAGAGAGGTCCATCTGGAAAATGGATTTTTAAAAACTTTCACTTTATGCCAAACCACTTCTCTCCACGGCAGACAAGTACTTGGGGACGGGACGGGGGAGAGATATTTAAAGAGCAGTCATACTACACTGCTAACAAAATAATAATAACGTTAATACCAAAGGATAAAAGGATGCCAGAGACGCAGACTTCCATCACCCCAAAGAGGGAACTTGCAAAATATTCCTGTGAAATGGAATATAAGAATATGGCCATCTGTGCCTCTGTATGGCTTTCCAGGCCCTGAGCTCGACCAGCTTACCTGGCATGGTAGTTTGGCGACTACCCCATGGCATTTTACAGAAAAATCAAGGTCTCGAACCAACCTCTTCACTGAAACCTCCCAGACGTGCTGTGGTTTAGCCAATGAAGTCTGCCCTGAATTTTCAAAGTGGCATTTAAGCCCGTGCATACTCATTTTGCTCCTGCCTTACCCCGGTTTTGCTCGGCTTACAAAGCATGAGAGGTTTTTCACTACACGCCCACACAAAATAAGATGGCTGTCTAGGAATTCCCCCTGTGCCCGGCAGCACTGTGCTTCCTTCAAACAAAGAACCCTCATTTCCCTCAGACTTTAGACAACTCTTGCAATGAACAATTGCAAACGCCAGGCCAGTCAAGATGTTTTCATCCCAACAGGCCATCTTCACGTCAGGTTAGAGGACCTCAGATGCAGGTGTTCAAAGGCATCTGAAAGAGTGATAAGTGACTGCCTGGCTCCAGGGCCCCAGATGCCTACATCCTGGGTCCTCCCACATCAAGACAAGGCTGAATTAGTATCAGAGTAGACCCGTCTACTCCGCCCTGTCCTGCCAGGATTTGCTCTCCCAACTCCTCTGCCCTGGAGACCAGCCTTCCTATCTCCCCTTGAAAATACCGTAATAAGAAATGAAATTAAAAAGACAACAAGTCAAGACAACACCACGATCTCTTACTCCTTCTGGGTTCTTCTTCAGAATGTCTCTTATTTCACCTCTTCAAGTTCATCCATTCCTCCCTCATCCTCAGCTTAAGTCTCACCTTCTTGAAACGTACTCCAGTCTCTACGGATGAGTCCTTTTCCTGAATTCGTGCTATGCTCACTGTCTGTGCCACCTCATCTAACACCGGCGTCCTGGCGCCATTGTGTCTGACTTGGGAATCTCTAAGGGTGGTGGCCAGTGCCTCTCGTTTGCATAACAGTTGATCTCGGAAGTAGGCATCCCCTATCTGACTCAGGCAATTTATCGAGATGCAATTCACATACATGCAATGCACCATTTTAGTGTGTGCTATTCAGTGGTTTTTAGTATAGTCACAGAATTGTACCACCATCATCACTAGCTCACTCCAGAATATTTCCATCACCCCGAAAAGAAACCCCACGCCCATGAGCAGTCATTCTCCAACCCTCCTCCCCCACCCCTCCCCCTTAATCCCTGGCAACTATAACCACCATTCTAATTTCTGTCTAGCAATAACAATTTATAACTGACTTCATGCATGTCTTTCTAGTGAAATTCCAAAGGCTAACACAAACATGAGATTGGCTATGACATTTTTTGTATGCATCTAAAAGCATGGCATCTGTTGTATGAACACAAGGATACATTTAGTACTTGTGAGAGAATGTAGAGTGATAACAACCAAACAATGGTATTTCAATATAGAAAGGAAAAGCAGAAGTTAGGGAGTGTTGCAGAGAGTTGGAGAGTGAAGTCTTTAGAGAGAGAGGAGAAATAAGTTCTCCCTGAGACATAGAGATTATTCTCTTTGTAATTTACCACAAAGAGGTCTTATCACATGCCAGATACCGTAACAACCAATCAGGTAGGGGTTAGGAATCCTATGCTCAGAGAGGTGAACGCCTTGCCCAGGGTCACACAGCAAGGGTTTAACCAAGGCTCATCAGGCTTCAAATCTCATGCTCTTAGTAACTTCGTTATTCCCTTTCAACATCGTGCTTATATAGATCCTCAAACTGGTGTCAGAAAAGTACCCTGATGAAGAAATTGCTGTTCTACGGAAAACAGCCAGAACACAGAGACAGGTATTACAAACACTCTCCCAGTCTGGACAGGAAAGGGTCTAGGCTGCTCTGTTAGGCTGCAGGGCTATTTGAGGGCTTCATAAAGTCTGCAGAGATTCAAGTTTCTCCTGTCTTGTGCTTTGCTATCTTCAGTACAAGGTCCAAGGCTGCTCATTCCAGCCAGCAGGAAGAGGGGGGTGAAAAAAATGTGCCTTTTTCCTGCAAGGTGCCCATGGACCCTCTTTTCACATTCCATTACTCAGACTTGGTCACATGGCCACAGTTAGCTGCAAGGGAAATGTAGTCTTTATTCTAGGTGGTCATTCCATGACTAGGGAAGGGGAGAATGGGCATTAGAGGATGACAGTGTCAGCCATGAGTACCTACTAGGTAAACAGTGTAACTGTGTATAGTAAGTGCTCGAAACTGCTGAATGTATACACCTCAGGCTTTGTCTGCCTGTCAGGATAGCCCTTTGCTCACGGCAGATACTCAGACCGGGTCATCAGGTTATACACTGCATTTCCCTCCCCCTGCACAGAGGTTATGCTCTGTCTCCTGGCGTGGGCTTCCTCCCAGCCTCAACTGCTGGTCTGCCCTCCTGGGGCACGATGAGGTAAGGGTAGAGGTCCTGGTGCAGGGGCTCCGAGAGGCTCCTGCCAGGACCAGGTCTTTCCCAGCCTTCCCCAACCACAGAGATGTCTGGGTCACGAGCCCCCACTCTTCCCGACACTCCACGGGAAGAGGTGTGCAAATGGATGGGTATGGCCAAAGCAGAGCCAGACATCCGCCCAGCTTGTGTTTCAGAGAGAACAGGAGGGAGGGAAAACTGGGGCCAGGAGGGGAAAGAACCCCCGCTGCTCTTTCTCCCAACTGGCCATTGTCCCTAGAGGTCAAAGACGGTGTAAAGTCATAAAATTTGTGAAATTCTGGCTCTGGATGAGTTAGAGCCCCATGACAAGCATAGTAGCCAAAGCGTAAATTCAATTTGACACACCATGAAAATGAGACCATTGTACGCTAACCATGCTGGAATCCCCACATGTCACCCTCCATGGGTTTCCTCCTCAGGGTGGCTTCCAGCATCTCTCCTTTTCCTCAGCATCACAGACGGGAAGGGAAAGCATCCCTTGGTGTCCTTAACCACTGTAGAGGAGAGAGGCTGCTTGGTGCCCAGAATCACATTCCGAATCTACTGAGGAGGTTTTAGCTGACAGTCCTGTGACCCTCCCCATGTGCCTCACCCAGCAGAGGGGTCCTTCCTCCCCAGATCCCAGAGAGACCTGTTAGCTGAGTCCAGCGCGCCGGTCTTTCAGCTTGACTACCATTGTTTCCTTGGGATAAAGGATTTGGGGAATGTACTGTGACTTCAGCTCTGAGATTCCAGAACTGGACACAGCAACCCCGTCCCATGCCTCTGAGCACTGAGGTTCCTTTAAACTTCACCCTCCTGCCCAGTTTCAAAGTTCTCATTTGCAAATCAATTTAACAAGGCCCCAGGTGGAACCCCCACCCCCACCCGGGCCCCGTTAACACCATTAAAATGCTTCTTCTGACTAGAGGGGGGGAGGTGGGGGGTGTGGGGGTGGGGGAGTGGGGGGCTGCGGGGGGAGTGGGAATAAACCACACACCTGCAAATTCCTTACTACCTTTAACTGTAATCTTTAACCGCGGGTCAGTGTACCATATTTTAATTTCTCTAGGTACTGGGCCTGGATTTTCCACCTGTGGAGATGTCGCCAGAATTTCACTCCTATGAGGAGACATACGGAAATGATGGAGTATGGGATAAGTGGCCTTTTAATTGGGGTTTTCAAGAAATATAACCTACAACGGAAAGAATACATGCAATCCTATAAAAAATAAAGCCCTATAAAAACTGGTTGCCTATTATTTCATTCTCTTGATCTTAAGTATCTCAACATGGAAACATTAATTCAGATTTCACTAATATAGGTAGCCCCATTCTAACATTTCAGGTAAGATAAAGGTTTGGGGGAACCACAAAGATGTTTTGCTGTGGTGGCTGCGGTTTTGTTTAAGTCACCTTTCTGGGTCTCTTGTCCTTTATTAACAGGGCACCTATGATAGGGACGTCTCAGAGGGTTTGGTATTAACCAGGTGGGGATGTTGGAGTCTCGGGCAGTTAAGTAAGGAGCTCAGTCCATACTGTAGAGGAAAATAACAGCCTTCCTTGAGGAGAAGTTATGTCCAGGAGTATCATCGACTCTCATGGTTCTCTCTCCCCCCTCTAAGGTGGGCAGGACCCATGTTAGGATCCCAGTTTTGGAGGGAAAAGGTTGAGCCTGCTCATTTTCTGTGGACGTGATTTGCCCAGGCAGCCGAGCCAATTCGGCCTGACTCCAGGCTTCCTGGTTCGAATCCAGGTGCCTCCCACTGACAGGTTTGTTTCCAGTGACCCATGAAAGTCTCGGTGACAGACACTCAACCACTTTGGGGATCTAGGAACAGTTACAAGGGGAAAACAAAGCAAAACTGGGCATAGGCAAGGTTTAACTGAAGAAAACAGTTCTTTTCTCTGTGGATCAGTTCCAGGTGTTTGCCATGGGCTCTGCTGCTTCGCACCTCAGGCTGAGTTTGTGTGTGTGTGTGTGTGTGTGTGTGTGTGTTGGGGGATGAAGGGCAGAATTCTCCCCTTACCTCCTGCTTTGACTTCACACCAATACCTCCCCACAAACTCGTGTGCTTCTGCTCTGCCCCACGGTTTGAGGCTATGTTATTTGACTCGTGTCAGCCACAGGCTGTATTTTGCTCTCCCCACGTGAACCATGTGAGTTAGAGCCTAATCTTCAGTCCTGGGTGTTGTAGCTCTACCCCTGCTAGATCTTCACTTCAAGTCTGTCCTTGGACTCTCAGCTGTGGCAGTGGAAGGCTCTCCAGAAACAACTGGTATTCTCATTTTCTACCAGCCTGAGCGTGTCATGAACTTTTTGGCCCACTGGCAGCTGAAAACACAGATGAATGCAAAAATCAAAAAAGGGTTTTGGAGGCTCTAAGAAGGTGCCAATCAAGTGAAGGAGCAGTAGGTTCCCACTGAAATATCCAAACCAGCTCTCGTGTCCCTACCTTGTGCTAACTCATTTATCTCTGCCTGCTTTGAGTGCCTCCGCAAACCTGTGCTAATATAACTCTCTGTGGGTCCGAGGGGGCCCTTCCTTTCCTTTAAAGAGAGCAAAACAAATTAACACATGCACACAGACACCCCCCACTCCCCAAACCCTCCGTATGAACACACACACACACACACACACACACACACACACACACACACACACACACACACACACACACACACACACAGATAAACACTAAAACATGATTCATGGAGACTGGCGTTAAAGACCCTGGAGGTTATGGTTGACCTTTTCCCAGGCTTCCTGAAAGCATCCCCTTCCATGGTCAAAGAAACACTGCAGAGATCAGAAAGGAGCCGCTAGGAAATCGACATCTTTGTTCCATGTCACTTCCACTGTTTGATTATATAGAGCCTTCTGCACAGGCAAAGCATCACTATCTTAATATGCAAAGTCAGAAATGGTGACTATTGGAGAGAAACTCATTCCTAGCCTGGTGTAGTTCTATTTTCCCAGAAAAAGTGCTGTCTCTCAAATACATGGTTTGTTTTGGTGTGTAAATTGATTTTGTATCCTACGGTCAACATATCATTTTTGAAAAAAAGAAATAAAAGTTAGAACAGAGAGAGATGAGAGGAATGCATTCCCCCTGCTCCATTTCAACACAGAAATCATTCTTTTGGAAAACTGGGCTTGAGCTAGATGTTTTTGATGCTTCCTGACGGTTGCCTAGGAATAAAACATTATCTTTTGAGGAAATTGTAGGGACACAAGACTGTTTGTCTTAATAATCTAAGATTCTTGCACACAGCTGAGTCCCAAGGAGGTCAGGACATATTCTTGCAAAAACCTTTAGACAAGGATTAGATTATGGTCAAAAGAAAATGCATAGACTTTAGTCCTAATAGGTTCTCAAGGTAAAGTCCTATGTTGGTTTTGCAACGTTCACATGTGCACGTGGTCCCTTAACTCAAAAAAACTTGTCAAATCAAAATGAGTTTTAATTCTTGTTAATAATACTAAAAAAGTCTCGCCTTGAAGGATTGTAAGGGAGGAAAAGATATAATGAAACCAAACAAAGTGTCCCCGGTTGTGGGCATCTGGCCACCTCCACTGAGGTTACACGGAGCAAGTGTACTGTAGCAGTGTATTTCTGAAGGGAAAATTTGATCAGAGTCTCGGCCTCATTCTTCACTTTTATTTCCTCCTCCTTGAAGTCATATGTCTCCAGGAAAATTGCAGGAAATGTACGCTTCTTCTTCTCCCTGTACAACCCTATGCCCTGGGACAAACTCACATTTGATTGTGAGTTAAATCCTGAACTTTCAGGTTAACTTATTTAAAATGTTCAAAATTGATTTCTGCTTTTCTATTTTTTTTAACGCATAATTTTTTGTATGGGAAACTATGGTATTATTTTGGAATTTAACTCTACATCTGTGAGAATGTTATAAAAAACTATCAACAAAGTCCACTCCTTCTTCCCGAACATAATAGGCAGCAAGACAAGTATGCGTTAATGGCTCGTCTGACTGCAATATCACCCTAAGGACTGTACCCAAATGATAAAATAGATCCAGCACCCGCCCTTTAAGACAGTGATGATTCAGTCAGTGATATGACAGCCTTAGAGACAAACCAGTAAACACTGAGAAGGAATTACATTCATGTGATCATTTTGTATTGGCATTCTTGTGTGTGCACACATGCATACTGTTATTTGGAACTACCAGTTAATATCACAGCATCTCCAACCATATGGTAAAAGCATGTGGTTAAGATTGTTAGAGAAAATACAGGATAAGTTCCATTTGAATTTCAGATAAACAATGAATAGCTTTTTTAGTATAAGTATATCCCATGAAATATTGGGGACATATTTCCGCAAGAAAATATTTGTTTCTCTGAAATTCAAATTAAGCTGGGAGTCCTGTATTTTTATTTGCTAAACCTGATAATCTTACACGCAGAGAAATAGTGTTACTGCCCTGACAGCCATCTGGAACAAGAGGAGAATTCCCAAAGATGACAGTAACTTACTGTTAATTAGAAGATGTTCACAATATACCTAGTTTCTCACCCTCTGCGAAGAAAGCACCTCTTCCCATCTGCATTCTGTATCATCTCTTAGAAGCTCAAGTGGGTAGAATGTCACTGATATTAGTGTTATCTGAGAGTGGCTATTTGAGATTATCCCTATCCTGGAGCTTTAACGAGTGGCATTTCAGTTCAACAAATATTTATTAAGCACATACAACTTTGCAGAAGAGTAATGTAGGCTGAATCTCTTTTCTCCAGGAGTTCGGAATTCAAAGGAGGATACTAACATGTCTACAATGGATGTTAATTAAACCGTATATTTGATAATTAAATATATATTTTACATATTTAATTCAATGAGAAATAAACTGAAAGATACAAATAAAGAGCTACAGGATCACAGAGAGGGACAAATAAATTTTGTGAGCACTGGGAGATGAGAGGATTTCACAGAGGAAAGAGTAGGTGAACTGGGCTTGGCAGGAAAGGAAAACTCTCAGTGGGGGGAGTCAAGCCAACAGCTTCCCATGCTAAGAGGATGGAAACACTAAAGAGACAGAAATAAGAATGTGTGGTCAGAGAGAGTATTCTATCCAGGAGGGAACGATTCTTTCGCTTGCTTGTTCAGTAGGTGCTTGTTGAACATCTCTGCACACATCAATGGATAACGGCAATTGTGTAAAGAGCTATGAAGATGAGGCACATGGTGCCGTGACCTAGTGAGGGAGGTGGGACAAGGCCTTTGTGATGGAGGCAGTGATTGAGTTAAGCCCTCAAGGGAGAATAGAATTAACCAGGTGACAAGGGGTGGTGAGGACCTGGGAGGAGGAGGACATAAGGCAGATGAAACAGTATGTGCAAAGGCACTGTGGCAGAAGTAAACAGGAAGCCTTTAAAGAACTGAAAGAAAGCCAGTGTGTTTGGAACACAGAGAACATGGTGGGATATTATGTTTGCAGTTGGATCCATGCCAGGCCTTTTGGGATCCGTTAAGGAATTCCATCTTAATTTCCAGAGCACTATAGAGCCATTCTATCTGTTTAAGTAGGAGTATAACATAATTCGCTTTGAGTTTGAAAGAATCAGTCTGACTACGCTGGTGAGAAGAGATTGGAGGGGAACCGGATAGCTGTGAGGAGACCAGTTAGGAGGCGACTTCAGTAATTTGGGCAGGAATTGAGGGACACCTGTATTCTCCATCTTTCCTGATGATTTTTTTGCTACATTTCCAGAGGGATTGGGGAAGAGCACCACTAGGCCTCTACTCAGCATATCACAGAGCATCTGGGTCCTGATGGCCCAGCAAAGTGAGAAGAATTTCACATGTCACTACGTGTGGTTATTGCTAAAGTGTAGCAAGGCGTGTGGTCTCATACCTGTTCAACAGAGTGCTAAGGGGATATTTTAGGCCTCAGGTGGGTAGTGGAATGCAGGCAGACTGACAAGCCTACTGGCCATGGCAGTTTGGAACCTCCTTTGCTGTGCCAAGTACCTGACAAGGCAGAGCCCCAACTGCTTGAGCAGGGGTCTTCCTGTGGCATCTTCAGGGAACTAACATTTTTCTCCTTCCCTTGGTTCCTTTCCTGCCAGGTGTACCGGGGGCAGGAGGGCAGAAATGTTCTATAACTCTTGGCAAACTCTAGACCCTTTCCAGCCCACTCTAAAACCACAGGGGCACCTCTGCTCTTAAGAGTTGGCTGTACTCACCAAACAATTGCCAAGAAGGGTTGGTGGCATCTCTTTCAAAGTATTCTCTTATGTTTAATTTCTATATTATATATACACTTGTTACAAACTCTGTGGATTCAAAAGGACCTTTGCAGGAGCCTTTTAGGATCAGCAAGTATGAACTGATTCAGGCAAAGCTGTATGCTGTGCACACTCAGAGCAGCCTCCACGTGGATGGCACATTTGCTGACTGGTCCACGTTCGTGCACCTTCCAAATTTTCTGCAGGCCGAACCTCCCTTTGAGTAGCAGTCGTCAACCTCTGAGTACGCTGGACACATGCTCATGAATGCCAGGAAACAAGGCAAAATTTCTAAGTATAATGGGTCATGTTGGTTCTCAGGCCCTGGGAAAATGCAAAGGATGGCCACTGGACTCCTGGTTCTCGACCAATCCTCTTCTGAGGGGCCATAAGCCACATGGATCTCAGTAGACCCTTCAAATGAGGCAGCCCAGAGTGTTTCACCATTGCCATGGTCGACATTCTGGGCGGGACAGGCCTCTGTTGTGAGGCTGCTCTGTGTACTGCAGAATGTTGGGCAGTGTCCGTGGCCTCTATACACGGGATGCCAGAAGCACCCTCTCGCTCCAGTTTTTTTTTTTTTTTACTCCGAACGCTTTTATTCTTTTCCTTCCATCTTCTTTGGTTGTAGAATTTTTATTTGCCATGGTGTATAAAATTTACATTTTGTTTTAAAGTTTTACAAAAGCTTAACATGGAATCCCTTATTTATTAAATAGCTTTGTTGGTCACCAGACATACTCTTGCTTATTTTTCCTTTTTGTTTATTATTTTTATTTTTTTTGCTGTACACGGGCCTCTCACTGTTGTGGCCTCTCCCGTTGCGGAGCACAGGCTCCGGACGCACAGGCTCAGCGGCCATGGCTCACGGGCCCAGCCGCTCCGTGGCATGTGGGATCTTCCCAGACCAGAGCACGAACACGTGTCCCCTGCATCGGCAGGCGGACTCTCAACCACTGCGCCACCAGGGAAGCCCCCTTTTTATTTTTATATATTATTTTTTCTTATTCATTTCTTCCTTGTCTGGAAACCATTTTTAGAAGAATGTTTGTTAATTTGAAAATATTGTCTTTACATTCCAGTGTCATATTTGCAGTTTAATTATTTCCTGGATCATATTTTTCTTCCCCTGAAGACATTACAGGCATGATTTTAATGTCACTTAGAGAAGCGTATGTTGTGCAGAAGCCTGTGGTCAGCCTGATTGTTTAGATGACAAAGGATTATTTCTTTTCCTTTGTCCTCCAGGATTTTAATTAGGATAGAGCTTGCTGTTGATAATAATTCTGTCAACTTATCCATAGACATCATACAACTTTTCAGTATTTTGAAGCACTTTTTTTTCTGGAAGGTTTAAAAAATTATGTTTGTATAGTTTTCTTTTTCCATTTTCTCATTCTCTTCACTGGAAACACTAATTAAGAAATATTGATGCTCAAACATCACATTTAACAGCGATTATTTTCTCTATAAGCCTTTGTAACAGGACAATCCTTCCCAGAGCATTTTGCCCATTTGATAAAATCCACTTCTCCACCTTTGTCATTGTTTTTAGCATTTCTTATTCTTGTTAAGCTGCTTCTGGTATGGAACACTTCCGTGATAATTTACCTTTCTCTCTAATTTCTTTTCCCAAACACTGCCATCTCGTTTCACCTTTTTTATGTTGCCTTGTGCTCTTTTTCTCAGTACTGAAACGCGTGTTCCTTTACCGAGTTACTTAACGCAGAGTGATAAGTGTAGTTACACTTTTTATTTGCTTAGCTTAGTTGCAACTCTTTTGGGGCGGCAGGGGTTGAGCATTCTTCATCTGACTCATTTTTTCCTGATCCTTTCACCTTCGCTCCTTTAGTATACTACTCCATGATGCCAAATGAGGTTCAGGAAAGTCTCATTACCAACTGGAACTGCTGTCCCTCTTATACCAACAAGAAATAGTTGGATTGACCTCTCAGTCTGCATCACCTCTCAGTCTGCATCACCCCTCAGTCTGCATCACCTCTCAGTCTGCATCCCCTCTTTTGGAAAAGTGACCTGCCAGTGCTCTTTGAGTTCAGGAATCCAGTGTTTGGTCTTCCCACATCGAGATGATGTAAACTGCACTGGAGAACACTTATAATTTAGGATTATGGATGATGTTTACATTCTTATTTCTTATTCTCTTTGTTGTCTGGAGGTAATTTTCAGGGAAGAAGAAAATTAAGTCTCTTATTACCACCGTAGAGCATTTATTTTATAACTGGCTATACCCGGAAGAGCTCTTTTTCTTAGTCTAATGATTTTTCATTGATTGTCGTTAACTTTCCCAGTAGATAATCATCTTTTGGGAAGTCTGAGGTCTTCTGCCAGCATTCAGTAGGTGTTCTGTACGAGCTGTTCCACGTGTAGATGTATTTCTGATGTATCTGTGGGGAGGAAAGTGATCTCCACGTCTTACTCCTCCGCCATCTAGAAGGTCTCTGTTTTTCAGATTTATTATACTGTTCAATGACAACCAAGTTGGGAGCCTGAATTCCTCATATGTTCAGTTTATCTTGCTGTCAGTCCCAATTTTGGTTTATATATACTCCAAACTCTGGAACTCCACACTCCAGAGGCCCTCATTTGGACGTGCTGCCTCTCCCCTTCTGCACGCAGGTCCTAAGCAGAGGCCCTCTCTCTCCAGTTTTGACAACCAAAAATGTCTCTAGACATTGGCAAATACCCCCAAGGGGGCAGAATGGCCCTTAGTTGAGAACCCCTGGTGGAGTCTACCTTCCTCATTTATCTAATGGGAAAACTAGGACCTGGAGAGGGAAAGATGCCTCCTGAGGGCCCACGATTCCATGGGGACAACGTGGAACTAGCCCTTGGGTCTCTGGACTCCTAGACTGGGTCTGTCTCCCAAACAGACCATTTTTCTGAACTTTGCTATTTTTCTGCCGCTGTCCCCACTCTAGACACTGCTCCTTCCCCTTCTCTTCTGTTCTAATTTCTCCGTTTTTGGGTCCTCTTGCTCCTGAGGTCTGCCTAGAAGCACTAGGAGATTTGCAAAGTCAAGTTCCAAGCCAACAGACGAGCTGGGCTCAGGCAAAACTCTAAACAGGATGAGAACTGAGGCTTTTCATTTCTGCCTTCCCCCAGCCCGCAGGGCTCCAGGCACAACACAGATGCTGTGTGTGTGTGTGTGTGTGTGTTAATTGAGGACCATGAAGGTTATCTTTTTTATTCCTTGTCTCCTGTTCCAGTGATTAGTCTCTTGCTCATAGACAAGTGTCCTATGTCCATCTGCTGCTTTAAAAACGGAATCTTACAGCCTTCATTCACACCAAGATATGAATAACTGATAATAACCACAAATGATAAGTTTCTGCAGAGTTGGCTTAACCTGAAGGAGGCAAAGTGCAGACGCAAGAGGCTCTGTTGCAACTATGTAACTGGTGGCACTTCTGTAGCACCTAAGTATGGACCTCTTTCTAAATGAATCATCTAAAACCAAAGTCCAAAGTGAGTGCAGACGAACTCAGATTTCATCCCAGCATCTTGTAGCATACACAACAATTTCCTGGCATAAGTACATGTTTACAAGACTTGGACCTTTCAGCTATGGAATGCTCTGAGGCTTGTATGTGCCCAACAGGGAGGCTCAGGGGCTTAGTCCGGCCCCCACTGCTTGCATATCAGCATTTTCCTCGCAGGAGAGCAGTGTGAGAGCTGGGCCCCAGCACCCAGATGCGTTCTGTACTAAAAGGTGTGAATGCTCTTCTCTGAACTTTGCTTACTTAATGATCTGACATGTTTGCTATAAAGAATTTGAAAGGAAGTGGTTTTGTGGGTTTTAATGCATTTTTTTCATTTAACTTTTGGGTCACTCACTTATTGGTCTGAAGCTGCGTTTTTGCTATAGGACCTGCTTTGAAAGCCAGTTTGCCATCTGTGCCCTTCGCCTGGAATCTGGACTGGAGGTTGCAGGTTCTGAACCATCTGAAGCCATGCAAGTGGTGACAGCCCATGGGTGACTGTGCCCACACTTCCCTCCTAGAGTGAGCGTGAAGCTGAGTGAGGTCATTACACCCTCCAAAGGGGTGATGTCGCTCCAGGTGGAAGGGCACAGAATCATAAACTGTTCAGGGCTGATGGTGTCTCTGAGCACAGTAAAGCTGGTAAGCGGCTGGGGGAAAGGCTACTTGTTACTTCATAGGTCTCTGGCATTGCAGATGTTATTCTGTCGTAAGAGGAGCTGCAGTGTGAAACCAGAAAACACACACATCATGTCTCTCTGTTGGCGCTTGGTGCTGCTGTTTTTCCTGGGGGTCCAGGGAGTCTCTTTGTGCAGGATTGCGGGGGACTTGGAAACATGACCCAGCTCTGGGCAGTTCACGTGATGGACCCGGACGTGGCTTCCAGGTCCGGAGGGAAACATGCTTGGCCTTTGTGCTACACGAAATGGGTGTCCCTGCCTCTCCTCACCCGGTGACCCCCGGCCAGCTGAGAAGGCTTATGAAATAAGACCCTCTGGAGGGATGAGGACTCCTCCCATCGCCTTTACTCTGAGAGCCTTGCAGGGCGGGCTGTTTCTGCCAGTGAAGGTATTCCTGGAAAGCACTCCCCACCTGGAACCTGGTTATTCAGAGCATTTTCCAGTTAACCTAAGCTTAACCTTCCACCTCCAAAGGCCAACTTGAAAGAGGGGCAGAAATGGTGAATCCCAAGTTTTTTAAAAGGCAAATCATTGTTTAGATTTCTATAAATTAAGCATGTGATCATATCCTTGGAAAGAGCAGGGCCCTAAGAAAACTTGATGTAAAAGGCAGATTTTGAAGATGAGTATTAGTCCTCTCCCCCCAAACCAGCCTTAAAAAGGGGTGCCTCTGCGAACAATTTTATGAGTTTTATGTATAAACATCCAATCTTAGGGCTCTTGGCATGTGTTATTATTAGCAAAATTGACTGCTTATACAATGGAATTCTGTTTGTATGCTCTTATTCTAAGCCAAAAAGTGACACCCTGCAAAAATAATACACAGACATGAGTGGTCTGAAACGTACTCCTTCTCCATCCCTGGAGTTAGAAAAACAAGTCAGATCTTTAGGATATTGCTTTAAGATAGACTGACCAGTAATAGTCACTTTCACATCTAGGATAAAGACGTTTAGAGCCACACCAGTAAGATCAGAACTATGAGAGATCAGATCAGACGGCTGACTGAATGGTACAGCGACAGGAGTTCAGTGGTTGCCTTTTCAAGCAAACACGCAAACACACACACACACACACACACACACACACAAATCATATTTATCTTAATTGTCATCAGCTTAGTTGCTTTTCAATTCATTCATTCAACATAGCCCTTTTTATTTGCCATGTGTCATATAAGGTATTAGGAATCTATAGATAATATGTCACAGTCATTGCCCTCGGGGAGCAGTTAAACTGTATCCTGTCGTTTACAAACTGTACCTAGTTTATAATTTTAATTTTCCTAATTAGAAACGGAGACATACTACCTGGCAAGTATGACTACTTTTATGGGAACAACCGGAGAGATGATATGAACACAGGTGATGGAAAATCCAGGATATATGGTGATTGTTGATAACTTCCGCCATGTTTTTACCTCATTTTCTCTGCTTCCCCTTATTCTTGCTCCACCAAAACCCCAAATGGGTGAAATCTGGGCAGTGAAATGTCACACCGGCCCAGTGGTGAAGCTTGCAGACCACCACATAGTCATTGTTGGGATCTGTTAGATTCTCGTCTTACCCTGAGGATGTCAACTTTGGAACTGATCTTCTTGGAAGAAACCTTCGTCTTAACCACCTCCCAAATTCCTCAACTTCATCTGACTTTGAAGCATTATCTTTTTAAAGAAATAGACAAATCAAAAGCCTCAAGTGTTCTGGAATATTCCCCAATGTGGAAGTTTGGTGCTGAGCATGTGTCCAGACTAGATTTGCAAAGGGCTGTGGTTTTACTGAAGGCTTTTGTCTTGCAGCCCCCTGGACCAGGTTCTATTTGCTGTGAGTTGCTAGTGCAGAAGCTCCGGCTTTCAGATGGCCAGAAGAGGAAATTAGCAAGTAAGTTTCAAAAAGAAAGCACCAAAGGAGCTTTGCTTTAAAGATTTACTTTTTTCTGCACTTTGAAAAATTCTGGCAGCTATCTTGGTGACAGGTCTGTGGCAACATTCTTCTGGCCTAGGCAAATGTTTGCTCTTTTTTTTCCCTCCCAGACTGTGCAGTCAAGAGCATATGGGTCTTGAGTCCCTCCCTGCCCTGAGGTGGAAACATGCCACCCGACCTGAGTGTAGAAGGAACACATAGACTTTGTTCACTTCCCGGATTCACTGCTTGGAGCAAGTTTAGGAATTTATGTGTGGTTGGAATGGGGATTTGATGATTCTGGAACCTGCATGCCACTCCACATTTCCAATTTGGCTTCAATTGTTATCCCGGGACAGGGTTCTTAGAGAAAAGCATTTCCATCCACAGAGCCCAGAAAACTGAAATAGAAAACTCTGAGTTAAACATAATATAGATTTGCTAAAAGACTAAAATAAGTGAAAGCCCAGCAAATACATGGAAAATATGTTTGTGGAGGCGCGGGGAGGAGGGATGTTCCTGGATTTCAGATAGGTGTGGTTTTGTAAATCACAGCACCTGCTTTATGTAAAGGTCACAGATAAAAATCAGGTGACATTGCCACATACAGAATCCTACATTAAAGTGTAAACTCTGGGCCACATCCTCACCTAAGAAAATTAGACTGAAATAAGTTATTCCATTTTTGTCCATAGCATTTGTATGAAATCTAGGATAGCCAATGTTTTAACAGAAAATCTAAAGGAAATGAACAATGAGTCTGTGGCTACTTTTTAATTCTCATGATTTCATGATATGCATGGCAATTGCATTTTTGGTTTTGTTTGAGTCCATTTCAAAGCTATTAAGTTATGTTCCATGTTGGGTATGTATTCCAGGTAAACCATTGTTTAAATGTTTAAAATCATTTAAATCAAATAACCAGGCAGAATTTTGTAGCTTTTTTGTGGGGAGAAGGGGTTGGGGGGGTGGGGTGCGATTCTGATTAAATGTAAAACAGTTCAAAGAAGTTCAAGAGTCTGGTCGGCATGATTAATAGTCTGCAGTAGATATTAGAAATCCAGACAGACTAAAGGCAAAATGCCTTCCCCTTGTAGACAGACTGTATTCCAACCTCCAAGGACGCTGCTTATTTAGTCACTCTCTCAATTCATCTGCCTTTGCCAGCCCAGGCTTCATTGGATTAGAGAGCAGTGGAAAAACCCCCTCCCAGGAGTAATTGTATCAAATTCCCCACGTGTTTAATCTGTCTGGCACAGGAAGGCCCTCTTGAGCTGTAGAGACTGCACGGCAGGGAGAGCCGTCTTGGACTGGCAGTGCTTGCGCTTGGAAAGTGAAAGCAAGCTGTTATTTTTCTCCTCAACTCGCATTCCTGGCCTTCGACAGCATGAGGTCATCGTTTGGTTGGAATGGAAGAGTGTGTGTTAAGGTCACACATGGAAAGGTGTCTTTTTTTTTTTTTTTCGGTACGCGGGCCTCTCACCGTTGCGGCCTCTCCCGTTGTGGAGCACAGGCTCCGGACGCGCAGGCTCAGCGGCCATGGCTTACGGGCCCAGCCGCTCCGTGGCATGTGGGATCTTCCCGGACCGGGGCACGAACCCGCGTCCCCTGCATCGGCAGGCGGACTCTCAACCCTGCGCCACCAGGGAAGCCCAGAAATGTGTCATTTTTGTCTGGGACACTTACACAGGGAGCTTGTAACCTCTTGGGGATGGAGCCCCGTTGTTTTCACAGAAAGGAAGTTCATTAGTCCTAACCAAAATTTTAATTCATGGTTCGATAAGCCTGTATCTTTGCAAACCAAAGTGAAGATGGAGGACAGTCTATTTCCCTCACAATAATCCCTGTAGAGCATCTCTTAGCCCTCCTGGGTTCAGGTTCAGACTTCCCCACTTACTAGTTGTATGATGTGTGCAAATTCCTTACCTCCTCTATATCTCAGTTTCCTTGTTTTTAAAACAGGGACACTAATCGTACCTTTCTCCTAGGGTCGTTGTAAATATGGAGCGAGATGACCTCTGTAGACAACTTAAAGCAGTGCCGGGTACATGGGAAGCACTCCCTTAACTATCATTATGGTTAAATTCTATATCCTGATGTTTCACTTACTTTGCTATTCCCTCATGCATCCTTTCTTCCTGAGCCCTGGAGCATGTTAATAGAAATCTTAAGACATCCCCTTTTTATCAGCAAATGTTTACTGAATACCTCTGTGGGTAGGGGTTCTGTTTTAAGAGGCTTTTTGACACAATCTAAAAAGATAACTATTCATACGGTCTGGACCTTCCAAGTGCTGAGATTAAAAATGCAGTCCAAATGCAGCAGGGAGAGAGTAGGTGATAGTGAGCTGAGTGACACTTGAAGAAGCTGGAGGTTTACCTGCCTTGAAAGATAGATAAGTACTTAATACCAGAATGTCGCCATGGAATCATGGGATGATTAGTCTTTGGTTATTTCATATGTACCATTTTGGAATGAATGGGACTATTAAGAGTATATAAGAAGACCTCTTTGGTACCCACTAGGGTACTAGAAGAACTAAAATAACAAGGTGTGCCCAAAGGGCAGAACTCAACTGCAGATCTTAAGTGGGAAAATTAAGCAGAAAGAAGACTGGAGGAGAGAGAAACGGTGGCTTATTCAGGGAAAGGGGAGGGAGCGATGGCTCCGTGCATTCTAGATCCAATGGGAAGAGAGAGGGAAGAAGGGAAAAAGGAGCCACCAGAGCTCCCTTCATGTGGAAGGCGGGCAGTGGGAGGGGAAGGAGGGTCTGCTCCTGTCCTTGTGAAGGAGGAAGCGGTGGCTCTGAGCACAGCACAGGGTAGGGAGGCCAGAAGAGACTTGCCCAGAGCTAGTAGTCCACCACCTCTACTTTCTGAAGGGCAGCAATGGCCTTCAGGTGATTGGAGCAGGCCAAGTTGTGGCCTCAGTAAGTGACGTCCTGGAGAGGAGGAACCAGGGAGCCCTGTGGAGCCACAGCGTCCAGTAGGTTACTGCAGTGGGAACTGGCCATCGACTCCAGCAACGATCCTGGAGTGGCATCTGTGAAGCTTGAGGGCAAGAAATGGTCACTCAAGAATTGAATCTCCAGCCAAGTTGTCTTTGGAGTATGAAAGTGGCAGACAGCTGTCATCAAGGATTCAAAAGCTCAAGAAATACAGCCTCGATGGGTCCTTTTTGCAAATAAGAACTGTCTTGAAAACCAATCCAGCCATAAAGAAGATATGATATATATATACACATACATACAATGGAATATTACTCAGCCATAAAAAAGAATGAAATAATGCCGTTTTGAGCAATATGGATGGACCTAGAGACTACCACCATTGTAGAGAACAGACTTATGGTTGCCAAGGAGGAGGGGGCCTGGGGGAGGGGAGGATTGCGAGTTTGGGACAAGCAGATGCAAACCATTATGCATATAATATGGATAAACAACAGGTCCTACTGTAGAGCACAGGGAACTATGTTCAATATCCTGTGATAAACTGTAATGGAAAAGAATATGAAAAATAGGGCTTCCCTGGTGGCGTGGTGGTTGAGAGTCCGCCTGCCGATGCAGGCGACACGGGTTCGTGACCCGGTCCAGGAAGATCCCACGTGCCGCGGAGCGGCTGGGACCGTGAGCCATGGCCGCTGAGCCTGTGCGTCCGGAGCCTGTGCTCCACAACGGGAGAGGCCACAACAGTGAGAGGCCCACGTACCACAAAAAACAACAAAAAAAAAAGAATATGAAAAATAATATATATATGAATAACGGAATCATTTTGCTGTACAGCAGAGATTAACACAACATTATAAATCAACTATACTTCAATAAAGAAAACAATCCAGCCAATTAAAAAAATGAGTCAAAATAAAGAATTCAGGAACTGAGAGGCTGTGGATTCATTTAAAATGGAACTGAGACCAAACAACTGTAGGAAGTATGGCTGAGGAAGAGAACTTAAAGGTCACATGTAAATATAACCAATCAAATTGGGGATAGGAGGAACAGGGGTAGGAGAACAATATAAGTTAGCTAACTTCCTCATCCTTCCTGCTAGAGAGTCAGTACATACCATTTAATGTTGAAAGAGAAGTTTAAAAATAACAATTACTTCAGCTCTTAAAATTTTGCATAAACATTTTCTTAATTTAGGGAGACCTTTTAAGAACCCATCTCTCTAGCAGTTGAAGAAACATTTATTTGAAAATCGTCAGTTTCTTCAGTTTTCAGTTTCTTTCTCATCTGAAAATTAAATATAATTCTTTTAATTTAAAACTGCACCAGTATAAACTCATTTTTGTAAATTTCAATATGGAATCCTGGGATAATTAACCCTGGACTATTTTGGAAAGAACTTCCGCATAGAATTAGGCTTTATACCTGTCTGTGTTCATGGAGAGTATTCTGAGAACATTCACAAAACATCAGTAACAGTTATTTCTGCATGGTGAGATTTTAGGTGATTTTTAAATGTTGTTTTTCAAAATTTTCTCTATCACTTGAATTTTTCGGGCGTATTTGCTGGGGTTTAACTTATTTTATTCGTTCAACAAATCTGCACTTAGAGTTTTCAATTTTAGTTCTCCAGGATGTGTGGATGGAAACACGTTTCTCTAAGAGCTCCAATCTGGGAAAACAATTGAATCGATTCATGTATTGTCCTTGTGACCCAGAAATATTGGTAGGAAAGTTGTATAAACGAAAGCTGGTCATCTTTCCACAGAACAAGAGGCAATTCTTTTATAGGGCTTGGGAGTGAGGAGTTGGGGGAGAGCTGTCATGGGTACAGAGGGAATGTGTTTATTAAATAATGGCCTAAACCAGTGGTTCTCAACTGGGGGTGATTTTACAACCCCTGCCCCCCTGCTCCCTCCCCCACCCCCAGGGGACATTTGGCCATGTCTGGGGACATTTTTGACTTTCACAATTGGGGTGGGGGAGTGCTACTGGTGTCTAGTGGGTAGGGTCTAAGGATGCTGCTAAACATATGAAATGCATAGGACGCACCCACACCAAAGAACTACCTGGCCCGAAATGTTAATAGTGCCAGTGTTGAGAAACCCTGCCCTAAAGTCTTGGAAAAGAAACCACTGTAGAGACAATTAGTTCACTCACCGGAGGCAGAGGCGCCTATTTTGGAGACGAAAGCTCCCTAAGAAGCTGAGTTTATTCTTTCTGGACACATGGGTTTTTAGCCAAACACGTTTACTAAAAACAAGTTTTCGGTTTTGTGTTGGTCTCTAATTAGTCTTCGACTACAGTATTGATTCGTTTGTCACTGACAGATGAAAAATTGCCATTGGAATCAGTGGTCTAAGTCTAACCACAGGCAGATGTAGTTTCCAGTAGTGCTTTGACTGAGCTGGTCTCTGGTCTCAGTGCTTCAAGCCCAGCCAGGCTACCTGAAGTCTCTGTGAAACCGGGTGACGGTCCGGATCAGCCGCATTAAGCAGGAAGTTAATGCAGGAAGACTGGACCCGTCTTGGTGTATAAGCATGTAGGGAACAAACTCCCCTCCCCTCACTCACCAGAAGGACCATCCATCACTTTGAATCAGGAGCAAAGCATCAACAGATGGGAGCGGAGATGGCTTCAGCGGAGTAGAGATTTTGCTGTCAGCCCAACAGCTTTTACAGCACGCATGTGCCAAAGAGAATCTGCATGTGCTGGAGTTACCTGTCTGGCTTATGGTTATAAACGGCCCTCATATGGAAACGTCCGCATCTCCGGCTGCTGCTTTCAGCAGCTCTTTCTGAAGTCAGTACTCCTTGATGTCAGTTATTTTATTTCAGGCACAGTCATTTCTCTGGCAGCACTTCCTGAAAATGTGTCTTTTCAAGAAAACTCAACCTGGAAGTGGCTAAAGTCGCCATCCGACTTTATCATGCCAAGAACAAATGACTCTTGGGCTTATTAGATGCCAGATGAACTGGTGAGCTGAACTCTTGGTCTGAAGTTTTGACGAGGTCAGACGGCTCTGCAAAATAAAGAGCTACCATTTCCTTGGTTGCAGGCGTGTAGTTTCCAAATATCTTTTTATAATGCCTTAAGACTTGTACTTTGACTTGGCTCTAATGTATATATCTTAAGAGATGTAGAATTGGCTTTATGGTAGTAGAGAATCTTTTGGTTCTGGAGAGCGAGCTAGGCATCCAGGGCTGTTAGAGGCTTTGGTTTTCAGCTAAATATGCTGATTGCTGCATATATTATTAATGTATAACAGAGATCCTAGGGGGAAGGGGGGGTGTAGAGGTAGCACTACTGAGCTAGTATGAAAAGAAAAAACAAAGCTATTATCATGTCTCTTGAGACAAGGATCTTACCTGGGGGAGAAGAGTCGACTTCAATTTTCCATAAACTCGTTATATTTGAATATTATATCTAAGGCTTATAATACGGTTTATTTCTAAGCATATTCCATAAAAATAGATTGAATTTAAGTAGAGAAATGTAAAAAGGGAAGCAACTGACCTCGGAGGCCTCTCCCGACAGTGCCTCTGTCCACAGCAGTCGGGCCTTAGCAAGTCTAAGGTTGGGAATTTTGCATACAATTTTTAGGAAAAAGTTATATTACATGTGGGAGAATCTTAGAGCTTTCTTGGATCTAAAATAAAGCCCCACCTCCCTGCAAGTTTCCCCCTTACTTGGAAAGTTTTAAAACCACGAGGATAGTGTTCTCCAGTCATATTTCAGAGAAGAAGCTTAAGACAAATCCTTAGGGCTCAGTGTATGCCCCTTGCCCATACATGGACTTGGACACATTCTTTTTTTTTTTTTTTTTGGCTTGCGGGATCTTAGTTTCCCAACCAGGGATGGAACCCCATGCTCCCTGTAGAGGAAGTGCAGAGTCTTAACCACTGGACCACCAGGGAAGTCCCTGGACACATTCTTCGGCTCCCTTTCTCTAGACCCCATGTGGTCTACCAGCCTTTTTGCAAACAAGCCTTTCCCCACGCACTTTGCAATGTAATTGAAAATTACTGCAAAATGATACTTCCTTGACAGGGACGCATGTATTTCCTAAATCTCCCTAGCAGACATTTACAAAGCACCTCAAAGATGACTATTCCTGGTCATGGATAAATCCGGGCACTTTGTGCTGATTTTCACTAGATTTTCTAAGGGATCAATGTTCCTGATTTTATCCTTGATCTGGACTCATTTATCATCGTCCTCTATGGCCTTGACTGGCTCTCAAAGAAATGTTATTTTAACATTAAAGGTTTAAAGCATTTGTAATATTTGGAACCTTAGGCGTTTTGTATTAGCAACAATAGAGACTTCTGTTACCATTAACATATTACATTTAAATAGCACTGTGTTGTTTTTTTTTTTTTACTTTGCTGTAAATCATATAATTCTGTATGCATACCATATTTTTTTTTTTAACATCTTTATTGGGGTATAATTGCTTTACAATGGTGTATTAGTTTCTGCTTTATAACAAAGTCATTTCCACAGGCAGGCCGTTTTGTTATCTGATTTTGTAACAGGTACAAGGAAATCAGGGGAGGAGGGAGAACAATCCTCTCATTCCCCCCATCAGCCCTGGTGTGTGTACCAGGCAAACGCACCTGCCCCGGGATCAGCCAGCCACACCCTCACCCGCATTCTAGCTCCTTTCCCTGGCAGCTGGGGAGAAAGGCAATCTTACATGGCATCTTCGAACAATTCTTGTGAGTCTCGGGAGAATACAGAAATAAGCATGCTTTGAAGTATTCTACACACTGAGCGTACAATTTAACTCTCAAGTGGAAATCTTATTTTTTCAATTTTCCAGTTATTCTAGGGCACCTTTCAGGAGCTCCCACATACCGAAGACACGAGCCAATATGTCAATTTACTAATGTACGATGTCCTTCTCAGTGACTTGTCTACTGTTTGGGACACCCCCTTTACAGAGCAGGCCACGTGGGCGGCAGGATCAGGTATCAGGAAAATGTACAGAATTAGGGAAAATGAATTGACGTTTGGAGAGATACTTGGCCTAAACCTTTGAAAAATTTGATGAAAAACTCCTGAGCTGACAATATATCCACGTCCAATATCCCCTTCTGGTTATTACTTGGCTTTCTCTGTAAGTTTGCAGGTAGGGATCACACGAAATGCCAGCATTCTGTTTCTTATGAGAATAATTTCAAAACATGAACCAACCGAGTGGCTCCAGGTTAGGACAGAGCTTCCCGTACAACCTGAGAACTGGGAAGGAATCACGCCCACAGGATGGCTTGGTCTGGTCCACGGTATTTTGAATAGAGTAGGCATTCTAGAGGATTCCCTAAGCACATCTGCATTTTGGTTGATGTCATCCCAGGACACAGATAAGAGCAAGTTTCTGGGATTCCAAAGCAGAGCACGAAGCTTCTAGAATATAACTATTTGGGTTGGCCAAAAAGTTCGCTCGGGGTTTTCCGTACCATCTTATGGAAAAACCCAAACGAACTTTGGCCGACCCAGTAGCTTCTAGAAGTACCAACCTGTGGGGTGCTGCCTAGCCTGGACTCCACCTGACTTTCCCACCTATTCTTTCTCATCTGATTTCTATAGGTTATACATCAATTTCTTACCCAGTTGACTAATCTGGAAGTTCCCAAGAGTCTGATTAGTTCCGGGACAAAGAGAATATTTATTTATTTGTCTGTGTGTTTATTTACTTATTTATCTATTTTGGCTTCTAGGAGCAAATCCTGGAATGCGGCGTTATCTGGGAACAGGAGGCAAGTGGCTTAGTTGCCTGGCTGTTCTCTCCTTTTTAGCAGCTCTATTTCCTCGACCTCTAACTGAAACGCAGCAAATGGAAAAAACAAAAGGACGTATTTTCTGGAAATTCATAACAAAAGAAGTGTTGCTATTTTGTTTGCTGTAACATGGTAGAAAATGAAAATAGATCTTCAATTAATTTACATCGAGTTATTCTCTGATTTATAAACTATAAGGTAGCGATTTTCATATTGGACGCCTATCAATCAAGGTAAGCAATAAAACCACTATACTTGGAAAAGGCGTTCACTTTCTAACACAGGAGGAACAAAAGAGCAGATACAGGAAATAAAATAAGACTACGTTAAAGTTGTTGGCTTTTCATGATAATAAAGAATTTTCCAGTGTTTGGAAAAAAGGGACTAAATTTATTTTTATTTTCATTTCATCTTAGTTCCTTAACCTAGTTTCAGAGATATTTAAATCTGCTTGAAATTAGGAAGAGAAATTTTACTTGTTTATAAGAAAGTTCAGCGAAGTTGAAAGTTGAAATTAGAATTTGTGAACTTAAAGGCCCAAATTCCCGAGATTCCTTATCCTGCAAAAGTGCTGTTCTCTTCTAGTTTTAGATTATCTAACGCAAGCCCAAGGGTCTGAACTTAACTGTAGTCAGTGACTCTAACCCGTTCACTACAAACTGGGTATCTGGTGAAGGTTTTGGGCTGGGGGAGGGTTGGTGACAGCAGGATAGGCCTCTGGAACCTCTGCCCTCGTGGTTCTGTCCTGCTCTCTGTTTGATTAGGTCATGGGGCATTCTTGCTGCTGGGAACTACTTGAACAATTAGTTTCTGACGTTCTCTCATGTCTTAGGCTATTAAGTAAGCTGGTGGGAACTTTGGGAAGAAGATTGAGAGAATCGTAGCTGTCCCACTTGTTTTGTTTTGTTTTTATTCCCAGGGATACATATATTACGATGACAAAATGGATCACTTATTATTGGTTTGTGCTGGGCTAAATACTGAGGTGGTGCTCACGACAAATAACTGGACTCTTCCCTCAAGGATCTTCCTGAGAATAATCTCTTTACTTCCTCCGGTGCAAGCCTAGAGTAAGCCATAAAAAGTAAACAAACACTCCCTATTGATAAACGAAGAGAAAATACTCCCCTGATACAAGAGGTGTGCCATAAGCCTCCTTCTAGCCTTCTGTCAACTTCAATTAACAAGCAAAGCTACAGTGTTCATTAACCCGAGGTTACAACACAGTAGGTAGTTATTAGCTGCTCTTAAGGGAAGCTATAATTACAGCATCATCAAATGCAGGGTATGTGCTGTCTTCCCGCCCCCCAACTTTTAATGTGCCAGGGATGCCAACATATCTTCACAAGGTTCTAATTTAAAAAAGTCTCCAGTGATCTCCAGCCCCTGGCATTTCCTACCCTCCCAGGAATAATAGCAACACTTATCTACCTAAAATAAACGAGCAGACACTTTCAGGACAGTCTCTGCCACAGCTTATCAGCCTCCAGTGACGCAGCTGCAAAGCCAAGAAAGTCTTGAGCACTTAACTTTACCCTGAACAGCGGCATCCCTAGCAATGTCACATCTGCATTCACGAGCTGAAACTCCAGGAGGTTACCTGGCTACAGACATATATCAGTGTTACTCATTTATTCACCAGCTGAGTGCCTACCATGGCGATTGGTTTTAGGAACACAAAGATGAAAAGAACATTGCTCCTGCCTCCGAAGGGTTTTCAGTCTAGCTGGACAGACAAACCCAAAGAGATAGTTAGGAATCCAAAGGGGGAATCAATGAAAGAGAATTGCTTGAGGATTTCAGGGAAGGCTTCTAGGAGAAGGTAACACCTTAGCTGAGTATTGGGGAAGAAAAGAGGAATTAGCTGACAGCAGGGAATTGAAGGTGGGTGGGGTGTGGGAGAGAGTTCCAAGCCAAGGTGATGGGAAAAGCCAAGAGAAGCTGTTGAGAAACAGCAATTGATTAGTGCTCGCAGTTGACCTATTCCTAAGACTTTAGAATCCTTTGCTGATGTGTTTCCCCTGCTTTGGAGTCTTCGGCAGGGCAGAAAGCCCTGCGGGCAGTGTGGGCTTGTCCCGGGTTGCAGCGTGATTTGGTGGCATAGCTGGATCTGGACCTTAACAGTTAGCAGTTGCAATCTGAGCTCTTGGGAGACACCAGCGCCCCAAGAGAAGGGCCGATAGGTGCATTCTAAGCAGTTAAAATATTGCACCTGCAAAAAAAGGGGCCCAGTGTAGAGAGGGGGTAAATACACCCTGGAATTGTAAGAAGTAAAGGTAGAACATCATCTGCTTTATTTTTAGTCCTGTTTTAGGTCCACCCTTACTCCTTCCGTGTATGGAAGGAAAAACGCAGAGTCATGACACTTTGACGCCAATTACATTACAACTGAATCTGCAGCTTCATTCATCAGGGAAGTTGTAGGTCATCTGTTCTGATGTTTTAATTTTCTCTCCATCTTCCTTCCCTCCTCCCCAACCTCACTGAGCCGTTTTCTCCAGCTGTCGCTGGTAAGGAAATAGTAAACATGCACATAGTTTAAGTATGACAATACTATACAGAGCTGCATCTGTACCACTGCTGTGTAAACCAGGCTCGCGTATTATAAAACCACAACGAGCAACAAGACGCATCCCTTCCCTTAAAGCATATTTCTGTCTGGCTCTTGTATTGAGACATTTCCCCAAGCTCATCTTAGGTGGTCCCACTGCAGAAGATAGCTGTCGTATCAAAGGACAGCCCAGTGAAGACCTGGCAAACCAGAGCAGGACACGCTCTCCCTCTGCTTCCTCCAATGGCCCTGAGCCTGGGGACTCAGTTTACCCTTCTCTCCCGGAGCTGAAGACATGGCATCCCCATGTCTCCCGGATCGCTCCTTATGTGAAGATAAGAAATCTAGTCACTCCTTCCATTCTCACGTCTTTCTTCACTGGTCACAATCTGTGGCTCCGCCCACCTGCCCAAGGCCCAGGAAGGAAGGAGGGACTGATGCGAGACGTCCTCTTAACATTCAGCACTTCCCAAAAGCTATGATTGCTTTTTCAATAAAAGGAAACAAAGCGATCACCTCCTACTTTCCAGGTTTCTTGCTACAAGTACAATTGACAGCAGGTTGACCTAGATGTGTCTTCTTGGCTTGCAATGTGTTAAATTAAGGTAGGATGTGTGAGCACCAGGTAAAAAAGTGGAGAATACCACTGTCAGATGAATTTTCTTCGAGATCATGAACTGGGAATATTCCATGTTCCACCAACGGCAGAAGGTATGTTTCCTTCCTCTTTCCCTAACCTCAGGCTGGATCCTTGCCTCCCCCTTGCACAGGCCTTGGCTTCCACAGACCCTAGAGGTATGTGATCTAGGTGCAGAGCTCTAGGAATGAGGCCTCGGGGGGGGGGCTTCTCCAAGTTAAGGAAAGAAAAGCCATGCTTGGGAACTGCAGTTGAAAGTACCATTTCTTTCTTTCTGGCCTTATCCTATTCCCACGTCGTTGCACGTTCTGCGCTGTGCAGAGGAGAGCATTGCTGATCCACACAGACATTGGATTGTTGGGCTTCTCACCTGGTCTTCATAACTGTCTGCTTGATTTTCATTTCTCTTTCCTCCGGTTTGATTAATCACTTCTCTCTTGACGCTGAAACCTTTGGTCTGTCCAAAGTGAATGGATCTGCCACACAGCTTTGTGCTGGTGTGTGAACGATATCCCTGTTGCTTAACTGTTGCCTAATTTAACCCAGTCAAGGAAGTGGTTTCTTCAGGGTAGGCAAGGTGAAGGCTTGTTGAAAGGGATGAGATTATGGTGTTGTGAATTAAACAGCCATATGATTATCTATTTACCTTTCCTTACAGGAGTGTATATTTTATAATAGCTATGTTCATTTTTTAAAATTTATTTATTTATTTATTTTTGGCTGCGTTGGGTCTTTGTTGCCGCACGCAGGCTTTCTCTAGTTGCGGCGAGCGGGAGCTACTCTTCATTATGGTGTGCGGGCTTCTCATTGCGGTGGCTTCTCTTTGTTGCAGAGCACGGGCTCTAGGCACGCAGGCTTCAGTAGTTGTGGCTCTCGGGCTCTAAAGCACGGGCTCGGTAGTTGTGGCACACGGGCTTAGTTGCTCCACGGCATGTGGGATCTTCCCGGACAAGGGATCGAACCTGTGTCCCCTGCACTGGTCGGCGGATTCTTAACCACTGCATCACCAGGGAAGTCTCAATAGCTATGTTCTTGAAAATGGGTATTGATGTTGAAATTTTAAAAAATTATTATAACTACTAGTGCAGAGGTATTATTTAAGACTCTGGTGAAATGAAAAAGTACTCAATAAATGAATAATCCTTCTCTAATTTAGTTTCCATAAAAAAGAGTACATCAAAGTTTGAATTTGCTTAAAGCGAGGGCAAGCGGCATCGTGCCACGTGTCACACAGAGCCACCGAGGCTGAGGCGTGCACACTCATCTCTGTCTGCTCACTTGGACTGCCTTTGACGTGGTCCCCGTCAGCCATCAACTCACTGCTCCTTTCCTGCTGGCAAATTCCATTCTGCCAGTGACTCAGTATGATGTCATTGTTATCAAGGAACTGATCCCACAGCTGGAGGCAGGATTGACACCCCGTAACCTGTAGAGCATCTGTTAGCAGTTATCAGCACGTTCAATGTGTGGCTATTCCCTGGAAAATGACTCTGTCCGTCTGGACCAGCTGACCTCCATGGATGTGATTCCTGCACTCAAGGGCTCTGACCACTTGTGCTGCATCTGTTCCTTCCTCAGTAGCATTTCCCCAACTTGAGCCAAGAGAAGAGGCTGCCTGCATTAGTGGTTAATGACACTTCCTCCCTGTGTAATGATGGCATTCAGCCACACGCTCCAGTTAAATCATTGAACGCTACGGGGCTTATGGTCCTTGATGATTTTCTTGAAATGTTTTCAAACCACATCTAAATGCCCTTTTGAGACCACATTCTTCAACTCTTCCTATGTCAAACCTGAGAACTAGGTTAGAATTTGAATTATTACTTGTTAGGAGCCTTTCGAATGTACCTTAGTTTTACACATAATCTGGTCTTCAAGTTTTATGGGAGTAATGAGAGAATGATAATCATGATAATTGTGGTATCAGGGACTAAGTAATCTGGTCCTTGTCTAGGCTGCCCAATCATCATGGAGCGTCTTTGCCATGTGTCTGAAGGGGGATGAAGGCCTTGCCCCTAAGAGCTTTTCCCAGCCCAGGAAGAGATTCCCCAGTCCCCAGTCACTGGCTCAGTTAACCCCTCGGTGCAAATGGGGCTACGGCTGTTGCCACACTCTGGGCCTCTTTGCCAGGGAAGGTTATGGACACCTCCTCCCTTTCCCACAATTACTCCTAAACCTATTCCTGCTCTCCAGGAGCTTGAACGCCTATGTTTTCCCATTTTCCATTCGTCAGTTATTTGATCAATTCATTCATCCACCCCTCCCTGGCCTGCTGGACACAGAGCACACAAAGTATTCCATGTTGGGAAGGCCAAGCTGAATAAGACCCACTGCATGTTCCCCAAGAGCTCACGGTCCAGGGAGAAGGCCACCCTGTGCATGGCGATCAAGCACAGCATCTTGCGAGAGGTGCTGTGATAAAAGTGCAGACAGAGCATCAAAACACACGGAGCAGACGTCACCATGACAAGTTCGTCATTTACTTGCAATAACGTTCATCACTATGACCCGAAAGCTGAGACGTTCTTCAAAATCACTCGTATTGCTCAGTGTTGGACCTTGTCTTTTCTAGTGACACAGGTGGACAAATGAGGGGTAGTGCTCTTGGAGATATTGGCTTTGCTAAAATAGAGCCCACCTTGAAAAAAAATGAGAACTGAAGATATAAAACGCATACTTCAACTTAAACAGGGAGTTATCCTTGGATAATTTCTACTTTAAAGTATTCTTGTCTTGACATCATCTTAAGACAAGTCTTCAGATACTGATGGATACTGATCTTGAGTAAATTTGTGGATGTGACATGAATTCAAAATTTCAATCAATAAACTAGATTTGGAAATGGGAGACATCTTTCAGCCACTGAAATTATGCATATAAAAACAGAGATGGGGGAGACGCAAGAGGGAAGAGATATGGGAACATATGTATATATTATAACTGATTCATTTTGTTGTAAAGCAGAAACTAACACACTACTGTAAAGCAATTATACTCCAATAAAGATTTAAAAAAAGAAAAGAAAAGAAAAGAAAAGAAAACAGAGATGGATTAAGAAGTATAGTAAAAATCCCACCTATACCATTTGAAATGGAAATTACCTGGGTAGAAAACCAACCTTGATTAAGGGAAATGCTTACATTACAGATTTTTAAAATGCAATTCAATCATTATTATTTATATACTATTTAATTGGCATTCATCCTATGCTAGCCTGCATTATTAGTAGTGTGTGTGTGTGTGTGTGTGTGCGCGCGCGTGCTGTGTCCTCCCTCCTTATCTAAAATGTAAGCTCCGTAAGGGTCAGGATCTATTGAATACCTAGGGACTATGTGTTTATGAGTGCTGCTACTTCTGCTATTAATGTTTCTGGCCCACCCTGACCCCAAATCAGTGGTCAAAATCCTGCCAACTCACATCTCACCAGGCCTCTCTTAACTTCAATCCAGCTCTTTCTTGGGGCACTGGCACCACCCCTGTGATGCTTTTGCTTACGGGCACCTATGTCCTGGGAGAGGCACAGGAGGGATTTCATCTTCTCTCTTTATTCAGAAGAGCCCAATAGTAACATTTGCCAGGCTCCCGAGGGGGAACAGAGCCGAACAGTGGGTATTATGATAGCACAGTGTGTATGTGATGGAAAGCATGAGTCCCAAGGAATTTGGAATGAACATAATGGAGTAATGAGGATGAATAGTTCAATTAAATCTGGTCAAGGAATATCTAGTTATAGGATCTGGAGAAAACATGATGATGGAAATGAGGACAGGGTCATGGCAGGGTCTCCAGTGCAACCGAGCCTGTGTATCAGCACAGAATCAGAATTTTCCAGATGCACCCAGGCGTGAATCTACAAGTTAATCATTTTCATTTGCAATATGGGGCAGTGGCAGAACATGGAGAGGAATCTGTCACACTGCGTAGATGTGTATGGGGAAAGTCACCCTGAGCGCTCTGCCTAGAAGCCGCTGGCAGCTAGGGGCTTCTGCTTCTGTTTAAGCAGCTCAGTACTCATAGGTAGTGAGACTCCAAGGGCTGTTTTGTAGGTCAAATGTAAACACATCGGAGAATGGCTACTTAAGTAGAAAGTGGGCAGTTGGAAGACTGGAGTCTTTATTGGACAAAAGGTCAACACTCACGAGTGAGAAGAAAGAGGTGGTGTTTGGGGCTGGGGAAGAGATGAAGACATTCCAAAGTAAGCTGCCAGTCAGGCTCAGGAATGTGTTTCAATTAGCAAAGGGACAGGGCCAGGAGCTCTGTTTTCTGAAGCACAGGTGCAGGGGATGGGAAACAGACCAGGGTGAGCAGGCGAGAAAAGGACTCAGACAGGAGCAGGAACTAGTCCATAGGGGGGAGGGGCTTTGCCCTGAGCCCTGAAACACCCAAAGAGCTTAGGATACTTTTTAGAAATTGGACTTCTGCCCACAGCCGTGTGTAGCCACCTCAGTTTGGCACGAAAGGTCTGTGGCGATGGTACCTTTCTACCAGAATGAGTGTGGTTTGAGGGGCAATTCTCTTTCTGATTCTACAGCTGATGCCATGTCAAGTTCATCCAGGTAGGGCAACAGGGACTTTCTCTGGTGAGTTCGCAGCTCAGGTAATAGTAATAACAGATACGTGTGCTGGTTTTTCTCCGTTTGCCTTCCTACCCACTCAGATTCATTCTCCCCCCTTTTCTGCTCAGCTCTGTGCCCTGGGAGGCTGACCCCTGAGGGCTGCTTCCCCTCTGCCCCCTGGCTTCTCCCTGGATTCAGAGGTTGGAAGGAGAGAGAGGTCGTGGCATTTCTTCCCTGCTCCGTCCCTGCTTCTGTGTCTCCTCTTTGGCAGCTGCCATGTCTCTCTACAGCCTCAGCTTCCACTGGATTCTGGTAACGCTACTGCTGCCCTTCCCCTTCCAGACTAGGCTAATTACAACTTCACACCGCGGCCAGTCTCTGGATGCCACGACACTCCTGGTTTGCTCCCTTAACCCTGCCCACAACTCCATCTCAACACCTTGACCATCCGAAGTGTTTAAAATTTGTCTCTTGCCAAACCCTGAACTGATAACACTAACTTTGTTGAGTGTTATTATGTGCCAAGCTCTATTCTCAGTCCTCTGTGTGCACTGACCCACTTAATCCTTCCAAACTTTATTGATGAGGCCAAGGCACAGAAAGGTTAAGACATTTGCCCAAGGTCACACAGTAAGTGGCAGAGTCAACTCTGAACCCAGGTATTTGAACTCTAGACTCAGTACTTAACCATTGATTCATCCTACCTTTCTCTAGCTTGAGTCACTTCCCTGGAGCACAGCTAAAAACGAGAAAGTGAGACCCAGAGGCCCTAAAATACATGCCCCAAAAGTTCATTTACTAAAGCTTATTCATAGGCAAATGTCTCAGATCACAACTCACTCTCGTTTTATGCCTAATTATGACAGGATAGGCTATCAAATTTCCCATCGCAGTGGTTCTTAGCCTTGGTCGTACAACAGAATCATCTGGGGAGTTTTCATCTATCCTTATGCCCAGGCCATGCCCTAGACTAATGCTTTCACAGCTCTGGAGATGGAACCCAGGCTGGATAATTTCTTAAGCTCCCAGGGGATTTCAGAATGCTGCCCAAGTCTGAGCATCTGAGAACTGTCCCAACCCACAGCAGCAGTTCCCGGAAGGCAGGGCTGATGAGTGGACAGGCCTGGTGATAGAAGTAAAGGGTAACAGCTGGCAGCTATCCGAATGGAGGATGAAGGGGAACCATGGAGAGTTTGCCCAAGAACCAAAAAAATAAATAAAAAATAAAGCGCGATCTGGATTCATTTAGTGCCTGGGAAAACTGCTCCTAAGTCTGAAGACACTTTATTTTTTTCTTATTACTACATTATAGTAATTGTCCCGAGTCACTTTAAAAGGTAGAATTATTGTCACTATACTTTGTTTCTTGGAGCAAAGGACATGTATACCTTTTAGAAAACTTTTTACCCCCAAAGATTACATCAGTAAGGTTATTCTTAAATAAGGTAGAGTCAGGTACCTGGAAGATACAGTTACAATACACTATTTCTGATTGATCTACGGATGCCAGATAAAGGAGGAATTGCTGTTTGACACCAAATGTTTATCAAAACACACTTGCTGACCTTTAGCGGAAGCTAAGCTCACCTGCTCTTGATTCATGGTCACAGTGGACATTTTTATATCTTTCAGTCCTAACAAGGGTGCTAGGCCTTCGTAAAATCAGAGGGTGCTGCCAGCGGCTGGTCCTCTTGGAAACGGTCGGCACAAGGAAGACGCAGGCTTCGTGTAACTGAATGTCGGATGCGGTCTCCTAGCTGTTATTGTTGCTTGTTCCTTTTGGACTGGGGTTGGAATATTCCAACAATCTGTTCCTGACGGCAGACCAAACAACTTTTATTCCTTTCTTATGTTTCTTGTGGCTGGTCTTCTTGTTTACATGCTTGCCGCACAAAGCTAATGTGCGACGCGATGACGGTTTGCACGCTGCCCGGCGGCTGGCGCTGGTCCACTCACCGCACCCCCGCCCCACCCACCAGGAGCTCAGAAGCAGGGGTACTGACCGAGGGGAAACTCAACAGTGGCCATTCCAATGCAAGCAAGGGCCCCTCTTCTCCTCTCACCCGCCTCACCCCTGCTCCTCTACTCCCACTAATGCCTCTCCCCTCTCCCTGCTCTCACAGGGCCCTAGTGCTCTTTTTTTATTAGCTCACCATGAAAATAAAGCTTCAGCCCAGGTACACTGGGGGAACTTCAGGGTGTGGCTCCGGGGGACCGTCTTACAGTGACAGCCTTGCACAGACAGTTCCTGCTGAGTGTCTCATCCTCGGCACTGGTGACATTTGGGGTCGCATCATCTCGCGGGAACTGTCCCGTGTGTTGTAGGCTGTTTCGCAGCATCCCTGGCCTCTACCCACTAGGTGCCAGTAGCATCCCTTCCGCCAGGTCGTGACAATGAAAAATGTCTCCGGACATTGCCTGGGGGGCAATATCACCCCTGGTTGAGAACCACAGATGTAGACCCTGACGCTCAACTTCCACTGGATGCTGGGGTCAAGGACTAAGCTAAAGGCTCAGTGACTTTCGTGCCAGCGCTTGGCTGTGAGATGCGTGGGCTGCTGTCCTCTAACTAAAGCATCGTCATGGAGACGAGGAGTTAGACCTGTGTTGTATGGACCCCCAGGTTGACGGGGAACTTTCCAGCAGTCAGAGTTGTCCCAAGGTGAAAAGAGTGGCTTCGGAGTGGCTGGTCTTCCCTTACAGGGCAGGCTGGATAGCCTCTATTCACCCTTCCAGAACCATCTCCAGCCTTCTCTCCCCTTCTATGTGGCCCGGACTCTCACCTGTAGGGACTCCGTGGATGGGCTTCCTTGCCCTCCGGCTTCTAGTTGGAAGGAGGGAGGAGGGGAGGTCAGGGTGTTGATTCCCTGTGTTCCCTCATCCTGCAAGGTTGCTATGGGCTGGCTGGGCCCCCGACAAAGGCTCAGCTCCAGTTGGGTGGCCGCCCTTCAGCGCGCTTGGCCTCCTGCCAGGGAGGCCTCAGGGACCAGCCGTGGCGGCCACACCACCCTGTGGGTTTGCTCTGCCCAGCCCTCACTCGTAGCTGGTCCTGGCATCAAATCCTCTGAGTTCCTGTTAAATTAGGATAATTTGGGTATATCATATATTTCTAGCTGGGACCTTGTCTAATAGGCAAAGTCGTGGCGACTTTATATTGAGGATACACAGACCTTCAAGGCCTCTTCTGATCCCCAGATCTATGATGCTATGGTAGGCAAAGGTGAATGTTTCAATAGTTGCTTGAACAGCACTCCGAGGAGAAACGTCTCTTCAGCTTGGTTGAGGGATAATGCATATTTATTCATAAATATTTGTGCCATCGCTGTGGAGGAAAGACGGGCATGTTGGGAATGCCAAGCACTTGCGTTGCAGACGGTATCAGTCATCGGACGAAGAACCCCTCTTACAAGCCCTTCTTTCGCACAGAATTCTGACTGTTTTCACCCTCAGAGTAGCCATGTCCTTCAAGAGACTCTGGGCTGTTCCTCAGCCCCAAAATGTGAATATTGATTTATTTCATTCTTCCTGCTAAGATGAGCTTAGGCAGGAGTGTGTGACGCGTTCTGCATTAGCTGGAAAGGGAGTTCATCAGAGGGGCTGCTAGTAAAATTTCCTCACTCATAAAAAAAGAGACACAATAAAAGGCTCTTCCCTTTACCCCACCTCTGGACACTGTGAGGGCTGTGACATCCAGAGCTGCAGCAACCCTCCTGCTACCGTAAGGGAAGTGGAGCCCAAAGATGAAGGGATCTTGGGCCTTGATGCCATCTTTGAGTCAATGAATTGACCAAACTTAGAACTACTCTCCTTCCAGAGTTATATCATGTGACATAATAAATGTTCTGATTGTTTAAGCTACTTTTACGTGAGATTTCTGGTACTCGGCCAGCAGCCCAAAGTACCCTAATAAACTGTTCCAGCTGTTCATCTCAGTTAATCCAGTAATTAACCATAGAGATTAAAAATGTCATCTTAAGCCTCACAGCAGCTTTTGCTCACTCCCTCCTTGAAAATCTTTTAAAATTGGGCTTCCGTGTTACTGCGCTCTCCAGCTTTTTCCTCTGCCCCACTGGCTATCCCATTTCACTCTTTTCTTAGATTCTCCTCTTCTCATTGGGACTCTTCTCTTTTCCAGCAAAGTCACCACGTGGGTGCCCTCACCCGGTGCCGTAAATGTCATTACCAGGCAGACGCTGATGCCCCACAAGTAAATCTCTAGCCCTGATTGCTCCCCTGCTGCCCAGCCTTGTATATCCAGCCGCCTACTTGACCGGCCCCTTGGCCATCTAATGGGCAACCACAACTTCACGCATCCGAAACAAAGTCTTGGGGTGCCCCCTCAACACTTCTTCTTCTCCAGGCTTCTACGTCTCAGTAAATGGCATCCTCTTTTTGCACAGGCCAAAGTATCGAAATCATACTTTACTCCTTTCTTATTCCACAACATGCAACCCACACCCTACACCTAACTGTTTAACAAATGTTCCAAACATTCATTTCATTACCTCTTTTCACCACTGCTAGTCTAAGCCACAGAGCTCTCTGTCCTGAACCATAGCAACAGCTCCTTCTGGCTCCTGTGGCTTCTCTGGCCACCCTACAGTCTGCACTCGGCACATCAGCCCCAATGATTTTTCTAGAATAAGTCAGATCTTGTTATTCCCCTGCTTAACCCCCCTGTGATTTCCCATCTCACTCTAAATACACTCAAAAGTCACTATGCTGGCCTACGATGCCCCGTATGATTTGGCCCCCAGACCCCACTTCAACTATCTCTTTACTGCAACCATATGGGCCTCTTTTATTTTCCTTGAACATGTTTTCTTTTCCTCGGGCCCATGTCTACCTTATGACCTTTGTGTTGACCACTCCCCATGTCTGGGATGTTCTTCTACCAGCTAGCCTCATGTCACATAACTCACTAATTTTTTTTATTAAAGTATAGTTGATTTACAATATTATATTAGTTTCAGGTGTACAACATAGTGATTCAAAATTTTTATAGATTATATTCATTTAAAGTTATTACGAAATATTGGCTCTGTTCCCCGTGCTGTACAAGATATCCTTGTAGCTTATTTATTTTATACATAGTAACTTGTGCCTCTGAATCCCCTACTCCTATCTTGCCCCTCCCCCCTTCCCTCTTCCCATTTGTAACCACTAGTTTTTTCTCTATAACTGACACCACTCACTTTCTTCAGGTCTTCACTGAACTGCCACCGCCTCAGAAAGAACTTTAACACTCGACCAAAACTTAACACTTTAAAACTTTAGAACTTAACTTTAACACTCTGCCAGAACGTTGACACTCTTTAACACTCTGCCAAACTAGCATTTCTTTTCATTCTCCATTTCTTTACCCCGCTTTATTTTTATTCGTATAATGTCCCACTCCTTGACAGTCAATTACATAGGTGTTTGCTTATTACCTGTCTCTCTGACTTGAATATAAGCTCTGTGGGAGCAGGAATTTTGTTTTGTTCACTGCTACGTCTCCACTTTAAACAACACCTGGCTGTGTAAGATTTGCTGAATGAATGAATGGCTCAAATCCATTATCCCTTTATTGTATAGCAGAGAGCTTAAGTGGAATCTTAGGTTACAGAGAGAGGGAAAAAGGCAGCTAGGATTAGGACCCAAACCTTTACTCTTCTGGTCCAGGGCTCTTTCTATTACTTTATACTGTCACATACCTGAATAAGTTAATGATTATTTTTCCTTCAAAGGTAATTTGTGATTTTATAGGGAACAAATCATCAAGCACAGAAATGGGTTTCCAGTTGGGCAGTTTGCGTCAGCAAGCCAGGAGGGAGATTATGTGTGCATGTGTGTGTGTACGTGCACGCGTGTGCAGTGGTGGAGGGTAGGAGTGCTGGGTGACAAGAGATGCAAAGAGTCTTCCTGGACTTGGATATCATATCACACCACAAAACCAGTCTAGTATGTAACCTGGACCCTTCTTTACCCTATAGCAAGTAGATGCGTCTTCATGAAGGAGTTAGCTTTCTAAGGATTTTAAAAGCAATAAGAGGAAAAGAAATGCAACATCCAGATTGTAGAATGGGGAGTCTGTGTTCAGTATCAGGGTCAGGTCTTTTAAGAACAAACCTCCTTCCAGAAAATTCAGTTCAGTCTGCGATATTCAAAGCAGAAGGGAGGCATACCTGAAGGTGTTAACCAAGTAGCCTAGTTTAGCTGTATAAGCTAATAATAAAATCTACCCTTTATTGGGTGCTTACTGTGTTTCAGATGCTGTTTAAGTGCTATAATGATAAAATCAACACCCATTGCTCACATTTATTTGTGGCTTACTACATGACAAGAATACATAATTTTAAGTGTTTAACAAGCTCATTTGACCCTCATGAGAACACTTATAAGGAAGGTGCTAGTATTTTCTGCATTTTGCTGATCAGAAAACTGAGTTCTAGTTGGATCATGAATTTCCTAAGATCGTTCAGCTGTAAGTGAGGGATTTGAACCCAGGCCGTTTGACCCATAGCCTGTGCTATATTAAACTGCATACTTGTGCCCTCTCATTTAATGGTCACAATTCTAGGAAATAGGTACTATCATCCCCTCTTTATAATCCCTGCATTGAATTGCCATAAACCGATACAGGGGCTTAAGCGTCTGGTGCTTTTAAGTTGTTAGTCTTGAAGAAATTGGTCATCCTTCCTTATGGTTTGTGATTGAGAAATGTTCACAGTTCTCTGTACACTGAAAACTATAAAACATTGCTGAGAAAATTAAGGAAGACCTAAAGAAGTGGAGAGATATGAGATCTTCATGGATCAAAACATTCATTATTGGTAAGATGTGAACTCTCCCTAAATTGATTTATAGACTCAGCACCATCTCAATCAAAAGCTCAGTGGGTTTTTTTGTAGAAATTGACAAACTGATTCTAAATCTCATATGGAAATACAAAGGACCTAGAATAGTAAAAACGAAATAAAACAAACAAAATTTTAAAAACAAACAAAAAGATAAAAGAGGAACAAAGTTGGAGGACTAATGCTACTTGACCTCAAGGCTTATAAGGTACACTATTCAAGCTTCAAGATAGACCAATAGATCAATGGAACAAATACATATATAGGCAACTGATTTTTGATAAAGGTGCAAAGAAACTTTAGTGGGGAGACGTGGTCTTCCCAACAAATGGTGTTGGTACAATTAGATATCCACATAAAAAAATGAACTTCAATCTATACCTTCCATCATATAAATATTAACTCAAAATGGACCTGAGAGACATGTAAAGCCAAAAACTATAAAACTTCTGGAAGAAGATGTAGGAGAAAATGTTTGTGACCTTGGGTTAGGTAAAGATTTCTTAGACACCACACCAAAGGCACAATCCATAAAAGAACAAATTACTAAATAAGACGTCATCAAAATTTAAAATGTCTGCTCTTCCAAAGACAATGTTAACAGAATGAAAAGACAAGCCAGAGCCTGGAAGAAAATGTTCACAATACAGATATCTGACCAAATAATTACATCTAGAATTGATAAGAAACCCTAAAAACTCAACAATAAGAAAACAACCTGTTAAAACTTGACAAAATATATGAAGAGACATGTTATTAAAGAAGACATATAGATGACAAATAAGCACATGAAAAGATGTTCAACATCATTTGTCATTAGGGAAATGCTAAGTAAAACCACAGTAAAATACCACTATACATCTATTTGAATGGCTAAAATTAAAAGAAAAATATGACCGTACCAAAATGTTGGCAAGTGTTGTAGGAACTGGAACTCTCATACACTGCTGACGGGACTGTAAAATGGTACAACCACTTTGGAACCCAGTTTGTCAGTTTCTTAGAAAGTTAGGCATAGACTTATCATATGACCTATTCATTCCTTCCTAAGTATTTATTTAACCAAAAGAGAAGAAAACACATATCTATGCAAAGATTTTAATTTTGCTGAGTAAAGGGAGCCAGAGAAAAGGGTATGTACTATATGCTTCATTTATATAAATTTCTAGGAATTGCAAACTAATGTGCAATGGCAGATGGGAGATCAACGGTTTTCTGGGATGGGAGTAGGAAGGGGCAGAGGTGGGATTATAAAGAAGCATGAGGAAATTGGGGGAGGGGTGATGGATATGTTCATTATCTTGGTTTTAGTGATGGTTTTTACAGCTGTATGTGTATGTCAACATTATCAAAACTTACAGTTTAACTATGTGTAGTTTATTGTATGCCAATTATACTTCAATAAAGCTGTTAAAAAAAACCAAGTAGTTAACATCTGTGGAGATAGGTTTATACGTGTGTGACAAGCTGGCATGACGTCACAGAGTATACAAACCCTTCTCCCTAGACACACAGGAAGACAGACAGGCAGACAGACAGAAACACGTACACACACTAATAAAACACCTGTACAGACTAGGGATAATGCTCTCGAGTTTTCAGGCCGTATTCTTTATCCCCTGCAACTCTGCACTTTATGTCCTGTCCTATATATCCCTGAGGTTCGGTAGTAGAACCTTTTGACTTTATTTTCACTTCAACAGGTTTGTGTAAAATCTAAAGCCTGGAGTGCACAAGATTCCAGACAGAGCTGTGGGGTGGAGAATGGAGACGGACCTACTGTATAGCAGTAGGGAGAAGGGACAGGGGTTAGATGCTAACCCACCACCCAGCCGGTGAGAGGTGCCACTTAACCTTTCAGTTTCTGGAAGCTGAACTTTGTAATGAGCTGTCACTGTATTTATCACCTAACAATTACTGCAACTGGATAAGGTGAGAAAAAAACCTGGAAAACATTACCTGTCAATGACCTTAGTACCTTCGATGAAGCTGTCTACGGTGGGGTCCCAGATGTAATTGAAAATCAGCGTGTAGCCTGTTAAAATGGTTCAGGTTCTTTCCATCCCTTCACTCTGTGGACTGTTTCTGGCTTACAATATGGCAATTGTTCTGTCAGATCACTAAAGACACTCATATTATTAGAACATCTTGATCTTGACTTTATCTACGTTTCAGTCAAAATGGCACGAGGCTGGCTCAGCTGCAGTTCCAGAGGAGTGTAGAGTGAGCCTGAGCTGTTGCTGGGTAACATTACTGCCTGCCCAGGTGCACCCCATAAGGTGATGTTTACCTTGACGTATATACCATGGTCTAAGGTCAGTTAGGTTCATAAAACTGATGTCGTTGGCATGCTCAAGGTGGAACTGGCTCACAGCATCAGATGTAGTTAGAGTGATTTAAAATAATAAATACAACTGGCAAGTAGACCAGAAAGTTTTGAGGCAGCTCTGTCAGGAGGCTCACTACATGAGGGGCCAAATTATGACAAGGTTGCTTGGTGTCCACAGAACCATAAAAAGAAAAGGCTCTTAATTGGTCTTAGAATGTTACCGTCAATGGTTTGAGGCACTTCTGCCCACAACAGGGATGGTTTCATCAAGAGAACCATAATGCTTTGGTCAACACCGCCAAGACTGTGTCTTCCCTAGATGCTTCACGTTGATGGGCTCTGCCATCCAGAGGACTTCTGTGACACCCTGATTCTTTTCACTGCTTCCTTGGCTAACCAACTCCTGTTTACATAGCCTTCATCCAAACAGGCAAGATGCAGCCAATTGGTTTTCTACTCACTAACTACCCCAGGATCTGTGGGGCTGAAGGCTGAGATGCTCCCATACACCTTCTATTTCATACACAGTTGGATAGTTTCTTGGCGCACTTGCACAGCTGGCTAATTATATCCTTCCTGTTGTTGCCAATTTGTATGCATTTTATCCGTGCATTTTACTAGTTTCACTCTGAAAGCGACCTTATTTCCAAGTTCCTTAAAGACACCTAACTAGCCTGCCTCCACCTTTCCTGCTCCCCACACTGACCACTGATTTGAGTTCAAGCTTTGCCAACAAACCTAATCCCCTCACTGTCTTAATAAGATGGCCATGATATTTCCCCAACTCGCAAGAATAATTTTTTTTAAAGAAGGGGAGCAGTGAGCATGGAAAATAGAGAATGAGGGACTTCCCTGGTGTCTCAGTGGTTAAGAATCCACCTGCCAATGCAGGGGACATGGGTTCAAGCCCTGGTCCGGGAACATCCCACATGCTGCAGAGAAACTAACCCTGTGTGCCCATGTGCTGCAACTATTGAAGCCCACATGCCTAGAGGCCGTGCTCCGCAGCAAGAGAAGCCACTGCAATGAGAAGCCTGCGCACCGCAACGAAGAGTAGCCCCCGCTCGCCACAACTAGAGAAAGCCCGCGCACAGCAAAGGAGACCCAATGCAGCCAAAAAAAAAAAGAAAATAGAGAATGAGGTAGAAAGATTGTAAAATAAAGGCGCATGTAATTAAATTTTGTACTATTTTTAGTATCTGATCTGTAAACCTGGAAATGTGATTGTATTTTGGCTAAAGTAATATAATTGGCACTGCCATAAATCTAATTCCTATTATTATTGTTACTTGATTTTATGTGATAATGTTTAGAGTAAATCAGCACCATAATTTCCAGCCAAGTGGCTGCTATTATTTTTATTTCTTTTCCCTCCCTTGCTATTATGGTGGTGGAGGGGAGACCTCAGAATGTTAAATAGTTTGACTAAGATTCTTAGAGAAACTAAGAGAACTAATGTGCAGCCTTTAACTCCTCAGTGTCAGATTTCCAGATGAGAATGTTAAAATTCCGGCAAAAAAATCCAGATATAGAACCTGTGTGAAGGTGAAGTCAGAATTTTAAAAAACAGTTGTATAACTAACTGAGTGTTCCATAGACATGCAGATGGTCAGAGGTGTGGCCAAGGTTTACCCAGATTTCCACACGGGAGTTCTTTCCACGAGTGAAGCACTGCTCTCCAGACAACTTTCAGAACCTGACAAGGAGACCAACCTTCCCTGGGCCCACTTTCTCATTCTTCTCCAGGTGTTTTTTGGAAGGCTCTGTGTCTTCTCATCTTCGATTTCAACCATGAGGAGGACATCAAGGCGTCTTTTCCGCGAGACAATGTGATGGTTGTAAACCAGGCTGGCACCATCCAGAATTTCTCTTCCTATAAACTCCGTGTCTCCACCCTTTAAGTTCTCTTGACAGAACCAAGTACAAACACAAGCCCTAATAGGTGACTTTGGCCTCCGAATAAAGCATTACATGGTATTCTGCTTCTATTTTTCTTGACTTTCCGCAAAGTAATTTTATATCCCTAAGGAGCCAAGAGGCATTTCCTGTAATTAGGGTTGAGACCGGCACTTGCTCCCTGAAACAGTCATCTGTCCAGCTCTCAGACTGAGGGGACTGTGCTGGAATTGTGGGTTCCGAGCAGGGTGGTCATAGTCTTCCTCACGCTGGAGTCCTGGATAGAAGGTTCTAGAAACAATGCTCCAGCTTTATCTTGAGATTTTATGAGTCCTTTTTCACATTAATTGGAAGCAAGAGGAATGGGTAGGAGGCCTCTTGGCCAGCACTGAACTGAGCTGTCACTGATTAGCTGTGTGTAGCTTATGTTCTCTGGGTCTTTGTTGCCTCAACTGAAAAAAAACTTGAAAGGATTGAAAGCAAGGGGCATTTAAGGACTCTCTGAGGCAAACACTACTATCATCTTTGCACTTCTTAATTCTCAGCCTTCTTTGGGCCAGTAGCATGCTGGTAGAAACAATTTACTCCACTTTCCCGGCCTGCTCCCTAAAAGGTCCCACACTGTCTCTCTTCTTATCTAAGCTGCTGGAAGGGAGAGACCCTGAGATGTTAGGGCCACATGGTGGAAAAACCCAGATTCCTGAAGAGAGCTAGCTGCCCAAGAAAGCCACGGACAATCACAGGAGTGAGGGCTGAACTGTACTGTGCTAAACCACCAAAATTACAGGGTTTACTTGTTACAGCAGCTCACTGCAACGCTACGCTGACTAGTGTGTTCTTCCAGCTCTGTTGTGTCTGAGGAATGGCAAGTATAGGACAGAGGCAGAAAGAGATGTGAACATGGGAGGGACGCACTAGATGTAAACCTACTGTTTCCTTGGATGTCATTCTCAAGGATGCTTCTCTCAAAGAGCCAGTGAAAAGACAGAGGGGGCTATGGATAATACTTAAAGCATAGGGGATGCATGGTTCTTTATGGTGTAACGGTGACTCTGTGTGTGTTACAAGGCCCTGGTCAAACCCGGAGAAATATTTTTAAAAAGAGAATAAAGGATGATTGTGGGAAAATGACGACAGAAACCTCCTTCATCAATAAGAGAACTCAGAATAGGGCTAAGGACAAAAAGCTCACTGATTCCCACACTCGTGATGTTTGTGTGGAGATGGTGAATACAGAGTCACCTCAGACTTCTTAGTGATTGGGATATTTTTGTTGTGTTCTTCTAGAACTTTTTTTTTTTGTCCTATGGAAAGTGATTAGGTCTGGGTGGCTACTGATCATTTGGGGAAAACAGACTGTTCTTCCCATGTTCTTAGTGTAATCTCTTTTCAGAATGGATTCCCACAGATAGCGTTTTCATCTTATTTTTACTGAGCGAAAGTACCATTTTCAAGAAACCCCCAAAGCTTCATATTTTCGAATAAATGGGACCCCTCTATGGGAAAAGAAAGCCACAGAAGATAGTGGGAAACCACGTGGCCCCGTGTTAAATCAGGGGAAACGTCTGGTAGGAATAAGAAACCTGGTCCAAGCTCAGGGGTCACTTTCTGTGTTCCGGCTCCTGTTTACTTTCTGGACCTAAGTCAGGTGTTTCTTTGACAGTGTAATTTCTGCAGTGCCTCTGGGCTCTGTGATCCATAATCAAACGCAGTAAACCTTCAGCAATCCCATCCAGGGGAGCTCAATTTGACTTGATTTAGATGAGAAAGTTAAATCTCTGACCAGGCATGTTTCTTTGCAGGCACAGAGACTCTTACACCTGCAGGACACTTCATCTTGGAATATGCTTCCCATTTTCCAGACAAGCTCAGGGGATCCGCGTCCCCCAATAAAATTCCTGTCTGCACCAAATTGCCTTATAGTAGTGATTTATACCTCAATAAAACTACATCTTGAAAAGGAGAATTGGTTTGATTGTATAACTGACATAATTTATGCATGTTTTAGTTTTGGAATAGACTTGCAAGGGGGAGAGGTCTTTGTGATGTGATGTGTATTTCCACATTGACAGAACTGGTGACAGTCAGGACAGCAGAAAGAAGTATCCTCAGGCACCTTTAGGTCACACCAGAATTTGAGAAACATCCTCCTTCAAGTTAGGAGATCAAACCTCTCTTTCTGGCTTGTAACCAGTTGTCACCGACTAAGTATCTGCTGAAAGAAAGGGAAGGGGGCAAATGCTTTTTGGATGACTTCTTTGTATGAAACATTATGCTACACGCTCTAAGTATACATTTTTTATTTAAATCTTTCAACAGTCTAACAAAGTTGGCATTATTACCCTCATTTTGCAGAGGAGAAATCGGAGGTTGAGAGAGGGTAAGAAATGCTAGTAAATAGTGGGGCAGAGATTTGAACCCATATCTTTCTGGCTCCAAAGAGCATCCATCCTTTTCCCACTAAGCCACTCACTCACTCACCATCCTGCTCGGCTTCCTCTACGTGTCCAGAATTGGGCTCAATGTTTTAGGGTTCAGAATAGGTCACCTTTTAACCTACTTAGAGACCTAATGAGAAATTTCTTAAGAAGATGATGGTAAATTCTTCCATGCACTTAGGGAACTTCTGTTCACGTGTATGGCTGTGGACACTGCAGTGCACTGACCAGAAGCCCCACTTGAGACCGAGCCATCATTCTGTCAACGTCTGAAGACTCGGCCACTGGCAGCTCTCCACCGAGCCCTCCTGAGATCGTCCTCAACCGAAGACAGCCTCTCAGGCAGGTCATGCCTCCTCCCTGGGGCAGCCCACGTCCTATGACTAGTCGACCCCTTTGCCTTGGTTCCGGACAACTCTGAAGGGCCACCCCAGAGGGTCTGTGTGATGTGCCGGGGCCTCTATTGTGACGGCACTGCGGTCCAGCTCTCCTTCTGCTTAATCCTGCTTCCTTTGCTGCTCGTATGTGTTCCTGAGAGCACTCCCTGTAACCCCTTGCACACCAGTCTCCATCTTTCCAGAGTTTGCTTCTCTGGGAACTCGACCTGTGAGGTTGTTAAATCAAATTTGTCCTGTGGATAAATAATGCTTATGTTTAGTCAATTAATGGGCTCATGTCCCCCTCCAAATTCATAGGTTGAAGTCCCAACTCCCCATATCTCAGAATGTGACTGTGTCTGGAGATAAGGTCTTTAAAGAGGTGATTCAGGTTAAATGAGGTCGTTAGAGTGGATGCTACTCCAATAAGACTGGTGTCCTTATAAGAAGAGATCAGGACACAGGCACACACAGAGGGGAGACCGTGTGAGGACACAGGGAGAAGACAGCCAACTACCGGCCAAGGAGCGAGGCCTGAGAAGAAACCACACCTGCTGACAGCTTGACCCTGGACTTTCTGCCTTCAGAACGGTGAGAACATACAGTCCTGTCGCATCCCCTGGGCTGCAGAGCTCTGTAATGGCGGCCCCAGCAGACTCATAAAGGCAGATTTCGAGGCGCTTCTTCGTTTCCGTCCCTATTCTTCCATCTTTACGCTCAAGGAACACCCAGAAATCTGAACAGGTTAAACGGTCTTTTAGATGCAAGGAGGTAAGGTAATAAGTCTCAGTAGACAGTTTTCATATTCTCTAAAATATGTCGAAATAATCTTTTTTTTTTTTGCGGTACGCGGGCCTCTCACTGTTGTGGCCTCTCCCGTTGCGGAGCACAGGCTCCGGACGCGCAGGCTCAGCGGCCATGGCTCACGGGCCCAGCCGCTCCGCGGCATGTGGGATCTTCCCGGACCGGGGCACGAACCCGTGTCCCCTGCATCGGCAGGCGGACTCTCAACCACTGCGCCACCAGGGAAGTCCGAAATAATCATATTTTTAAATCGGTGTAAGAGGAGTATGTGAACGACCGCATTTCGTTGCATTTCCCTTTTAGGACAGTCATCAGAAGCCTGTAAGTCCTCCGTGTGACACCTGTGTCGGGCCTGGAGTGAACTTGTATTTCGTGGGAAAAGGACGCCATTTTCAAGTTCCGTCAGTCAGCACTTTTCTGGCCCTCTGTGAAGCAAGGGGTCAGCGTGGCTTTTCTTCTTTAGGTACTCCCTAACAGACCATGTCCACTGCCAGCTTCCTGCCTTCGTACAGAGGGGAAGAGTAAGGAATGCCAAAGAAAATGCTTTGCAGTTTAAGACATTTTTCTTTCAGTTTTTCCGAGCCAGCCTTTGTATCTTCCCCAGCAGTGTGTCAGGGAAGGTTTAACTACCAGCTTTCTAAAAATGAAACAAAAAGAAGCTGCAGATTCCTGTGGTGTAAACACCCCCATTATGGCTGGCATCAGGCTACCGAGGTGGGAGTGCACCGTGGGTCTGCGGGCCGGACCAGCTGCCTTCACATGTGCCGATTCCCGCTGTACGGCGGAAGAAGGTCGTCCGCTGGCGACCCTCAGCTGGCCCTCCAGGTGGCCCTCCAGGTGGGGCCTGTGTTCTCCACTTTCTCCTCAGGGCTTGACATGTTCATGGTTACCTCAGGGCTTGCTGTTATTTGCGGAGCTTTTTTTGTAAGGGGCTTTCTTTTAAGAGTATCTATGAATGCAGCACAGGTTTCCCCAAACGATGTTTCTGGCCATGGACTCACGGTGCCTCCATTGCTTCTCCTAGAACCAGAAAACCGCAGCCCGAGGGGTCTAGGAGAACAGCCACGTCAGCCTAAGTTCGACTCTTAAAGGCCCATTCTCTCTCCAGGCCTTTCCTTACTCTCTGCTTCTCCCATCTTCCCCCTCTAGTGGTTTCCTTTAGCTGCAGAGCCTTTGTTTTCTTCTGTGCTCTGGAGCTCCAGGTCTCATTGGAGGGCTTGGTTTGTGCCAAACACAACTCTTAAGCTATTTACATACTTCATCACCAAAACATCCCCTCAAGGTAGGTGCTATTCTCACCCCCACTTTATAGATGAAGAAACTGAGGCACAGAGAGGTTAAGTAACCTGTCCTACTACTGTCAGTGGCAGGGCTGGGATTCAAATCTGGCAGTATGGCTTCACGGCCATATGTTTAACCAGCACACTGCCCCACAAACAGCAGTAGGAATATAGCCTTAGGAAGCGCTGACAACTGGGAATAAATACTCCTTTTTAATAGGAGATACTAGCAATTGTCCAATAGTTACATTCTACGTAGTCTAGTATACAGTTACACGTACGTGTGCGTGTGTATGGACTAGAGGGAAACACTACCCAGAAGGGACGGAATTAATGATCTTAAAGGACCCTTGGACTCTGAACATAGATAATTCCAAAGCAAATTGAGGATTCCAGGAGGTAGGACTGTCCGGTTTTCAGGTCTAGGGCACCAAAAGTTGAGGAGCAACATGTATTTGAAACACCACGGAGCTAATATTCACTGCAGGGACTCAAATGAAATGAAACACTGACTTGCTTTAGAGAACGCTATCTCCCCTCCCTCGCTCTCCCTCTCTCTCTCCCTCTTCCTTCCTTCATTCCTTCCTTCTTTCCTTCCTCTGTTTTTTTCTCAGTTTAGTAAAACTGGCTGAGTAGGTATAAAAAAATGAGAAGAGGTGATACTTGTTTCTCCAAAGAAGATATACAGACTGCCAACAAACACATGAAAGGATGCTCAACATCACTAATCATTAGAGAAATGCAAATCAAGACTACAATGAGATATCACCTCACACCAGTCAGAATGGCCATCATCAAAAAATCTACAAACAATAAATGCTGGAGAGGGTGTGGAGAAAAGGGAACCCTCTTGCACTGCTGGTGAGAATGTGAATTGGTACAGCCACTATGGAGAACAGTATGGAGGTTCCTTAAAAAACTAAAAATAGAACTACCATACGACCCAGCAATCCCACTACTGGGCATATACCCTGAGAAAACCATAATTCAAAAAGAGTCATGTACCATAATGTTCACTGCAGCTCTATTTACAACAGCCAGGACATGGAAGCAACCTAAGTGTCCATCAACAGATGAATGGATAAAGAAGATGTGGCACATATATACAATGGAATATTACTCAGCCATAAAAAGAAACGAAACTGAGTTATTTGTAGTGAGGTGGATGGACCTAGAGTCTGTCATACAGAGTGAAGTAAGAAAGAGAAAGACAAATACCGTATGCTAACACATATATATGGAATTTAAGAAAAAAAAAAGACATGAAGAACCTAGGGGTAAGACAGGAATAAAGACACAGACCTACTAGAGAACGGACTTGAGGATATGGGGAGGGGGAAGGGTGAGCTGTGACAAAGCGAGAGAGAGGCATGGACATGTATACACTACCAAACATAAGGTAGATAGCTAGTGGGAAGCAGCCGCATAGCACAGGGAGATCAGCTCGGTGGTTTGTGACCACCTAGAGGGGTGGGATAGGGAAGGTGGGAGGGAGGGAGACGCAAGAGGGAAGAGATATGGGAACCTATGTATATGTATAACTGATTCACTTCATTATAAAGTGGAAACTAACAAACCATTGTAAAGCAATTATACTCCAATAAAGATGTTTAAAAAAAAAGAAGTTAATATTCACACTGAATGACTTGAGGAATCACAAATAAACGTAATCTGCTCCAGTTTGAATTCATACTTTGGTTTGGTTGAAGCCTCAAAATGGCCAATTCTGTGACAGATTTTTGTCATAGAATCCTAAGACAAGGAGGAATTTTTAAGGGATCATTACTTTAAAACACTACAGTGATATGACAATCTTACTGGTTTTTAAAGGCTTCCAGGAAAATCCTTTTATTACTTACCAAAATGTTTTAAGAAAACATTTGTCATTTTGCGTAACTTACAGCCTTTCTCTGTAAATGAAATAGGGCCCTGTTTGGATTGACGGGGCTGCCTGGTGCTTTCTGATTTATGTTGGTGGTTAGTTCTCCACGTGACACACACAACAGATTACTGATCACAACACATAAGGGAATTAACTTTCTTTCTGTCGAGCACAAGTTACTTTATGTGCACTTTCTCATTTCATCCTCAAGACAATCCTTCTATCACCATTTTATAAATTTGAAAACAGAGTTTCAAAAGCTTCCAGGATGTGGCTCACACTCACATAGGAGAGAGGCTAAAGCCAGTTCTGCTCCCAAGGTCACCGCGCGAGGCCCCGCCGCCCGTCTCCAATAGAAGGCAATTAATAGGTGCAATTACACATCACTTCTCCTACTTAGCTTCCATGAAACCTTTAGGAAACCTTGGTCCGATAGGAGAGTTGACTCTTTTAAATTAACCCTAACCTCCACCCCAGGCCAAGGTGGTTTTCTTGGGGAATGGCTGAGCGGAAAAGGAATGGTTCAGAGATGACTGGCAGACAGAGAAAGGAGGCACCAGAGAACTGGCTAATCGGTAACCTAGGTGATCAGCGTTGGAAGTTCAGAACTGTAACCTCCAGACCTGGGCACTAGTTACACTAGCTGGAACATTCTACCTCTATCCCACAAGACTGCTTCCCCTGAGATTTCTGAATGGAAGAGGATTTCCCGTGGGCATCAGCATCCCCATGTAAAAAGATTCACCTAACAGAGCAAAATCTGGTGGCCTAAAATCAACCTTTCAATTTCAAGAGTTAGTTGCAGTCCTGGGTGGGAAAGGAATGCCATTTGTATTACTGTTTCAAAGGAATTTGTCTGAGTTGAGTTGGACGAAAGAGACGCACACGGAATGCCTGGTGTTTTCATCACTACTCACCCTTGCCCACATTTTCCCAGGTGCTTCTGTCTGTTACGCCAAGGAATGTTGGAGCTCCGGATCTTGAAAAGGACAATTCCAGTGTTTGAGTCGGCTGACCAGGTTCTTCTTTCTCATAACTCTGCTTAAGGAATACACGATGTTCTCAGGCCAGTGTATGACATTAAGGAATCCACAGCTTCCTGAGGCTGAAAAGAGAAGTTAAAAACAGTGGGTAGGGACTTCCCTGGTGGTGTAGTGGTTAAGAATCCGCCTGCCAATGCAGGGGACATGAGTTTGAACCCTAGTCCAGGGAGATCCCACATGTCGCAGAGCAACTAAGCCCGTGAGCCACAACTACTGAGCCTGCGCTCTAGAGCCCGCGAGCCACAACTACTGAAGTCCGTGCGCCTAGAACCCGTGCTCCCCAACAAGAGAAGCCACCGCAGTGAGAAGCCCGCGCACCACAGAGCAGCCTCCGCTCGCCGCAACTAGAGAAAGCCCATGCGCAGCAATGAAGACCCAACGCAGCCTGTAAACAAAACAAACAAACAAACAAACAACAGTGGGTAAACTCTGGCAGAGGCTGAGATGCTTTCCACCACTTAAGGGTGGCATCAGAGCAGCTGGAGAAGCCAAATTGATATTAATGGAAGCCATCAGTTATTCACGCAGTCAAGGATAACATTTGTGGAGCTCATACTATGCATTAGCTGGAACTTTGAAGATGCATAAAGTATGGTCCCGTCCTCAAGGAGCCCACAGTCTAGGAAGGCAAACCAAACAGTACAGTCCTGTAAAACGTTACAGCAACTCTTGCAGAATACTAAGTGGGTCTGGTGAAGGCTCGAAGGAGGGAGAAGGTAAACTTTGGGTGGAGTCTTAAGTGATGGGTAGATGTCTGTCAGGTGTTTCTTACTGGGGCAAAATGGTAGAAATGAGTGATCTTTCACTGTCTGTAATCTACAACGTTAGTCCTCCTATTGATTTAACCTGTTTTCCTACCCCTCCACCCCACTGCCTCATCATCCTCCTTTAAACTCATCTAATATGTTGCCACTTCGATAATCTTGAAGCCACCAAATGTGCCTGGCTCCACTTCTCAGCAGCAGTTTGTGAAGGTCCCTGGAGCCATACGTGTTTCTTGTTTCCCAAAAATGAGGAAAACTGGCACTTTGGCAATGTGGCCTTTAAACAGCTTAGATGCAAAGCTCAGAAATTAGATTGGGAAAAAATATTGCCTGGGCTTTTGGTTGGTTAGTACTGGCCAGTTTTTCACTTCCCCTTCATCATCTCTCAGCCATAAGGTTCAGTTTTGGGATGAGGTGTGTATCTTTATGGACCGTAGTTGAAATATATATTCTTAGAGGACTTCCGGGAAGATGACGGAAGAGTAAGACGCGGAGATCACCTTCCTCCCCACAGATACACCAGAAATACATCTACACATGGAACAACTCCTACAGAACACCTACTGAACGCTGGCAAAAGACCTCAGACCTCCCAAAAGGCAAGAAACCCCCCACGTAACTGGTTAGGGCAAAAGAAAAAAATAAACAGAGACAAAAGGATAAGGACGGGTCCTGCACCAGCGGAAGGGAGCTGTGAAGGAGGAAAAGTGTCCACACACTAGGAAGCCCCTTCTCCGGCGGAGACAGCGGGTGGCGGAATTGGGGAGATTCGGAGCCGTGGAGGAGAGCACAGCAACAGGGGTGCAGAGGGCAAAGCGGGGAGATTCCCGCACAGAGGATCAGGGCCGGCACTCACCTGCCGGAGAGGCTTGTCTGCTCACCCGCCGGGGCGGGCGGGGCTGCGAGCTGAGGCTCTGGCTTCGGTAGGAGCGCCGGGAGAGGACTGGCGGCGTGAACACAGCCTGCGGGGTTAGTGCGCCATGGCTGGCCGGGAGGGAGTCCGGGGAAAAGTCTGGAGCTGCCGAAGAGGCAAGAGACTTTTTCTTCCCTCTTTGTTTCCTGGTGGCGAGGAGAGGGGATTGAGAGCACCGCTTAAAGGAGCTCCAGAGACGGGCGCGAGCCGCGGCTAAAAGTGCGGAGCCCAGAGACAGACATGAGACGCTAAGGCTGCTGCACTGCCACCAAGAAGCCTGTGTGCGAACACAGGTCACTATCCACAACCCCCTTCCGGGGGGCCTGTGCAGCCCGCCACTGCCAAGCTCCCGGGATCCAGGGACAACTTCCCCGGGAGAACGCACGGCGCGCCTCAGGCTGGCGCAACGTCACGCCGGCCTCTGCAACGTCACGCTGGCCTCTGCCGCCGCAGGCCCGCCCCGCACTCCGTGCCCCTCCCTCCCCCCCGGCCTGAGTGAGCCAGAGCCTCCGAACCAGCGGCTCCTTTAACCCTGTCCTGTCTGAGCGAAGAACAGACGCCCTCCGGCGACCTACACACACAGGCGGGGCCAAATCCAAAGCGGAGCCCCTGGGAGCTGTGAGAACAAAGAAGAGAAAGGGAAATCTCTCCCAGCAGCCTCAGAAGCAGCGGATTAAAGCGCCACAATCAACTTGATGTACCTGCATCTGTGGAATACATGAATAGACAACCAATCATCCCAAATTAAGGAGCCGTGTGGATGAAAGGCTCTTGGTGCTGCAGCCAGGAGTTAGTGCTGTGCCTCTGAGGTGGGAGAGCCAACTTCAGGACACTGGTCCACAAGAGGCCTCCCAGCTGCACATAATATCAAACGGCGAAAATCTCCCAGAGATCTCCATCTCAACGCCAGCACCCAGCTTCACTCAACGACCAGCAAGCTACAGTGCTGGACATCCTATGCCAAACAACTAGCAAGACAGGAACACAACCCCACCCATTAGCAGAGAGGCTGCCCAAAATCATAATAAGTCTACAGACACCCCAAAACACACCACCAGACGTGGACCTGCCCACCAGAAAGACAAGATCCAGCCTCATCCACCAGAACACAGGCACTAGTCCCCTCCACCAGGAAGCCTACACAACCCACTAAACCAACCTTAGCCACTGGGGACAGACACAAAAAACAACGGGAACTACGAACCTGCAGCCTGCAAAAAGGAGACCCCAAACACAGTAAGATAAGCAAAATGAAAAGACAGAAAAACACACAGCAGATGAAGGAGCAAGATAAAAACCCACCAGACCTAACAAATGAAGAGGAGATAGGCAGCCTACCTGAAAAAGAATTCAGAATAATGATAGTAAAGATGATCCAAAATTTTGGAAATAGAATAGACAAAATGCAAGAAACATTTAACAAGGACCTAGAAGAACTAAAGATGAAACAAACAATGATGAACAACACAATAAATGCAATGAAAAATACTCTAGATGGGATCAATAGCAGAATAACTGAGGCAGAAGAACGGATAAGTGACCTGGAAGATAAAATAGTGGAAATAACTACTGCAGAGCAGAATAAAGAAAAAAGAATGAAAAGAACTGAGGACAGTCTCAGAGACCTCTGGGACAACATTAAACGCACCAACATTCGAATTATAGGGGTTCCAGAAGAAGAAGAGAAAAAGAAAGGGACTGAGAAAATATTTGAAGAGATTATAGTTGAAAACTTCCCTAATATGGGAAAGGAAATAGTTAATCAAGTCCAGGAAGCACAGAGAGTCCCATACAGGATAAATCGAAGGAGAAATACGCCAAGACACATATTAATCAAACTGTCAAAAATTAAATACAAAGAAAGCATATTAAAAGCAGCAAGGGAAAAACAACAAATAACACACAAGGGAATCCCCATAAGGTTAACAGCTGATCTCTCAGCAGAAACTCTGCAAGCCAGAAGGGAGTGGCAGGACATATTGAAAGTGATGAAGGAGAAAAACCTGCAACCAAGATTACTCTACCCAGCAGGGATCTCATTCAGATTTGATGGAGAAATTAAAACCTTTACAGACAAGCAAAAGCTGAGAGAGTTCAGCACCACCAAACCAGCTCTACAACAACTGCTAAAGGAACTTCTCTAGGCAAGAAACACAAGAGAAGGAAAAGACCTACAACAACGAACCCCAAACAATTAAGAAAATGGGAACATACATATCGATAATTACCTTAAATGTAAATGGACTAAATGCTCCCACCAAAAGACACAGATTGGCTGAATGGATACAAAAACAAGACCCATATATATGCTGTCTACAAGAGACCCACTTCAGACCTAGAGACACATACAGACTGAAAGTAAGGGGATGGAAAAAAGGATTCCATGCAAATGGAAAGCAAAAGAAAGCTGGAGTAGCAGTTCTCATATCAGACAAAATAGACTTTAAAATAAAGACTATTAGAAGAGACAAAGAAGGACACTACATAATGATCAAGAGATCGATCCAAGAAGAAGATATAACAATTGTAAATATTTATGCACCCAACATAGGAGCACCTCAATATATAAGGCAAATACTAACAGCCATAAAAGGGGAAATTGACAGTAACACATTCATAGTAGGGGACTTGAACACCCCACTTTCACCAATGGACAGATCATCCAAAATGAAAATAAATAAGGAAACACAAGCTTTAAATGATACATTAAACAAGATGGACTTCATTGATATTTTTAGGACATTCCATGCAAAAACAACAGAATACACATTTTTCTCAAGTGCTCATGGAACATTCTCCAGGATAGATCATATCTTGGGTCACAAATCAAGCCTTGGTAAATTTAAGAAAATTGAAACTGTATCAAGTATCTTTTCCAACCACAATGCTATGAGACTAGATATCAATTACAGGAAAAGATCTGTAAAAAATACAAACACATGGAGGCTAAACAATACACTACTTAATAACGAAGTGATCACTGAAGAAATCAAAGAGGAAATCAAAAAATACCTAGAAACAAATGACAATGGAGACACGACGACTCAAAAATCTATGGGATGCAGCAAAAGCAGTTCTAAGAGGGAAGTTTATAGAAATACAATCCTACCTTAAGAAACAGGAAACATCTCGAATAAACAAGCTAACCTTGCACCTAAAGCAATTAGAGAAAGAAGAACAAAAAAACCCCAAAGTTAGCAGAAGGAAAGAAATCATAAAAATCAGATCAGAAATAAATGAAAAAGAAATGAAGGAAACGATAGCAAAGATCAATAAAACTAAAAGCTGGTTCTTTGAAAGGAGAAACAAAATTGATAAACCATTAGCCAGACTCATCAAGAAAAAAAGGGAGAAGACTCAAATCAATAGAATTAGAAATGAAAAAGGAGAAGTAACAACTGACACTGCAGAAATACAAAAGATCATGAGAGATTACTACAAGCAACTCTATGCCAATAAAATGGACAACCTGGAAGAAATGGACAAATTCTTAGAAATGCACAACCTGCCAAGACTGAATCAGGAAGAAATAGAAAATATGAACAGACCAGTCACAAGCACTGAAATTGAAACTGTGCTTAAAAATCTTCCAACAAACAAAAGCCCAGGACCAGATGGCTTCACAGGCGAATTCTATCAAACATTTAGAGAAGAGCTATCACCTATCCTTCTCAAACTCTTCCAAAATATACCAGAGGGAGGAACACTCCCCAACTCATTCTACGAGGCCACCATCACCCTGATACCAAAACCAGACAAGGATGTCACAAAGAAAGAAAACTACAGGCCAATATCACTGATGAACCTAGATGCAAACATCCTCAACAAAATACTAGCAAACAGAATCCAACAGCACATTAAATGGATCATACATCATGATCAAGTGGGGTTTATTCCAGGAATGCAAGGATTCTTCAATATACGCAAATCAATCAATGTGATACACCATATTAACAAATTGAAGGAGAAAAACCATATGATCATCTCAATAGATGCAGAGAAAGCTTTTGACAAAATTCAACACCCATTTATGATAAAAACCCTGCAGAAAGTAGGCATAGAGGGAACTTTCCTCAACATAATAAAGGCCATATATGACAAACCCACAGCCAACATCGTCCTCAATGGTGAAAAACTGAAAGCACTTCCACTAAGATCAGGAACAAGACAAGTTTGCCCACTCTCACCACTGTTATTCAACATAGTTTTGGAAGTTTTAGCCACAGCAATCAGAGAAGAAAAGGAAATAAAAGGAATCCAAATCGGAAAAGAAGAAGTAAAGCTGTCACTCCTTGCAGATGACATGATACTATACATAGAGAATCCTAAAGATGCTACCAGAAAACTACTAGAGCTAATCAATGAATTTGGTAAAGTAGCAGGATACAAAATTAATGCACAGAAATCTCTGGCATTCCTATACACTAAGGATGAAAAATCTGAAAGTGAAATCAAGAAAACACTCCCATTTACCATTGCAACAAAAAGAATAAAATATCTAGGAATAAACCTACCTAAGGAGACAAAAGACCTGTATGCAGAAAATTATAAGACACTGATGAAAGAAATTAAAGATGATACAAATAGATGGAGAGATATACCATGTTCCTGGATTGGAAGAATCAACATTGTGAAAATGACTCTACTACCCAAAGCAATCTACAGATTCAATGCAATCCCTATCAAACTACCAGTGGCATTTTTCACAGAACTAGAACAAAAAATTTCGCAATTTGTATGGAAACACAAAAGACCCCGAATAGCCAAAGCAATCTTGAGAACGAAAAACGGAGCTGGAGAAATCAGGCTTCCTGACTTCAGACTATACTACAACGCTACAGTAATCAAGACAGTATGGTACTGGCACAAAAACAGAAATATAGATCAATGGAACAGGATAGAAAGCCCAGAGATAACACACGCACATATGGTCACCTTATCTTTGATAAAGGAGGCAGGAATGTACAGTGGAGAAAGGACAGCCTCTTCAATAAGTGGTCCTGGGAAAACTGGACAGCTACATGTAAAAGTATGAGATTAGATCACTCCCTAACACCATACACAAAAATAAGCTCAAAATGGATTAAAGACCTAAATCTAAGGCCAGAAACTATCAAACTCTTAGAGGAAAACACAGGCAGGACACTCTATGACATAAATCACAGCAAGGTCCTTTTTTGACCCACCTCCTAGAGAAATGGAAATAAAAACAAAAATAAACAAATGGGGCCTAATGAAACTTAAAAGCTTTTGTGCAGCAAAGGAAACCATAAACAAGCCAAAAAGACAACCCCCAGATTGGGAGAAAATATTTGCAAATGAAGCAACTGACAAAGGATTAATCTCCAAAATTTATAAGCAGCTCATGCAGCTTAATAACAAAAAAAGAAACAACCCAATCCAAAAATGGGCAGAAGACCTAAATAGACATTTCTCCAAAGAAGATATACAGACTGCCAACAAACACCTGAAAGAATGCTCAACATCACTAATCATTAGAGAAATGCAAATCAAAACTACAATGAGATATCATCTCACACCAGTCAGAATGGTCATCATCAAAAAATCTAGAAACAATAAATGCTGGAGAGGGTGTGGAGAAAAGGGAACCCTCTTACACTGTTGGTGGGAATGTAAATTGATACAGCCACTGTGGAGAACAGTATGGAGTTTCCTTAAAAAACTACAAATAGAACTACCGTATGACCCAGCAATCCCTCTACTGGGCATATACCCTGAGAAAACCATAATTCAAAAAGAGTCATGTACCAAAATGTTCATTGCAGCTCTATTTACAATAGCCCAGAGATGGAAACAACCTAAGTGTCCATCATCGGATGAATGGATAAAGAAGATGTGGCACATATATACAATGCAATATTACTCAGCTATAAAAAGAAACGAAATTGAGCTATTTGTAATGAGGTGGACAGACCTAGAGTCTGTCATACAGAGTGAAGTAAGTCAGAAAGAGAGAGACAAATACCGTATGCTAACACATATATTTGGAATTTAAGGGAAAAAAATGTCATGAAAAACCTAGGGGTGAAACAGGAATAAAGACACAGACTTACTAGAGAATGGACTTGAGGCTATGGGGAGGGGGAAGAGTAAACTGTGACAAAGTGAGAGAGAGGCATGGACATATATACACTACCAAACGTAAGGTAGATAGCTAGTGGGAAGGAGCCGCATAGCACAGGGAGATCAGCTCGGTGCTTTGTGACCGCCTGGAGGGGTGGGATAGGGAGGGTGGGAGGGAGGGAGACGCAAGAGGGAAGAGATATGGGAACATATGTATATATATAACTGATTCATTTTGCTGTGAAGCTGAAAGTAACATACCATTGTAAAGCAATTATACTCCAATAAAGATGTTAAAATGAAAAAAAAAAAAAAAGAAATATATATTCTTAGAAAAATCCTGATACTTAAACCATGTGGGGCACTTGGAAATCTTTTTGAGAATCAGAAATCTGAATCTTTGTAAAAGGAAAATGTTTTTCCTATCAAGAATGAAAAAAATAAAAACTAAATGAATGTTTTAAAATGTGGAGCTGAAAAATAAGGGTTGCGTCTAGGACACAGTAGAAGCTCAGCAAACTGTGTAATTAACCCATCCAGCTGCCTTGATGGAGAGAAGTCTTCGTAGAACTGCTTTCCAAACAGAGGATAATTGGGAGTTGGTCTTCTTTCACTTCTGCTAGGATAGGAACAGCCTCCTATAATTTCGGTTTGATAAACACAGTATCTGTAATCTTATTTAAGAGGGAGGAAAAGGAATTTCCCTCTGAGGCACTTGCAGTGGCTAGGCAGGAGGACACAGGCCCATGACTCATCGTTCTGCCTAAATCTGTCCATGCCACTCAAGGATCTCGGTCTGGACAGTGGAGAGAACCAGCCGTGAGAGTTATTGTGTTTCCAGCATCTGTCCACTTCCCCCTTAGGTCTTCACACCTTGAGGCATTTTAACGGCCCAAGGTGTCTGAGCTTAAGTGCAACCACTCTGAGCTGATTTGTCTGTGGGGATCCCATAAACTGCAGCACCAGGAATAGAATATATAGAGATTTCATTAATTCTTTATTGTGAAATATAACACACGTACAGAAAGCTGTATAAAACAAATGTAGAGCTTAATAAATTATTGTAACTGTAAACCCCTCTAGGTCAAGTTATAGAATACTGCCTGGACCCCAGAAGTTTTCCAGTGCCTTTCCTAATACAGCCCTCTGTTTCCTTTAAAAGTGGTGCTGCCCTTCAGAACTCTAATGGAAAATTGATGAATTCATAAAAGTGCTAACAAAAGATCAAGATGAAAAAAAAATTAATTACATGGGACTGAGTGAACTGATGAGGATGATTATAATTTTTGTGACTTTCTGTTTGAATAAAAAAAAAAATCCCGCAAGGACTCAAAGGCAAAAAATATATAAATCAATTTTCACTGCAAAGTAAAGGAGGTGTTACAGTTGAGGATTACTGGACTGAATGTCAATATTATGACATAGTGTGAGTGTGTTTCGTGTTTGGTAATTGCAATCACTGTTGCTTTTGTTGTGGCCATCCATTTACCATGCTTGGTGTCAGTTTATTTATCTCTTGTAAAAATAAAATACAGGGGGCTTCCGTGGTGGCGCAGTGGTTGAGAATCTGCCTGCTAATGCAGGGGACACGGGTTGGAGCCCTGGTCTGGGAAGATCCTACGTGCCGCGGAGCAACTAGGCCTATGAGCCACAACTACTGAGCCTGCGCTTCTGGAGCCCACGCTCCGCAACAAGAGAGGCCGTGACAGTGAGAGGCCCGCACACCGCGATGAAGAGTGGCCCCCGCTCGCCGCAACTAGAGAAAGCCCTCGCACAGAAACGAAGACCCAACACAGCCAAAAATAAATAAATAAAACTTAAAAAATAAAATAAAATACAGTGTGTGTGTGTGTTAAAAAAAAAGAATATGTCTACCACTGCAGGGGACACGGGTTCGAGCCCTGGTCCGGGAAGATTCCACATGCCGCGGAATAACTAAGCCCATGCGCCACAACTACTGAGCCGGCGCTCTAGAGCCCGTGAGCCACAACTACTGAAGTCCGTGCACCTAGATCCTGTGCTCTGCAACAAGAGAAGCCACCGCAATGAGAAGCCCGCGCACCGCAAAGAAGAGTAGCCCCTGCTCACCGCAACTAGAGAAAGCCTGCATGTAGCAACGAAGACCCAACACAGCCAAAAATAAAAAAATACATTTTTTTTTTTTTTTTTTTAAAAAGTGGTACTGCCCTAAGCCACACACAGGGGCTCTCTGCTGGGCCTGTGCTTCGGGGCTTCAGCTCTCCTCCAGCCGTGCCCCTTTCCAAAGGGACAGGGGCGTCTGTGAGGCCAAGAGGCCATGTCCACTTGGAACCCATGTCCCCCTTTCCGAACAAGGCATCAAGCACGGGGGCGCTGGAATTCCCTGTCCAAATGATTCCAGGCCCACTCCCAGGTCTTCCCGGGGCTCGTCCTCAGTTCCACCTTCCTGATGGGGGGCCCAGGGGCAGATATTTGTAGGATGCTGTGGATGAAAGTTAGGGAGTACACAGACTTGAGCACAAGGCCCTTGAGGTATGGGATGGAGCAGGGCTGGGAGGAGAAGGCGGATGGCCCGAGGGTCTGGGGGCCGGCTCTTCTTGTGTCACGCGTTCCAGCAAGAAGCTTTAAGCCATCCAAGAATTCTCAGGTCCAACCTGGTCTTTCAGGTTGCAGTGAAGATACATTTGTCAAGGTAGGAGGATAGAACATCTGTTATTTAATAGCTTATTAGTTTAATTTACAACTTTTAAATATTTAGGGCTATGGTATGCAGTTCTCCATATAAGCCCCACAGATGTTAGCGGTAAGCCTGTCTAGAGGCAACTATCCTGACTATGATGGTAATCCCTCCTTGCTTTTCTTTATACTTTACCCACTGAAGTCTGCATTCCTATATATTAGTCACTCTTCCCTGTTTTTGAACTCTGAATAGACAGATCATACAGATGTATTTGTGTTGGCCTCTTCCACTTGGCATTATGTTCGTGAAATTCAACGCTGTTGCCTATAGCTGTAGCTTGTCAATTTCATTGCTGTATAGTGTTCTATTGTATGGATATCCTTCCATTTTAATGCTGATGGACAACTGAGTTGTCTCTAGTATTAGACCATTATGAACAATTCATGCTATGCAGATCTTTATCTATTTCTGTTGTTCATATACCTAGGAATGGAACTGCTGGATGATGGATATGCATATCTTCAATTTTAATGGAAAATACCAAAATTTCCAAAGTGGTTGCACCAATTTATAGTCTTAGCAGCAGGGTATGAGAGTTTCCATTGCTCCTGACAAAGTTTGGTACTGGTTTTTAGTTTTAATCATTCTGTACTAGGAGTATTTTTAGTATGCCACTAAAAAGTTTCTTTCCCCCCCACCCCAGTTATTTCGTATTGGAAGATACTAAAGTGATTCTAGTAACTTGGAGTTCTGAGTTGACTGCTAATAATGTCAGTAGATGTATATTAAGAGAAGATCTGTGGCCTTGGAAGATTCACAGTCATAAGATCCAGATATGCAGCTGGTGTCGACCTCATCCTTTCATAGGGATATGTGTGTCCCCAGAGTGTGCTCTGACCCTTGTGGCTAGGTACAAATTGCTAAATTACCCAGCTTGGGCCAGTCAGGACCACCTTAGAGGAGGAAGATCAGCTGAGGAGCCCACTGGCCACAGCTCACTAGCATGCCACATCTGGCAGCATCTGTCCCTCCAGGAGGCAGCCATGACCGTGTGCTCTGGTCAACAGCAAGCAAGGGGCATGTGCAAGGCTCGTCTGCAGCAACAGGCACAGCCAGCTCACTTCCTTCTCTACCTACCTGGGCCCCTGGGCTTCCTCACTTCACCCTCCTCTTGCTAACATCCTCAGCCTCCTTGCCCCTTTGTCCTTTTAATGCACCCTCCTGGGCAAAGCCCAGCTCTGGATCGACTCAACTGTTTACTTTCTCTACATCAGTCTCCCAGCTGTTGAGCATTGCTGGAAAAACCTCACACCCTGCAGGTGGTGCTACTATAAATTTTGGTCACCAACGCCATCTGGACCCTTGTTACTGTCAGGCAGCCCTTCTCTGTTCCCCTGGTCAGCTCACCTCCCATTCTCCCATTTTTCTGATACAACGATAACAGATCCTCTTCTGTAATGATGTATTGGGTGCCTACTCAAGACAAAGCTGGCTATTGTCCACTATACACAGGGCTATTTCAAACTTTCCCCACCCTCCTCAAGTCTCTGGTTCTATTTTCTGTCCATCTACTGAGCCCCAACCCCAAACTCCACTGTCAGTCTCAATAGGCAGGCTCTCCTGCTTCACGAAGAAAGCGGGGCCATTTGAAGCAACTCCCTTGAATTCCCTCCTCCATATTTGTATATCATTTTGCATCCAAACTCATCCCGTTCTCCTTCCCACCTCCTTGTGATAATACAGGAAGTGTCTCCCCTCCTACTTAAGCTAATCCCTCTGCCTGGCCTCAGGGCCATCCTCTCTTATCTTCCCAGGGACATCTCTCTATGCACCCGCTCTCTCCCCTCACTTCCTCCCAGCAGTGGTCAAATACGCTCACATCTCGCCCTTAAGGACCTGGTATCAGGGACTTCCTTGGCTTGACAAAGATCTTCACCCAGATAGGGCAGGAAGCAGTGCTATGGATTGAATTGTGTCCCCCCACCCCTGCCTCGACTCCCCAGTTCATACGTTGAAGTCCTCATGCCCAGAATCTCAGAATGTGACCCTGTTGGGAAACAGGATTGGTGCAGATGTAATTCATTAAAATGAGGTCATACTCTCTTTGGATCTCAGTGTCCCCATTTGGGACATGAGGGGTAGTTGGATAGTACTTTTTGTGGAGTACAGTTCCAAAATCTGTGGAAACAGAGGTGGTAGGATGGGAGAGGGAGTTTAGGAGAGAGGGCTCTGAGCTCTCCATCTCTCCTTTGACCAAAGCAGGTCCAGTTTTAACTGTTTTATGTTTGGGAACTTTTGGTAATATTTGGCTTAAAAAGTGTTTGTTTAAAAAATAAAATTAAAAAATTCAAATCTACTGGCTTAGGTGATATCTCAGATCCTTTCCAACTGCAATAGCCTATGATTACAAGGTTTTACAAGTTAACACATATGGGTTTGATGAACACATAGCACAGATTTTTCTCAAAAAAAGCCTGATTTAATAAAATTTATTTCTTTTCAGCAAAGGAAATTTGTTAAAGAACTTATGAAAGCAATTTAATTTTTAAGCCTTTTAAAGACCTTCATATAGAACAGTCGTAAATTAGAAAAGCAATCTTTTTTTGGACCATATGTTGGGATTTGGGGTTTAGAAATATGCCCGCTGTCCACATGGGGCTATGAGACCCATGTGCAAGCAAGCACTTGTACACAAATAGGACCTTCAGATGATGAGCTCTTGAGAAGAATAACTGTGCCTGTTCCATCTTTGTTTCCCCAGGACCCAGCTCAGTATCTGGTACACAGTAGGTGCTTAATAAAAGTTTGTTGAATGAGAACATATGATGAAGTAGACTCTTTCCCTGGAGCTCGGTGAGAATTCTTCGTGGTAAGAAGGAAAAAGAACTTCTTTCTAAAGGAAGGGGAGGGTGGAGTGGAATCCAGAAGAGGGGCAGGCATGGGTAAAAGTGGCAGGGCTTCTGCGTGAAGGATGGTTATTTCTGTGGGACGGGATATTCACCGTTGAGAAAGGCAGCTCTCATGGTTCCCTCAGGACAGTCTAAGTTCCTGGTTTCCTGGCAACCTATTTTATTTCCCACACTGAGGCCAGTGGACCACTGAGTCTACATTTTCCCCATTTCTCACTGGGTGTTTCCCTAGTCTGGTATCTGATCCTTATGTTTAAGGTCCTTGATGGGAAGGGGCCTGGGCTGCTACTAAGATAAGCCAGGTTCGGCAACCTTCATCTTCCATCTGGCCATACACAACTGGCAATGCGGTAGGATGTTCAAAGCAGGAAGACCAGTGGCCTGAAATCAGGAGACCTGGGCTCTAGTCCAGGTGTGTGGCTTTGGGCAACTCAGCCATTTCTAAGCCCCAGTTTCCTCACGTATAAGATGAAGGACTCAGACACAAAAATTCTGTGTCTTATTTAGGTTATTGCTTGGATATATAATCGGTAGGATACGATGAAAGGTATTATTAACCAAAGACAGTATCTCTCTTTCTCTCTGTCTCTGACTCTCTGTCTCTGACCCTGTCACACTGTGTGATGTTTCCACCTTGCTGTGCCTTTGAGATAAGGCCTTGAAGGCAATGGTGAAAATGCAGTGCTATTTAATTAAAAGGCACAGAAGCTAAGCATTTATCAGTAGTGAACATCATGAATTGAGTGTATTTATCTGGTCCCCCTTTCACCACCTGGGTAGTCCTAAGGGAATGGGGCTTGCCCTGGGTCAGATTTATGGGTAAAGGGGTCCGAAAGACCCTCACCAGGGGACCAGGTGGTGTTCCGTAGAGGGGGAGCAGGGCCCTGGGGCAGAAACCAGCTGGGTCCCCCTTATGGCTCCGAGGACAGCTCTGGGCCCAGGACTAGTGTAGCCAGCAGAGCATACTGGCTGTTACTGTCTGGCCACTGACAATACCTGAAACAGAGGCCTCTTGAAACTGCATACTGATTGACTTGTCTTCCTTAGTAATTTCAGTTCCCCAGGCTGTGGAGCCTTACTAGATGCCGGCCAGCTGGTGACAGAGTCCTTCTATCATGTTGGCATTCGTGCAGTTTATTTTGGTAGGTAACTAAGACAGAAAGACAGAGTCAACCAAACACTTCATAAAACAGTCCATCAGCCACCTGCTCGCAGAGCAGAAAGTCAGGTTTTTTTGCCTCTCCGGCAGAAAGATCAGCCTTGTCTTGATTCCCATTCAGAATTCTAACCAGGTTACCTGTGAAAACTTTTGAATTATGGTATATATATATTTTCCATTTGTGTAAAAACAATAAGTAAATAGCACTTATCTCATCGGGCCACGCCAAAGAAGAATTTGTTGAGGATTTAACACCTTAATGCGTTGGACATACTTGAATTTGACTAAACAGTCAAATTGGGTGATTTGGCTCAATGTAACCAGTTTAAATATCCTTGGCGTATAGATTTTCAAGTGACCTTGGTTCTCTAGGCGTGATCCCCGAGGGGACTGGCTCTTAAGTGAATTGGAAATGCTCAGATATGTTTCAAAGATCTATAAAATAAGCCTTTCTTTTGTTTTAAATTGGTAAGACTCAGTAAAGAGAGTGAGGTGAAAAGAGCTGTTAGTTCATCCGCGTGCACATCTAAATGTGCACCTTGGAGGCATAGCAACTAATTCACGTTGAAAACTCTTCTGCAAACAGCAAGATGTTCCAAACTACAGCCAAAACCCTGACCAAGAAAAAAGCGAACGGCAGTGCTCATGAAATAAATGAGAATGGAAGTCAGAGTTCTAAGTCCTTTAAACCCCTTTGCACTTAGGTAATGTCTTGCTGAGCACATGGCCCTGGTTCTTTTCCTGGTCTTTGTCAGCAAACTTTTAGGAACCTCCTGGCAGAAGAGGCCTTTGTTTCAGGCACTGTTTTCTGCACCTTCCACTCCTGTCGAGTTCTTAGATGCTATTTATAGGGACTTTCAACTGCCTCCTTCTCCCATCTGGTATTAATCTTTATTTCTTCTTCTCTACTAGGTTCTGACTCATCTCTGCCCAGACTGACAGGTTTCCTGAGGCCTTGTTTCCCCAGACGTGGTGCCCCACCCAGGTAAGTCAACTTGCTGTTGTCCATGAGGAAAGGAAGGTCTTGATTCCCAGGCTCAGAGAACGAGGCCGTGATCACTCAATTTTCCAAGTCAGAATTGGAGAGTTTTCCTTAGCGCCTCTGTTATTCCCACTCCCCACATCTAATCAGTAATGGGATCTTGTCCTTTCTAGCTCCTTAGGACCTCCATACCCCTCCCTTGCCCCCCATCTCTCCATCTCAGTTGCCACTGTCTTAGCTCATTGCCTCTCTCCTGGACTGTTGAATTGTCTCCACACTTCATCCTCAAGACAATGGGGAAGACTTTGAAGAGTTTTAACTGAGAAGGAACGTGATCACATTTCCTTCTCACAAAAATCACACTGAATCTAGTGGATGAACTGAAAAGGCGTCTGGAAGGGTGGTGGAGAGAAATCCATTACAAAGCTCTGCTAGGGTCTAGATGAGAAATGAGGAGGGTCCGGTTTAAGCCCATGACAGAGACAATGGAGAGGTGAGGAGGTGGGTATCAAGCAAGTAGAATGGATAGAGCATAGTAACTGGTTGGAATTAGAAGGCAAGGGAGAGGGAGTGTTTGTTATAAATGTCTCCCAGGTAGAAGCTTAGGAGACTGGGTGGATGATAGTATTATTATGAGAAAGAGGCAATTAAGAATTAAATCTGTGAGAAAATGATGAATTTAATGACATGTTCAGTTCCAGTTTCATGTGGGGAATGTCACGTGGAGAGAGAATCCATGAGCAGTGACATACAAGTCTGGGATTCAGAGTGAGGTTAATGTTGAAGACACAGATTTTGAGTCTGTGTTTATAGCTGGTAGTTAAAGCCAGGGAAAGTATGACACTAGTGGACAGAGCTTATAAGGTAGGAAAGGAAGCCAGTGGGCCCCCAGGGAACGCCACAGAGGGGAAGGGGCTGGAGAGGTAAGAGGAAATTCAGGATGCTGTGCTGTTACAGAAAGCAAGAGAGGAAAGAATTTGACAATTGGATTATGGACGTTCTTAAGAAAATCAATTTCAATGGAGAGTTGGGGACAGATGACAAATGCCATTGGGATGAATAGTGAGAGGTGAGACGTTTCAGACAGTGAGTCTAGATTTCCCTTTCTAGACACTTTACCATAAAAACAAGTGGAGAAATGGGACACAGAAAAGATGACATGCAAGGTCCCTGTCTTAGGAGCATGTAGCAGTGGCCTGTGCACAAGAGAATAGAAAGGCAACTGTGATGCTTAATTTTATGTGTCACCTTGGCTGGGCCACAGGGTGCCCAGATATTTGGTCAAACACTATTCTGGGTGCTCCTGTGAGAATGGTTTTGGATGAGATTAACATGTAAGTATTATAATTTTAATGATTTAAGTAAGTAGACTGAGTAAAGCAGATTGCCCTGCCTAATGTGGTGAGCCCTATCCAGTCACTTGAAGGCCTAAACAGAGCAAAAAGACTGACTCTCCCTGAGTCTGAGAGAATTCCTCCTGCCTGAATGTCTTTGAACTGGGTCATTGGTGTTTTTCTGCTTTTTGACTCGAGGCACTGGCTCTTCCTGGGCCTGTCAGCTTTTGGACCTGCTTCAGACTCCACCATCAGTTTTCCTCATTCACAGGCCATCAGACTTGGACTGGAACTAGATCACTGGCTCTTCTGGGTCTCCAGCTTGCCTACCCACACTGCAGATATTAGGACCTGCCCATCTCTCTAATTACATGAGCCACTTCCTTATAATAAATCATATATACATGTCTTCAGGTTATTGCTTCTGCTTCTATGGAGAACTCTGACTAATACAGCATAGAATGGAAAATAAAAGGGAAAAAAAAAGGAAATAAGGCAGGAAGGGAGAGTAAAGGGAAGGTGTGGGGTGGATGAAGTCCGTGAGAGCCTACGAGCTTCAAAACTGTAGGGAGAGAGCGGGTGACCGTTTAGCTGTCTGTAATCTCTGATGGCATTGAGGACTCATTCCTGTTATGTAACTAGAATTAACCTTCAGACTTTGCTGCCTTGGAGTCTCTTGTCTTGCAGAAGCGAGACTTCCTAGCTTGGCTTGTTTTCTTGTTACTTAGGAGCTGTTGCTAGCATAAGGTCATACTTAGAAAATTGAACCCTCAATAAGATTACTCAGAGACTTGGCTGCTTTCTCCCTGGCCATTTTGTCTTTAGGTTGAAAAAAGAAACAGCTCACTTTCCTAAAGTGACATCACACATCACTTTGAAATATGCTCTACAGGCCAGCCCTGAAATCTGTGGGGGGTTTTTTTGTTTGTTTGTTTTGTTTTTTGGAAACCCATGAAAGAGAAATTTTTGTTTTAAAAAATGTTAAAATAATTTTTTTTTACTCTAAAAAGCTTCTCTGATAACCCAGTTATTAGGAAACTATGTGCTGAATAGAAACAGTAGCAGAGGTGAGAATTTGTCCACTTCATACCTGCCTCATTTCTGCCATATGATAACCTCAGAAACGACCGGAGTGATTTACATGAGAGATGTATTGGGCACTCAATTCATTTCATGTCTGCTCTATTTTTGTAATCCTCTTTGTTATACTATTAAAGTGACGAAGATAAATCATTTTATTTGTGGCTGTAGCCGATGCCATTTGGAATATCTGCCCAGCCTCTCTGCTCACTCAGGGTAGTAGGTTCCAGATTTCAGTTTGGACAACATGATGCTTTAGTGTTCACAGCTGCCTGGACCTGGGGTGGGTGCCTGACCGAAGTTCGGAGTCAAAGTCCTTCACACACACACTGAGTCACTCACGCAGACCCTCTCCAAGTGCAAACTGGGCGCGTGGCTGCATTTCTGCCTCTGGTACCGTGAGCTATATCCTTGTCCTTAGGATGACCACCTCCCTTCCTTTCTCACTATCCTATCCCCCACCGAGCTGAGTTGAACTGTATTTTATTACTTGCAGCCAAAAGAGTCCTAATTTATTTAGCTATAATTTAAAAAATAAAAATATTCCCTTCTTGAGTTGAAATAAGAATTTCAACGGTAACTTCTGGGAACAGTGTGTTGGGGAACACAATGTTCTAATTAAACAACTACCCATACTCTCTAGCCTCTTCCTCATCCCAAGAAAGCCTCAGGAAGTAGTCACGACAGGCAATGCTACACCCTTGGAGGAGGTGTGGTCAGTGCGATATCTATGACAGGTGACTTGTCTGACTCCATCAGGATTACGCATGCATACACCTGTGGACCCAGCAAGAGCATTTGTGGGAATTTATGTTACAGATAATTTATTGGATGGGTGCAGAAAAAAAGAAGTATATACATATAATCATACAGGTGCAAAAAAGACACAGTAGAATGTCACTCGGTAAAGCATCGTTGGGAAGAGCAAAGTATCAGAAACAATCTACATTTCTATTAATATAGAATTGTTAAATAAATTGTACAAATCCACACAATTGGAGTACTATGATGCCGTAAAAAGGAATGAATAAGGTCTTTCTGTATGGAAAGATTGCCAAGTGAAAAGAGCAGAGTGCATGAATGAGAGGAACCCACAGCTCCACGAAGCGTTGTAGGAATGAGACTGGAAATTCCTTCCCTGGGGACAAAATCTCCTATTTCTCATAGTCCACGATAGAAACCATGCTTCACATTTTACCATGTCTGAGAGAGAGAAAACAGTGACTCAAAACCCACACTAAGGTAAGTAACCTTAAACTGCTCTTTTCCTTGAAAATGAGGATACCTCACCTTCGTTGTGGATGATAAAGTCTGAAGAAACAACTTCCGAGTTTACTTGGGACTGCCCAAGGTGGTGCTGACAGATAGGAAACAGGCCTCCTAGTTAAATGTGAATTCCAGATAAACAACAAATGCTTTGCATACTAAAGTGATATGCTGAAAACTATATTAAAATTTATTTGTTGTTTATCTGAAATTCAGACTTAACCGGTGGCCTGTATTTATATTTTGCTGAATCCGTCAACCCAGGCCCCAGGGACTAGCCTGCCCGAGTGGAAGCTCCAGCCTCCATGGTTTGAGACACAAGTGGGAAAGCCCATTGGTCTCCATCATTCCAAGGAAATGACAACCAGACACCCACTCATCTAAGAACCAACCAGATGCCCCGATGGGCATGACAACCGCTGCTAATTTCTCTGCCACCTCCTGCCCCAGCAAATGGCCACCATCCAGGCCTCTGCTACTGCTCTAGGTCCCAAAGAGAAAGCACGAATACCCCCTTCACTCGGACGGGTGAAGCTCACAACCATCACATTTGATGGACTTTGTGTTTCTAATAGGAAATATGGATTTGTGCTGCTTTCCCAAATTTTCTCACCTGGCCCACCCACTCTCATGACTTAAAAAGACAGAATGACTGTGTATTCTGCCAAGAAACCCCCTTCTAGCAACCAGAGCATGGTCCAAGGGAGCCCCTTCTAGGTGCCAAGGTACCTGGCAAGCCTCGAAGGTGGTAGCCCATCATCTCAGCTGCTTCATCTGAGAGGAAGAGGGTGGCTCTGGTGAAACATCACTCCCACAGCAGAGACCATCTTTCCAGTTATGAGGGGGCCTGCTCAAGTCTTGACTGTGACCCCCCATCAGAGAAGGGGAGCAAGCCTGTCCTCAGGAATGTCAGCTCTTTATCTGCCCTTCATTGGTTCAAGGCACAGATCGTGCTCATGGAACACCGCTCAGCTTTCCTCCTCCATCAAAGAGAAAACTCTCCTGCATGGGAAGACCTCTTGGAATGTACACCTTGGGTTACCCGCCGTCTACATGTGCGGCCAGCTCTGCAATTACAACACACACGATGACAGTGAACACAGGTCCCAGCAGCCCTCCTCCCAGGGACAGAGGAGATGTGTAAACCCCACAGGTGGTAGGCCTGTCTTCTCTGAACCTCGGTCCCCCCAGGTTCCAGCTTGGTGAGCTGACAACCTGTCTTCTGAACAGTCCATAGGATTGGAGGCTAAGCTTCCAATTTAGCTTTCTGGAAAAGGTGGGCCCACAGAAGGACAATTAAAGACAATAGCTGTGCTAGACCAGTGCCACAGGAAAAGACTGGCTCTTTCCTGAAGCTGCGGCTCACCGAATAAAGGCCAAGCCACCAGCAGCCACAGTTCAAGCAGAGAAGTGCAGCCACTGCAGTCATGATTCAGAGACACTGAACCCTGCACCAAGTGTGGGCGAACAGTCGGGTGTGTCACATCACGGAGACTGATTTCAAAGTGTGGTGAACCCAGTGGGGTTTTTAGGGCAGACACACAATTGCTTGCAAACAAGTAGCAGGTACAATGAGCAGCGTTTTGTGCTTCTCTGCAGGTTTTCTCTTTGGTCTCTCGAGGGAGCTGGAAGAAACCCAGTTCTGAAACTCAAACCTGCATCGGCCATTATTTTCCCTTAAACTGGATCTGAACCTAGGAGATCTTCTGGCTCTATTTGCCGAATTCTAATGGGAACTGGGCCCTCCAAATATTATTCTTATTATGTGGTGCTAATATTTTTTGCTGGAAACACATCATACCAAGATGTCTTGGACCCCTTCCTTTACCAGACTAGTTGAAAGCTCAAATGAGCAGACATCCAACTTCCGGGCTGATCCAGGTTTTTCATGATCAAGCCAGGGCAGGCAAAGATTCCAGGAAAAGTCTCCTGGGAAGGCCAAGGATTTCTGAAAGTATCTGTGGACAAACAGATGCAATATGACTGGGCTAATTCCCATAACTCAGCTAAACTGATGAAAGTGCTTTGTGGATTATTGGCAGGTAGACTGACTGTGGCCTGGGCCCTGGCACCTGGGGCCTGAGCTGGGGGAACCCGCCTGCCGTTCAAATGCCCCTTGGCTGCAGAGAAGCAGGAGAAGGCAAGGGGCATCCAGTGGCGACTGGATTTTTGGACACAGTATTGCCAGGCAGACACCTGGCCGAGCCTGCGGGCATGTGGGAGGGGACCCAGATAGTTTTAATCGCTCCCAACCCTTCTCCTGTATGTCCCCCTTTCTTCTTCTCCCCTCCCCAGCAGCTCACCAGAAATCATGGCCTAACGGAGCAGGATGGAGTTCAGTGTTTCTCAGGTGAGATGCACAGACCACCTGCATCAGAATCTGTGGAGACACTGGTTTAAAATCCGGATTCTTGGGGCCTGCTCTAGACCTACCTACTGAGTCTCTGTGGGGAGGCCTGGGTAGCTGCACTGTTCACAAACTCCCCTGGGTGATTCTTACAGGCGCTAAAGTTGAGAAGCATCATTAGAAGTAAAAGGGTCTCCCATGAGCAGCCAAAACACCCAAGTTCAACTTACTACCTAGATCGTCTTGGGCAAGTTGTTTATTACTTTCCAGCCTCATTTCCCCACCTGTAAGCATGGGTATGCCATTTTATGAGACTGATTTTTCTTCTCCTTGAGGATTCAGTGCAATAAGACACAGGACTAGGCTGAGCTCTTGCTAGATTTTAGCAGCCAGGACCCCAGGAGAGACAGAAAAGGGAGGGTGAGCTAAGGAAAATCTTTCTAGGCCTCAGGGTGCATATAGTTTACAGCAATCTTCAAAGGCTCAACCTTTTCTGGACGGACACAGAGCACGGAGATTTAACACCAAGTGGCTTGACTACCCACTAAAGCCTTCCTAACATAGCCAGGAGTGGAGGATATGGTGCTACAGGGAAGAAAATGTGACAAAGAGATGCTTTCAGACAGGCAGACACAGGCTAATATAAAAGTGGAATAGGGCTTCCCTGGTGGCACAGTGGTTGAGAGTCCGCCTGCCGATGCAGGGGACACGGGTTCGTGCCGTGGTCCGGGAAGATCCCACATGCCACGGAGCGGCTGGGCCCGTGAGCCATGGCCGCTGAGCCTGCGCGTCCAGAGCCTGTGCTCCGCAACGGGAGAGGCCACAACAGTGAGAGGCCCGCGTACCGCAAAAAAAAAAAAAAAAAAAAGTGTAATAATACACCTAGCTAAGAGCATAGGGTAAAACCCCCACATGCTCTCGGCCACTGATCCTCACCAAGGGCAATTATGTCCCCCAGGGAACAGCGGGCAAAGTCCGGAGACATTTTTGATTGTCATAACCGGGGGATGCTCTGGCATCTGGCAGGCAGAGGCCAGCGACGCTGCTAAACATCGTCCAGTGCAGAGGCCAGTTTCCCATTGTGGAGAATTAACCGGCTCAAAATGCTAACAGAGCCGCGGCTGAGAAACCTTGCTCTAAGCTAACGCAGACGACTGAGTCACGGGTGATGGAAGGAGGCTAAACACCTCCCGAGTCACAGGATTCTGCTGCTGGATTGCAAAGTCTCACAGATGGACCAAGCGACCTGGTGTCCTGCAAGCTGGAGGATCACCGCTCACCTCTTTCCATATCACGTGTTCAGCGTAGCTGGTTTCCTGCTTGTTTCCACGATGAAACAATCGGGGAAAGTGTTCCTAGAGCTTTGGCAAAGCAGAAGTGTTCTCTGCAGGGGAGGGAGGAGGCCGCCTCACTCCTAGCAATTGTCTCTATTTTTACCACGAGGGTAGAACAAGAAGAAGGAACTGGGAAGCCCGGCCATCCACCAGGGTTTGCCCCGCTAAGGAGCCACGCCCAGGCTCGTTCAGCATAGCTCACAGGTGTAGAGGGATGCGGGGCAGGGCATCGGGTTTGGGACTAGGTCCAAATGGCAGTTGTTCTATGACACTCCTTTGCCAGTATCTTGCTTCCCTCCATGATCCTCGGCTGCTTTCGTGGATCTCCCCTGGTTCTGTCAGGTTGGTGCTCATCAGCTAGCTCCCTGGCTTTTCTCCCTCTCCTTGGTCCCCTGTCTCTTGCTGTCGCCTCTTTCCTGGCATGGCTTGTGTTCTGGGGCTATAGCTCCAGAAACAAATCTCTCTGTGTGCCCTAGACTCCTTCTGCACAAACTCCCCGTGGGCAGGGCTGGCCTACCGGTTGGGTTTCTTTCTCAGGACTCCATCCACATCCCCTGGGATCCCTTGACCATTTTCACGCATCTGGCCTTCCTGCCTGCAGGGCCAGCGTCATGGGGGTGTGTGACCCCTGTGGTCACCAGGACTTCATGTTCAGAAGGACCCTATGCTGAGTTTGATGCTCTACTGTCATTTTGAAATTCTTAAATGTTTTTCCTTTGAACTTGCATTTTGTAAGTGAATTCTGATGGGGCAACAGAGCATGCACACGAACAGAGGAGATCCACACGGTCCGTGTGTCTGTCCCTTCTTCCTGCCCCACTCTCACAGACGGTCCCATGAGCACCAAATTCCAGTGGACCCTCAATGTGTGGGAGTTCACAGAGACTCAAGGCGAGTACAAGGAAAGTGTGTTTTGTCTCCAACTGAGTTAGCTGGGGAGCGGGAGGGATGCTGACGGCACCAAGAGGCCACACTTTCCATCTGAACCAAGACTTGCTTCTAACCCAGAAAGAAGGCGGTGGTTTCTAAGAAACATGGATGAGCAAAGAGCCCTCTCATGTTCTTTCTTCCTCACATTACTTTCCTGCCCTAGCCAAGGACCTGACTGATGCTAAAAATGATGACAGAGAAGGAAAGGGAAAGGTTAGGCCACCCATAGTCCCTTCCCTTTCAATCCTTCTTTACTCATCAGTAAGCTGAAGGTAGGGACTGTTAGTAACATGTGCATATGCATCAAGAAATGAAATAAAAGCAGATGAGTTACTTTTGCGCAGCTTTTCCACTGTTACGCTAAGAATGAAATATGCAAATTGTGTAATTTTTGGCGATTAGCATACTCGTTAAATGCTCTTATATTTGCATTTAAAACAGGCATCACACAATATTGAAATGAAAGGGGTAAAATATATGCTAATGATTTAAAATTTAAATTTTCCTTCACTTAGAGTGGCATTCAATAGTGGCATTTAAAAAAAACAACAACAACAAAAGAAACGATGACAAGCCAAGAGAGAGACTGTGAAGAACGGAAAAAGCTTTTAGTTTAGTACCTTTTATTTGGCACCTTTCCCCTGCTTTTTAAAAAAGGGCGCCCACATTTTCATTTTGCACCGGGCCCTGCCTGTATGCGCTTCTTCCTACAGCCACAGTGGATTGCTGTGAGGCTGTAGGGATCTATTAGCCTGTGTGCACAGGCAGTGAGTGCCCAGGAACTGAAGTCCCCTGGGAGCGGCACTGAACCAATGTCCGATGCAATGGGAGGTACAAAAACCCCAGCTCCTGTGTTGCCCCTTCAGGACAGCCTTGTCATGTGGCCTGGACCAGCTCCAAGCTCCCCTGTGGGTTTGATCCAAGTCACCTTCTATCCAACTTCGCTCTTGGCAGTGTGCCTTTCCATGATCCCACTTCCTCACTCCTTACCGGTTTTTCCTGGGGAGAGTTCTGAAACGACCACTTTCATTTGACCTGAAATGCCATGTCCATATCTCTGGAAATCTGGGCCCCAGCCAGCTGAAGCATTCAAGGGTCTGTGGACGAGCTCACCTGTCCTCCTCAGTTCTGTGATCTGTCTCTGCCAGGGCCACTTTTTGTGAGGTGTCAATGGTAGATGGCAGGAAGCCCAACGCCATAGACATTCCCAAAGGAGTCTTCTAGAAACGTTGAGTTTGAAGGTTTACAGTGAAACGTTTTATTCAAACATCTTTCCGTGCAGGTCAGAGGGAATTTGGAGAGTACTTTGGAGAGCGGGCTCCATCATGGGTCACTCTACTGCAGGCAATGTTCTGGGCAGGTCTGGGCCAAGAGCCCAGTGAGAGAAGAGCGGACGGCTCTGACCTCACGGAAACATGCTCTATTTACCTAACAAGCCTCCTGACGTCACAGTGTCCCCAGCTCTGTTTGCTTGGCTCGGGGAAAAGAGAATAAAATGTACAAACAGCAGGCTTTGTTTTACCTGTTTAAATGAGTCATAATCTTTTCTGTAAAAATTGGTCTGGAACCAAAACAAAAGTCTTATCATCTTTTTCCACTCATCCAGGTACATTGTTACCTATCCTGAACAGTCTTGGGAAGCGCTTTCACTTTCTTTGCCCAGAGAATTTTTATCCATGCTTCAGAACTCAACACGATGTCAATAGGCTCTCTTTCCCGTTGCCACCTCAGAGCCCCACGTAAGTATTTGCGTATATGGTTGCTATGCCCCCTTAGAATGTAAGGACTTCAAGTCAGAACCTTTACTTTATTCTTTTTAAAAAATTTATTTATTTTTAAATAAACAAATTAATTAATTAATTTATTGGTTGCGTTGGGTCTTCATTGCTGTGAGCAGGCTGTCTCTAGTTGCGGCGAGAGGGGGCTACTCTCTGTTGCAGTGCGTGGGCTTCTCATTATGGTGGCTTCTCTTCTTTTTTTTTTTTTTTTTTTGCGGTACACCGGCCCCTCACCGCTGTGGCCTCTCCCGTTGCAGAGCACAGGCTGCGGACGCACAGGTTCAGCGGCCATGGCTCACGGGCCCAGCCGCTCTGCGGCATGTGGGATCTTCCCGGACCGGGGCATGAACCCGTGTCCCCCGCATCGGCAGGCGGACTCTCAACCACTGCGCTGTGGTGGCTTCTCTTGCTGAAGATCATGGACTCTAGGCATGCGGGCTCTAGAGTGCAGGCTCAGTAGTTGTGGTGCACAGGCTTAGTTGCTCCGCGGCATGTGGGATCCTCCCGGACCAGGGATCGAACCCGTGTCCCCTGCATTGGCAGGCTGAGACTTAACCACGGCGCCACCAGGAAAGCCCCATATCTTACTCATTTTTGAAGCCCCACAACCTGGTGCAGCACTTGTTATATAACTGATCTCAGAAGCATGTGATTAAATAACCATAATGGCAGCTGTATGAACCAGGCCCTACACTGAGCACTTCACATGCGTTATTGTCTTCCCTCCTCACAGCAACATGATTAGGATCTATAAGGTGGGCACTAGTACCCTTGTTTTACCGTTGAGGAAACTGAAGCCAAGGAAGGTTAAGTAAGATCTTGCCTAAGATCACACAGCCTCCCCAGCCAGAGGAAAGAGTCAAATAGCACCAGAGCCTGTGTTGTTCACCACGGAATAAATGAAGTCGGTGAATAGGTTTTTCCAAGGTGGTCAGGAAGAGAGCTCATTAGAAGGCAGACTTGTCTGTACAACGGCCTCTTAATTAAACAGAATAGCACAACCTTCTGAGACTGAAGCAGGAAGAAATAGAAAATATAAACAGACTAATCACAAGCACTGAAATTGAGACTGTGACTAAAAATCTTCCAACAAACAAAAGCCCAGGACCAGATGGCTTCACAGGAGAATTCTATCAAACATTTAGAGAAGAGCTAACACCCATCCTTCTCAAACTCTTCCAAAATATAGCAGAGGGAGGAACACTCCCAAACTCATTCTACGAGGCCACCATCACCCTGATACCAAAACCAGCCAAAGAGGTCACAAAGAAAGAAAACTAAGACCAGTAACACTGATGAACATAGATGCAAAAATCCTCAACAAAATACTAGCAAACAGATTCCAACAGCACATTAAAAGGGTCATACACCATGATCAAGTGGGGTTTCTCCCAGGAACGCAACGATTCTTCAATATATGGGAATCAATCAATGTGATAAACCATATTAACAAATTGAAGGAGAAAAACCATATGATCATCTCAGTAGATGCAGAAAAGCTTTTGACAAAATTCAACACCCATTTATGACAAAAACCCTCCAGAAAGTAGGCACAGAGGGAACTTAACTCAACATAATAAAGGCCATGTATGACAAACACACAGCCAACATCGTTCTCAATGGTGAAAAACTGAAACCATTTCCTCCAAGATCAGGAACAAGACAAGGTTGTCCACTCTCACCACTGTTATTCAACATAGTTTTGGAAGTTTTAGCCATAGCAATCAGGGACGAAAAAGAAATAAAAGGAATCCAAATCGGAAAAGAAGAAGTAAAGCTGTCACTGTTTGCAGATGACATGATACTATACATAGAGAATCCTAAAGATGCTACCAGAAAACTACTAGAGCTAATCAATGAATTTGGTAAAGTAGCAGGATAAAAAATTAATGCACAGAAATCTCTTGCATTCCTATACACTAATGATGGAAAATCTGAAAGAGAAATTAAGGAAACACTCCCATTTACCACTGCAACAAAAAGAATAAAATACCTAGGAATGAACCTACCTAAGGAAACAAAAGGCCTGTATGCAGAAAACTATAAGACACTGATGAAAGAAATTAAAGATGATACAAACAGATGGAGAGATATACCATGTTCTTGGATTGGAATAATCAACATTGTGAAAATGACTATACTACCCAAAGCAATCTACAGATTCAATGCAATCCCTATCAAACTACCACTGGCATTTTTCACAGAACTAGAACAAAAAATTTCACAATTTGTATGGAAACACAAAAGACCCCGAAAAGCCAAAGCAATCTTGAGAAAGAAAAATGGAGCTGGAGGAATCAGGCTCCCTGACTTCAGACTATACTATAAAGCTACAGTAATCAAGACAGTATGGTACTGGCACAAAAACAGAAATATAGATCAATGGAACAGGATAGAGAAAGCCCAGAGATAAACTCAAACACATATGGTCACCTTATTTTTGATAAAGGAGGCAAGAATATACAATGGAGAAAAGACAGCCTCTTCAATAAGTGGTGCTGGGAAAGCTGGACAGCTACATGTAAAGGAATGAAACTAGAACACTCCCTAACACCATACACAAAAATAAACTCAAAATGGATTAAAGACCTAAATGTAAGGCTGGACACTATAAAACTCTTAGAGGAAAACATAGGCAGAACACTCTATGACATAAATCACAGCAAGGTCCTTTTTGACCCACCTCCTAGAGAAATGGAAATAAAAACAAAAAGAAACAAATGGGACCTAATGAAACTTCAAAGCTTTTGCACAGCAAAGGAAACCATAAACAAGCCAAAAAGACAACCTTCAGAATGGGAGAAAATATTTGCAAATGAAGCAACTGACAAAGGATTAATCTCCAAAATTTACAAGCAGCTCATGCAGCTCAATATCAAAAAAACAAACAACCCAATCCAAAAATGGGCAGAAGACCTAAATAGGCATTTCTTCAAAGAAGACATACAGATTACCCACAAACACATGAAAGGATGCTCAACATCACTAATAATTAGAGAAATTCAAATCAAAACTACAATGAGGTATCACCTCACACTGGTCAGAATGGCCATCATCAAAAAATCTAGAAACAATAAATGCTGGATAGGGTGTGGAGAAAAGGGAACACTCTTGCACTGTTGGTGGGAATGTAAATTGATACAGCCACAATGGAGAACAGAATGGAGGTTCCTTAAAAACCTAAAAATAAAACTACCATACGACCCAGCAATCCCACTACTGGGCATATACCCTGAGAAAACCATAATTCAAAAAGAGTCATGTACCAAAATGTTCATTGCAGCTCTATTTACAACAGCTAGGACATGGAAGCAACCTAAGTGTCCATCATCGGATGAATGGATAAAGAAGATGTGGCACATATATACAATGGAATATTACTCAGCCATAAAAAGAAACGAAATTGAGTTATTTGCAGTGAGGTGAATGGACCTAGAGTCTGTCATACAGAGTGAAGTAAGTGAGAAAGAGAAAAACAAATACCATATGCTAACACATATATAAGGAATCTAAAAAAAAAAAAAAGGTTCTGAAGGACTTACGGGCAGGACAGGACTAAAGATGGAGAGGTAGAGGATGGACTTGGGACATGGGGGGGGAAGGGCAAGCTGGGACGAAGTGAGAGAGTGGCATGGACTTATATACACTACCAAATGTAAAAGAGATAGCTAGTGGGAAGCAGCCACATAGCACAGGGAGATCAGCTCAGTGCTTTGTGTCCACCTAGAGGGGTGGGATAGGGAGGGTGGGAGGGAGACTCAAGAGGGAGGAGATCTGGGGATATATGTATAGGTATAGCTGATTCACTTTGTTATAAAGCAGAAACTAACACACCATTGTAAAGCAATTATACTCCAATAAAGGTGTTAAAAAAAATCAGAATAGCAAAATTCCTTACTTTAAAAAGAAGCCATTTTACTCTCCCAACTCTATATGGAACCAATTTTCATTTTAACCAGTTTCTCCCAAGTCCACTGAGCTTTGGTATCAGAAGGTCTTGTTACACAGGTATTTAGTTCTGTTGCAAATTAACAGCAATAAAGAAACCAAGCACAGCCGCAGAACCAGCGTCCTCCCAGCTTGTGATTATAGCTTGCTGGGGGACTCTACCAAAATTGCATTGTGTGTTTATGACACAAAGAAATTCTTGAGGGTGGTACTGATATACCCATTAACGACACTGGTATTTTTTGCCCCATGGGGCAGACAAGGAAAAGGGGTTTTATTTTGTTATGAGAAGCACTTTCTTGCTTATACTTAAATTTTATAGTTCACAAAGGATTTCAAAGTATTACCAAAGAATATGAACACCATGCTTGAATCATCTGGGCGTACTGGACTTTCATAGCCTAATGGGTGGTGTTTCACACTGCATTTCTTTTCAATTCATCTTGGATTCATTAAAAATAAAATCACAGATGTTCACCAGATTCCTCGCCCCCACCCCCCACCTCCAGCCTTGGGCACTGAGGATGTGGCACATGGGTGGCTTTCTAAGGCTTGGTCAAGGCTGAGGACTTGCCTGAGGCCCAAGTGATCCTGTTTCTGGAGTGTCTTGCTTCCTCGTCCACTTAGGAACCAACGGCCCCATAGTTCAGGCAATCTGGACTTGGAGTTGTCATTTATAGCCTCCCAAACTTTGAGGATGATGAAGTTATGAAAACATGAGAAATAGACTCAAATAGGAGGAAAAGTTTTGAGAACCACAAAAAAAAAGAGAAAGAGGAAGGGTTGTATAGTGGGAAAAGTGATGAACTGATGGTTAGAGAGACTTGGGTTTTAGGTAGGGTGATCATAAAATTTATTATCCAAATTGGGACTCCTTTGAGGTTGAGAGAGATTACTGCTGATAATTCTGCTGGGACAACAGGACTAATGGGGACTGTCCTGGTATGGCATGGTCACCATAGTTCCAGGACACTAACTAGCTGTCTAACCTTTAGCAAGTCACTTAGCATCTCTGAGCCTCAACTTCTTTTCACGAAAGAGACAACCTACAATCTTCCCAGCCTTTTTCCATGAAGGACCTCCTCTTTAACTTCAATCTCCATGTTTTCCTCATGTTTCCTGCCAACTAAGGCCTCTTGCTCCACGCCTAGGAGAGTTCTCCTAGAGTGTCTTTACAACCTTAGGTGATCAGCAGGGATCAGGAATGGAATAACTGAGCAGCTGGTCATTCTCTTCTCCTGTCTTCCCCACTCCCAACCCATACTATCTCACTCTAGGGGAAGAAATGCAATGGTCAAAACCCCTCTGCAGATGGGGCAAAGTGGGTCTCAGACCTGAGGTCTGCAGAATCAGCTGGCAAAATAAATAAAGGGCAAGCTGGCTACCTAAATACTCCACGGGTAGTGCAAACATTCTAGATTCTACCGCAGTACACTTGCAATGTGCTCAGTGGGGGCAGTGCTGCCCACCAAGTGCTATTGGGAAATGAGTGTTAGGGGATGGCTGGTTGTGACAATGACGGAAGGTAGACACCACTAGCATTTTGTGCCTAGAAGTTGGGGATGCTAAATGCCCTGCTATAAGCCAGAGACACTCGCATAGCGAACAGTCATCCCACCCCAGTTGTTAAAAGCATCCCCACCGAGAAACACTGCATAAAAGAATGGGCTTTTCAGTCTTACCTGTAGAGAATAATTTAGACCCTCTGAAGAGGCTCAGATCACACTGGACGGCTTGCTATGGTGCCGGAGCATCGGGCAGAACTTCCAGATGGAGCCACTTAGTTCTCACAGGCCCTGAATAAAAGGAAAGGGCAGAGGTGACACCAGAAGGCACCGTGTAACTCAACGCCACCCTAGTCTGAAGTACACCAAGCATTTTATGGGGCGGTTTCTTTTTTCTCTCAGTGTTTACAGAACTGTTGAATCATTGTCTTCATTTACTTATGAGATGATTGACATCGTCCCTGAAAACAGAAAAACAACTCGAGCTAAATCTAAAATGCATGTCTGCAGGAAACAGGGCGGTCCTTGGTCTCTGCTTTGCCTTCTATGGTAAACTTGGACTTCTCCTGGGTTTGCTTTCATTCATTTCAGCTAGAAGTGTGTGGCGAATCAACTTTTCACCAGTCTTCCCGTGGAATGGTTGACTCAGCTTTGCTGTGAGTTAGTGGCCCCAGGGGGAGAAGACCAGGGCTCCCTCTCTGTAAGATGCCTCCTGAAAGGGAAGAAGTCATTGACGACCCACAAAGGAGACCGTGGCCATAAATATTTCAGAATTTGCCTTCCTTAACATCTTAAATAATGGAAAACATTTGCTTGTTTAAGACTTTTAAGTCCTCCGGTCTTCGGATTCAATCTCCAGTGGCGAGGTACAAGCATGACGTCATGGTCAGGAGGAATGCACGGCACATAAAGGCTCGCCTGGGCCAGAGGGAAGCACTAAGCTCTGGAGGGCCCTCAGACAAATATACAAATGTGGCCCAGCACATGTCAAAGGCCTGTGCAAGGGCAAACATCTTCATGACTTTGGTCCTGGGAAGAGAGACCTGGCCTGGGATGAGAATTTACAGCTGACAAGCTGCTGATGACGCAGTTATAGCCAGTTAGCGCATGAACGGCCACTTTGGGAACAGGGGGCTTAGGACGCCAGGCTGGAAATCTCAGACCGAAGTGGGGACAGCCCCGTTCACCCGTGCTGGGATAAGTTTACTCACCGCACAGTCTGCCCCCTGGGCCTCTTCTCTGCCTTCCTTTGATTTACGGCCCTCCCTGCAGCTCTGTAGAGCTTTGACATACATGACAATTTAGCATCAAGGGAATTCTCAAGACCAGGGGAAGAATATCTTTCTGGGCTATAAACATCGCTCTAAATTCTTCTCATCTGTAACGTTTCAAGAGCATGTGAAGTGTGCACGGCTTGGCCCCTGCAGAGTCCCTGTCCTCTAAGCGCTCACAGCTCCCTGGGCCGATCTTGCTCACAAGTGTGCTTACAGATGTCCTCTACGACCCCCAAAGTGTCAGCCAGCTTTACTGCCGTGGTTCTCAACTGGGAGCAGTTTAGTCCTGTGGGGGACGTTTGGTAATGTCTAGAGAGATTTTTTTGGGGGGGGGGGGGCCGCGCTACGCGGCATGTGGGATCTTAGTTCTGCAACCAGAGATCGGGCCCGTGCCCCCTGCAATGGAAGCATGGAGTCTTAACCACTGGACAGCCAGGGAGGTCCCTAGAGACATTTCTGAAACACTGGACCGCCGGGGAGGTCCCTAGAGACATTTCTGATGATCACAGCTGGATGGGAAGCGTTACCAGCCCGTAGGGGATGGATGCCAGATACGCTGCCAAACATCCTACAATGCACAAGACAATCCCCCTCAACAAAGAAGGATGCAGTCCAAAACGTCAGTAGTGCCAACACTGAGAAACCCTGCACTGGGGTAAGGGTAGACCACCTCTGCATAGGCCAAGAAAGTAATTATCTACACTTGCACTGTCTGATGGAACTTTCTGTGATAATGGAAATGCTTAGTATTTGTGCTGTCCAATCCGTTAGCTGGGAGACACATGAGGCTCTTCAGCGCTTGAAATGTGGTCAGTGTGACTAAGGAACCAAATTTTTTAATTTTATTTACTTTTAATTAATTATATGTTAATCATCCCATTCAGCTAGTGACTACTGCTTTGGACAATGCAGGTCCATATAACGGGAGCTTAGAAGCAGTGGAAGAGCCTGCCCTCGCGGGTTATCTACTCCACCAGCTTATAATTAGAATTCCACAGCTAGACACTCCTTCTTTAGCTAAGACTTTGACCCATATTGGTATATTACCCTGGGAGGGAGACGACCTTTAATTTATCAACAACCAATGCTAATTTAATATGACTCATGGATCTGAAAAATGTTTGGGGGGCCCTGAAGTGAAGGAGGGGACACCATGAGATGGGGGGCTTGGGGGCGGCATGGTGGTGACATGTGCTAGAGGTAGCAAAGGCCACCTGTGCCTACTTTCATCACATAAACTCTGCTGAGAACAGAAGCCAAATACAGTCGTCCCTTAGTATCCGCTGGGCGTGGGTTCTAGGATCCTCCACAAATACTGGAATCCGCAGATGCTCAGGTCCCTTATGTAAAATAGTGTAACAGGGTTGGTCTGTGGAACCGGAGGAAGAGGATGCCAGGGAAACTGGAACAGGGTTGGCGGGGATGGGGGGAACCCGTGGAAGAGAAACCGGAAGCAGAACCCATGGAAGCAGAACCACTGTACTCACAATTCCCACTCAGATATACGTTCTGTGAAGACTAGAGCCAAAGGGAGGCAGAAGAGACCAAGTGTGTCACAAAGGAGAACCTGTTTCCAGCTCCTTCTCTGCCTGCCTTTGGCTTTTAGGCCAAGTCTCCAACCACTAAGATATTATGGGGCTCCCTCCCTTATGTAGCCCAAATAAAAGCAGTAATAAAACACAAAATGGTGTTTCCCTTTGATCTGATTATGAAATTTTGGATAACCTCGTTAAAGCTGTATGGTTGTGATTTCTGCTAGTGCCCTAAGCATGTAAGTGCCTCCTTCTTAATCTAGCTCTGCTTTAGGGTCTTAGTTGTAGGGCTTACAGTCTTTGTAATCCATTGAATAGCTAGCTTATTGTACAAATTTTCCTCAATGAAATATTGTGTACTCAACTATAAAATTTTCTAGAGAAGGACATCACCTACCTCACTTAGTAAGCTACATCTACCTGTGTTTCTTGAGATGGGGAAAGAATATAACTGAACCAAACCAAACACAAATCCTCTCTCCTTAAATGTTCTATAGGGCTCAAACCGGAGGTCCTGGTGGCATCGATTTTCATCATTCCCCAGGGGAACAATGGAGATGGAACAGAAAGAGTAAGTCCACCAAAATTATGACAGGGGCTGGAAACTGTGATATAAGGAGAGCTAAAAAGATGAGAATTCTTCTGTCAAGAAAGACACAAGGTGAGAGAGATACATGATGAGAGAAGACAGAATTGCAAACTTTGACTTTTTCACAAATCGCTAGTTTGTCTGAACGTGGCAGGGGTGAGAGGGGAGCAGAGGGGAAGGTAGGTAAATTTAGGACAGTAAAAGGAAGTATTTCTGTCTTAGTCCATTCAGATTACTATAAAAAAATACCATGGACTGGGTGTTTATAAGCAGCAGAAATTTATTTCTCATAGTTCCAGATGCTGGGAAGTCCAAGATCAAGGCTCCAGCAGATCTGGTGTCTGAGGGCTCACTTCCTGGTTTATAGACATCCTATACGCATGTCCTCACATGGAGGAAGGGACAAGAGAGCTCTCTGGGCTCTCTTTTACAAGGGCGTTAATCACATGCATGAGGGCTCCGCTCTCATGACCTAACAACTTTCCAAAGGCCCTACCTCCCAACACCATCACATTGGGGATTAGGTTTCAATATATGAATGTTGTGGGGACACAAACACTCAGTCTACAGCATTCTGTCCCTGTCCCCCTGAAATTCATATTCTTTTTGCATACAAAATGCCTTGATTCCATCCCAATAGCTCTCAAAGTCTTAATTTCTTTCAGCAGCAGTTCAAAAGTCTAAAGTCCAAGGTCTCATCTAAATACCATCTAAATCAGATATTGGCAAGATTCAAGGTCAACCCGTGGCACATTCCTCTCCAGCTGTGAATCCCTGAAACCAGACAAGCTATGTGCTTCTAAAATACAAAGGTAGGACAGGCATAGGATAGACCTTCCCATTCCTATGGAGAAATAGGAACGAAGAAAGGGATGTCAGGTTCCAAGTAAGTCCAAAACCTAACAGGATAAACAGCATTAAAACTCAAGGCTTGAGAACACTCCTTTTTGGCTTAGTGTTCTCCCTTCCAGGCCCACTGGGGTGGCAATGTCACCCCATGTGTCAGTGGGACAGCCCATTAGCGGCTCTCTGCTAGGGCTCTGCCGCACCGTGGTTCTCTTCTGAGGCCTTGTGGCTCTCCCAGGGGACCCTATCCATGCCATAGTTCCACTGGATGCAGCCCAAGCTGGGGGACCTCCCTGCAGGGACCCACATCTGAAGCACTGAGGGGGCATCTTGCCTCGCCTGACCCAGAAAGGTGGTCCCACCCTTTGAAATCACTCTGCTCCCTAGGCCCTTGCACTCTGGCCTGTGATAGGAGTGGTGTGTCATGGCCTCTGAACTGGCTTCAGGGTCATTCTTCCACAGTCTTGAAGAACAACACTTGGCTTGAGACAGCTGAGTCATATTCAGCTCCTTAGAAAATAGTCGCTTGGCCACACTCTTCACGTTCTCATTTTTTGCCATATGGACAGGCTGAGAATCTTCCAAATCTTGAAGTTCTGCTTCCTTTTTGCTTAATTCCATCTTTAAGTTTTTTCTCTCCCCTCAAATTTTGCTATAAGCGGTTGGGAAGAGCCAAGCTGTACCTTCTGCACTTTTCTTAGAAATAGCTTCAGCTACACATCCAATTTCGTCACTCACAATTCAGCCAAGTCCTTTGCCAGTCTATTACAAGGGTGGCCTTTCCTCCAGTTTCCAATAACATGTTCCTCATTTTCCTCTGAGACCTCTCAGAATGGCTTTTCTGTCCATACTTCTACCAACATTCTTTTCACGATTACTTAGGTATCCTCTAAGAAGACTGAGGCTGTCTCTACGGTTCTCTTTGCTCTCTGAGCTCTTACCAGAATCACCCTTAACGGTCCATTTATCTCAATGTAGGATTTTTCTAGCATACTAAAAATTCTTCCAGCCCCTACCCATTATCCTCACTACCCAATGCCTCCATGTTTTACAGTATTTGTTACAGCCGCACCCCACTTCTCAGTAGCAGTTTCTGTCTTAGTCTGTTCAGGCTGCTATAAAAAAAAACCCCATAGACTGCGTGGCTTATAAACAGACATTTATTTCTCTCAGCCCCGGAGGCTGGAAATTCCAAGATCAAGGCATCAGGAGATTTGTTTTCTGCTGAGAGCCCGCTTCCTGTTTCCTAGACAGCCATCTTCTTGCTGTGTCCTCATGTGGCATAAGGAACAAGGGGGCTCTGGGGTCTCTTAAAGGAGCACTAATCCCATGCAGGAGGGCTCTACCCTCATGACCTAATCACCTCTCAAAGGCACACTTCCTAATACCATCACGTTGAGGATTAGGTTTCAATATATGAGTGGGGGGTGGGGGACAAACATTCATTCTATGGTAATTATTAATACAGTGTAGTAGTTGGGGGGGGAGGAGTGATTTAAGAGCCTTTTATCTCAATGCCAAGGGCTGCAGAAATAAAGAGCTCAAAGATGTTTAAATAGAAAATGACAGTTCCATAATGAATTCTTGACTGGAGAAAACGACGGTGTTTAAAGCTAATCTCTTGAGATAAGCACAGAGAGGGGCTCCATCTCCTTCCCATAAGGACCCCTGTGCGGTTCTCCAGAACGGGACACTAGATCCGTCTTGCCATAAGTCTTTGGGGTTTATCTCATTTGGCCACTCCCGCTGTGGAACAGAGGTGAGCTAATCTCCTAAGTGAGTTTGCCATTTACCCATGTTTGACACAAGCAGCTTTTACATGTTAGTGCTAAAACAGGCTGAGAAACACAGTACCCCCCTGGGAAGCAGTGGGAGCTTCCCTGTGGCAGCAGCAAGCCCAGGCATATGGGGTTGGGAGCTGTAGTTCAGATGCACTGATAGCTGTTTTTAAACTGATCCACTCTAAGTCTTTGAGTGCAATGGCTGATTATTGGGTCAACAAACTTGAAAAGCTTTGTCACTGGCCCAAGTCTGAACAAAAAGCAACATGTCTTTCATGAGCATTTAGGATGAAAGATGTAAGATTAAAACAGAAAATCTTGGTAGCAGTGAGCAACATTTGAGGGTCTTTTTTATGTGTGCTTTGCCCTAAGAGAAAAAGTAAAGCAATAAGATCTATGAAATGTCCTTGATCTTTTTTCAAGCCAGGGTTGTAAGTCCTGAGTTACCTTCATGTTTCCATTACAAGAACTGTAGGGTAGGGTTTCCAATGGGAATTTCAGCTTTTAGTTTAATAAGACGATGACACTCATATATAGTGGTGCAGTGAACAAAGGTTCAAAGAAACACTTTACTGAGTGCACATTTGACCATATCACGCCTCTTCTTAAAATCCTTATCGGAGGCTCTCCATTACCTGCAGGATGGGGCCAGGGGTCTCCTGGTGAGTACCTATACCTCTCGTCTTTGCTCCCATCTCACTGAGGTACTTCCAGTTCTCCAAATGCTTCACATTCTCTTGTAACCCCACACCCCTGCACGTGCTCTTCCCTCACAGTCAAAGGCATCTTCCCTGCAAAACCAAGCTCAACGACCCTTGAACTATCAATAGATTCTCCTTTGCACTCTGTGCTTCACTTCATTTTAGCCCCCATCACGTCCTATTGAAATTACCTAACTCAACTGTGAGATTCCTGAGGCTGGGACTGGCTGCTATGTTGCAGCCATCCCCACTTCCTGAATGCCTAGCATGATGCCAGGCACAGAAGTAGTAGCAGGTCCATAAATGCTTAATGAGGGAATGAGTGAGTTTCAGTGAACTGCAAATGATGGACAGCTTTTTGACAAAGGTGCATCCCATATTTTCTCTTTGGCAGAATAACTGCTGAGAGAAGAGCAATAGAGCAATAAATGCTGATATGAGAGCACCTTCCTATCAGCTCCACATAAAGATATACTCTAAACCCCGCAGTTTCCCTTAAAGTAAGAACAGAAATAGTTCATACACTTCAGAAAAAGAAAAAGGAAGGAGGGAAGAAAGGAAGGTAAGAAGGAAGGAAGGGAGGGAGGGAAGGAGGAAGGAAAGTCCTTTGCTTTTGAAAGTCTACCTCAGGCACAAGAGAAGAGATTATTTCTATTTTGTTCTGAGGCTTGGTCCATGAACATAAAGAAGAAAGCCACTGAAATTTATTACTTTCCATTCATAAGATTAAAAGAGGAATGTCTTTCAGTTCCTGACTGGTCAAAAGACACAAGTTATATTCCAACCGTAAACCTTTTCCAAAGAAGCTCAGAAGTGTAGGAGTTGCGTTAGACAATGGAAACCAAGCTGCACTTCACCTGAGCGCCTGATTCGTTCGTCTGTTTGCCAGTACCTCCCCTTTTCATTTCTTTGGAAATGAATAAGCTTCATTATTCGCCTCCACTGGACTTATTGTGCCCCTCAGGGATTGAGGCCCCTCTTGGAAACAACCGCTCCATCTCCTCTCCCTGTCGCTGAGGAAAGGGAGTGCCAGGGCAAGCGCGCCCTCCCAGGATGCGGGGAAGATGGCAGGTGAGTGACAGGTGCAGAGACTGGGCTTGGCCTCCTGGCAGAGAAGGCCGTCTCAGCTCGCTTCTCTCTGAGAGGGCTCCTCAGGTGCAGCTGGGCTTTGGGCGGCCCGCAGCTGTGTTTAGGAGTGCATTTGTTTTATCTGCCACATCCTTTGAGGATTTCAGGGCAGGCCATTTAATCTATTTTAATGAATGCTCTGGCCGTTTCTGAACACGGGGCTGTGTCTGCATGCCCCGAGGAGTGGTTATTTTCACTGTTGTTGAGATTGACTAGAACATGTATTCACGGATCCTTTTGGGTGTCTTTTTCCTCTGACCACTCCTCCAGTTCAGGCCTAAACAGGAAGACAACTGTAGGGCGAGAGGCTTCAGCTCGGAAGTTGGGGTTTCCTGGTTTTCTCCCTTTTCCACATACCTCATCAGCTCATCAGTCACCGCTTCATACTATTTATAATCCTTTAACAGTTTTCAAATCTGTGCCCTAGATTGGCTAAATCAATTAAAATCAAGTTGTACAAAGTCGCTTAACGGCATAGGGAAATGTGATATATGCAGTGGAGAGATCGGCTTACAAAAGTAGCTGTTGAGTAAATGACTGCATATGTTCATATATATGACTCTGAAAAGAAACAGGAGCCACACAAAACTAATGACGCTCATTCCCGGAGTGCAATTAAGGATCGTTTTGTTTTGCTTTTTTTTGTTTTTGTTTTTTTGCGGTACGCGGGCCTCTCACTGTTGTGGCCTCTCCCTTTGTGGACCACAGGCTCCGGACGTGCAGGCTCAGTGGCCATGGCTCATGGGCCCATTTGCTCCGCGGCATGTGGGATCTTCCCAGACCGGGGCACGAACCTGTGTCCCCTGCATTGGCAGGCGGACTCTTAACCACTGCGCCACCAGGGAAGCCCAGATCATTTTGTTTTATTCCACAGACATTGAAAACTTTTTTTCCAATTTTTTACAATCTGAAAAGTAATACAGAATTTTAAGAAAATGAAATGAATGCATGCAACTAAGAGAAAACAATTATCTCCTATCTCCTCTAGTCCTGTCATCACCGCCATAGTTTATTGCTCATTTTTTCCCCTCACCTACAAAAATCTCCTTGTATGTCACCCTCTCTTTAATCTGTCCCATCTTTATTCACGCTCTCTCAGAAAGGTCTTCCTGTAAAGGAAATCTGACCCAGTAGCTCCCCTAAATCCTCCAGGGTTTCCTATAGAATAAGGCAGTCCAAAACCCTCCAGCTGAAGCTTAAAAATGCTTCAGAAGCTCGTCAGCACCTGAGGTTCAACGCCAACTCTTATGTGCCCATCCCAGGTCACTGGAAGGCTGTCTGGGTCTCTCTTTCTTTGAACACAGCATCCCCTGGGACCCCCTTCTCCTCCTTCTTGCCTCTTCCTGTCCTCATGTACCGACTCCACCCTCAAGAGTCAACCCCAGGGACTTCCCTGGTGGCGCAGTGGTTAAGAATCCGCCTGCCAATGCAGGCGACACAGGTTTGAGCCCTGGTCCGGGAAGATCCCACATGCCGAGGAGCAACTAAGCCCATGTGCTACAACTACTGAGCCTGCGCTCTAGGGCCCACGAGCCACAACTACTGAAGCCTGCACGCCTAGAGCCCATGCTCCACAAGAAGAGAAGCCACTGCAATAAGAAGCCCGCACACCGCAACGAAGAGTAGCCCCCGCTCGCCGCAACTAGAGAAAGCCTGCGCACAGCAACAAAGACCCAACGCAGCCAAAAATAAATTAAAAAAAAAAAAGTCAACCCCAGCGTCACCTCTCACAGGAAGCCTTCCTTGCCTGCAGTTAGGGGTACTCTTTTCTTGTTCATATCTCCGTATGAGCACTTACAACATCACGTAATTACTACTTTGTGTGTCTCTTTTCTCCACCTGAAGGGAAGGCGGATGCTCTGTCCTACTCTGTGCTTAGCTCCCAGAGCAGTGTCAGGCACTAGGGAGGTGCTTAATAGACATTAGTGAAAGGCTATACCCTGAGCTGGCGTTGACGGGAGGAGGGGGCTGAGGGAATCAACTCTACTGATTTATTGCTTTGACTGTAGAAACTGTTAATTCTTCGTTGACCAAGTTTAGGGCCTCTCTTTCCTCAGTGGATGGTAATGCACTTGAAAATTTTAAGATATTCAACGATGCCAGCATTTATCTACTTTATACACTTGGGACATGAGGTGCAACCCATTAGCTGTGCTTTATAAACACACTTCAATATACTTCCCCTTTGTAGCAAGGTAACTCTGGATAAGTGAATGTTACTTGGTCTTATGGGTTGCATTGTGTCCCCCTTAAATTCATATGTTGAAGTCCTACCCCCTAGTGCCTCAGAATGTGACCTTATTTGGAAATCAGGTTGTTGCAGATGTAATTAGTTGAGTTAAAGTGAGGTCGTTAGGGTGGGCCCCGATCCGATATGACTATTGTCCTTATAGAAGGGGGAAATTTGGACAGACAGACAGACACACACAGAAGGAGAACACCATATGAAAATGAAGGCAGAGATGGGGGTGATGCTCCTACAAGCCAAGAAATGCCAAGAATGTTCAGAAGACCACCAGAAGTCAGGGGAGAGGCAGAGATTTTCCTCAGAGCTCTCAGTAGGAACCAAACTGCTGACACCTTGATGTCAGACTTTAAGCCTCCAGAACTGTGAGACATAAATTTCTGTTGTTTAAGCCACTCAGTTTACGGTACTTTTTTTAACAGCAATCCTAGCAAACGAATACACTCAGGGACCCTTGAGTGAAATATCAGAGAGGAGCACTTTATCCTAAATCTCCACGAACGCTCGTTTTGGTCCCAGCGTCCAGCATGATTATGGCTCACTTCGCAAATGGGAAAGGGAAAGACCTATTCTACCTCTTTTGAAAATTTCATTATGGGTGTTATTTATTTTTTTTCCTAAACTTTTAAATATTTTCAACTGAGAAAAACAACGTATCTGAATTTAAGTACATATAGAAATAAATTCAAGAGGTAAAAGGATAAATAAGTCCCCTGCTTACTCTCAGCTACTCAACTCCCCTCCTCAGAGGCAACATCTTTTGTGTCTGTGTGTATGTATATTGCATTTTTTACATTAATGATCATATACTCTAAACATCATTCTGTCTGTACTTTGATTTGATTGCTGAGTTTCCAATGTTGGAGATAATTCTCTATTAAAATACACAAACATGCCTCACCCTTTTTGAGGACTGCATTGTCTTTCTTTGACAAATATGTTCTGCCTGTTCTTGATAACTTCTCGGCCGGCTTTTCTTAAAACAAACAGAAAGCGTTCCCAAAGTTCTCTCTGCAGTCTGGACAGGGCTGAGCCTGCCACGGTTCTTATGCCGTTAAAGAGATGGATACTTTCTTTGTCACCAGAGGTTGTTAGATAAGCTTTAAACCCCATGAAAGCTGGCTTTCCTCATGTTTTATGCAGGTATCTCCAAAGCACAGCAGCTTATGTCTGGTGTACGACTGGCCCATCTTGGCTCACTAGATCTTGTTTCAACAAGTTTTTCTTCTCCCATGGGCTCTGCTAGAAATGACCAATTAGTTACATGTTGGGCCAGATGAAATGTGAGACCACATGCGTTAATCAAAACCTTTGAGTAATGTATCCATTACCTTCCTGTGGCTCATGGGGCCATCATTCACTTCCCAAATGCTACTGCACTGGGATTTCAGGACTCACCTGACTTCTCTCTGCTTGCATTTCTTGAATATTTCTTACATTCTCACAGAGACAATCGGTAAATGCTTCTGGTTCAACAAGATTGTACTTGCATTCGTTATCTAATTTCCCAAAATAAGCTAATAAAGCCATTCAGCTGTCATATAAATAACTACATGCTACTTCATATGGTTGATTCTGATGTGAGCTTAAGGAACTAATGGCTACGTGCAACTCATTAATTTTCACCTTGAATCTAAGAAGCTGTTTAAACGTTAGCCGTGGCCACAAATTCAGATGATCTTCACAAGCCGTATGTGCACGGAACATCGTCCCTAGTGGGTCTGTGATTTTTGAACAGGCCAAGCAGCCCATGTGCAGGATATAAATTTCCTTCTTTTTCAAAAAGTATCTGTATCTCATTCATCCTTCAGTGTCTGATTACACCCCAGGAGTCTTCCAAAACCTGCCCTGTCTTAATGAATAGCTTTCCCTCCTTATCTAAGAGCAAACTTAGCTTTTGCTTAGCTCTTGCTTCTTTCAGTGTTGCTTAAGATATTGTTTCCCTGCTGGATTCCTTTCCTAAGCTGCCCACATGCCTGGAGGATAAAAGCTGTCTGTCTGTGCCCCTCAGACAGAGAAGATCAGTCAGTATCCATTGGTGAAGAGATGACCATACACATTCAGACTATCAGAGAGCAATAGTGAACATTTATAGAACACTCACTGCATACACATAAGGCATCATTTAAATAATTTGTATAATACAGAGGTTTAATTAATTTGCAAGTTCTGTCAACCAGTTATCTCATGGCCTTCTAATTCAGCTCCTTGTTTTTGTCCTAGAGGTCTCTTCTCGACAGACAGTGTGATCCAGTTATAACTCGAATCAGTTCTTGGCCCCCAAACTTTCCAATGCCTTTCCATTTCCCTAGAGTAAAAGCCAGAGTCCTTATAATGGCCTCTGAAGCTACACAGTAGCTGTTTCCACCACCGCTCCGCCCCTGCCCACAACCTCTCTGACCTCATTTCCTCCTCTCTCTCCTTTGCTCACATTCTCCAGCCGTGTGGCTTCTATGCTGTTCTACTAACAAGTCAGGCATGCTTCTGCCTCACAGCCCTTTCCATTGAAGTTTCCTCTCTGAAATTCCCTTCCCCCAAATATTCCTCATCTTCTTCGAATTGTTACTTAAAAGGAAACTCCTTGGGCTGATGACTGTGATGGAGTAACTGGTCCCAAACTAGCTCATCCCCTGTAAATATAGGAAACTGGACAAGATAAGCATGGTAAGATACTTTTCAGGCAATGGAAAATAACCAGCACAAGACTTCAGTGCTTGGGAGAGGGGAGCCTGAGGGGACCCCCACTGTTGTCCAGCTCTGTGCCTGGAGATCTGAATTTGCGCAGAGCACAGTAGTCCTGTGGAGCTGAAAAGGCAGGGATCAGCGTTCAAGGCAACTGAAATGGCTGGGATCTGTGCAGAAAGAAAGCCTTAAAAGTCTATGTAGATGTGTGGGGCGGTCCCTCATGAGCCCACGGCTGAGGGCTGGACCGTACACGTGCCAGGCAGAGCCATCCAAGCCTTACCACATATCAGCTGTTATGGGGTTGAGACTGAAGCAAATGTAATAAAGGTTGAGCAGTTCTGGGGGTAAATATGTGAGTATTTAATTAACAAAAATTTAATGAAATTTAAAATTCAGTTCCTCAGCCATGTTCAAGGGTTTAATAGCTGCTACCACAGTGCATGGTGCAGACATATTTTCCTCAATGCAGGAAGTTCTATTGAACAGTGCTGATCTCGAGTCTCTATGGTGCACCATTCACAATGTCCAGCAGTCAGTCCGAAATCACTAGATGTCCAAAAACACAAATAAGCAAAAATCAGGATTGTGTAATTCACAGTAGACAATAAAAGAAGTAAAAAAAAAACCTGATTCTAAGATGGACCAAGTGTTCAACTCAGAAGATAAAGACTTTAAGACATATGTATTTTACAGTATATATTCAAAGAATTAAAATTAGAAATATACTTATTATTTTTTCAAGAAGGTCCTAATGAGTGACTAGGTAAGGATCTCAGTAGAGAAATGGATACCATAAAAAGAATTACATGGAAATTCTAGAATTGTGCAATACCTGAAGTGAGTCATTCACTGGAGGGACTTGGAGTGAAGATGGTAGAAGACTCAGTGAAGCTGGAAACACATCAGTAGAAATTATCAAAGAGAGAAAAAATATTAAGGAAAAATGAACAGAACAGTATCAAACAGTATCAAACAGAACAGTATCAAACAGTTTAACACATGTGTGATTGGTGTCCCAGAAAGAGAAGAGAGTGAGGACAGAAAAAAATATCTGAAGTAAGAGTTGTCAAGAAGTTCCGGATTTTTTAAAAAATGACTTACAAATCCAAGCTCAAGAATAAAGATAAAGAAAATCCTACATAGGAACATCATAGTCAAACAACTGAACACTGAACATAAAGACAAAATTTTGAAAGCAGCCAGAGAAAAAAGACAAATTATATACAGGGGAACAAAGTTAAAAATGATTGCTAATTTTTCATCAGAAACAAGAGAGGCTAGAAGACAAGGAAACGACATTTTTCGAGTATTGCATGAAAAACCCTGTCCACCCAGAGTTCTATATGAAACAAAAATATTCTTCAAAATTGAAGGTGAAATAAAGACATTCTTAGATAAACAAAATCTGAGAAAATTCATCACCAGCAGACCATGCCAAAGGATGTCCTCCTGTCCAAAGGGAAATAATACCAGATGGAAATTACAGAAAGGATGAAAAGGAGGAGAAATGATAAATAATCAAATACACAAATTGTGGTATATTCATCCAGTGGATTAATACTCAGTAATAAAGAGCAGTAACTATTAATAAATGCAATAACATGGATTAAGCTGACAAAAAGAAGTCTTCTGTATGTGTACAAAAGACTTTGTGCTATATGTTCCATTTATATGACATTGTAAAACAGGAAAAACTAATCTATCGTGATATAAATAAAATCCGTGGTATCTTGGGGTGGGGCTAGGAGAATGACTATAAAAGAGTGAGGCGAAACTTTCTGGGGAGATGGGCATTTTCCATAGCTTGATTAGGGTAGTGGGTGTATATGTTGGTCAAAAGTCATCAATCTGTACACTAAAATGTGTGAACTTTACAGCAGATAAATTAATAAGGTGGGTTAAAGTTTTTTTAAGCTACTGTCTCAGGGAGGCTTTCCCTCCTATTGAAAGCTGCACCCCGATACTACTTATTTTCAGTTTTCTCCCTAGTACATATCACTGTCTAACACACTGTATATTTTATTTATCTTGTTTTATCTTCCCTTCTAGAATGTAACTTCCATGTGGGCAAGGACTTTTGCCCATTTCTTTCATTTCTGTGAACAGTGCCAAGAACAGTAGTTGGCACATTATACTTAATAAATGTTGAATGAATGAATGAATGGATGAATAAATGAGTGAATGAATTACTGAATCCTTTACTGTTATCAAATGTAAGATTGAGTAGAGAGGCTAAAATAAAGATACACTGAAATATCATGAAACTCGAGACACTGTATTTTAGTCTAACTCAAAGTTAAAAGGCAAGAAACCTGAGTAAAAAAGTAACAGGGACTAAATACATAAACAAACCGTTGGCACGTCATATGAGATACTTTACCCAGGCTCTCAGGTGAACTAAGGATGTTTACAATAAATATTACCTCAGCTTTTTTTTTTTTTTTTTGTACTTCACCCACTAGAAAATAGAGGTGTAACTTGGGAGTTAGGATAATAAGGGAGAGGGAAGTGGGGTTGTAGTTGGCAAGAGATAGAGGTGGGTAGGCTGCTATTCATCTTCCTGAGAAGGAAGATAAATAGCACCTGGAGGCCCCTTTTTGGTTCTTTTAGAAAATTAGTAAGAATAAACTCTCTTGGGAATTCCCTGGTGGTCCAGTGGTTAGGACTCTGCGCTTCCACTGCAGGGGGTATGGGTTTGATCCCTGGTCAGGGAACTAAGATCCTGTATGCCCGTGGTGCAGCCAGGAAAAAAAAAAAAAAAAAAAGAATAAACTCTCTTAGAGGTATAGACATTGTGACAACTAGGCCTGGCACACCTCTGGTTACAAAAGGTACTGATAAGCACTTGTGATGGACATAATATTAGAATACGTGTGGCCTCAACTCCTAAGAGTTAGGCCCCTCATTTAGCATCAAATTCCAGACAATTGAGAAAAATCCACCTAGTCAATCCTATGGGAAGGTCCATCCTATTGAAGATATTTACCTTGAAGAGAGGGAAGTCATTCAAAGTAGGAGAACGTTTAGAAGGGGCGTGTGTGCAAAATATCCAACAGCATCATTTGTGCTCCTGTCCTAAGTGTCACACCCTTCCAATGAAAGGAGCAAACTGGATTCCAAGTTTCAGGTAAGGGCATGTTGATTCCAGGTCATAGTTGATAAAATAAGATTTGTACCTGCAGAGCCATCTGGATGGCTCTGAAGTACGTGCCCTCATTGCCGCCTCCTCCAAGGCAGACGGCAACCTCACTTTGACGTCTACTGCGCTTAGATTACATAGCACACATTCCAGGGACCACATTCTGCTGGGTATCATCCCTGGTTGTCAGCCAGCTTGACCGCTCCCCACCCTCCCTCATGACCATCAGCCTCTCCAGCTCCGAAGTTCAGAAACTAGATACCTTTATTTATTCTTATCATTAAACAACAACAACTTTCTTCTCTTCTTTTTCATCCCTCTCCTTTCCCCGACTCCTGTCCCCAAACCCCATTAGAGAGGTAGTATTTAAAGAAACTGGAGACTGAGACTCAAGGATGGGGGAGAGGAGGGGAGAACTCATACTTCCCATTCCATGACCTTCTGAGTGTTAGAGTTATAAATGCCAGGAGTCAGCCCTTCCAATGGCAAGAAAAGGAATCTGGGAGCATTCCTGTAAAAGTAGAGAAGATATCAAAAAAGAAAGACGTTGCGTAAAAGATCTTCTTGTCTGGAATAGGTGACTGGAAAGAGGGACCAGGGTGAGGCAGGATGGAGAGGGGATGGGAGTGAGAAGGAAATAAACTTAAAGGTTCTGAGAGAAGAAAGAAGGACAAGAAGTCCACCCAAGGGAATATCTAACACGTAACAGGGAGTTGCTGGGAGTGCAGGATGGGAGATGGAGAAGATGTGCTGATTGGTGCTTTGAACCAAGTCAAGGAAACTTGTCTTTAGTAACAAGACATCATGACATTTATGACTTATTTCAACAGTTTGGGGCAGTGTGAAGGAATCTGGGGGCTTCAAGTTACTTATGATGTTATCTTGGTTATCTTGGTGTGCTGGACAGCAGTGGAAGAGATGGAAAAGTGAACACCAAAGTAGCAGGTGTGAGTGTGTGTGTGTGAGTGTGAGAGTGTGTGTGCGAGTGTGTGAGAGCATGTGTGTGTGAGAGTGTGTGTGTGAGAGTGTGTGTGTGCCACACTTTAGCTCAGTATGTGGAGCAGGAGCCTGCCTCCTCCCCTGCTGTCATGGCTTCATTTCCAGGGGAACCTCAGATTGCCCAAGACTGAATCTGTCCTTAGTCCCCTGTCCCCTACCCCAAGTTTCCAAAGAGACTTTCTGGGGGACGGGTGATCTTCTTTTCAACCCCATAAACACCTGTAGAGGACTCATCTCCGAGTTGAAAGTACACAACATCATGCATTGGTTGTAAATACCAATATGTAGAAGTCCGCATAACAGCATTAGTGAAAGGTATTTTAGGCTGAGATCAAAAGGCTGACTCAGTGTGACAGAAGGGGTATAAACAACTCCCAAGCCCACCTCGTGCTGCTTCCTCCAGCTCAGGCCCTCCAGCCCACAGGCCTCTTGCTGCTCCTTAAATACGACCTCTGCCCCTGCTCGCTTTGCCGAAGGCTCTGACCCCTGACCTCAGGGTCACAGCTCCTGAGACCTCTCTGTCTGAAGGGTCTCCTAGGCCACGTCGCCCACTTTTGCTTCTTGGTGGCACTTAGCTCTCTCTGGCACAGTCTAGTGTCTCTATTTATTTACTTGGCTTATCTGTGTCCCCACCTTTGGAATATAAGCTCCATGAGCACAGGGACTTTGTCTATCCTCTCCTGCACCGAGGACAGCGTCTGGCACACAGAAGTACTCAGTAAGTGCTCACTGAACGAGTAAACATGCCCGTGGATATAGTATTTGCATCTTTTATGTTACGTAGAAGGCATTTTTCTGCACTAGGCACTGATTCAGCAGTCTCTCCCAGCCCTACCATTTCATACAACGATGAGGACAGTCCTTAAAAGCCAAGAGACCAGTGTTAGGTGTTACAGATTCACCCCGAAGAGCAATGCTCTTTATTGAGGAGGCAACTATCTGCAGCTCACTTCTGTTATGTGGTCATGAGAAGGTTCAGAGGCCCCCAGGTGAGTTCAAAGTCCCCTCTGTTCGCTGGGTAGAATAAATCTGATTATGAGGCGCACACCAGAACTCGCAGGCAGGGAGGGCGTGGCCCTGTCTGACGCCGCGTGGACGCTTGCTGGGGAAGAGGCTAGGGCTGGGGAGCCCAGGCATTGCAGAGAGGATCCAGGCTGGCTGCTGACGGAGCAGCCACCCGCTCAGCTTTTCAAGTCAGCTCACCCTGACTTGCTTTGATCGCTCAACCAGTAACTGCTGCAGCCCTGAGTCTGTGCTCAGGGCCCCCCGAGAGAGGGTGTGAAAACCTCTCCTGTCTGTGGGAGCCCAAACAGCCAGCTTCGGCCCAGAGCTACTGAGTCAGGGCTGCCCTGAAGCTGAGTTGTGAAAGGTCAGCCAGTCTTCCCGGTCGCCCCTTCTCACCTCCGCCTTTCCACCCCCCAGCCCCTTCTCCTTTGCCCTTCACGGGTCTCCATCTGGGCAAAGGGGCTGCTGTGGCCACAGCGTAGCCAGCCTGCTTTGCCCAGCCCTCAGCCCACCTCTCCGCCAAAGGAGCAGAGCCAGGAGGTGCACGTGAAGGGAGTCACCGGGGCATGAAGACTGGGGCGCCCGGCCACTCTATCAGCTGCAACTTCGGGCAAGTCACTTCACTCCGAGACTCAGTTTCTTTCCTTGTAAGTCTGTGAAAAAATGCCCAATCTATCTGGCTCAGAGTATCTTTAGGTTCAAAAGAGATGACGGATGGCGTACAGAGTCTTATCCAACCTTCTGAACTGAGAAGTTCACAGTTCACAGTTTTTCAGGAGCTAGCCTGGGCAATACAGTTTGATCTAGTACAAAATAAACTAATTTACATGTGGCCCTTAATGGCCAAAAGTGGCTTCAAGGGTTATACCATTTGGGTAACATATTTTCATTTCTGTCCAATCTCTTCCTATCCATCCAGACTTAAGGAGAAATCATTTAAGGTGAGGATGTCAGGTTTCAGGCTGACCTCTAGAGGCAACGCCTTGAGAGAGGAGGGGCTTTGAAACACTCAGGTCATAGTTTTGACGATTGTCCTTTTGGCTCATACGCAAAGCCGACCCCCGCAGAGCCTCATATAATTTGGACAGGGCCACAGCTGGTTTAGATGCCACCGTCACTAATACACAACCAGTTACTTTGCAACTCTTGCCTCATCAAAACCACGTTTTTTTCTCTTGGTTCAGTTTCTCTTTTAAATACCCTGATTACAAATTGCAAAGACCAAGCAGACCTGGGCAACCCCAAACAGACGTCTTATCATCTGGCTTTGGCAACTTCCTGTCCTCTGTGACAAACCGTGGGAGCAGAAATAGAGACTCACAGACTCTCAGAGTAGATGGGAACTCGGATGTTCGCAGGCCTGACTGCCCTCAATGTCACCAGCAAGTGAACGTGCTTATTGAGCACCTACTCTGTGCCAGATGCTATAGCGAGGGCTGGAGGGGATACGACCAAGATGCTGAACACGACCAATTTCTAACCCCGAGGGAGGGTGGCAGGCAAGGAGACAAGCAGTTGGGATGCTCGGATAAACAGAGTGTAGTTGTACCCTCAGCGGCTCGTGGAGGGGATGGGATGTCAGCCAGGCTTGGGAGAATCAGAAAAGGTTTTGTGGGGGGCTTCCCTGGTGGCGCGGTGGTTAAGAATCTGCCTGCCAATGCAGGGGACATGGGTTCAAGCCCTGGTCCGGGAAGATCCCACATGCCGCGGAGCAATTAAGCCCGTGCACCACAACTACTGAGCCTGCGCTCTAGAGCCCGTGAGCCACAACTACTGAGCCCACGTGCCACAACTACTGAAGCCCGCACACCTAGAGCCTGTGCTCCGCAACAAGAGAAGCCACCGCGATGAGAAGCCCGTGCACCGCAATGAAGAGTAGCCCTCGCTAACCGCAACTAGAGAAAGCCCACGTGCAGCAATGAAGACCCAACGCAGCCAAAAATAAATAAATAAAATTAATTAATTAATTAAAAAAAAGAGAGAGAAGGTTTTGGGGGAGAGGTGGAGTCTTGAAGGAAGGAGAGGAGTGAACCCGAAGATGATCAAAGGGGTGGATGGAAAGACATTCTAAGTGGAGTTTACAGCCTGTGCAGGGCACAGAGGCCAGAAGGGAAAAGAGGTGGGAAGAGAGCAAGGGAGACCGAGAGGGCGAAGTGAAGGAGTGAGGGAGGACCAGGGTCGGGGAATGTTGCTGAGCTCTCGCACGTCTGGGGAGCTGCCAGTTCAAGGTCAGGGGCGGAGGGAGATGAGGCGAGTAGTCAGGGCTTTTCTCTGCTGCAGCGTTAACAAGCCCAGTCCCTTCTGCTACTTCTCATAGGACACGGGAGGGTTTCTCCCCAGAAGTATGGGGCTTGAAAACCCCAGCTTTCCTCCTCTTATCTCTCCTCTAGAGAAGTGAGTTTTCTACACCACGGGTCCCCAACCCCCAGACCACAGACCGGTATCAGTCTGCGGCCTGTTAGGAGCCAGGCCGCACAGCAGGGGCTGAGCGGTGGGCGAGCGAGCGAAGCTACATCTGCCCGTCAACCCCATTGCTTGCATTACCGCCTGAATCATTCCCCCGGTGGCCCCATCTGAGGAAAAACTGTATTCCTCGAAACTGGTCCCTGGTGCCAAAAATGTTGGGGACTGCAGGTCTACACCACAGCCATCCAAGCACAGATGGAGCAGATGGATCCTCTCCGGCTGGGCAGCACAGATGTTTACACAGCACTGAGCCCAGTTTGCTGTGCTTTATAACAATCAACGTCTGGCATTTGTTTCGTGGAGTAACTAATTCTGCCACCGACCACTTCCTCTTCACTCTCGCCTGTTCCCCAGGAACATGCTCTTTTTATGTTGCTTTGTTTCCTTATGCCTCAAGTATAACTACTTAGCTTCTTCCTGCGGCTTCATTCTCTGAACCTAGGTCAATGTTAATCTGAGAGTCTTAACGTCCCCCTTCCCCCAGGCAACGTGGCACAATGGTAAGAAGAGTCTTCAGACTCAGAAAGATCTGCGTTTGAATCTTGGCTCAGCTAGTTATTAACTGTGTGACTGCAGGCAAGTGACTTAACCTGTCTGAGCTTCAATTTCCTCATCTGTGTAATGCTGACAATATCTATTCTTTAGAGCTGTGAAGAGCTTAGCTAACTTAGGTAATGTCCTTGGTACATAGTAGACATGGGAGTATGGATGGCTATTAATAATAAAAACAACAGTAGTACTAATGATGATGATCTGGTACTTCTACTCACAGCCCTGGATCTACTGACTTAGAATTTCAGTTTTCCCATCTATTAAGTGAGGATAATAGCAATTATTTGGTAGAGTTATTTGGGGATCCAATGTGATAAAAATGTGTCAAACACACAGTGGGCTCTTGGAGCATGGGTATATCACTGCCTCCTCGCCCTCCAGGGCATCCTTCCCCTTTTAGCTGTCACATCCATCACTAGGCCCTTTCCCTCCATCTTGAGATGCTCCTGGCAGGGGTCTCAAGTGCTTTCTAGGCAAACGGCCTCTGAGATGAGGTTCTCCTTTTTGGATTGCCCAAGATGGAAGAGTCATTTTTTTCTGTCCCTTGTTTCTCTCTTGTTCTCTCTTGCCTGTTATAGGTTGAATTGTGTCCCTCACTCTCTCCCCAAAAAAGGTACCTTGCATTCCTAAGGCCCAGTACCTGTGAATGTGACCTTATTTGGAAATAGGGTCTGCAGATTTAATCAAGTTAAGATGAGGTCATCAGGGTGGGCTCTAATCCAATATGACTGTTGTCCTGATAAGAAGATAAGAGAAGCCACGTGGAGCTAGAGGCACACAGCGAGGAGGCAGCAGTGTGAAGATGGAGGGAGATTGGAGTTTTGTCACCACAAGGCAAGGAACACCTGGGGCTGCCAGACGCTGGAAGAGACAAGCAAGCCTCCTCCCCTAGACGCTTCAGAGAGCTCACAGCCTCACCAACACCTTGATTTCAGACTTCTGGTCTCCAGAACTGTGAGAGAATACGTTTTTGTAATTTCGAGGCAATCAGTTTGTGGTACTTTTGTTACGCAGCCCTAGGAGACGAACACACTGGCTCCATTACTAGTTTGAGTTCACATGACTGAGAGGTTTATTCATTTGTGAAACAAACATTCGTAAGCCCACCTTTAGGATTAACTAGTTGTTTATCCAAATTAGGGATGTATTATGCAATTATGTATAACATAAAATAGATCAAATGGAGTAAGGTTAGGCTGATGAGGAAGGGGAAAAAAACTGCTTAAGAAGACTCAAAACACTACCTTACTGATGGATAAGAGACAGCAACTTTCTGTAAGAGCTGGAAGGGTCTTAGTGAATGTCAGGGCGGGAAGAATAATAGGTCATGGTTCAGATGTCTCTGGGTAGCTGGCATTTTCGTGCTGATTTGATCTAAGACTCCAGCTTATGAAGAGATGAGGTTTACAGGGGTTCCCTGGTGGCGCAGTGGTTGAGAGTCCACCTGCCGGTGCAGTGGGCCCGCGTACCGCAAAAAAAAAAAAAAGAGATGAGGTTTACAGACTAAAAATTAGACACAAGGTACAACTTTACTCCTGGCTTAACTGAAGACTGAAAGAATAAAGCAAGCAGCTTGTCAGAACTTGCAGGCCAGCGTGAGATGCCGTGGTTTGAACAAAACTGAGTTGGCCTGTGTATGAATTACAGGAAGAAAGGAAGGAAGAAACTGAGCTCTAAGGCTATTTATTCCTTTTCTGCGGGACATGCTGAAGAAAAGATCGAGTCTCATGTCACAGACCCAGCAGGAAAACATGGGGCCAGATGGGGCTGAAGGGTGTGAGTCACCAGCATCCCGCTTCCAGGAGCTCCATATTTGGGAGCCCAGCAAAGGCTCGTCATGATTCTAATGGAGCTCTCTTGGTTCTGGGGCTGCTACGAGCTTCAGCCAAAGGTGTGTAGGTCTTAAAAGTTAGAATGGATGGTAATGGCCTTGGACTCACACAGCCTCATGTTTCAGGGAAAAATAGTACTTAGAGCTCAGGGGTGGGGACGGAGGAGGAAACTGGGGTACACACTGTTGAAGGCATGAGCAGATCTGATGGGGACAGGCATGTGCCCACCGCCCCGGCCAATCAGAACTCTCCGTTGTCCTGGCCACAGAACTGGCTTAGGAATGGGCACAGGGCACACGTCAGCCCAAAGAGAGTCAATCTAGGGACTTTTGTACAAACTATATCGGGAATGAGATGCAGTCAGATGGGTGGCTGAGAGAACAGTGTGCTCCCGGAGCTGCTGGGGGCATCTTGTTACTGTTGGAAGAGTCAGCTTGAGTGAGTTCAGGGATGGAGAGAGAGACTCAGTCCTGATGAGACTGAGCCCCTGTATCCAGCTGTGCCCAAAGCTCTTTTCTGTTACATGAGCCAATACGCTGCATCCTTTTATTTTCTTAAGCCATTAGCAGTTAGGTTTCTTTTACCGGCAACCTAAAGAGTTCTGACTAATACGCAGACCTCAGCAAGACACAATAGGACCACAGCACATACCACAAAAGTATTATAGAAGCCAGACGGAAGATTCAACCTGTATGCACAGGGCATATTGGACCCGAGGGCTTGTAAAATAGAGAGGGTATAAACACAGGAATGGTTACAAGAGTGTTTTAAAACACAAAATGATGGTGTTATTTCTTTAAACCCTTCTGGAATTAGGGAATAAAGACAAAGTTCAAGAAAACATGATAATCTGAATCCTTGCAGTAATATGGCGTCATCACCACCGCCACCACCATCCTCATCATTTCATCCCAAAGGCAAGAAGTGTGGGTTTTATCTAGGCTCCGACCTAGGGCAACCGACCCATCCAGGTTTGTCCAGTGGGACTCTCCCTGTTTGAAAACTGCAAGTCCCCCATTCTCTGGACTCCATTAGTCCCTGGACGGTGAGTAATGCCATGTTTTGGGGAGCTCCAGGTTTTTATAAAGCGTCACAGGGGCCCCTGCAGAAGGGGGCGGGCTGCCAAGTGACCTCTTCTGCTTTGGTCATCGGGGTTTCTCTTCTGTATGTTTTAAAAGTCGGAGATTTCATCAGGGGGAGGGAAACCTGCTCTCCGAGGGACCTCCCTCTAGAATTCCATGATTTATTTATTTTTGTTACAGGACAAATTGGCTCTTATAGACCAGTAGTTCCCGCACCCGGCTGATCCTAAGCACCTGGGAAACTTTAAAACGATATAGGTTCCTGGCTGCCACACCTGGAGGTTCTGACTCAGGTGGAATCGGGTGGAGCCAGAGGTCTGTATTTTTAAAAATCTTTGCAAGTGACATATACATATAAATTATTCACAAATGTCGGTATGTTAACAATCGTTAGTAATAAATCACTTTCCACACACCTCACCAATGGCTAAGACATACCATTGTTTGAGACACCATGTTCCAGTTCAGCTTAAACTTTCCGGGCACTGGGAGGGCTTGTGAAAACACAGCTCACTGGTCCCCACCCTCAGGCTTTCTGCTTCTGTGGGGCTGGGGTGACAGGGAATTTGCCCTTCCAAGACGCTTCCAGGAGGCCATCAACTACCTTGAGTAGCACCGTTGCAGACTGTAAGCTCAGCTGAGGGTCTAGTCGGGTCTCCTTAATCTTTGTTATCATTATTACTCTCTTATCTCCCCCTAGGATGGTAGTCTGTAAATTGTTGATAAATGAACACGTGGATAAATGTTTTACGGGCCTCAATGACAGTGACTTTTCCACCAACTTCCTGAAGAATACTGTGTCCTGCACCCCTTAGCATGTCAGAAAGGTGTCTGCTGGTTATCTAAGGAATATTGATAGTATTACAGGACCTCAGCTGAGGACGTGAGTGGGGACGACAGGATTTCCTGCTCTCAGCCTCGGGGGCTTTGTGCTGCATACAATAAAGTGAGGGCTGCCTCTATCCTGGGGCCTCCAGCCACGCCCACTGGACTCTCTCAAAGACTTCATTGTGCTTGTTTGTCACTTTCTAAGGCTGGTAGGTTTATTTTGCACCCACTCACTCCTTGCTGGCTTTCTTTAGCTTGTCGTCACATTTACGTTTTTAAATTGATTTCCTGGGACATTACCCAAGCATATTCTGGTTGCAACGATATTTTATTCCTGTGGGTAAACTTGTCATTATCTCTCTGGAAGCCTAAGAATGGCTATTCCAATCTCTGCTCAGGCTGTGCAGGACCCCTAACGATCCCTGCATCCTCTGGCCTGTTTGTTCTCTGTTGGTGCCGGCACAGCTGTGGGCACCTTGGCACTGTCTTCCCACGCATCTTCACTAGTTAAAGGAATGTTTCTTGGACTACAGAGATCTATGCATGGCTGCAACCCAGACCTCAACCCAGACACGCCCCAAACAAAGTTAGAAAGGAAGAGAAAGCCACTGACCATTATTAGCCACTAAATAGGGGAGCATCCTGTCCAAGTTCTGCAGGAACATTCAGATGGTGTTCAAGTGGCTTTGCAACTTTTATGTAAGTGCTTGAAATAAGAAACAGCACCCAGAAAAACAGTAATAATACTAATAATAGGATTTAAAGATTCCCTATTTATTTCAGATTCCTGCTACCATAATGATATTACAAACAGCTGCTTAGTTGGTATACTGTCTCGTTACCCTCTAGAAAATGAGTGTCCAAACGGGCAGGAAACAGAGAGCCTTCCTAACTTTCCTCCCTGATAAGAGGGTTTGGTTCTGATCAGAGTCGATACATGGGAGAAATAATCTCTTCTAGATCAGTTCTACATCAGCCTAGCTGAATGGCCAAGTCTGTGGCAATGAGCAAAAGCCATTCATTAGCCAGTCACTGTGGGTCCCGCCTCCAGAGCTAACTAGTCAACAACTAAAGGAGCAACCACTCTGCTATTTCATAATGTCAGCAGCATGACAGGGGCAATGCCTGTCTGATGCCATCCGTGGCAGAACTGCCAGCCAGTGAAGAACTGTTCTCTAGTGCAAACTGGTCTGGGAGGTTTAGAACGTTCCAGAACTTTTTGATGTTGTGTTCATGACATTTGTGTTTCAGGAAACGTCTCTCCCTGGCTGACAGGAAAATATCATGTTAGATAATAAATAAAACTGAGGATTTTTTTTTTTTAAGTTTTAACTCTCTATTTGGAGAATTAAGTTACTCTAGGGGGAAAATGGGTATTTCTCTTGTAGATATATGTTTGTTTGTGTGTGTGTGTGTGTGTGTGTGTGTGTGTGTGTGTGTATAATCTAAATGTGACCCTGGTACACGGGCAGGAGGAGAAATTAGTCTGAACAATGGCAGAGGCACAGATACTCAAGGAATATTTGGGAAATTGCATAGGAAAAAAATAAAGTCTTAATGAATGGTGTTATGCTAGCTTTCTTCCCTTTTCGTCTTTCTCTTTTTCTCCCTCCCTCTTTTGTGTGTTCTGCCTCTTGCTTCTCCCTTGCATGTCTTAAGCCTTTCAGTAGCACCCTTGGGCCCAGCTACTGGCAACAAGAGCCACAACGAATACTTTGACCTCCATATTCTATGAGCTTCATTTCTTATTTTTTTCTAGACTCCATTATTTATTCCTCAAATTATACTATTAAACAACCCCAGTCACATTATTCTTTCATTTAATTCCCTTCTCAGTTTGATTTTCTCACTGGAGGAAAAGATTTGAGTAGGTGCAAAAATCTGGCACTGGGGTGACTATGGCCATGCAGGAAATACCCACCTACACACGTGGGCTAAGTGATAAACCGCCAAGCCCGAAGGTGAATCTCTTTTTTTAAATGGCAGTACATTAGGAATTGAATGTTAAAGGAACAGCCCTTTACTGACCAGTTACCATGTGTAGATTCCATACGAGGCTCTATGGGGGACAGAAATGACGAAGAAGTTTACAAAAAGCTTCATTTATTAGAAGAGGCAGATACATAACAATGAACTAAGCTAATGTGGAAATAAATTATTGCTCCAAGACTCTTCCTTTCATCATACTGTATGACCATATTGCAATAGCCATGGATAATGCACTATTTTTTAACTTAAATTTCTTTCCTTGCAAAGTTTCTCTTTTAGAATCAAACTATTGATGCAACATTCAAAGGATTCTGCTAGGCCGATTCCATTTCTAAATTTTTTTTTTTTTTTAACTAAAAGATCCCTCTCAGTCAGCTGCAGTCAAGGACTCCAACTCAATACAGAGATTCCCTCGGTTCCGCCTAATAAAGTTGTGCCACAGTTGTCGACAGCACCTTCCCAGCTAGCTGCTGGATACGTCTGCTACCCACCCACTGACAAAGCCAAAGACACAGAAACCTGGCGAAAGATGAAGTAGAGGGAATCCTGTGATTTAAGGAGAGTGATGAACTGGTTTGCACTGGGAGGAGGTGGGCAGGAGAAATGCCTTTGTCAGAATTTTTTGAAGCCTAAAAATGATTTACAATTGGATGATTTCAAGTATCAAGTGAAGATTCACTATCTAGATCTTATAAAATAAAATTCGTAGGGCATTTAGCTACGTATTCTGAAAAATGAGAGACATCGACAAAGCATGCCTAACTGAGTAGGAGGGAAAGATTGTGGTAAATCCAAGATATGCTCATTTAGGGCATTAAAGTACTAGACCATGTCTACACTCTAGAAGTAGGTTTAATCAACGAGGATTCTGCACCATAGTGTGATATTACTTGTAGCTGGAGGAAGCTATGTCTTCAAAACAGCTACACTTAAAGGCTCCATCAGCTACAAGTCTGACAAGGGAGGGATCTCCCTGCCTAGCAGAGGTCTGAAGAATACTCTCGTTTCTGCTTGCATGAGTGAATAAACGCATGGATGTTTTTAAGTCAGGTAGATGTGAATTTAGATTCTTAGCTGTGTAGTCATTCTAAACCTCAGTAAATTTTTCCATTTAATAATAATGGCTAAATTTTTTTTAGGGCTTCCTAAGTGTAAAGCACTGTTGTAAGCAGTGGATATATTTTACTTCATCTCATTTCACAATAATCCAATGAGGTGATGTGCAAAAAAGAGTTAACACAGCTGGCCTGAGGCTGCTATCCTTAAAAAGCCTTGCTTACATGGTTGACCCTGAGCAGGCATCTGGGAACTTGGGTTTCAAGAGTGTTCCCGCCATTCCCTGAGAATTACTCACTGTACCTAACCATTTGTACAAACAAGGGGGTTTATGCTGAACACCTGCTCCCTCCCGGGAGTCCGGAATTTTGGTACGTGCCACACAGAGGGTACCCAAGTGACCAGCCCTCAGTCAAAACTCTAGCACTGAGTCTCCAGTGACCTTCCCTGGTAGAGAGTACCTCACACCAGTCATAACTCGTTGCGGGAGGAATCAAGCATGTCTTGTGTGACTCCCTGGGAGATGAATATTGGCAGCTTCTGCCTGGTTTCCTCTGGACTTTGCCCTGTGTACTTTTCCTTCTGCTGATTTTTTTTTTTTTCACATCTTTACTGGAGTATAATCGCTTTACAATGGTGTGTTAGTTTCTGCTGTATAACAAAGTGCGTCAGCTATACGTATACATATATCCCCATATCTCCTCCCTCTTGCGTCTCCCTCCCACCCTCCCTATCCCACCCCTCTAGGTGGTCACAAAGCACTGAGCTGATCTCCCGGTGCTATGCAGCTGCTTCCCACTAGCTATCTCTTTTACATTTGGTAGTGTATATATGTCCATGCCACTCTCTCACTTCGTCCCAGCTTCCCCTTCCCCCTCCCCACATCCTCGAGTCCATCCTCTACATCTGTGTCTTTAGTCCTGTTCTGCCCCTAGGTTCTTCAGAACCTTTTTTTTTTTTAGCTTCCATATATATGTGTTAGCATTCGGTGTTTGTTTTTCTCTTTCTGACTTACTTCACTCTGTATGACAGACTCTAGGTCCCTCCAGCTTTACAAAAAATGCTAAAGGAACTTCTCTAGGCAGGAAACACAAGAGAAGGAAAAGACCTACAAAAACAAACCCAAAACAATTAAGAAAATGGTAATGGGAACATACATACCGATAATTACTTTTGCTGACTTTAATTTGTATCCATTTGATGTAATAGATCTTAGCTGTGGGTATGATTGTATGCTGTGACATCATACTAGGATGATGTACATGTAAGTACATGTACATACATCATGTCTCACTAGGATGATTCATCCTGTGACTCATCCTAGTGAGACATTGAACCCGGGGGTGGGCTTAGGAACCCTGACACAGATGTGTGACATTGTTATTACCTCAACTTGAAAGGTGAGGAAGCTGATTCATGGAGAGGTTAAGTACCTGTCTTAAGGTCACACAGCAGGCACATGGCACAACCAGGATTTGAACCCAGGCAGTCTGGTTCCAGAGCCCTTGCTTCTGACCCCTACGGAGACTCTAGAATTATAGTAGCAATACCTCCTTTGTTGGGTGATTGTGAGTCAAAGGAGGAGTGTTTGCTTAGAACATACTAAATGCTCAATTAAACTACTATTATTTTGTTATGCAACAGCCATCTATCCCTTCCACCTGCTAATCAGGAAATCTGTCATACATTTCCCACAGCTCAATGACAAGTAGAATGTCTTCAAGAAGTTGAAACATCTATGAGGAGGAAAAAGGGAGGGGAATGGTATGGCACTCATCCTACTATTTTTAAAAAAAAATTTTTTTTGCGGTACACGGGCCTCTCACTGCTGTGACCTCTCCCATTGCAGAGCACAGGCTCCGAACGCGCAGGCTCAGCGGCCATGGCTCACGGGCCCAGCCGCTCCGCGGCATGTGGGATCTTCCCGGACGGGGGCACGAACCCGTGTCCCCTGTATCGGCAGGTGGACCCTCAACCACTGCGCCACCAGGGAAGCCCTCCACAGACCTATTCTTGCTCTGCTTTCAAAGAGGAACAACTTTCTGCTAAATGCCTGTTTTCTCTGCATCACAGCAAATGAATGGCAAGTTTCTATGATGGCTTAATTGGTGAATCAAGATGTCCTAGTTAGCGCTGGAGTTGCCTAAAGCACAGTATATCTACATGATAGAATTTGGAGGGTAGAGGAAGATGCCCCTGTTTTAAAACCTCATCTCCATCTACTTCCCCGAATCCCCTTTACTAGAGAAGCAAACTTCTTATTTCATAGTAAGGAATATGACTTAAAACGTAACTAGCAGGAAAGTAATGGCTTGGCGTTCCACCAGCTGAAATCAATAAGATCGAGTCCTTCCTTACAAGCACATTTTGATAAAAGTAAAATTGGATGGAGACCATGGATATCAGGTGTTTGAAAAGAGGACTTTGTCATAACAAGTGCCAGAAAAAGGAAATGGGATTTAGGAAGAAAAACTGGTGGTGGTACCCAAGGATCACTTCATGAATACAGCAGATGTTTCCATGGGAAATCTTGGCTTTTGGTGGTTAGCACTTTAAAAGCAATAGAGGAGAGATGGAAATAAAATTAAAAGCCTCCTAGTTTCAAGTAAATGCATTTTTCATCTAAGAAAAATCAATGTCTTCACACCAAAGGCATCTATGCTGTAAGGATCCACCACAAGGAGTTTCTTAGTCATTAGATGAATGTCTTTAAGCAAATGACTTAGTTAAAAGACGGGGGTTTCAGTTCTAGCAGTTGTCATATGATCACCTGCCTGACTTCACACGGTCTCCTCAGCTTCATTATCTGTAGAGTGGAGGATATAATAATACTCCCCAGTACTGCTGTGAACACTAAATAAGTTGGTTGATGTGGGTCAACGTTCTGACAGAATTGTAAGTTAGTACCTAAATGTTAGCTATTAACATTTTGATCCAATGATGTGAACCAGCATCAAGATGGAAGAGGAAAAAACCAAATATAAGACAATGACCTAGTTTTCACTGTACCGGACGTCAGGAAAGGAGGGTCACCTCAGGAGGAGAGCCTTATAGAGCTAAATTACAAATGGAAAGGGTGCTGCAGTAAACTCACTACATGACTGGTCAAAATATTAGCCTTTCCTCATTGCAACCACCTTAATCCTTCCTCCTGGGTCTGTCTGGTTGAAATCACACACAGTGGTCTAAACAGGCAATGGCATCAATTAAGATTTAGGTCAGAGCCTCTGAAGTAGCCAGTGATTTAGTTTCTGGGGTTAAGGAAGACAAAAATCTTACCAATGGCTGGATAAGAATAACATTCCTTTCTAGTGTGATCATCCTACATCAAGGAAATGTTTGAAATGTAGGCAGCGTAGTATGACGTGCCTGCTAAAGTTATTATATGGTTGAACTTTTGAAAAACACAGCGGCACAAATGTGTTTTATCAATCTTTCCTGTTGGTAAGAATCTTGGAGAAAGCGAATTGGACTCATCTCCCAGTGCAGTTCACTCTAAAATGGATCATTGTTCGAAAGGACTCATTTTGCCCTGTTGGATTCCGGTCCATCTGCTTGGAGGCCCCTCTCCCGTCACCATCATTGTAACATCCTGTGCTTGCTCCCAGAATGCAGCTGACCGTCATTAGGCTCAGAGTAAGTTGCAATTAGCAAGGCTCTCAGCTTGTCTCCCAAGGAACTTATTTTTCAGTGGAAATTTTTGTAATGTTCCTGTCTGATTTTTTAACTCTTCCCTGGAGACCAAACTCCCCAGCTCAGTCCTTGGCAATGCGATTCTAAGAGTGAATGATACCATACCCTTTGGGACCAACTAATTACTGTAATTTCTTAAATTTAGCTACTAGCTGTTTTGGCATCTTCCACACAGTATCCCTTGCAAATTAATCCTGCCGAACTATGAAACGTCTGGCTTTTCCGTTTGAACAATCAGAGATTTACAAGACAGGATCTTGGCTCTCACAAGGCCTCTTCAGTGTGGTCAGGGGTAGTAAGCAAAAGCCTCAGTGTTTCAGGGACCCACTTGCATTTATTTACTGGGAGAAAGTGATAAGGTGTTTGCCAAGGTCACCCCATTCAGTGACCTAGGGGCTGCTCAAAACTTACCGTGGATAACCACAGCTGCTTTTCCCGTCTCCCCTGGGCCCACATGGCCATTTGCAAAGTTGAGAAGGAGAGATGGGGATGGAGGATAATCAGAAATCCAAACAGATGGAGGAAGGCCTTGAACTTAAAAGGCAAACAATGATGATTTATTTAACTTACAGATAAAATAAACATAATTTAATCTATCAACTATATTTATTCCTGTGATTTCTCATTAGCACAGAAAATCAAGAGTTGTCTATGCTTTAAAGGTTAATACAGGGAATTCCCTGGTGGTCCAGTGATTAAAACTCCAGGCTTTCACTGCAGAGGGTGTGGGTTCAATCCCTGGTCAAGGAACTAAGATCCTGCAAGCCACGTGGTGTGGCCAAAAAGAAAAAAAGGTAATACAATGATTTTTTTTTTTCTATTTATTAATGACTCACTCTGAGGTAAATACTCGACCACTTGGGCACCTTACAAATCGACACAAATGAAACAAATGATCCCAGTAGTTTTCCGACTTTAAACTCGCTTGAAAAAAAGTTTCATGTTGGCAGGGACTGTTGGTCTTGTCCCCCTCAGTGTCCAGCACCCTGTAGGGACTCCATCAATATTCGCTGACTGATGACTGTTACACATGTGGGTCGACATGATAATGAAGGAAAGCTAACTTTAAAAAATCCTTCTTGTATTTCCTTTCAATAATGGTGCCTCTGTGATCCTGTCTGTCACCTAGATAATGAGATATATACCATTTTGACTTTCTTTATGGAGGTTGAATTGAATTAAATTGGACTGTTCCATTCATCCTAGAAGACTTTTCTATATATATATTTCCACACTCGCCTCTTCTGGAATTCTCTTTTCTTGTCAAACCCTACTTATTCTTTAGGTTCCTTCTCATTTTTGAAAACTTATTCTCTCTCCTCTTCCTCCTACCGGCTAATAAGTATCGAGTATTTAATGTGTCAAATACTGCTTTAGATACTTGGTGTATATTGAACACTCAAAGCCATGTATTGACTCAGAACCTTCAAAACCAACCAGTGGGGTAGGACTGTTATTACCTCCTTTCTGCAGATCAGACACTGAGAAACAGAAAGGTAAAGTACATTGCTCAAGAGCACACAGCGGCTGGGTAGTAGAGGAGGGATTCTAACCCAAGCGGTTGGCTCCAGAGCTGCCCTCTTAAAGACTCCACCAGTTACTTCAGCCCTCCTGGATCTGCCCATTTTCTGAATGCCAATGATCACTTTTTTTTTTTCTTACAATATAGATAATAATGACCATTTCATTAAAAATGGGCTTATACTATACATTCCATTGTATCTGTTGTTTTGAATTTAGTTCACATCTTTTCATGTCTTGGTGCGTAGATCATCTTTATTCTTTTTTTAACAGTAACATAGTATTTCAAAGTGCGGATTGCCAAAGTATAATAAGGACGTCACTGATGGACATTCTGATTGTGTTCATATTTTGAGTAACATGCACAATTTCATCTCAGCCTCAAAAGAAAAGAAACCTGTGCTAGGTTGAGCTCAACCTCAACTTGAGAGTGTTAGGCCAAGAAGATCATCTATGCTATTAAGAAATAAGTTATTCATCAGAAAGAAAATATGACACAGAACAGACCAACATTTCTCTAACTGGGTATTCAAGGAATGCTATTGTTAATTGGTGTACGTGAAACAATCTTTTCCCTCTGCAATACTTTGTTTAACTATGAAATAGATATATCTCTCTGCTAAATCATCCTGGCAGGAACCCAGGAGGGCCAATCCCTGCATCAGAGGCCTGCTTAGAGTAAGATATTACACAAAAGCACGACTGAAGTTTCCCTATAGCTAAAGCAAACAGCCAGCAATATTTTCTCTGAAAAAATGCTCAGGGCAAAAGTATTCTTTGCTCTGCTATATTAAGTGCAACTCTGTTTTTCAATCAAGCTGTGATTAAAATACTAGACCAGATTCAAATTTGCTTTCCTGCGGAAAGTCTGTTTTGCCTACAATATGTGCAGCCCAAGAGGGTGGGTTTCTTGCTTTCACAAAGGATTGCCAGGCCTGCTGCCCACGCGTCTGGTGGCAGCTCCCACCGGGGCTTGGGAGGGGATGGGATGACTTCCCCTTCTGCCCTCCCATGACCTGCACTTGGGTCAAAAGGAGCAGCTCACAGGTCCCCAGAAGTGCATTGGTGCCCGGATGCCTTGCTTCTTTGCTCAGGCCACTTTTTCTTCCCATCACAATCTCCTCATGCTTTTCTATATCCTTCCTATTCTACAAAGACCATCCTGAGTCTACCTCTCCTGAGCAGGCTTCCTGGCTTGAACGGTTTTTCTTCCCCTACACAGTAGGCTCATTCCTAACACTCACTAGGTCATTCATTCATTCATTCAACAGATATTTATTGAGCACCTACCAAGTGCTAGAGATATAACAGTGAACAAAACAAGTCCTGCACCCACGGAGCTAGCATTCCAGGGGAGGAAACAGACAATAAGCAAATACACAGGTACTCCTATGTTAGGTGATAATAAGTGCAGGTAGTGGAGTGGGTGTGTGAGATGGGGATGGGGCTATTTTATAAAGCATGGAAGGGGAGGGTGGCATGATAAGGTGACATGTGACTCAAGAGCTGAATGGGGAAAGGGAGGGGCCTGATGAGAAAAGAGAGGAACCTTGCACCTATCTCCTGGAATGTCCTTCTGGTTCAAAAGTCCTGAGTTGGGCACATGCTTGGCCTTTGGGGGAACATCAAGGAGGCCATTTAGCTACTTGTTAAACGTGATTTTTGTTTTACAAATGTATGCTCTCTCCTCAACTCAAATGTAAGATTCTTGAGAATGGGGCTTTATGTTGGAGATAATAGGTGACACATTTTGACATGCTTTCTTCAGTAAAATTCCACTCTTTGAGGTACACCACTTTGCAGTATACATCCTTGGGCCCTCTCCAGCCCTTACCTAAAACTTTGATTGGATTACTACCCCTAGCTTTTGGCAGCTCCAATATCCCAGTAAAATACTGATGTTCTTAGAGTGGAGGTCAGGTGTATGAGACTTCTATGCCTGCAGCCACTACAGCACTTAGCAAGCCAGCACAGATAATCTCATCATTTTAAGAAAATGGATTCTCAGTTCCAAACAATATGAAGTAACGCCTTATTTAATGCCTATCTTTGCTTCAGGCAAAAAAACAAAAATGCAAGGAAAAAAGAAACCAAGAAAGTAAACAACTTAAAGCAACCAAAGAAACAAACAAATGCCGTCTAGTGGCCTTAAGTCTTCCCAAATCAATCCTTCCAAAATCATAGCGCTTTCATTCAGTGGGTCTTTTATCTGTCTTGCCATAAAAATGAAGAAATTTTGAGAAAATGAAATACCTATGTACTAAATACCTTGGCTCTTTTATTTTAAATACAGTTGTATGCAATTTGTTAATCCTCACTGCCATTCATCACTGAGTCATCGGTGCTTTTGAAAGCTGTATAATGGAGAGCATGTGGTGTACCGTTGTTGAAATGTGTTTATGGTCGTCATATAACTCGTAACTCAGGTCCCTTGTCAGCCATAAGGTCCATGAAGACACAACCTCACTAAATCCAATACTATATTATAAGGAAAACTGGATTTGATGGACTCGAGTCATATTTGCCGTGCTTCTTGAAGGCATGAAACCTACTGTAAGTGGTTTTAATTCCTTGACCACTTCCCACATATGAGCTCCTTGAGGATGGGGACTTTATCTGCTTGGCTTCACTGCGAGATCCTCAACACCTTGCACAGTGCCTGGCCCAAACGGGGCTCTTAACAATTGTTGAATAAATAACTGTTAAGTTATTTTCTAAAAGGAGATATGTTATCTGTGATGGTTAATTTCACGTGTTACCTTGGTCAGCCCAAGATACCTGGATAAGCGGCACTATTCACAATAGCCAAAACAAGGAAACAACCTAAATGTCCATCAACAGATGAATGGATAGAGAAGATGTGGTATGTATATACAGTGGAATATTACTCAGCCATAAAAAAGGACGAAAGAATGCCATTTGCAGCAACATGGATGCAACTAGAGATTACCATACTAAGTGAAGTAAGTCAGAAAGAGAAAGACAAATACCGTATGGTATCACTTATATGTGGAATCTAAAATATGGCACAAATGAGCCTATCTACAAAACAGAAACAGACTCACAGACATAGAGAACAACAGACTTGTGGTTGCCAAGGGGGAGAGGGGCGGGAGAGGGAAGGACTGGGAGTTTGGGATGAGCAGATGTAAACTATCATATATAGGATGGATAAACAACAAGGTCCTACTGTAGAGCACAGGGAACTACATTCAATATCCTGTGGTAAACCATAATGGAAAAGAAATAAAAAAAAAGAATGTCTGTATGTGTATAACTGAGTCACTTTGCTGTACAGCAGAATTTGGAACAACATTGTAAATCAACTATACTTCAGATAAAAAAAAAATTAAGTTAAAAAAACATACCCAGATATTTGGTCAAACATTATTTCAGAGGTTGCTGTGAAGTTATTTTTTTAAGTAGGATTAACATTTGTAGACTCAGAGCAAAGTAATAACCCTCCATACTCTGGGCGGGCCTCATCTAATCAGACGACGGCCTGAAGAGAAAAAAGACCAACTTCCGCTTTGAGTAAGAGTTCTGCCAGCAGACTGACTCTGTGCTCAACCGCAACATCAAATCTTCCCTGGGCCTCCCGCCTGCCAGTCTACTCTGTAGATTTTGAACTTGCCAGCTTCCATGAATGCATGAGTCATTTCCTTAAAATTAATCTCTCTTTATATGTACATATATACACACATCCTACTGGTTCTGTTTCCCTGCAATATCCCTTAGTCTTTTCCTCTCTCAGTGAATTAGTCAATATATAAATGTAATTTACCAGGAAGTATCCTCAACCACCAAGACCCTACAGTCAACGAAGCCAGATCAGTGACACAACCCCTGACACTAGCAGTTGACCTCAACTTCTCCACTCTGGTGGAGGGATAGAGAGCATTACCTCCTCAATGGTCTGTCTCTCTTGTGATGTAAAGCCCTGCATATTTTCCCTCTAGAGAAACAGGTGCTAAGAGAACACGGAACTTGCTACAGCCATGCTGCGATGCTGTTATGTGAGAAGGCACAGGCTCACTACTGTGTTTTTTGGGGAAAATACTTGCCATGGTTATGCTGAGCCACTGATAGTATCACTTCCTCTAAATATTTCCACTCTTTACAAATGAAGCTGTGGGTGGGGAATTTCAGAGTCACGGAACTAGTCCAAAGGTTATGAAAGGTTCACGGACACGGTACCATTTGATGATGACTATGTGCTCATTAGTCCCATATACTCTAAGGAAAAGATGAATCTAAAAATACATCAGTGGGGGCTTCCCTGGTGGCGCAGTGGTTGAGAGTCCGCCTGCCGATGCAGGGGACACGGGTTCGTGCCCCGGTCCGGGAAGATCCCACATGCCGCGGAGCAGCTGGGCCCGTGAGCCATGGCCGCTGAGCCTGCGTGTCCTGAGCCTGTGCTCTGCAACGGGAGAGGCCACAGCAGTGAGAGGCCCGTGTACCGCAAAATAAAATAAAATAACAAATAAATAAAAAGACATCAGTGGGAAGGCGCCAGGGGAGTTTTGTATGAAATGTGGACTCTTCAGGATCTAGCAATGTGGTTAATACTCATGGTGGTCATTTGCTGATTGGGCAGAGGATGCTTTTGAAAACGAAGTTTCACATAGATCCTTGCACCAAGGGTTTATGCGGTAGGGGAAGTGGCCAGTGAGAGTGAAAGCTTTCCTTAATGCGCCCACAACCAGCACATTTCTCCACCCAGGAGTCCTTTTTATTTCTTCTTTTCCTCCATTTAAGGCCCCTTTCCTCCTTTGATGTCTTTTTCCTTTTGGCTCTCAAGTGCCTAATTCATTCACCTTTTATCCCCAGTTAAAACCTGTTTCTAACATGTTTAGAGACGTGCATGAGAGACGGAGAAATTTGGGAAGCATTGTGCCTTCCTGCAATCATACTCCAAGTCTTCATCTTTGGCAATGACCTAGCACTGTCAACTGATAGAGACATTGTCACTTGTTTACACAACAGAATGCTCTATAGCCTTGAAAATGAGTTGTCAGTATTTACATCGACATGGATAACCCTCCAAAACAACGTTGAGCCATAGAGCCAGTTATGGAGGAATGCATATGGTATGATTACACGTGTTTCAAGTTCCCAAACAGGCAGAAATCAACTGCATATACACATAAACTATATATAAATTAATTTATATATAAATTGCACATACACATATATGTATACATATAGGCACATGAGGCCAATCTGAAAAGTCACGGAATGTGATTAACACAAAACTTAAGACCGCAGTTCCTTTCAAGGGTTGGGAAGGTGGGCAGTGGGTACACGTGTGTTTGTTTTCTTATTTTTCCTATTATTTGGAAGGTATGTACACATTACGTGTACCTCTTTGTAGTATGAAATGTTTTGCATTATTTAACTATTTTTCTAAAATGAAACTTATCTGGATTACCAACCCTTGTTTACCACCTTCCTTGGAAAGTGGAGGGAGGGCCTTGGGGGAGAACAGCTGCCTATGGAAATTAAATAGAGTTGAGTTATAGACCTCCTTTAACCAAAGCTTCTAATCTGAAGTGAATGTGTAAAGGAATGTGGATGCATTGGCATCTCTCTGCCTGTTACCTTATTTCACCTCTGCAGTTACTCTGAACCCCCAGGGTTTGTCCTTAGGGCAGAACTACCCTGCACTGGAGCCTGGGGCTGTGTCAATTTCAGGCAGTCTTTCCCATCACTGCCTGGACATTTGGGAGCCATTGTGGTCACAGTGAAGTTGCTTATTTTGATGACCAAAAAGCCTGCAGCACACAGGGTGGCTTGGACACTCCCTTCCGAGGATGTCCAGGCCATTCCTGGCCCTGCAGGGTTTCCATATCAAGTGTGCCGCCAGTACAATGAGTACCATGATTCTTTTCTTTAAACTGACTCACTTTTAGGGTGGTGGGGGATGGTGAATTGGGGGAAGGTGGTCAAAAGGCACAAACTTCCAGTTATAAGATAAATAAATGCTAGGGATGTCATGTGCAACATGATAAATATAATGAACACTGCTCTACGTTATATAGCAAAGTTTTTAAGAGAGTAAATCCTAAGAATTTTTGTCACAAGGAAAATATACTTTTTTCGATGTCTTTAATGTTGTATCTATATGAGATGATGAATGTTCTACTATAATAATCATTTCATGATGTATGTAAGTCAAATCATTATGTTGTACACCTTAAACTTATTCAGTGCTATATGTCAACCATATCTCAATAAAACTGGAAGAAAACAAAAAAAGAAAAATAGACACTTTTTCAAAAATTAAAGACATGTAAATTAAAAAATAAAAACCTACTTTCATGCCACTCCTGCAAATAAAAACACATTGCCATTGTTGTTACTAGAAGGTAGTCATTAAAAAAATAAATGCAGGAAGACGAAACCATGATACTACATTTTAGCTAGCTACCATTGCCTGCTGATGGCTTATAGCCTGAGGTCTACTTTCTCTTTGTGCCAAAGGTAAATGGCCACAGGTCAGAGGGGTCTTTAGATCAGGCCTACGACACAGGATCAAAGAGAGAAATGGAAAAGATTTCTCTGTATGACAATGTCTAGTGACTCAATGTGATTAAATGCCATATCTGGGTACCAAGTACCAGATCAAATTATCATATTGTGTCCCACACTTTGGAACTTTTGATCAAATGAGTTTATGGGGAGACAGAGAAGCAGAGGGAAAGTGGAGGAGGTTTGCGGTAGGATGTGTCTTCACGTGGTGTAGTTTCGTACAGGACAGGATAAGTCTAAAGGAGCTTCCCCATGCTGGTACCTGGGTCCTTTCTCCAAGTGGGACCTCACAAGGGAACGAGAAGGACCCTCCCCCCACCCCAGGGCCCTTGAGTGGATATGAGGTGTGTTGCAGGGAGGGAAGGGTGAAAAGAGGAGAGGAAAGCCATAAAGGGCACATCACCAAGCCAGCTACCACTGTGGGCAACTGAAGTACAAGTCCAGGTAGAAATTTTGAGAAAAGGTGAAAGACTGTCTTAGAGTTATTCCACTCGGGCCCAAGGAGCTGGGATATTTACAGCCCATTAGAGAGTTAACTTCTGGACATTTTCATTTGTCTTTGGGCAATTACAGTGACCCTACCTGGCCTGGAGAAAGCCTTCAGGTCATGAGAGAAAGGTGCAGGCTGTTAGAAGTCAGCCCAGTCCTGCTGAGGCCTGAAGGATGTAGGCAGGACTCTGACTGCTTCTACTATGCCCCTTCCCTGCTAGATACTTTAAAAATTGTTACCACATTTAATCCTTACCCACAGCCCTTCCCCACAGCGATTAATTTCCCCTTATTTACATATAAAGGAAGAGGCACCAGGAGTTATATCATTTGACCAAAGTCATACAGTCTGTGTTCTCCTGCACCTCTGGTTATATCTTTCTAGTCTTCTTTTTCCTTTCTTTTTTAAAAAAATATTGAGGTGAAACTCACATAATGTAAATTAGCCAATGTAAAGGGAACAATTCAGTAACAGTCAATATATTCACAGTGCTGTGCAACCACCCCCTCTATCTAGTTCCAAAACATTGGTATCACCCCCAAAAGAGGCCCCATACCCATTAAGCAGTTGTCCCCCATATTTCCCTGCTCCCAGACCCCAATCTACATTCTGTTTCTATTGATTTACCTATTACGGACATTTCGTTTAAATGGAATCATACACTTTGGGGGCCTGGTTTTTTGAGGTTCATACATGTTGTAGCATGTATCAGACCTTCATTCTTTTTTTTTTTTTTAACTTATTTTTGGCTGCTTCGGGTCTTCGTTGCTGCGTGCAGGCTTTCTCCAGTTGTGGCGAGCAGGGGCTCCTCTTCGCAGTGGTATGCAGGCTTCTCACTGCGGTGGCCTCTCCTGTTGCGGAGCATGGGCTCTAGGTGTGCAGGCTTCAGGAGCTGTGGCGTGCAGGCTCAGTAATTGTGGCTCGCAGGCTCTAGAGCACAGGCTCAGTAGTTGCGGTGCATGGGCTTAGTTGCTCCGCCACATGTGGTATCCTCCTGGACCAGGCATCGAACCTGTGTTCCCTGCGTTGGCAGGTGGACTCCCAACCACTGCGCCACCAGGGAAGCCCCAGAACCTTCATTCCTTTTTGTGGCTGAATAATATTCCATCGTATGGTTATACCAGAATCTATTTATCCATTCATCTGCTGATGGACATTTAAGCTCTTTCTACTTTTTCGCGATTGTGAAATCGTGCTGGTATGAAAGCATGAGCCCCTGTTTTCAATTCGTCGGGGTATATAGCTAGGAGTGGAATTGCTGGGTCATGTGGTAATTCTGTGTTTAACTTTTCAAGAAACTACCTAGTCTTCTTAGAGAGTTCATTCTCCTCTCCCTCTATTTAAATGTTAGGATTTCTTGAGGTTCCTTCCTAAGCCACCCCCCTCATTTCTCACTTGATATTCTCTCTCAAGGACGTTTCATCCATACCCATGGCATCAATCAGCATCTATATGTTCAGGATCCCCAGGACACTGCTCTGAGTTCTAGACCAGCATGTCAACTGCCTGGCTGACATCTGCCTCTGGATGTGTTCAAGGCCCTCCAGAATCATCCATTGCAGAGCGGAACTCACGCCAGGCCTGGCCATTCACCAGCTACTCTAGTCTCTGTGAGCGGCAGGCAGCGTCGACATCCACGAGGACGCCCCAGCCAGAAAACTGGGGAGCGTCTCAACACTCCCCCTGGGATCTCTCTCCTATTTACCCCCAAGTCCTGTTGATTTTCCTTTCTTGATGGCTCTTTATCTGTCTAGCTCCGCCTCTACTGCTACCACCCTTGTCTCGTCTGTACTCCCGCTGATATCCTTGCTTGGCTGACTTCATCAGCCTTCTAACCAGTCTCCCTGTCAGCAGGTGTGGCCCGTCCCATCCACTCTCCACACGGTAGCAAAAGGGATTTATTAAAAATGCAGATCAGACCACGACACCCCAAGCTTCTCCACCAGTTTTAGAATAAGCAGCATCTTCATCGCTGCCTCTTTCTCTAGCCTCGTCCTGAGCCACTCTTCTCTTCCCTCTGGCCACACTGGCCTTAATTTAGCTGGACAATTCGGGTCTCCCGCCTCAGGGAGCGCCATAAGCTGCTCCCTACACCTGGCACTAGCCAGCCCTTTGCCTTATTCATGCCTGTTCTCCTCCAGTTGTCGTGGCCCCTGTGCTATGGAAACCTCGCTGACGCCCAGACAGATCAGGCTCCCCCGCGATGTGCTCTGGTCCTCATTGCACTTGGGTAATGATTAATCAACAGACTACAAGCTTTTGGGGGGCAGGGCAATGTCAGTTTTGCTCCATCTTACTTAAGTTTTGACTTAAAAGTGGCTTCCACACCGTGAATACTCACTAGAGACTTGTACAATAATTTAGTGACCTAATTCACGAGAAATGGTGGAGCTCTAACACGAAACTGAGTTCACACCCTGCCCTTTCCACTGCTCCCCTTTGCTCCATTCTTAGAACAGAAATGTCCTTAAAAATAAGCAAACTTGGGAGCAAACAGAAACAAGGGGGAAAACCGCTTGGCTGGTTCCCAGAGTTCTGTCTGGAGGATAGTTCTTCACACCCACTTCTGGGTGGGAAACCAGCTGCTGGGAGGAAGGGAGGGGCTCTCCAGGCAGGAGCTGAAAAGACCAGAGCCCCCGCCCTCACCTCTGGTCACTAGCTCCAGGACTAGACTGCTCACCGACCTCCTGGCAGCTTGAGATAGCATCTGACCCTTCTAGAAGGGTCTTTCCTCTTTAAAGCTGTATGTATTCTTCATTTTGAAGTAATTTCAGAAAGATAAAAAGTTGCCTCAAGTCTTTTGCGGAAGAAAGGCAATTGAATGAATGAACACATTAAATGGATTAATAAATACAGAGAAATGTAAGGGTGGAGCTGTTCGGGTGGCCCAGTGTGGACACAGAGAACAGTGTAATTTGTCCCCAACCCCTTAGAGGGGATAGTAATGACCCATTCTCTGCAGAGCCTGGACACACACAGAGTCTGATTCTCATCACCACTTCTTGCCCCTCCGTCACTCCCATAGAGGCTGAAAACGACATTCTAAATGACTCTAATCCACCATAAACTGTAAGTGACAGCCCACACGCAGAGGTTCTGAAATAATTAGGAAAAGGAAAAGCTCAGGGTCATTTCAGGTAAGCTCTCCGGGCCGGTAGGAAGGGGGAGGAGCCATGTAGTTTACACACCAGGAAGCACCTACCCAGGAAGATATGAAACTAGAATCACATAGGTTTTAAGTTGCACTAAAGCAGTGCCTCCAGGTCAACCTGAAGGGGGAGACTCTTTCCTCCTGAGGCCTGTTGAGTCCCTCCCAGCAGCTGCAGATAAGGGCGCCCCCAGCAGGGAACACAGCTGGTTGTCTGACACCAGCTCAGGAAGTCAGAGTCTGAGCGAACCCCCCCCCCCCCCCCCCCCCCCGCCTTCCCCTCAGGCCACAGCAAGTGTCTGGGAACTCACCCCGGGCGAACGGCTGCGGGATCCTCTGGTTGGGTCCTTGCCCTCCCTCTGGGCGGGCAGGCAGGAGGTGGTGGCTCAGTCCTGCCTCATGGCCGTGCTTCTGTGTTGCTGCAGCCACTAGACTTGCTTCTGAAGGCAGCTGTGAGCATTTCCCCACGGAGCAACTGCACATGCAGACTGTGAATGGTGACCTCGTGGGTGTTTTTCCTTCCGGTTGCTGTGAAGTGATGTTGTCTCAGTTCATTTCCTCTCTGTGCATCTTTTTTTTTTTTTTTTCCTCTGTCAGACCTCCTGATATGCTGAGGACCACTGGTTGTTTAGGGACAGGCGAGCCATCTAGTTCTGATCGGCACCGTTTGCTGTTTTGAGAAAGAGATCTTTAGATTAGGATCACCATGAAATTCTGTGGGATGTACTTTCTAAGTGGCACAAGTACCTTTCTAGGCTGCACTGAGGCAAAAATTAGGTTTTTCAAGACCAATCAATTTAGGATTTTGTGGTTTTATGAGCTCAATATGTTCTAAAGAGTTCTACTATAAATTGACACGAAACATCCTTTCATTTGACAAATATTTATTGAGCCTGTACTCTGTGTGCTGGGGGCTAGGTACCCAAACAGATCATTTCTATGTACAACGTGATATAGAAGCCTAGATTTGATTATGTGAAAGGGAAATTGAAGGTATTTCATTCCAAACCCTTGTCTTCTTCCAGCTGGGCATTTGAGTAGCAGACAAGGGGATGTACTCTGAGACTGACCACCTGGGTTTGAATCATGGCTCTACTCTTTAAACACTTTTGATCCTTCCGTGCCTCAACTTCCTCATCTGTAAAATGGGAATAATAAAAGGGCTGCTGTGAGAATTGAATGAGTTAGTATATGTATCCAAAGAGCACCTGGCACAATCAATAAGTAAACAGCATATGCGTGCTTACCATTATTATTAGTGGCAAATTATACATAACTTCAGTCCTTGGTTTTTTTTCCTTTTCTGCCCCACTTCCCACCCCTTGCTGGTGCCTAGGAAATGACTTGGGGGCATAGAGGATTGAGGGAAGAGGGAGACGGTTTGAAGGACTGATATTCCGAAATGATGTGGTGGTGACTGATGTTTCTGCTCCTGCCTGCTTCATCCCCGAGACAAGGACAGGGCTGTCCTTGGCCTTCCCCTCATCTTTACACTCTGTTCATGTTGTCTGTTGCACTCTTGTGACTTCTGTTTTCTTGTTGTTTTGTTTAGTTTTAATTTCCTGTAATACTTCTCTGAAACTCAGATCCACGTTATTTATTTTTAAATGTCGAGCTGGCCTGAATCATGCTAAGAAATACGCTGTCCGTAAACAGATGCTACCTTTAAACAAAGAAACAAGAACTCAGCTCAATGCCTTGTGCAATTGGGACTTTATAAATACATCAACAATAAGAAGATCTACATTAATCTTTATACATGTACATAATTAGCAAACTTCATGGTACAAATACCATTAAGGTACTCCATTTTTTTTCATTCTCTTCCCTCTCCTTAAAAAACTATTCTTGAGTACATGCTATATATCAGGAACTGGTCCAGATTTGAGGTAGAGTTATTCTAAGTTTTTATTTTATAGTGCAGAGTATTTATTCATGATAAATCAATAGAGGTAGAGGAGAAGTATAGACAGTAAATAATTTTTTCAAAATGCTCCTCTATGCATTTCCCATATCAGTTAAATACCATATCAGTAAAATATTATCTGCTTCATTAGATGTTTATGCAGTATAAATTTAAATGCTAAATTTTAGAAAAAATATTTTACAGTTATATAGTGTAACTTGAAGATTAATGCTAGCTAGTTGTTTCCATAAGTCAATGATACCCTAGATATTCTAAAAAAACTAAGCTTGGGCTTCTTTTAAATAAAGTCCTTGAGTTTGGCAACTTGATTATCCTTAACTCTGTTATTTCAACTACATCCTCATGGCTTCTTTCCCCACTTTCCCCCTCATGCCTGGACCTCCCACTGCTGAGCTCTTCAGGATGGAGAGAGGGCACATCTGTCAAGGCAAACTAAGGAGCTCAGACTTTGTCCAAAGACAGATCAGATTTGTTTGCAAAAAACAAGTTAAATATTTTTCCCACTTGGAAAATGGAAGTTTCCTACGTCTGTTTTCCTACTTACAGTCTTAGATTTCCTTCTTTTTTGTGTGTGTGTGGTTTGTTTTCTTCTTTTGATTAGTGGAAGGTTATGCCACATATCAAAATTCTGACAAACCACAGATGGTTCTGACAAAAAACAAACAAGTGTAATTTGTAATCACTGTATCCAATGAAGACTGTGTTTACATTTTCATCTTTATTTACACAGTCTTCCTGACTGCTTTAATTAGTTTCTTCATGCCATCTCAGATTGCTGGAATCTCAGCACCACAGAATGGTTTATAACTACCTGTTAAGCAGTAGCCAACCTCCAGGCAGTGGTTTTGAATGTCATGGATATTTGGTCCAAGCAGGGCCAGCTGTATGAAGTGGAGGCTGAGGGGTGAAGGAGAAAGAAGTGAGGAGAATTTGAGAAGATAAAAAGTTTAAAAAGTCTATCGCCAAGTCGTGTCCGTGTGTGTGCGTGTGTGTGCGTGTGTGCGTGTGTGTATTTATGATTCCATTTGCTTGACTCATTTCCCTCCACGACTGAAGACAGTATTAGCCCTGGGGAATCAGCTGCTCACGGCGGAATTTAAATGAATATGCTCGAGCGTTGGTCTGGCACGTTTCACGAGCAGAATTGTCTAGTGTTGTAACGTATGCCTCCTCCCTTCTCGGGACTGTGAGTTGGTCTTGTGGTTTTCATTTTTGGATGAAGAAATCAGAGTTCAAAAAGCCCCAGCTCATTTGTCCATTCAATAACTATCGTGGACCTGCAAACTCCTCTGATCTTTCCCACAGTTTTGATATATCAGTTCACAAGACTCAGGGCCTGCACTCAAGAGACTCAGAGCTTAGTTGGTAGATTATCTAGTGAGATCACGATTCCCCTTAACGGGTTCACTCACGATATTAAAAGCATTTATTGAACAAGTGCTATGATAAATCAAAAATGAATGAAAATCAGCTCCTAAGAGAAATTACAGTCTAGTAGGCATGACAAAATGAACCTTATTCACCTTCCTCTTTTGTTCTCTTGCTGCTTACAACCCTCCTGTTCTCTCTCTTGTAACAGGATGTCTTTGCCTTCCATCTCTTCTGTTCTCCCGTCCATCAACCAAGTCCTAGAGTGTCGCACCCTTACATTGCCAGAACCCCATGGAAAGCTATTCCAGTGACATGTTAACGTCGATTTCCTTGTTCTTGATCTTCTGGGTGTTCACCCATTTCCAGCCCTAAGTGGAAGTTCAGTCTACTTTCTCTCATGCTTCAGAGCAACCCAGACTCACTGGGAAAAGTTAACAAAGGCCAAATTGTTTCCTGGCATCTCTCTCTCAATAACCTCAGCTGAGGCCCTTCTGCTGCTCAGGAATCTTCTCACTCATTTCCTACTCTCTGTCAGGTCTTCTTTCCAAACTTTCCTCTCTCTCCAGAAGCCCTGAGCCCAGCCCTGAGCTCACACCATGCAGAGGTAAGATGCCGATGTGAGCTCGTTCAGCGTCCCTCATGATCTCTGCAGAATTTCACTCTTTCATCCATCCAGATCCTCACTTTCTGCTCATTCTTCAATCCTTTGAATTATAGTTTCAATCATTATCATTGGATTAATAAAAATAGCTACCTTTTTTAAAATTTTTTTTTTTTTTTGCCGTACGCGGGCCTCTCACTGTTGTGGCCTCTCCCGTGCGGAGCACAGGCTCCGGATGCGCAGGCTCAGCGGCCATGGCTCATGGGCCCAGCCGCTCCGCGGCATGTGGGATCCTCCCGGACCGGGGCACGAACCCGCGTCCCCTGCATCGGCAGGCGGACTCTCAACCACTGCGCCACCAGGGAAGCCCGCTACCATTTTTGATGTTTATCATTAGGAGGAAAATGACATTTTCATAGATGAAACCATTCTTCTAGCTCACAGAATAGCTGTTTGAAGAAACATGGGTTCCAAGAAGAGCTAAAGGCAGGAAGACTGAATTCTTTTTAAGACAGAACTGATGACAAACATAAAGGGTTCTGATTTATTGGAGGCATTCATTGCATTTAAGCATCCGGCAAACACCAAGCACTGATTTCTCCATTACTTATATCTCGATCACCTATCCCTCTACTAAATGATAACCACCTTTGACTTCCCAAAGAATAATTAGCAAAATCTTGTCAGTGTTGATTTCACCATAATTTTTAAATTAATTTTTAAAATATACAACTAGTAAATTTATATGGTAAAAAAACTAACGTTGAAGGTAAAATTAAAGTGCTTTCCAACCATCAACCCTAATTTCAGGTCTCGCCTCTGCTTTGCCCAAAGGGAACCCCTGCTACCTGTTTGGTGTGTATTCTTCGAAGACATCTGCTAGGCATTTACACGAATATACGTAACCACCGTCAATTTGCAACATGCACGTGTGCAACCTTGCCCTTGAGCGCGCTCTTGTGCACAAACAGAACACAAGACTGAAACCATCACATTATGCTCGGTTTCTGAGGGAACTGTACAAACTGATGTTCTGGTTTCACATGAAATAGGAACCTGAAAGCAACATCTTATTCATAAGAATACACAAAATAAAATTACACTGTTGTTTTCGATGGTTGAAGAGATTAGACTCCTCCATCTATCTGACTTTTGACCATTTGTTTTCTAAATATACAAAAATGTGGATTTACATCCAACTGGTTTGCCCCTGCGTAGAGATTCCCAGATCAAATACCAAAGGTTGATTAGTCATTTGATAAGGTGATTTTTCTGGATTTTCCTTTATGCCTACACAATCACTTAACCAAAAAATCAAGTCAAATCATGCCTCTCTCGAAGTAGGTTTGCTGCCCTGACAGTGACCCAGTCCCAGGGAGGGACTGCCAAGTATCATGATAATTTACAGCCCCTTTTTGCTCTGCCATGGCTGGTTCTTTAGCCTTCCTTTCCCTTGAGCACATCCTCCTCCTGATTCTCAGAGCAGCCTCCATTTCACAAGCCCATATTGACAGATTCCTACTCTAAAGACTTAGAAATATTTTTTTACTGATTCCTGGTACTTAAAGCCCCAGCACACTTGTTCCCTTTAGTTTTGATATAAGTATTTTACTCTAAGACAATAGAAATTCTAAAAAGAAATCCAACTTATCCCTCCTCTATTTTCACCACAACTTTTCCTATTGTATAAGCGAAAAGCCCTGTGCCCACAGGTTCACGGAAACCCTAATACTTAGTGCCTTAATTCTATTCACTCTTCTTCTTACTCTGCCTCCTTCCTTTCATGCTCAGCTTTCCTGAAAGAGTTGTTTCGTCTACACTGTGTGCTCCCACTGCCACACCTTCCACTCCCTTCTTCCTCACTGCGTTCCCTCCATCTTGACCTCTAGCTCTCACCCCCAGCTCTGCATGCAGTAGTCCCTGTTAATGTCACCCATGGCATCCTAGATGGTGAAACCAAAAGACATCACAATGGCTTTCCTCTGTTGCATTTAAAATGACCAATCACTTCTTTCCTCTCAGACCCCTCTTTCTTTCTCTGGGGGACCCCGTTCAGCTCAGTTCACTTCCTTCACAGTTCACTACATCCCCCGGCTTATTGCTACCCATGTTCCACCACTGGACCTCACATATTTTCACTCTACTTCTCCCTCTGGATGGGCTCCTCTACTCCCATTTAGGTCTGGGGCAAGTCTTTTCCTCCTGACTCTCCACTAATGTCATTATCATCCCTTCAGTCTCTGTCTTAGTCAGTTCTAGCTGCTTTAATGAAATTCCATGGGCTGGATGGTTCAAACAACCAAACATTTATTTTTCACAGTTCTGGAGGCAAGAAGTCTGAAACCAAGGGTGCCAACACAGTTGGGTTTTGGTGAGGGTCCTCTTCCTGGTTTGTAAATGGCTCTCTCTTTGCTGTATCCTCACATGGGGGAGAGAGATGATCCTTCTTTGTCTCTTCTTATAAGGACACTAATCCCATTCATGAGAGCTCCATCCTCATGACCTACTTACCTCCCCAACGTCGATCTCCTAATGCCATCACATTGGGGATTAGGCTTCAACATAAGAATCTGGGGGGGACATAAACATTTAGTCCATGGCAGTCTCTCTGCCCTAAAACATTACAAACATCTCCTTGCTTCTTAAATCTAACCTGTCACCAAATCCTGTTATTTAAAAAATTAAATCTTAAATCTTGTTGACCAATTCCATACATGCCCACTGCTGATACCTTAGTTTAGTTTCATTGCTTGGACTGTCACAACAATTTCTAACTGTGACAGGGCACAAGGTGGGTCCTCAGGAGACATTAGTTGAATGAGCATCTCCACAATACTAGATGTTCTCATAGAAAAATTTCAAATCTTCTCATGTCACTGTCTGCTTAAAAACTTCCACCAACTCCCTGTTGCCTACAAAACAAAGTGAGATGACTTAGATGGTGAATCGAGATCCATGCTCTCTTCTTCGATTCTCTCCTGCTTATCCACACCTAGAGTTCTTCTCACCTTCCCATCACCATGTACTGCTCACTCTTCCCTAGTATTTCATGTCTTCTCATGATTTGGGGATTGTAAAGCCTGTTCCCCTAACTAGAATGCCATTCCTTCTTCTCTTTCCGGCGACATGCTTCAAGACTGCACTCCCCTGGACAGAGAATCTTTTCCCCCTTTCACTGTCACCAAAACTCCTATTATTGTGCTCGTCACATAGTATCATAATAGTGTGTCTGTTTCCTTGGACTTCAAGGCTCCAGATGGCAAGGAACTGTTGCTTATTCATTTTGTTTAGACCAAACTAAACATTTTACAAAGTGGTCTGTAGAGGTCTTGTATCAAAATCTCCCACAAGGTGGTTAAATACAGATCCCCAGGTCCCACCCTTGAATTGCTGAATCAGTTTCTCTGGGGAGTGGAACCCTCCCAGCTAATTCTTATGCACATGAACATTTGGGGACACAGTTACAACATCCAACAAACATTTGATGAATAAAGACATGATGAAAAGTGCTAAGGTCTCTACTCCTGAAAATCTGCTCTATTTCCTTCATTCCTCTGGGGTGTAGTTTGGCTGGAGACAGGTCCAGGGAACTTGGCTCGGCCACAGGTCAAAGTGACCTAATGGGAAACAGCTTTGCGTTATTCTCTAATCAGGTCATGCAAAGCACCTATTGTCCTGTCTAAATGCGAAATTAGGTTTAGGGCCATTCAAAGCCTTGAAGATGGTTGGTCGTGATAAGAGCTAACAAATTCTTGCTCAAGTGAGAACTGGTATTTCGGGCATGCTCTGCAATTTTAACTCACCAAAGCCAAGTTCTTAACCTTAAGTGGTTCAGAAGTACCTTCAAAGGAGTCTCACTGTCTCATTTGCTGTGCTTATCACCAGTATTGGTAACTCTAATATCAGTTAATAGTCCTCCCCTATTGACATTGGGTAGCTGTGAATGAGCCTAAGAGTTTTTAGACTTTGGGTGAGGCTGATGGACTTGTGAAGCCACAGGGTCTCTAAAATGTCCTTCTAAAATTTCTTCAGTAGACTTTTGAACTCCATCAACATGACCTTGAGCTCTGTCACAGTGCACCATACCAGGCCTAACAAAGACTAAAAAACGTGCAGTATCTAAATGACCTCAGGACTACACAAAGTACCTTCAAGAAATGTTTGTTGGACTTATTATTTACCAAATAAATCTTACCAAAAGTACACATAACCACTTCTTTATTACACAAGTAACATATACTCATTGTTGAAACCAGAAAAAGTAAGGAATTCAAAAAGACGACATAACCAATATTACATTGGAATGTGTATTCGTTTAAATGTTTTCCTATATATATGTAGAGTGATATTATAGTGGATTAGTTTACTATTGTTGCAGTAACAAGTTACCACAGAATTAATGGCTTAAGACAAAAGACATTTATCATCTTACAGTTCTGTAGGTTAGAAGTCCCACACAGTCTCCTGGGCTAGTTAGTGTGTAGGCGTGGCTGCATTCTTTTGGAGGGGCTAGGGGAGAGTCTGTTTCCTTGCCTTCTTCTCTTCTAGAGGTTGCCCATATTCCTTGGCTACTGGCCTCTTCTTTCATCTTCAAAGTCAGTAATGTTGAACCTCTATGACTGCTCCTCTATAGTTATATCTCCCCCAACCTCAGCTGGGAAAAGTTCTCCTATTTGATTTTAAGGACCCATGTGACTAGCTTGGACTCTCATGGATAATATAGGAGCCCAATTCAAGGTCTCTAACTTCATCACACTTGCAAAATCCCTTTTGCCATGTAAAGTGACATATTCTTAGATTCCTAGAATTAGGACACGGACATGCTGGGGTCATTATTCTGCCTATCGCAGGTAGAGATTGAACCTCTAATGTTCACGGAGGTTAAGTGACTTACCCAAGATCACAAAGTTTGTAAATATTGAACCTAGTAGTTAAGTTCTTTCAGATTGCAAGAGCTTGACCCAATCAGATTCTCAGCAAATGGAGATTTATGATGAAGGCACGTAAGGGACAACGGTAGGCAGTTGGCATAAACGCAGGACCGAGCCTCCCAGGAACTGGCACTTCATCCTCAGTCCACAGACCCCAGGATCTTGCTGACTCTCAGCAGCGGCCACCCTCAGCACCAAACGAGGCCACTGCCTCTTTCTTAATACTTCTCATACCCTTTTTAGCTCCCTCCAATGTCCTGCTTAGCTTCTTAATCTTAAATTCTACTGATTCATGGCTTTAGCCCATGGTCTCCTCTCCATGAATCTCTTGGTTTTTGAACCCTTCTGTCACATATATTTTTCTCTCTGTGTCACCTTCATACTTCTTAAGAGAAAGGATCTGATAGAGTCCATTGGCCACGACAGGCCACTGGACACCCCTGTCCTATAGAGGGCTCCTACTGGATTATCTCATTGGCTGCTGGTCAGCCTACGGATGGCCATCTTCAAAAACAACTGCCCCTTCCTGGTTCCATCAGCCAGGATCAGGGGGTCAAATGTGATGATCTGTTTGTAGGAAATCATTTAGGGTCCCTTCCCTCAGAATAGGGCCATGAGCAAGTGGGCACAAAGAGACTCTTCTCCAAAGCCTCGGCCAGAACGTCTTCCCCACGCACCCCTGCATACACTGCAGCTGAACCATATCTGGGAACCACAACTGGAATAATCTAGCTGAATGAAAGAGTATAAGCAGGGGCTGAACAAGAGGAAGAGACATTGCCCAGAACTAATACTGAATATGGACATTTTGAAAACGATTTAGGTAATTGTTTTCAGTACTTTAAGGCCCTAATTGCTGATCTTCAACAAAAAGGCCACACAGGCTTATGAAAGTTCTAAAATTATATCGTATTTATCAGTCACCAGGACCTCAGCTTGCTTCCACAAACCACATAGGGCCTTGTGAAATGAGGCTTTGGAAAGGGGACCCTGATGTTTCTAAATTTTCACCCATTTGTTTCTCTATCTGCATTTGCTCTGAAAGGGGAAAGTGGCCTCATTAATTTGGAAAGAATGAGTCTAAACATGTTTCAGAAGGAGAAAAACTCTCTTGGGCATGCTGAAGCCCGTCCCCCCGCCCCCTCCCGCCCTTCCTGATAGAAGAATGTTGCCGTAAAACTTTCATCTGATATTTCCCACAAAAATGTGAGCTGTGGTCGCAGCTCAAAGATGCCAACACAAATCTTGAACACAGCCACCTCCTGACTGAAAACACAATCTAGGCTGTTCTTTAGTCTGGACCTTGGTAACCAGGGACACAAATTGATTTTAAATTTCAACTAATTACATGGGAGGAAATGGCCGTCTGATAGACAGAGGTCTTAACACAAATATTTCTCCCTGGTGACAGAGTACTGAGATGCTGCCATGTTACACACAACCAGGGTTTTTTCCAGGTGGTGTTGTGCTCTTTTTCTCTCCTCCTCTTGTGCTTTTAGAGAGAACGCCAATGGCATGCTGTCACCTCAATTTTCTATACCCTGTAATAATTCATTGAATTCATTCATCTTTACTCTGAAATACACAACATTCTTCATGCTGGCAATCAAAACATTTTTTTTTTGAGCAATTACCACTGTGTTAGGAGCTGGGAATAAACCAGTGGGTAAAAATATACATAGTATATTGTGTATATTGGATGCTTTGGCTACAAATAATGTGAAAATAGAACTTAAAGTGGCTTGAACAATAAATACCTGTTGCCTCACCAAGCAAGAAGTCTGGGGGTAGATCAATGAATATCTTCATGTCAGTTTTATTCTCAGGTGGTTGGTTCCCTCACAGTTGCAAAGTGGCTGCAATAGCTTTAGGTAGTACCTTCTCAACCACATCCAAATGCAAATAAATACATAAATAAACAAAGCCAAAATGAAGACACTCCCCAGCAGAAATGCCCTCACGTCCTAGGAGGCAGAACTGCATCACAAGCCTGTCCCTGAGCTGATCAACAGCAAGACAAATGAAATGGTCATAATTTGCTTAGACTAGTCAAATTTTGGCCCTGGAATTAGGAAAGGGCTCAGTCTTTGCTGAAGCACAGGGTTACCCCATACACAAAGAAAATCCAGTTCTGTCAGCAGGAAGATAGGATTAGCTATTGGATAAGAAACCAGCACGTCCACCTCTGTGGAACTTCCAGATGACATAGGAAGGACGGGACAAACACTCCCCAACATACAGGTTTTTCATAAGGAGTCCAAAAGACAGAGGTTCCAGTATCCGTTAGTAGTTACAAGATCTTGGGTTAGCCTCCTGGAACCTCAATTTCTGAATATGTAAAATGGGAAATCATACCTATCTCACTGGGTTGCTCTGAGGATCAAATATATTAGTACTTGCAAAATACCTAGCACTGTGCCTGGCCCATGGGAATTGCCCCAAACATGCCATTTCCTTCTTCAAGGCCCTCAGGCTGCTCAAGTCTAAATGGCTGGATAACTGACAAGTCAATGAGCCTATATTCTGATTGATAAACACTGGGATATTAGGATTTACAGAGGCTTCCTGGGGGAGGTATTACTATCACAGTTGCCAGGAACCAGTAAGGTCCCCAAAATGCTGTTGCTACCTCCAATGGGTCCTTTCCATTTCTTCCTATTACTTTATCTTTCTGCAGCCTTGCTACTCTTGTCAATCCCCTTTCCTTTGGAACTCTATCTTCTCTTGTGTTCTGTGATGATTTTATCTGGGTTTACCGCCTTCCTCTCTAGCATCTCCTTTCCATGCTCCCTTAAAAGGTCCTCTTTATGGTTTTCCCCAGAACTGTGTTCTTCAACCCTGCTGCAATCTCACCTGTCGATCCCCGACGTGAGATTTCATCCTTTCTTATAGCCTCAATTCCTAGTTATACATTTACAACACATATTAGACATTCAATACACATTTCTTTCATCCATTTTTAGTCAATCATGTATTCAACAAGTATTTATTGAAGGCCTGGTACTATATGCCCAGTACTGTTCTTCAGTAAGATAGATAGAGATATAGCAATAAATAAAACAGACCACACCCTGCTCTTGCGAACTTACATACTAATGAAGAGACAGATAATGAATAAGCAAACATTTCCTGTTAGAGATGAAGTAAGTGCCGTAGAAAATATCATGATGGGTACGTGGGGAAGGAAGGTCAGGAGGGAGAGACAGCTCCTTTACAGGGTGCCTAGGAATGCTTCTTTGATAAGACATTTACACACAGACCTGAAAGGTGTGAGTGACCAAGACGTGAGGCATGGCAGCGGGAACAAAGAACACAAGTGCCCTGCAGTGGGATCGAACTTGGCATCATCAAGAAACCCTCAGGGGGCTAGAATGAAGTGATCCAGGGGAAAGAGGAAGGAAACAGATCAGGGGGCAGTGGGGAGGGTTTCACAGGCAATGTCAGGGCTTTGGCCTCGCCTTTGAGGGAAATGGAGAGCCACGGGTTTTTGTTTTTGTTTTTTTTAATTTTTAAAATTTATTTCTGGCTGCGTTGGGTCTTTGTTGCTGTGCTCGGGCTTTCTCTAGTTGTGGCGAGCAGAGGCCACTCCTCGTTGCGGTGCGTGGCTTCTCATTGCGGTGGCTTCTCTTGCTGTGGAGCATGGGCTCTAGGGCACACGGGCTTCAGTAGTTGTAGCACGCGAGCTCAGTAGTTGTGGCACACGGGCTTAGTTGCTCCACGGCATGTGGGATCTTCCCAGACCAGGGCTCGAACCCGTGTCCCCTGCATTGGCAGGCGGATTCTTAACCACTGCACCACCAGGGAAGCCCGAGCCACTGGATTTTAAGAAGAGTGATAGGATCTGACTTACACCCTTAGAGGATCACTCTGGTGTCTCTGTTAAGAAGAGACCCTGAAGGCCAGAGCAAAGGCAGGAATTTCTGTTAGGAGACAACTGCAATAATCAAAGCAAGAGACGATGAGGGCTTGGATCAGGGTGGTAGCAATGCAGTGTTGAGAAATGGATGAATTTTGGCTCTAATTTGAGGTGAGATCAATAGGATTTTCTGTTAGATGTGGGAGTGAAGGAAAGAAACCAAGGTTAAGCCCAAAGGTTTGGGCTCTGGCAAGTGGAAGGAGGCGTGGTCATTTTCAGGGATAAGGAAGGCTGTGGGGGACCTGGTGGGGAGGGGAGAGTTAGATTTGGGGCAGGCTAAGTTCTACATGGTTCTTAGACCCTGTGTAGCTGTTGAGAAGGAAGTAGGATATATGAATGTGGACACCAGGGGAGAGGTCTGGAGACAGACCTTTGGGAGTCACCAGCATGTAGGGTGACATTTGAAGCAGTGACACTGGGTGACATCACCAAGGGTGTGTGTTCGAAAAAGGGAAGCAAACTGACGCGTGAGCGTTGGGCAGGCGACATGGAGAGGCTGGGAGAGGACAGTCACCAGGAGAGGAGACTGAGAAGTGGCCTGAGACAAAGGACCGCCGCCAGTGCATGGTGCCTTGAAAGGTCAGCAAAGAGTGTCCAGGGGGACATGAAGTGTGTCAACTACTGAAAGGGGAAGTACGATGGGGGCTGAGAACTGCCCGATGGATTTGGGGATGCGGAGGCCACCGATGACCTTGACAAAGCAGTTTTAGTTGTGGGTGGGAGGCAATGGGAGAAGTTGGAGGCTGCAGTGCAGACAACTTCTCCAAGAGCTTTGCTGTAAAGCAGAAGAATGGGGTGATAGTGGAAAGACGGTAGAGGGTCCAGGGAGGCTTTTTTTTTTTTTTTGGTTTGGTTTTATTGATAGGAGATTTAATAGGCTCGAATAATAGACAATCTAATAGGAAAATTTTTATGACACAGGGGAGAGAGGAGTGAATTGTTGGAGTGAGGTCCTGGAAAAGGGTAGGGGATGGGATATAGGAAACGGTGGAGACGTGGCTTCTGTCAAGAGTTTAGTTAAACTACTCCGTGGCGTTTCTGCCTCAGCACTCATGTTGTTTGGCCAAGTGACCTGCAGGGGCCTTAAACGGACACCAGCCCCTCATACCAGCCAATGGCCTAAAGAATAGCCCACAGAGTCACAAGCAAATGTAAGTTCCTGATATGACTTCTCCAGCAGCCCTTGTGATCAAACAGGCTCCCCTGTCTCCCAGGGCCTTCCCTTTGTGCGCCCCTTAGATAAGACCCCATGGAGCTTACCAAAACCACACTCATTTTGGTTTGAATTGACCAACCTGGCCTTAGCCTGGGAAACCCAAGGCACTCCCCCCATGACCCTAATAAAGGCACATGTCCCAGGACCTGTCACTCTCACAGCCTGTACCCTGTCTTGACCTCCCCTCATGGCCCCTGGCGGCCTGCCCAGTACTTCCTCCAGAACCAATGAGTAATGAACCTATTTCAATGTTTCTTGTGGTCTTTTGTTGAACATCATTCACCATCTCACACCCTGTGCTTTCCTTAACAAATGCTAACAAAGTTGTTAACAGCTTCTCCTGAAGAGGAAGGGCAGACTACAGGTATGGGGGTGTGAGTGGGTGCATGACCGCTGCTGACCCTTCCATTTTTTCCTGTGAAATAGAAAATAAGGTTATCAGCCAGGACTGAAGTCTGGGGAGGAGGTGATGGAGGTTTAAGGAGAAAGGATAGGATGTGAGATAGTCATCTTGAAGAGTGAATGAATTAGGGAAATGTGGTAGGGTCACTGAATCAACACTGGCTACTGCGTGTTGGCTCCCAAATCTATTTTTGAACACTGGTATCGCTCCTGATCTCCAAACTCATATATCCAGCTATCTACTGGTATTTGTCCCCTGGCTTTCTCGTGGGAAAATTAAAGCCATTCTCTCTCTGCCCACCTCCAGCCAATCCTCCTACGCTCCCTATTTCAGTGACTGTCACTCCCATGCCCCCCGCGCCCCGTTTCCAAAGCAGAATAATAAAGCCTTTGAATAACTCATAAACTAGTGTAGGAAAATATTTCTTATTTTCTGAGGTTGAGAACACTGGAAGAGAATCATGTTTTGGAAGGACCATTATTAGCTCAGTCTGAACATTATCGACTCGAGATGTCAGTGAGAGATCCAATTGGAAGTGGTGAGGAGTTCAGCTGACACACATTGGGTGGCTGACTGATTATTCCTTTAGTAATAAGGCCACAGTTCACCTGGGGCTCCTGTTCAAATGCAGACGGTGATTCAGTAGATTTAATGCTAAGCTTCAGAGTCTGTAGTTCTAAGAAATTTCCAGATGATGCCAACAATACAGGTTCATAAACCTCACTTTGAGGGGTAAAGGTTAGGAGAAAGAAACCCATGCAGATCATTTCAATTTAATGTGTTCAGAGTTATAATAAAAAGGGAACTACATGGACATAGTTCAGCATAAGAATTAGGCAAAACCATGGAGACTGTTAACTGGCAGGCCAAGGAATGTGTTCTCAGTTCTGAGAAGTATGGAGAACCATGGAAGCATTTGAACAGAGCATAACATGGTTCTATTGCAAAATGCTCATTGAAGGTCAACCATGTGTCAGTTGCTACTTCAACAGCGGTGATAACGCTGTGAACAGGGAAACCGGGGGTCTTGCATCCTGGAGGGGTTAGGGAGCTCATAGTAAGCAAACAAATAAATAAACAAGGACATTTTAGACTGTAGAAGTGCTGTAAAGAAAAGAAAAAGGATTCACGTGATTGAGCCTGGCGGGACTGCTCTAGTGGGAGTAGTTGTTGAGCCAAGAGGTAACCACGCAGTGGAACCAGTCAGTCCTGCAAGCATGGGGGAAAAGCATTCTGGGCAGAAGGAACAGCAAGGTGGTGGCCTTGAGGCAGGAGTGAGCACTGAGGCAGGAGGATCAATCAAGTCAGAGTGACTGGAGCCTAGCGAACAAAGGGAAGTGGTATGAGATGGGGTAGGGAAGATGAGCAGGGGCCAGGTCATGTGAGGGCTTTGAAAGCTGCGCCAAAGAGTTTGCATTTCATTTTAATGTGAGAATGAAATAATCCAATTTTTAAAAGATAATTTTTGCTACTCTGTGAAGATTGTATTGTCCGTATGTTTGTTAGGTCCGGTGGAACATGGATCCCTTGGATGTGCTCAGAACTGTACTTTAGAAAGATGAATCTGTCAACAACTTATAAAATAGCTCAGAGAACAGAAGCTCTTCAGAAGTGTGTACAATTGAGAGTTAAGGACAGCACAAACTGGGGAAATCAGACTCACACTTCCAAATGAGGCTACAGGAAGCGAGATGAGAGATTCAAATAGTACTCAACGCTCTTAAGCTAGGACTTTCTCATTAACTCCCTCGTTTAATCCTCTCTACAACCCCACAATGTTGGTTACAAAAATCAGTTTCTGAGGTTTTAACCCAGACCTATTGAAAAAGAGATCCAAGGGCATCTGGTTGTCAGTACATAAATGCTTCAGGTGATTTTAAATTCAGGGGAGGTTGATTTGCTGCATCTCCACCTCCTTCTGTCTAAAAGAATGAAGGTGGTTACCATTTCGTAAGCACCAATCGCTCTCTCTAACCCTTCCTGCTTTTCTTTAAACTCTGCTGATTAACTTACAACCTAAGTGGTGAGATTTCAGGATTCCAGGATGAATCCACAATGAAAATGCCAACGATTAAGCTTCTGGAGTTTGCTAAAGAAGTCTCTGCTCCTTGCTGGGGTTGGTGTGAATCTTTGCTGGGGTTTTAAAAGAAAAACCTTGATGTAATGCTCTCAGTTGCAGTCCTCATTTGTATTTTAATGTAAATGAGTTTCAGATCCTTCTTGAGAGAAAATTTTGTCTGGGAAACTATGGACAGTTCTGTGCCCAGAGTTGGGGGCGAAAGGCTTGGGGAGTAGAATGGGGAAGGGGAAAGGGGAAGGAGGTGGCACAGGGCACTCAACTTCACTTCCTTCCCGCGTTTGCCTGGAGCCAGGAAACAACCACCCATCTCCTTCCTGAGCCCGAGGGCTCTTAGATTGTTTGCTGAAGAAGAAAAAATAATCTGGTTTTATAACTTTGCATTAGCTGTGCTCGTTTAGATTCTCATGTGAACCATGCATCTGGATGGTTACCTTAAAATATGCATTTCTTTAAAAAGAAAACCCTGATCTGCATTTTGACCACTTTCCCTTGGTGTTGCTGCTGGGCTGTGTTCAGCCATCTCCAAGCCAGAAAAGGTCTCGTGGGCACAGGGAAGCTCCAAGGTAGGGCAGGGAGAACTGCACACTTGACAGTCAACTTCACAGAAACAGGGAGATGACAAAAGTGGAAGGAAGGAAAGTCATCACTTACTGAGTGCCAACTGTGTGCCCGGGTCTGCTTGGACACATCTCGCGAAGGTTCTCTCAGGGCCTCCTCATTTCCTCTGGTTCTCCTCGGAATCTCCAGTATTAGAGATGAGCCCAAATGGTGAACACACCTCCTGCCAAGTCATTTATATGAGTGTTAGTAATAACTCATATTTATCAAGCATATAATGCTCGCCAGGCGCTTTACAGTGTTCCTTCATTTAGTACTCTCAACATCTTAGGAGATGCTTCTCATTCATATATTCATTTCCAGATAAAATAACTGAACCCTAGAGATTCTACGTGACTTATCCAAAATCAACGGTGCTGTGATTCAAACCCACGCCACCAGATTCTTAAGATCACATGTTTAGTTGTTATGGGATATCACCTTTCACTGAGACAGTAAAGTCATAAAATTATACCTGCTCTGGGTATAACTTGCCCGTAGGTTTATCTTTGAGGTCTTTAGGTCCCTTAATTTTTGTCTCCTTTTTCTCCCTAAAGGCATCCTCTCATCATTTAAGGTACCTACAGCCCTCCTATATTGTATACCTCACTACAGTACCACCTCTTTTCTGAAAAAATTACCTAGTATAATTCACTCATTCACACTGATGCTATCTATGCCTTCTAGGCATAAGTGCATTTAAAATTTTTTTATCTCTAACCATAAAGAGTGTTTTTTGTGTTTTTTTTTTTTTTTCTGAGAATTTTCAGCTATCAACTCAGGGATAAAGGATCCGTTTGTCTCTACTATGGTCTGGGGATGTCTTCGGCTGGTGACTGGTTGGAATATCTAGGTGTAAGAACTTCCTCTCAAGGGTTTCCTGCTTATCTGGAGAGGGTGAGCTCCAGAACCAGTCACAGGAGGTGTGTTCTCTGAGTGATGTGAGGTATAGGAACAGGTGTCCTGGCCTCTTTAACTCCGGGACCTGTGATTCTGAGACACTGAGCCTACTCTGCCTGAGCATTCATTTATTCATTCATTCCTCAAGGAAGCATGGTCACTTCGAATGGCACCGGGGATGCTCTGATAACCCAGACATTGTTCCTGTTGCCACAGAGTTCACAATACAGAGTAGGAGACAGACATTAAGTAAGAAACGTCAATGAAAAATGGGCATATTTCATCTCCCATTGGTCCTTTTCCTTCCTCTTCCTTTCTTACTCCATTGACATTATAATTTTTCTCCCATCCTTTTGCCCCAAGGCTCCCAGATGTCACGTATCTAGAACCTTCCTTCCACCCTTGTGCCATCTTGGACTTTTCTATCTCACTTTTGCCTAGTGGGTGATTATTCCATTTGGTCCGCTCACTGCCAGCCAGAAAACCCATGGCTTGTGACTCATTTTGATCTGCCATGAGTCTTTTTGTCATTTTAAACACACACAATTAGGAACAGTGTCAAGAACAGGGAATAGTTGATGGTCATCTTCAGAGTATCCATTAATTAATTCATTTAGCAAGCATTACATAGCTGGTATCTGCCAGGAATTGAGGTATATGGATGGAAAGGAAAAACACATTTTCTGCATAGTAAAAAATATATAAATTTCCAAAGGAAAGGACCCCCATCTATCTTCTTCATGACCCTGTCCCCAATATTTAACTCCTTAGCACAAGGTGGGAACTCAATAAATATCTGTGAAGCAAAAGAATGAATTCATATTTTGGCTGAAAAGACAGATATATAAAGAACTGTAATAAGGTAGGATGACCATTCATTCAATAAATATTGCTTGACTATCTCTAAGTGTTACATAATATGTCAAACAAGACAGATGCTGTCCTTGCCCTTATGAACCTTACAGTTAAAAAATTGCACAGATAAGTATTGGAGTTATGATAAGTAATGTGAAGAAGTGTAGGGTCTAGAGAGCGTAAAACATGATATGTTTACCCGGCTCATGAGAAAGCCCTATAACTCAATAAAGCTCAGATTACTTCTGAAAAACTGAAAGATTAATATGGTTGAAACATTTTGAGTGGAGGAAAGGAGAGAGTAGAAAGAGCAAGGTTAGGAAGAAAAGCAGAGATTGGATCCCCACGGTGTTAAGGTGAGATCCCCAGATGTGAGGGCAAGTTAAGGGTTCAGTGCTTATCTTGAGAGCAGTGAGAAGCTTTTCTAAGATTTTAAGAGCAAGATATGATGGATTTTAATTTTTAGAAAATCATTCTGCTTTGAAGATAAAGAATGGGAAGAGATCAAGAATGGACAGTAGGAGACCAATTAGGAGGCTATTGCAGTAATCTAGGTATGAGGTGACAGTGACTTGAACTAGGAGGGTGATATTGGAGACAGAAAGAAGTGGATGGATCCAAAGTATATCTTGGTTGTAAGATCAATACAACATGATCATTGGATTGTGGGTGCGTGGTGGTGACAGTAAAGGAGAGAGGTTGTCAAGCATAACTCTCGTCAATCCCATAAATGTCGGTGTCATTTTCTGAGATTGAAAATACTGGAGGAGAATCACGTGCTTTGGAGGAACATTAGGTTCCTAACCTAGTTAGGTTTTGGATACTATCACCTTGAGATACCTGTGAGAGATCCAAATGGAAATTTTAAACAGTCTAATGGATACATATGGTGTGACTGCCTGGCCCAGCATTCTTCCTCTAGTATAATTATGAGGTGTGCATGTGACCCAATCTAAGGCAATTGTAATATCTTGACTCCCAGGCCACAGGGACTGATTTATAGAGAAGTCATGTGAACATCAATGGACCAATCAAATTCCTTCTCTTAGTCTGAGTGGACAGAAGAGAGATTTTTACACTCTGGTTGCAGAGCTGTGAGGATATATGTTCAGAGCTCTTAATGATTATGGGGATTATACTGGCTTAGAAAAATGAAAATAATGTGCAGAGAGACAGGAGCCGGAGAGAAAGGATCCTGAGAATAACAGTGTCCTCTTGCTTCTGCCCCTGGTTCGGTTACATGAATTAAGAGTCAGTATGTGTCTATTAATCTTGCACTCTCTCTCTGACTCTTTCTGTTTCTCTGTCTCTCTTCCCCCCCACCCTTTTTTTTTTGTATGTTTGTCTGTTTTTTATCTTAAGCTAGTTTTGGGTGGGATTTTATCACTTATAATCATGACAATGCTAGCAATATATACAGTTGGATTTATTAGCTAGAACTCATACAGCGAGACCTTGGCTGTAGATATATTGTTGAGGCTTGTTGATATATCATTTGAGACAGGGAGTGGACAAGGTCACCAAGAAAGAAAGGAAAGAGACAGAGTACTGAGGTCGAAGCTCTGATGAACTCTAACACTAAAGATCCAGGAGAGGAGGATGAATTCCCAAGGAGGTTGAGAGAAATGTCCTAAGTCATTGGAGGAAAACCAGCAGAATGTGGTGTCCCAGATACTAAGGGTGTTTTAAAGAGGTGGTGATCGACTACATAGAATGTTCCAGAGAGGGCAAATATGATAAGAACTGAAAGGCAGCCATGGGATTGGGCAGCACAGATGTCATTGGTGCCTTTACCAAGAAAAATTTAGTGAAGTGAGAGGTCAGAAGCCAGGTGGAGTGGATTGAGGAGGAGATGGGGGTGAAGAAGTAAATAAAGCCTGAGTTTGGAAACAATTCTTTGGAGAATCCTAGCTGTAAAGGGGAGGAATGGGTAGGATGGCACTGGAGAGGGAGATCAAAGAGGGATATTGTTTATTTTATTTATTTTTTTAAAGATGAGAGGTACTAAAACCAAATTATATTTAAAGATCTATTAGAGCACAGAGAGAAAGCAGGTAACTCTGCTTGGGTGAGTAGAAGGAGGTCTCCCTGAGGAGATAACTGTAAGCTGGGTTTTGAAGAAAGAGTAAAACTTTTCCAGAGGAAGATGGCATTGCATGCAAAAGGAGATTGTAAGCCAACACACAATGCTGCGTTTAAAGAATGGTCAACAGCTTAGAGCATGGAAAATTTTAGTCCTGGACCCTGTTAGAAGAAAGGAAAACCATCCAAGACTTCTTCTACCTTTTAGACTTGTTCTCAATTTCATCTTTAAAATAATTCATTAGACCAGATTATCTTTAAAGTCTGTACCAATATTAAAATCCATAGCTAATGGTGATCTGTCTTGAATGTTTTGTTAGACTGATAGCAATACTCCCCCAAATGAATACGCCACCCCAGCTGTTTTCTGAAATTATGCTTTATATTGTGAGGCTTCCAGGAGGTTGGAGGCTCAGCTTAAAGGGGTCCCCTCAGAAAAAAAATAATCATGAAATATCTTTGAAGTCTACTGTGTTCTACCTTAAAGGTTCATGTGCATCCTATCCCTTAATATATCTGACATGAGTACTATTAAATGGTTTTATTATTCACTGATGCCCCAGGAAGAGAGGCCAGCTACACCTTTAGATTTAAGTATTTCCACCTAGTTATACGCATAAGCTCTGAGCAAGGCTGAACGTCCCTGGCTGGCTTCTATTTCCTAGTCTTTCCTCACTTGCCCACTCACGACCAGCTTCATAGAGGCAGAGAGTCTGAGTGTCAGCTCTCTGCACAAGTGAAATACGGTAGAACCTGGGATGGAGAGGAAGGGAGCTTTAAGAGTAGCTTAAACTGAGTTAGTTGATCTTTATAAATGTCCTGTGCCAGCGGGAATCGAGTAATTGCATTATGAGCCTTAGCATCTCAGATACTCACATATCATAGGATTCACATCAACGTGGGTGTATAAAAGCCACATAAAATTGCCTGAAAGAAAAAAACAACACACATTAGTTGGATTCTTGGCAAAAGACTGAAAAAAATGTCCCAGACTGATGAAGCAAGTTATTTTTAGACAATTTTGCCCTAAAATATGTTGGTGCCTCTGTGAATGAGTTCATAACACATGCTGAAAACTCCTTTGGCCTGATCCTTTCAAACAAATCTCCATTTTTTCCTTTTTATTACATAATAAAATAAAATGAGCTGTCTCCCAGTGCCTCCTCTTAGAAGCATTCCTCAGCTGAAATGTCTTTTTTCTGCTTCCATCTTCACGTTTACCTTCCTATGAGCCCCTTCCTTTTTTTTTTCATATGCCCTACTTTTGTAACCTAAAGACATTGATAGAAATTTAAGTTCTTTCCACCATTCATTTAGTATTTCAGTTGTCCCCATTTTTAACCCATGAGCTCATTCTTATGATCCATCAGATTTCCTACATTTCAGCCCTCTGTCCTTTTTCTAATGAACAAGTAGAGGACTGACACTTTATATGGCATTGCAAGGGGAGGATTAAGCCACTGGTAGTTACAGAGATCTGGCTTAGTGATAAGAGATCTGCCAATGATTAGAAGACTTCACCTACTTGGTCTTAAGATGGAATTAGTCCAGATGGTGCCAATGGGAATTAAGGGACTGTATGGTCCCGGAGCAAACACAATGCCTGTCTTTTGGATGCTCTTAATCTCAGAGGTAAATGAGGGAAATAGGGCTTTCTGAGGCCTTGGCCACACATTCCCCGGTCATTATAGTACCAAATACTCATGATTCAAAGTGACTGGTTATCAGATACTAGACACATCTTCTAAATCATTAAAGGATTGAAGGGTCTGCTTGATGGTCCCATGTTACTAAAATTAATGAGTTTTAAAGTCATTTATTATATTTCTGAAGCTGCATCTACGGAGGTATTCAATAATCTTGGTCATATATATCACTGGAAGGAAAGACAAATTTAATTCTTCAAGAAAGCATGACATGGATATAGATATGTTTCCTTAGTGTGTCCTGTTTACTTTGCTTACAGAACCTCTACTGTGTATATCCTGGACAAACTTCATGAACTCTATGCAAACAGGCATACTTATAGTGCTTCCTTCTTTATGTTTCTAGCAACCTAGAATTTGACATCACAATTAAAGTACATTCTTAGTATATGTATTGCTTTCAGGGGCTAGGAAAATCCAGAGGCCCTCTGTACTCACATGATCTTGCCCTATAAATTATTCCCTAAAAGATTGTCTGATGATAGAAACAATCAATTTCCAGTCTTCATGTGTAAGCTCAAATCTCTGATAAAATGCACATTGTCTGATTGAAACATTCTTTATATTGTTATCATTCATTTCGACTTTAATGTAAATGAAGACCCTGAGAAGTTGTGACTTACAGTGGAGGGGAGAGCTGGGGTTACTGGGTGCTATTGGGTGATAATGAGGAAAGATTCGCTGAGGGTGGAAATCAATCAATCCTGACTTTGCTTAATTCAACAGTTGTGCATGAGATGAACTTGCTCTCAGTCAGGAAACTAGCGCAATTCCTCCAAAAGGAGGAGCTTCCAAACTTTTCTGTAACTAGGAATGGAATCTAAGGCCAGCTCCCATCTCTGGAGGCCCCATCCATGGGCATCACCATCTCTGTCAATGTGGGCAAATCAAAATGACTTCTTTTCAGAAATCTTAGGCATTTATATCCATCACACATTCTTTATGGCTAACTAACTTTCTTGCTTCTGATTACAGATTTGACTCTCGAAAAGGAGTGATGCAAAAACTTCCTGTCAAGTCATAGAGTTTGCACGTACAGTTTTCTTTTCTTGAGATGTCTTTGTCTGGTTTTGCTAACAGGATACTACTAGCTTTAGTATAATGAGTTGGAAAGTGTCCCCTTTTTTTTTCTTTTTTGAGAAAGCTTATGAAGGATTGGTATTTTTCTTTAAACATTTGATAGAACGCACCAGTGATACCATTGGACCTGGGCTTTTCCTTCTGGAAAGTTCTTTGATTACTACATTATAGAGGAAAAGAAAGTAGATTAGTGGTTTTCTGATGACCACCTGGTAGTGGTTGATTTCCTAGTAACTGCTGAGGGGCTGAGGGTTTCTTTTTCGAGGGTGACGAAAATATTCTAAAATTAGTTTGTGGTTATGGTTGCACAACTATGTGAATATACTAAAAACACTGGATTGTTCACTCTGAGTGAGTGAACTCTATGGTATGTGCTAAAATAGCTTTTAAAATTGTTGATATTTTATTAAATTAATCAACATGTTTTGTTAATATTATGTTTATCACCATTTCTTGTATCCCATGCCCTCCCTCTGGGTCCACTTTTTTTTTAAACTTAAATATATTCTCTAATATTTGTGCTCATAAGCATCAATTGGTGGTAAACTCTCTTGCTCTTTCTTTATGAATCTAACAACTCCTTTATTTCTCTTCTTTTTGTTTTTTTTTAATGATAGTTTGTCTGGGTATGAAAGTCTAGATTTAGATAATTTCACTTAGTATTTTGAGGATATTATGCTTTTATCGCCTCGTATCTACTCTTGCTGTCAATTTGTCAGTCCTTTGTAAGTAATCTGTCTTTTTACTCTAGTCATTTTAAAGATTTTTTTCCCCTCCCTTTGTTCTCAATGATTTGTAATCTCACTACATTTGTTACCTTGTAGTAATTAATATTTATTTATCCCTCTGGGCCCTTAGATTTAATTTTGAATCTGAGGACTCATGTCTTTTTTCAGTTCTGTAAAAACATTAGCAAATCTCTCTTCAAATATTGCTTTTCTACCTTTCTGGGAAATTCTATTAAATAAATTAGACATTTCCATTTATCCTCTAAGACCTTTAACTGTTTTGTCATATTTTCCTTTCTTTATCTTTTTGTGATGCAGTCTAGTAAAACCCTCAGGGCTATCTTCCAATTCCCTGGTTCTGTACTGTCTAGTTGTTTATCAAAATTTTTTTCAATAAATACTTTTCTCATGTCTAAATTTTTTACATTGTTTCTTTTAGATCTACCTATTTTGTTTAATTTCTTCCAGATTTTGCTTGCCAATTAGGTGTTCTATTTTTAGTGGATGTTATTCTTTCGCTTATCTCCTTTATCATCCTGAAAGTCTCTGTCAGGCTCTTCTTGTACTTTAATTTTGTTGGGCTAAATGTACACCCTTTTTTATATTGGCTATGTCTTAGCATTCTTTTCTTTGTTTCTGGTATCATGGTTTCTAGGCTCATTTTGAGAAGGAATTAAGTTTTCTTTTTGTTGTTTTCCTTCTCTGTTTATCCCTCTCTCTCTAGTTTTTACAATTGCCTCCATTTGGCTTCTTGGGGCTTGCTGACCAAACAAGTCTTATGTTAACAGGTTTGGAGCTCACATACCTTAAGGATTATGGCCTCAAGGATTAAGGTTTATGGCCAATCTGGTCATAGAGCCAGAAGTTAGCTCCTTTTGGTTCCTGGAAATGAGGCTGTTTTTATGTCTTACCAATTCAAAGAGGCAATATTCCCAGGCAACAATTAGCAGAGCTTTTCTCAACCTTTATTATTACTACTAATAATACTACTGGGGTTTTTATGTTTTTTTTTTTTAATAAGGGGAAATTCCATCCCAGTCTCCAGCTTGAGTCCTGTTGCCACTTCATACTGAGTAATTTTAATTACTGTAATCTCAGATGAACAAAACTCCCAGATATCTTTGCTTGCTTCCTGCCCCAGAAGCAGGCCCAGATCTTTGTGCCATATGCTACTGATTGCTTTGCTTTTCTGGTACGCATACCTAGTCCATGTAGGTGCTTATTGTGTTTTGAACCTACTTATGTCGTTTTACTTTTTTATTTATACTTCACCTATCATTGTACTTATTTGAAGGGGGGATTGAGTATAAAAAGCATATACTTACTAATATAATCTTAATACCTGCTTAGGGTGATTCTTGCTTAAATACAATTTCCAAATTGCTTTAAAAATAATTTGAGCCCAACTGAAATAAACACTTTCTTAATGCTTTCTTAAACTTTAGAGCAGTGTTGTCCAATAGCAATGAAATGCAAGCCACATATATACTTTTACATTTTCTAGCAACTACAGTAAAAATATTTTCAAAAAACAGGTGAAATGAACTCTCATAATATATTTTAGTTAACCCAATATATCCAACATATTATCATTTTAAAATAAAATCAATATGAAATTATTAATGAGATATCGTTATTCTTCTTTTCACACTAATTCTATGCAATCTAGCATGTATTTTGTACTAACGGCACATCTCAATTCAGAAGAGCCATGTTTCTATTGCTCAACAGCCACATGTGGCTCGTGGCTTCCATATTGGATGGTGCAAATTTATAGTATTTATAAAATAATAGTAAATCTAATCACCACCATCACCAGTTTGGACTTTTTAAACTTCTTTTGTTCCAAGAATTTCATTAAGTAATTAAGACACACAGAGCAAAATTTAGACGGTCGCAAAAGCTGTATGGTCCTCTATATTATACTTGTCATCACAATGCTAGTATATTTGGAGAACTTTCCTTAGCTGCTTTTTCTAAACTCAGGAAAGATAGTGAAAGTCTTGTGTGTACAAATTTACGACAGAAATAAGACCATTTAGGCTTTCAATCTTGAAAAACTGGTTTCTGAAAAATCAAAGTTTTTGGTTTTTTTCTGAGTGACAGGAAATGAGATATATAGGGTTTGAAATGGTCATTACGTTAATTACTTAATGAATTAATTAAGAAGTTAAACTCCATTTACTACTGAAAAGCATTTGAAGGTGCTAGTAAGAATTAGAAAGGTGTCAGAAGTGTAAAGTATGATGGAGTTTTATGAGTTTATATGGATTTTCTTTCAGTTAGGATTAATTTTCATTTCCCCCTAGACATAGGATATTTGGTTTTTCTGAGTGTTCTAACAATGATTTTGAAAGGCTGTTTACAGTCTAACATCTCAGGTATCTCAGACACCTAGGTAGATCTGTTGAGTGCAAAAACTCCTTGCCCCTGTGCGGTATTAACAAACCTTGTTACTTCCGGGGAAAGTAATCCTTTCAAAATACTTGGTTACATTGTTAAATCACTTGTTTTCTAAACCATGGGACTACTTTCTCTCAAGATCTCGAAATCACACTCCTTTATAAAATTGTTTATTTCTACAGCTTAGAAACATTGATAGTTCATCAACCTCTTGATTTTATGGCCAATCTTTAGACATGCTAATTTGTCACATATTTTGAAACCCCTTCCTTCATGGGGAGTGGTTTTCCCCAGTAATTCCCAATCATGTTATATTTAATGAGAACAATACCAGTAATCACATTGGTACATAGCCCTTTTCTCTTTGGAATCTCTAAATGGTTTCCAGATTGGTGAGGGGTTGGTTTTCAAAAGCTCCTTGTGAAGAAAGAAGGGGAGGGGATTAGTTCCTAATCAAGGTAGTGGCGATGAGGCTCCGGACAAAACTGCATCGTTACCCATGTTGTTCAGTCCATCTGTGCTGTAACACTTCCATCCGGACTGAATGTTCCAATGAGCTGAGATGCACCTATTGGGCAGGGACTCTTCTTATGCTGGCTGGGGAACCATCATGCTGTCCTCACAGCTGGATATGACAGGTTCCAGGAACTCAGAAATTGTTCTTGACATGATGGGAAACATGTTTCTGCCTGAGCACCAGGAATGCGTCATTTCCTATGTAAGGAGTAATAGTACTGCTGCACCCCCAGCTCTTTCTATCTCAGTTGCCATGGCTTATCGTTCCCTATGGCACTTATCACCACATAACATGTTACATACTTGTTAATTTTCTGCCTCTACCCACTAGCATGTAACCTCCATGAAATCCCTAGCTTTGTCTGTTTTGTTCACAGGTGTGTTTCCTGCCTCAGGCACTTAGTAGGAGTCCAGTAAAGCTTTATTGAATGGAAGAATGAATTTACGCGCAAGAATCCTGCCTTCTTTCAAACAGTGAAGTGGAGCTAGGGAAGCCTAGATTGAGATCCCAGCGCTCTGGTTTGTGAACTGTGAGAGCTCGAGCAAGTTCTCTGGCTTTCAGGTGTCTCAGGTATGAAATGAGCAATAATATGTACCTTATAGGTCAACGGAGGGTTAGATGATGTCAAATGCTCAGGCAAGCTCAGGACCTGGCCTGCAGTAAGCACTCAACAAAGGACGGCTATCTGGAAAAAATAAATCACTATTCCAGTGGTTCCTCACCCAGAAAGTTGTTAGCACTCAGAACCAGTTGTTAGAATTCAGAACCTTCACTTCAACCACAGAGGTTTAAACCTCAGGGCTAAGTCACATCCCTTCAAGGATCTGGGCAAAGACCTGGGCCTGTCACGGGTTCCAGAGTCTTTAAGGCAGCAGAATGTGCTTAGGGGTTTTCCAGCAAATTTCAACACAGTCTTCAGGAATACCCTGCTCTGTGCACTGGGGCCATCGGCCGGCTTTGCACCCCAGCCCAGTGGGGACAGCGCTCGTGATACCCCACAGCACGTAGCTTTCAACAAACAGAAGTAAAAATTTGGTTCAGCCCCCTCTGGCTGGGGGTTATCAAGCTGGCTTTGCTAAAGGGTGCTTTGTCCTTATTTGGACGGGGTGAGAAGTGGTGATGGGAGGCAAGAAAGTCTGGGGTGGGGTCCCTCCTAGACTCCTGATTACCAGCCCTAGCTGGTAGCTAGTGCTGAAACAGCAGCGTCAGTGTGGCGACAGCTGACTCACAGCCCAAACCCTCATCTTTGGAAAGAGAGATACCTGGGCGGTCCTGCTTCTCTTCCTGGGCCCTCCTGGAGGAGGCATACCTCTGAAAGCAAGTGAGTGTTAAGTGCATAATCTTATCTGCTTCTCAAAGCACAGAAGGAATACTTTACCAACCATTTGAAATAACTGGCATTGCAAAAATGCAATATTAAGCTGACAAGCACTCCTGGAAGCTCCAGGAGTGGGTAGATGCAGGCTCACTTCAACCGAGCTAATAATACGGTGTAATGAGTGAGACAGAGACGTGAAAAGCCACTTCGGAGCTGTTGGCACTTTGACGCATGTGAGCTATTGTTATCATTACTAATACACAGACTATATGTTTCAGATGAAGAAAAGGGAGGTAAAAGGATTTAAGAAACAGAGTGTGCAAATAAAGATTTCTATTAAAACACGTATGTGCATGCATGGGTGTGCTGGTACACATGCACATGCACACACGTGCACATACACTGTCTTTGCAAGGTACTCATTCTCTCTGACTTCTGGGCAGAGAGTGGTCACGCGGAGCCCCGACACTGTGCCCACTCCCAGCTCCCACCTCAGCTGACTCCCCGCAGGAATGCTAGGAATGCCCTCCCTCCCCCTCCCTGCCCCCCATGCCATCCACCAAAATCATGGGCTCCAATCCCAGAGCCTGGAGAATTCTTCCCTAGGCCTTTCAAGGTGATCCACGTTCTACTTTCTCTAAATGTCTGTCACATGTCTGTGTTGTCCCGTTTCTGTAATTGGAAATTTGTTTTTGTAACTGGAAAAGTGGAATACACCAATCCCTTCACTCCCTTCCCCACACTGCCGACCACCTCAAACAAGGTAGGGGCGACGGGGTGCGTTTCTTTCACACTCCCTCTTCCCCTGTGAGAGGCCTCCCTAGGACAGGGAGGTGACCCAACGGACAGAAAAGTAGCATTTCAGAGCTTCTGCAGGGCTTCCTGCAGTCGTCTATGATTAGTGGGTCCTGACTTACCTGGGGTTTCTTAAGCAGGGGTCAGGGGTCCAGGGGCAGCCTGGAGTCCCTCTGAGGGTGAGCAGAGCCGGGGGTGGGGGGGGGGGCGACAACACTTGACATTTTTCAGTATATTGATATAAACTATGAATTTCACAGGCTAGAATTACACTGTATTAGTGTGGAATGGGTTATGCTGTATTCAAAAAACATGCTTGTTCCTGGATATTGAAGTATATCCCCTGATGTTAAAAAGTAGTGGTTATTTTTGGAGGTGGTGAGTGTGCATGGTGTGTGTGTAATCAGCAAGCCCTCCTTCAGTGGCCCACCCTGGAGACCCCCAAGGAGACTGTACTTCAAAGCCCCTCCCAGATCCCATGCAGTCAAAAAATTCATTGAGCACCTACTCTGTGCCAAGTAATGTTCTATGTAAATGAACCAGTTCCCACCCTCCGGGAGGTCACAGCCTGCCAGGAGGCCAGAGAAGACAAAGGCAGAGGGTACACAGAGCGGTGGCAGGGGGAGGCTGATAGCCCAATTTAGATGAGTAAGATGATTAAACACTGATGTGAAGCGAATTCTAGAAAGAATTCCTCTCTCCTGGAGTAGAAACAATTTCCTGTAATTCTTTTATGTAGAAATCTAATCTCATGAGGGTTTTTTTTTTTTTTTGGTCCCTTTCCTGACTAATTTGTTTTTCTGGTATGTGTGTGTGTGTGCGTGTGCGTGTGTGTGTGTGTGTGCGTGTGTAACTGTCACTGAGATTGCCTTGGCTTAGCCTGAACCCCATGTCACTTTTACTCTTCCTTAAACCCTTTCAGTGCCCCCCACATCACTATACACACCACACACACACACCACAAGACACCACACACACTACATACACACCACATACCACGTACACCACACACACACACCCCTTTGTGTTGGGATGTCCTAAAATGCAGTGACCTGGGCTTACCAGGTGCCTTTCAGTCTTCCATCGCATAACATGGCCGTGGGGAGAGGGGACACTGGGCAGGTCTTTCTCCCCCTAAGACAGTTTATGGCTAAGAGCAGCCTCCTGGGAGTTTCTGGGATCTGTTCTTATTCCTATTCATACCTTTACGTCAAAATTGACTAGGAATATAATAATCCTTATGACTTGCTTGAAAGGACATAGGAAGTCAGGTGTTTTTTTTTAATTTGCTTTTTCTAAAAGGTTAAAATTAAGGCAGGAAGGAGCAGAGCATCACTCCACGGGGCTCGGCTGGGATGGGTTTTCTGTGTATCTTTCCCATTTTATCCACAGTTCACCTTCCTCAACTACATGGGGAGTCAACTCGGAGGTGATTTCAGATGCCCTCCTCACCCACACGCTTAACCCATCCTTCTCAGGCTGTTCTCCCACTGCCCGGCCTCTGCACTTCAGTCATTTCCCCTCCTGAAAATGCTTTGGGCCTCCCAGTCTCCTAGCTTGACTCACCCTTGTCCCCTGACCTGAAAGAGTAACCTCTTCCTGTCATCCCTCCATCCCCTGCATTGAGTCCTACCCCTTCCTGAAAGCATTGCTGAAATTCCACCTTCTTCATGAAGCCTGCCCGGAATCAACTGAGCCAGGACAGCTCACTTCTCAACTTGGAGAGGATTCTCTGTGCTCAAGTAGTGCTGATCTCATTCATTTATTTGACAAATATTTGTTAAACAGCTAGTATGCACTAAATAAACATCACGCTCCTTGTGGGAGACACAGCGATGGATGAAACACAAAGCTTTCTGCCCTATTGTTGGTGCCCAGACTGCTTGTAGTTCTTTGTACAGGAAGACTGGGTGCAACACTTCCTTGTACCTCCCAGAAGGTAGTAAGAATTCAGTCGAATTTACTGAACTGATTAACCAATGAAGTCATTCTTTCTTTCGTGCAATGCCATACAGAGTTTGAGTCAACACTGTAAATAACCCTTCTGAATAACCAAAGCTGAGTGTGGAAAGAAGAGGAATACACTTCACTCTTATTAAAAACAGCGTGTGATTGTTTTCTGTAACAAATGTAGAATTCCGGTTTTATCAAACATATCTCAGAGAAACACCCCAGCCCCCAAGACAGACAGCGGTTGTAAACATCTCCCCTTCCTGCTCAGAGACTGGAATTCCAGAGCCTGACCTGTGAAATACCAGTTCTCTTCTCCCTCCCCAGGATGTAAGCTAAGCCCCGAGGGTATTTGCGTGTTTAGACCCTCTCTGGGTGATGCCTACCACAGGGCTGGGAGTTAGCTCAGCCCACAGACCACTAGCAGAGGGGTTGAGAAAAGACAGACGGGACAGAAAGGAACACAGTTGCTCAGTGACCCACAGTCTGGATCCTAGAAGCCTCATTATGGTTAGACACGTTGCTTCACTATTGACCTTGTTCTCTGATACATACATTCTCATGTGTACACTGTGTCTTTTCTAACCAGTTCCTCCTTCCCACCAACACCAACATACTAAAAGATGGCAAATGGCACGTATACTGGCATTCTTCTACAGCTTAAGGCCCAGTCAAGACTCCTGATGCCTTAAAAGAAAAACAAATGACATCAGCTACTTCCTTCCTGATAACTCCACTACTTTAAAGCAACACTGAAGTTTTGTTTATAAAAATACACTGGTGATTACATAACCAATGAGATCTATATTCTCACCATATTTTGTTTATTACAGACTCAATTAAAAATTTCAGCCCTCGTGTCATCTTCCTTAAGCTTTGTGGTTTACTTGACAATCTGGTGAAACTTCACACTTACCTGAGGGTTGGCTGTGCACTTTAAGGTGTCAGGGCATGAGGAGTTCTATGCTGAGGTGAAGGAGGCTAAATGCAGTAGGCTTCCTGTCTTAAATTAGCCATTAGGTCATAGGCTTCTGGGGGACCCCATGACATCAGGTGACCAGAGTGGTGGAGCAACAGGAGTCCCTGAATCACATGATGGCTGGGGAGGAAACTGAACAATTCTCCTGTCTAGCTGAGATTGTTAACGCCCAGGCTGGGGAAGAGCTGTGTCACCCTTCTGTGGCCCTGAGCTGGGCAAACCTGTGGGTTTCTGGAGAAGTCTCTGTTTGTATGGCTAAATAATAAAAGACTGTCTTAGATGGGCCTATGCTTATACTGAGTGATGAACCATTATTAGAGTCCTGCTAACTGATGATACTTTTTTTTTTTTTTTTTGCGGTACGCAGGCCTCTCACTGTTGCGGCTTCTCCTGTTGCGGAGCACAGGCTCCGGAAGCGCAGGCTCAGCGGCATGGCTCACGGGCCCAGCCGCTCCGCGGCATGTGGGATCTTCCCGGACCGGGGCATGAACCCGTGTCCGCTGCATCGGCAGGCAGACTCTCAACCACTGCGCCACCAGGGAAGCCCCTGATCATACTTTTGACTGACTAAAGAGGAGTCTTATGGTTTTCAGCCATCAAGTCCATGTGCGTTGGGAGTGGGCCAGAAGAACTTGTCAGTCAGTTCTTCACCATGCATTCCTTTCTCCTCTTAATATCAGCAAAAGCTATGCTATGAACTAAATGTGTGCCTCCAAATTTATACGTTGAATCTCTGATCCCCAAAGAGATGGTATTTGGAGGTGGGGTCTTAAGAGGTAGTGTGGTTTGGATGAGGTCCTGAGGGTGGAGCTCCCATGATGGGATTAGTGCCCTTACAAGAAGAGACAACTTCTCCATCACATGAGGACACAGCAAGATGGCAGCCATCTGCAAGCCAGGAAGAGAGCCCCACTAGACACCAAATATGCCAGCAACTTGATCTTGAACTTCCTAGCCTCCAGAACTGTGAGAAATAAATGTCTATTGCCTAAGCTGCCCAGTCTATGGTATTTTGTTATGGCAACCCAAGCTGACCAAGACAAGCTGTTTGTACTTGTTGAAAAGAAAATTGCTCACACCCAACTCTTTTAAGCACACTACCCTCTTTTCTCTTTATTCACCTAATAATTGTAGTATTTAATTAGCATCTTTTTATGTACTCTCCTTTATCTTTTTATCTGTCCCAATATCCTTTTGCACCTCACTGCTTATCTTTTCTGCTTTTACATAATTACCTGGATAAATCCTAGTGCATGTATGTCAAGACTCATCTCGGGTGGCCCCTCTGCCATGAAGCCTTCCCTGCTCTCTTCTCCTTCACCCCAGCCTGGATTCAGCACTCCTATAGCACACCGTGGTGGCTCCTACCAAAACCTCTATTCCTCTGTGTTTTACTCTTTAATGTCCTTCACTAGACTGAGTTTCTCATTGAAGGCAAGAGTGTGTGCTGAGTTCCAGGAGCAGAGCCTAGAGCAATAGGCATAGAAAATGCTTATTGAGTGAAAAATGTTTTTCAGTGAAATCCTTGGAACAGAGAGTTAAATCATTGATACAAATCAGGGTCAGTGTGCAGGGAAGGACATGGGGGAGATATGCTGGGCAAAGACTAGGGAGCCTCCTGGGGTTAGGTAGGAACTTTCAAGTCAAAATGGGGCCTCAAATGTTGCTGAAATTGTTGAGACAAAAGCAGTGAAGTAACAGAGGAGTCTGTAATGGAACCGGTTGTAGAAGCCCATAATGCGGTATCTCAGGAAGTGATGAAGTTCAGTATGGAGGGTCAGAGACTCTAGAATTTTTACCCATTTGAACAACTGTCATGGGTTAAATTGCTCAAAAGATGTTGAAGTCCTAACCCCTAGTGCCTGTGAATGTGACCTTATTTGGAAATAGGGTCTTTGCAGATGATCAAGTTAAGATGAGGTCACTAGGTTGGGCCCTAATCCAGTATGAATGGTGTCCTTATAAAAAGGGAAAATTTGGACACAGAGACAGAAACACATGAAGGGAGATGACGTGAAGACATGGGAGAATGCTATCAATAAGCCAAGGAATGCCTGGGGCTGCCAGAGGCAGGAGAAAATAATGGAACAGATTCTCCCTCCCAGCCCTCAGGAGGAACCAACCCTGCAGACACCTTGATCTCAGTGTTCCAGCCTCCAGAACTGTGAGGCAATAAATTTCTGTCTTTGAAGCCACCCTGTTTGTGGTACTTTGTTAACGACAGCCCTAGGAAACTAGTATAAAGTTCTGCACCAGACTCTGAATTGGGGTAATTTATCCTGGAATCTCTAGCACCTGGCATATTCACGAGATGTTTGCAGAAATCTGAGGATTAATTCACTGTGACAGAGGCTTGAAGTGCCTCTAAGGCAAGCTTTCCTCAGACTTTAAGTTGGAGGACGAGAGGCTAAAAAGGGTAGAAAAATGAGAGGCTGGAATTTGTACACACCAGAATTTTGCCCAAGCTTTTACTGTCACCACCCACCCTCCACCCCCAAATCAAGACACCTTCTCAATACAGAGACCCCAGCAGGACTCCAAGATCCAAGAAGGCTGTTTGTGTTTAGAGCCATCACTAACGAGGATGACAGAGAACACGATGTCCTCACCCTGGGTCCTGCCCCCATTCCTACCCTGGGGTTTAGCTACCCCACAATTGCATAGGAAACTCTTGTTTCTTATTATTTAAAGGTTAACTTGAAATTCATTTCTGATGAGAAAAGTAAGAAAACTCTGGAAAGCTGTGCTTGAGTAAATGTTTTACCTTAGGTTAGCTTCCAATTCCAGAAACTTTGAAAACTATAAAGCTGGAGTGATGGATTTATGTGGTTCCCTGACCAATACAGATATTTGTAATAATAATAATAATAGAGCAAAAGATAGCACAACCTCAGAATTTTTTCCCTTTACTCAGCTGAAAATTAAACCAGACAGGCAATTACCAAGGTTTTGCCATAATATATAATATGTATACACCGCATTTATGGCATATTTCATATTACATGGTTATTATTCTGCATTTTCATCCAATCATCTTATTTTTATGTGGTGAATGACTACAAGCTAAAAGTCAAGTGAGAAAGGCACTGGTGGAGAAATAAAACACAGACTCAGTAAAATAGGGCCCATTAAAGAATGTGACCACCATTACAATGGACCACAATTGGGGGTGTTGGCAATGAACTCTTGAAGACTGGGAAAATACTAAGGTACTAAGGTGAGAAGCACCATCTCTAATACCATTTTTACTGCTCCAGTTCTGTAATTCATCCTACTATCATACACAATCATTCCTCATTTGTCTTTCTCAAGCATGATGGTTAGATAGCTTTGTGAGTGCTTTTGTAATGTTCTACTCACTTAAAAAAAAAAAAAAAAAATTAAACGAGGAGAGTACCATGTTAAAATAGAATTGACAATGTCTTTAAATATGTTTTTTAGACCCTAGAGAATGCCTTGTATATTCTGACATGTTATTAGAGGAAGACGAAACCGCTCTATTAAATTCTAAAAATAAACTTGGATCCATTTTTATAGCTCATTCAACTGATTTTCTAAGTTATGAGTCATTTGTTTGGTGCTTTTGGTGTTTGATGTCATTTACTTGAAGCTAAGTTGAATCCTATTTTGGGTATGTAAGCAAAGAAATGAAGGATTATAGTAAATTGGCCTGCTATTCAGATTTTAAAAAATGTTTTTCCTAACAGTGTTTGGTCTATCTTTTCTTTTGCCTTCTTTCCTCTTTCTAAATTCCTGAACTTCCTCTGTCTTTTCTTCTGGAGCTAAAGTTTTGTTTCTTTTTGTTTATTTCCTTCTCACTTGCTCTAACTTTTCCCTTTTTTCTTCTGGAGTTAATGTAAACCATCACCACTGGGAAGTCCAGAGTTTTCCATCCTGAGGATAAACGCCACTCAGCAAAGTAGGTCTGAATTACCTACTTGCTCAGCCAAGTAGGTAAAATTCAACTTCTTAATCATATTCGAAAAAGTAGGATTGGTAGAGAGAAGCTCTTTTTTTTCCTCCAATGTAGGAGAAAGTGGTCATGTGAAGTATATTAAAACTGAAGGATGTAGATACCACTCATTGGCACCGTAACTTATATGTAAGTTATCATCTGTTATAATTACATATTGGACCATATATTCTGACTTTGAGAACCAAAAATCAGCATGCATATGTTATGAGCAATTCTTTTCTGACCTACCAAAGAGCAGTAAATGACAAAGCAATCTGTCAAAATATGCAACTTCTTTTCTATAATCACTAGGTAGAGTGAGCTAGTTAAACTCAGGATGTGGGACCATTTATTTCTGCTCTGTAGCTTAACGTCTAGCTCACAGTAAGGCTTCAAAGGTCAAAGTGAATCAAACTAAAGGAGTAAACCCTTGATCAGAATCAAATCTGCAGCTGCCTGTTGGAATAGGCTTTTCTCTTCTTCCCTTGAATTCTGGGGAATCCCTGTAATCTTTGAGTAACTTGATTCAGAGCCTAAGCACTTGATTCTAGTCTTTCATTTTCTTATCACTGACTGTAAACTGAAGAAATTACTGATTCTGTGTTGCCTTAGCAGACACAGCTTGTAAATGCACTGTATAGTGGGGAATTAACAAAACCAACTCAATTCACAGTGGCTGCTGTGATCAGAACAGCTAATGTGGTCAACCAGAATAAATCTTAGAGGGTTGCTTTCCTTTCGCCAGAAACAGAAATGCATTCTTGGGCATAAATCAATGTATGGCTTAAGGCCATCAACTGGATTTCTCAACCGTCTTCTCTGTGGTGTAGCGCACTGTGTTGGAACCCCATAGCTTGAATTCTTGATCCTCAAGGCATGGCCAGGACAGTGAACTCCAGGTCAGTTAGGAATTCCTGGCAGTGCTTAGGCGTCCAGGTAGTCATGTGAGAGGCAGTAGAATTCAAACAGATGTTACACTGGGGTGTCCAATTCTGTGCAGAGTCAAAGTGATCCCCATGTCATGATCCTGTTTGAACACTCATCCCTGTAGGCTATTTGGAGACATTTAGGCTATAATAGAACCACCTATAGCCTAGTTGGATGGAAAGAACATGGCATTTAGAGGCAGCCCAATGTGGCTAAAACTTCTGGCTCCAACATTTACTGTGTGATCTTGGGTAAATTACTTAAACTCTTTGAGCAGCATTAGTTTCCTCATCTACAAATTAGAAAGTATTCCTATATTGTAAGTTGTTGTTTCAGATTAAATGAGATTATACCAAAAGAAGTTCTTACTACAATTCATGGCATACAGCAAATACCAAATAAAAGATAGCCCTTCTTCCTCTCTGCCTGCTCTTCTTATCCTTCGTATTTTTCTTCTTATTATTTTTATTTTGTCTCTGTAACTGGAGCAAATACTCAGCACAGAAGGCTGCAACCATCGTGCACAGAACCAGGTGTGATTCAGGATGCTGGGCCTCCTCCCAGCCTTGTGTGTGTGTGTGTGTGTGTGTGTGTGTGTGTGTGTGTGTGCACGCATGTGTAAGAGCAGGGAAAGGGTTTTGGGTGGAGGGAGAAGGTGACAGACTTTCTAAGGCAAAGGTGTTATCTCATACAGCCCAGTGCCTGAATTCCCCACCCACCTCCTTCACAGCTTAGGCTCCTTGAGCCAGAGCGGATGACGTGCTCTTTTGATATGATTGCTAACTCTGCAGGCTCTCCAATCCCCATGTCCTAGGGGGTGTGGAAAGAGAGAGGCGGTATCTTTCTAATGGATGGTTCTGCACCCTCACGAAGACTACTCCCAGGTTGATGGGATTCAGAGGGTTGCTGGCATCCAGTCACCCTTCCCTTCACTCCAGTCGCCTTTTGGTGAAAGCAGGGCTACTCAGAAGCTTTTTCACCAAAACATTATCAAATGTCAGCGTGCACGTGGCCTGAGCTGAATATGGGCTGCTAAAGGCTTGAGTGCTGCCTCTCTTTCATGTTTGCACAGCCGCTGCTGCTCATCGCTGGGCCAGTCCTATAGCCTGCAAAGGACAGGGGCGAATAGTCCAGAGCAAGATTCCACTGAACTGGAATGGAGCCAGGGATGAGCGCACTGAGCCAACCTGTCCAGGCAGGGACCTGAGAGCCCTTTCTTCCTGTGTCCAGCCTCGTTTGCTCTGAAGACAGACGGGGAACATAAAGGCTCTCTTCTGGCTGTGATGAGGCATTCAGGTGATAGAAAAGAAAGCCAGAGAGAAGCTGGGGAAGTGAGACAGGAATTGCTTTTTATTGACTTGTTAGTGACCCACAAGGCACAAGGCCTTTCACTTGGCTCCTTCGTTATCCCAAACATCGGGACAAGGAATAGTCAAGAGGAACACAGTAGGAATCAATGACGTAGAACTTGACAGACAAGAAAATCAGTGTCTTGGGCAAACCAGCTGTCTGTAACTAGATGACCAAACTTAAGGTGTGAGAAAGAGGCAGATAAACACAAAGCCAGAGAAAGAAGGCACCAATCCAGTCATCTATTTATTTAGTTAAGATTATTTACCAAATACCTATTATATGCCAGGCACTGAGCTAAAAGCTAAGGTTATAATAGCAAACAAATCAGATATAGACCCCCCCTCATGCTTGTAGAATCTGGTGTGGGATCTTACAGCCTAGATAAGTGAACATTCATTTATACAATAATGTTTCAGTTCCTAGTGCTCTGTAACAAATCATCCCCAAATCTAACAGCTTAAACCAACCACTTTATTATGTTCATGGCTCTGCAGCTTAGGAATTTGAATAGGGTACAGGATTCCATGATGTCTGGGCCTCAGCTGAGAAGACTCATGGTTGAGGGTGACTTAAGGGCTGGGGGCTAGAATTATCTGAAGATGTCTTCACTCACTTGGCTGGCAGTCCTTGCTGAGCTGTCATCTGGGAGCTACTGTCTGGTACACCTACATGAGTTATCTCCACCATGACTATATTAAGGGAGACCGTCTTAAGGGAGACTTCTCACATGGCAACTAGCCTCCCCCAGAGCAAGTGTCTCAACAAAATCAGACTAAAGCTTCAGGGCCTTTTCTGAACCAGCCTTAGAAATCATGGGCCATCACTTCCACCACCTTCTACTGGTTACTAAGGCCAGCCTAGATCCCATGGAAGGAGAATCAGACTCCTCCAACCTCTGTCCCCAACCTCTTGATGAAGGAGAACAAGGTAAGACTGTGTGGGCCACAACAGATACAGTTGTGGCCATCTTTAGAAAATAAATATGCCCAAAATACAGTGAAATAAGCACTACGGTAGGGAGGACAGGAGAACATATAAAGGGACCTAATCTTGGCTGGTAGCGTTAACCAGTAATTTTTCAAAGGAAGTGCCTACTAAGCTGAAATGGAGGCTCAGTGGAAGTTAGCTAAAGACTGTCTTAGTTCAGGCTGCTAAAACAAATTACCATAGGCTGGGTGGCTTAAACAATAAACATTTATTTCTCACAGTACTGAGGGCTGGAAGTCTAAGGTCAGGGCACCAGCATGATCAGGTTCTGATGAGGGTCTTCTTTCCGGTTTACAGACCTTCTCTTTGGAGCCTCACACAGCAGAGAGAGAGAGAGAGATCTACTCTCTTCCACATCTTATGAGGACACCAATTCCATATGGAAGTTCTACCCTCATAACCTAATCACCTTCCAGAGGCCCTGTCTCCTAATACCATCCACTTGGGGGTTCGGGTTTAAACATATGAATTTGGGAGCGTTCAAACATGCAAAGTCCGAAACAAAGACTATGTGTAAAGCAGTATTTTAAGCAAATAAAAAAGCATGGGCAAAGGCCCAGAGGCTGGTGGGAACGTAGCCATATATGGAACTGAGATCATTTTCACACGGCTACTTTGCAGTGTGTGAGTGTGGTGCCCCGTCACGGAGGACGAGATAGAGGTTTTGGAGGGAAGTTAGCATGTGTATATGTGTGTGTTTCTGGAGGATAAAAAAATGAAGCTGGAGAGGTAAGCAAGGGCCAGATCATGAAGATTCTGGGGAAACATACAAGGGAGTTTGACCAATAGTTACTGGGAAGCGAAAAGAAATGTTGTCTGTATATAGAAAGGTCACTACAGGCAGCATAAAAATGGGAACAGAATTCAAATGCAGACAGCACGTAATTTTCCAAAACCCAGACTCTGGAAAAAATAGGATGTTTATCTTGCCTGTTTGGATGAAAGTGCATGGTGATTGTCTCCTTTATTATTATTTTAAAAATGTAAATGAGTGGAGTTCCCTGTGTTATACAGTAGGTCCTCTGCTCAGTACTCTGCAATGGCCTATATGGGAAAAGACTCTAAAAAAAGAGTGGATATATGTGTATGTATAACTGATTCACTTTGCTGTACACCTGAACCTAACACAACATTGTAAATCAACTAACTCCCATAAAATTTTTTTAAAAATGTAAATGGAAAGTCCTCTTCACTATCCCAAAGAAGCATACTGAAGACTCATGGACTCAGAAAACCCCTCCTAAACATATAGCATCTTCATCACACATATAAGACTTTCCTGATTCCTATCAAAAGCAGTACGTGCATTGGAAATATCAACCTAAAGCCTAACGTTCAGCATCATTTATTGTTAGTATAATTTTTCATGAACGTGGAGAAAAACTTCTCTCCAAGAGAAAATGTAATTCCGCAGTCAGCCATTTATTCTCTAGAAAGAATCAAACCTTCCTCAGGAAGGGAAGATCGAGTAGGAGATGCCATCATTATAAGACATTTTATGACACTGCAGACTACGTGGCAAATGACCATTGATGTGAAACCATTCATTTCCTGCAGTGTGGTTCCCAAGTGTTTGCTTTCTTGGAACAATGATGGGATATTTCCTAACACAAGAAGGACTATGACGTCAGCTCCACTTACATGTTGCTCTGCCTAGTCTTGGAAAATGTCCCATTATCCTTCATGCATTAGATGGATCTAAAACGAGCAAGTCTAGACAGTGGAAACCATATATAAGATCTATGGTTTCTTTCTCCATTATGTAGTACTGTAGAGTGTAAGTCACTCAATAATCTCCCTCTAATTGAAGGAAAACTGGGGAAGTACACAAGGGTACAAAATATATATGTCAGGTAATAAATCTTTGGCTATTTTCCTAGGTAATTAGTAGCTACTTCAAGTCATTTAAAGAAGTAGCTGTGTCTTGGGCTTCCCTGGTGGTGCAGTGGTTAAGAATCCGCCTGCCAATGCAGGGGACAAGGGTTCGATCCCTGGTCCGGGAAGATCCCACATGCTGCAGAGCAACTAAGCCTGTGCACCGCAACTACTGAAGCCCGTGCGCCTAGAGCCTGTGCTCTGCAACAAGAGAAGCCACGGCAATGAGAAGCCTGCGCACCGCAACGAAGAGTAGCCCCCGCTCGCCACAACTAGAGAAAGCCCGCGCTCAGCAACGAAGACCCAACACAGCCAAAAATAAATATAAATAAATTTATTAAAAAAATAAAAAAGAAGTAGCTGGGTCTTCCATAAATGGTACTGGGAAAACTGGACAGCCACATGCAAAAGAATGAAAGTAGACCCCTATCTTATACCATACACAAAGTGAACTCACAATGGATTAAAGACATGAATGTTAAACCTGAAACCAGAATTCCTGGAAGAAAACACAAGCAATAAGCTAAGCTCCTTGACATCAGTCTTGGTGATGATTTTTTAGATTTGATATGAAAAGCAAAGGAAATAAAAGTAGAAATACACAAATGGGACTACATCAAACTAAAAAGCTTCTGCAGAGAAAAGAAGCTTGATGAAAAGTTTTTTCATCAACAAAATGAAAAGGTAACCTGCTAAATGAGAGAAAATATTTGCAATTCATATATCTAATAAGGGGCTAATATCCAAAATATATAAAGAACTCATACAACTCAATAGCAAAGAAGTCCAAACAAACAAAAAACAATCCAATTAAAAAAATGGGCAGAGGATACGATAGACATTTTTCCAAAGAAGATATACAGATGGCCAAAAGGTACATGAAAAGGTGATCAACATCACTAATCATTATGTAAATGCAAATCAGAACCACTGTGAGATATTACCTCACACCTGTCAGAATGGCTATTATCAAAAAGACAACAGATAACAGGGTTGGTGAGGACGTAGAGAAAAGGGAACTCTTGTGCACTGTTGGAGGGAACGTAAACTGGTACAGCCACTAAGGAAAACAGTATGAGGTTTCCTCAAAAAATTAAAAATAGAACTACCATATGATCCAGCAATTCCACTTCTGGGTATTTATCCACAGAAAATGAAAACACTGATTTGAGAAGATATATGCACCCCCATGTTGATTGTAGCATTGTTTACAATAGACAAGACATGAAAACAACCTAAGTGTCCACCAACAAATGAATGGGCGCTATTCCTGTGTGAGCTCAGGTACGGTTTCCTCTAATCATCTTGGGTGGTTCTTTCTCTAGCTTCAGATAGTTTCCTCATACACATACACTGATGATTACTCAACTGATTCCTGACGGAGACCCTGCTGCAGATCTCCATGTTTTTCTCTCCACGCAGCTCTCCTCTTTTCAGGATTGTGTCCTGTGAACTCTATCTGTCTTGCTCTTCTGAGACTCTCAGCTCCATCTCCTCAAATCAAGGAGATCAGCAGGCTCCACCTGTGTTCCCTCTCCTAGTGACACAGCCTGCAAATGAAAGGCAGCAAGTTGGAGCAATTATAGGACTTTTTTCTCATTAGGATCACTATCCTCTGTTACTTGATGTCCAGTGTCTTAAAAACTGTTGCTTCTCATATTTGTTCTTTTTTTTTTCTCAAATAGGAGGAGAAATCCAGGCCCTGTTACTCCATCTTGACTGAAAACTGAATTTCTCCTTTTTTTTTTTTAAAGCCGTGGCTATATTGGGTTTTTCTATTCCTTTACCAGAACTTAATCCTAACAATCACAGAAAATTATTAGCAACTTGATAAATAGAGAAATAGTACACTAGAAAAATTTGAATAAATTGTTCAGAATGAAACACAGAGAAAAAAAAGAAATAGAAAATATGAAAAGTTATAAGAGACATAGGGATAGAATGAGAAACTGCAAAATACTTCTGTGTGCCAGTCCTTCCTACTGGGTTTAGTTTTCTTCCTACTGATGTACATCCTCTTGTAGTTATTTTCAATGATGGAAAGACCGTGAGTTATAAACTCTCTCAGGCTCAAAAAAACTGTTTGAAACAGTTTTTCTTTTAAATAAATTTATTTATTTTATTTACATGTTTTTGGCTGCGTTGGGTCTTCGTTGCTGCACGCAGGCTTTCTCTAGTTGCGGTGAGTGGGGGCTACTCTTCGTTGCAGTGTGCGGGCTTCTCATTGCGGTGGCTTCTCTTGTGTGGAGCACGGGCTCTAGGCACGCGGGCTTCAGTAGTTGTGGCATGCAGGCTTCAGTAGTTGCGGCATGCGGGCTCTAGAGCGCAGGCTCAGTAGTCGTGGCACACGAGCTTAGTTGCTCTGCAGCATGTGGGATCTTCCCGGACCAGGGATCAAACCCTTGTCCCCTGCATTGGCAGGCGGATTCTCAACCACTGTGCCACAAGCAAAGCCCCTGTGTGAAATTGTCTTTATTTCACTTTTACTCTTGAATAATAATTTAGCTAGATAGGACCTTCCAGATTGACAACTATGTTCTCCCAATACTCTTTTGTTTTCTGGCCTCTAGTAATGCTAATGAGAATTTTGCTGTTAGTCTAATTATTGTTCCTTTGTAAGTAGTTTACTTTTTATTCTGACTGTTTTAAAAATTTTCTTTTGTCTTTAGTAACCTGCTGCTTGCTAGTGACCATGTCTCAGAACTTCCTTCATTTTTAAGACTAATATTCCATTATAAGTGTATATCATATTCTGTTGAACTTCTTAATAATTTTTGAACAAGGGTTCCTGCATTTTCATTTTGCACTTGCCCTGCAATTATGTAGCTAGTTCTGCTTTTATTCTATCACAGAAAACTTTTATCAAAAAGCTGTAAAAGAATATAGGAGGAGAAATTATTAGTGTGCCCTTCACAAAACTATTCCAATAGTCCAACAGAAAAATTACTCAGAAAGTTAAACCCTTCACAGATACACAGAGTACCCAGCCCTGGCTCCTGACTCTGAGGTGTTACCTCTCTGCAAGGAGGGCTTCCTTCTTCAAACCAATAGAATGTGAATTTTCATCTCCCCTTGGAGAAACCTGTCCCCTACTCACTGGTAGCAGTTACGTCCTAGAATTCCCTTCCTACTCATTTCTATACCTCAACCAGCTCAATTCCTAGGACAACCACTTGCAGCAAAACACTTCTCAAGTTAAGCTAGACTCTCACTGGGAGGTAGGGGGCTTCCTGAAGACAGTCCAGGATAAATGTTGGCTCTACAAGTTCAGTGCTCTTTGAGATTTCCCTGGTAGTATAATGTGCAAATATGCCTTATTATTTCTGAGTCATCTCAGAAGTAACTCTTGTCTCAGAAGAGACATTAAGTTTCAGAAACATCACAATCAAGATCCATATTGAGGATAAGAAACATTTTTCTAATTACAGGAAACTGTGCTCAGACTGCTCCCCAAGGGGATGGCAATATACATTATGATGTACTGAAGTGACAGGTTGGCCTTTGTCTCCTTCCTAATTCCACAACTTGACCAGAGGCCCACAGCACATTAAAAATGAGCCCTAGCATATATAACTTTTCCAAATAACAGAACTATTTGTTTCTTGATGTCCTTCCTCTGGCCACATAAAAACCTGGATGAAGCTTTGACATAAGGGCTCTTCTGTACCTTAGGCAGAACACATTTTTAAACAAAACATACTGACGCTGCTTTTTGTACTAAAAAGCAAATCAGAATTAAAGTACTTTCCTAATTTAAAGCGATTCCCAAGGGTTGGAGGATAGGATACTGCAGGGTTATATGTGTGGTGGAGGGGTGCTGCTCACAACATGTGTTTCGGGTGAATGAGAGTACGTGAAATTTTGGATAACAAAATAATCCTTAGAGAAAAGTCTCTTAGGTAGCTGGGGTTCTAAGTATACATGAAAGAGGTCAGACCTCACAATAATAAAAATCAAGTTTGGCTTCATGATCTCAGCTAGTGCTTTTGATCTGGTTCTTAAAGATCCTGCAGGTATTTTAGAAGTAATCTGGTTCATATTGTCTGGACGTGGGCTGACCAGCACAGTGGCAACTAGTCACAGGTTGCTTTGGGACCCTTGAAATGTGCTGTGAGGGTAACATTCACACTTGATTTTGAAGATTTAGTATGAAAAAAGCACTTACATATCTCACCAGCCTTAAGAATGATAGCATTTTGTACATATTGGGTTAAAGATATACTATTTAAATGAACTTTATTTGTTTCTTTCTACTTTTTTAATGGGGCTACAGACCACTTAGAATTGCTTTCGTGGCTCTGTCTCTATTAGACAGCACTGGTCCGGAACCCAGTTAGTTTTTGATACCAACCCATTTAGCTTTGGACCTTTGGTGTTCACAGACATGTTCTCATCCCAAAGACCCGTCACAGTTTGCACTCTTTTTAACTCTAATCTCAGAAGTGAGTCCTTTGCTGGTGAGTGGGCCCAGCCTACCCCCAGCAGACATACCTTGATCCCTCTACAAGTTATTTCCTACACAGACTTCGGGGAAAGGGGAAATCATTTTATTTCTTTGAAGAAAATATCCCCTCCTCAATCCAAACTGACGTTCCACACTGTGGGGTTTTTTAAGCTGAAATTTGGATCACAGCAAGGAGTTGAACTGTCAAATTTGGCAGGACGTTTTTTTCTAACACCAATGAGCCTGTCAACCGTACTATAAATAAATACATGATTTAAAGCCACGGATATCTTCCTCAGTGTCTTGGCCGGAGCAGCAGAGACTCATAAAGAGAAAGAGAAGACGTCAGCAAAAGCAGGATTTCACTAGACTTTATTCTAAAGAAGGCAGCTAATTCGTAGTGTGAGGAAGTGCACAGAAGACACTGTGCTCAGTGAATTCAGGTGAGACTTATTTAATAGATACAAAATTGATTTTGCTGCTGGAAGCTAAAGGGCAGAGAGAAGGGAGACAGAGGGGAGAGAAGGAGGCATAAGAATATATGCCGTAGGATTTCATAACTTAAGAATGTTAAGAATATACTCCATGCGTTAATTTTTTATTTTCTAAATGAAAGGTTTTTCTATTTTGTACGTGGTTAATAAATAATAAGTGTAATTTTACAGTATTTTAAAATTCATTTGGTGTTGTATTGAGCAAAACATGTAGAACAGGATATATAGCTCATTCATTTTTATTGTAAATTTTATTTAATGAAGTTCATGTTGAACTTGTAATTGGAGCTCATAATTAATACATCCTGTGAGGAACAAAAAATTTGGATTCCCACCTTTCTATAACCCTATTATTTAAACATTAAAATCTTATTTAGGATTTTTGTTTAAGTTTGATGTTTCTAAGAGGTTACTATTCTAATTTTTTTCCAAGCTGATTTAGAAACTTCTGATGCATCTTGAATTTTGTTTGAATTTTTCCTTGTGCGATATGAAATACCCTAATACCCCCTTAAAATGCAAGTGATGGGTAACAGAACTAACATTTTCCTTGAAATCGCTTTATTGTAGTTACTTTATTGTGTCTGGGAGCAGTGATGGATTTTTCTGGATGTCACCCAAATGTCTTTACCGTGTTTAGCATTATAATAGGAGTCTCTCTTTTTTTTTCCACTGTAATTTCAGCTCCTGAACGAACTCCAGAATACGTATGGTGCACTGTTTGACACTGCAATGAAGAACACTGGTTGCCTGCCTCCCAACCCCTCCTGAGGGTTAATACTAGGAATTATAATAAGTAAGTGAAATATGGAGCCCCTTTCCTGACCTCCCTCATGGCCTGCTTGAGAGAGCCTGAGATAACTACTGAGAAAAAACTATATATGTATTTATTGTAGTGCTTCTAAAGTTAATTGTGGTAATGGTATTTCTCTGCCAGTTAAATTAACTACTTTATTTAGAACAAAAGCCCAGATGAAATCCTATTATTTCAATCTACCTAATGTACCATTAACATTGAATCAGTATTACAGTCATGGTAGTTATTATTATTGCAATTAATCTCAGCTTTAATATCATATTTATATATAGCTGAATCATAGATGAACCTATTATAGCTGTATGTGCCAAGAGCTGCTTACCGCTAATACCTTTCCATTTCTGTCTGAGGACTTTCTTTCTGGCCACTGGATCCTGACTGTTCCAACAATACAAAGGTTAAGCCAGAAGTGCCAGAGAATTAATACCCTCAGAAATGGCCCCAAACCAGTATCAAATGGGGAAGCTGAGGGATAAATGTCACAACTTTCTTACCCCTTCGTTAGTTTAACTTTGAGACATTTTCTGCTCCAGTACTCTATAAACTTTATCACTAGGGGATACTGTTCAAAATTCACATTCTGGGCTTCCCTGGTGGCGCAGTGGTTGAGAGTCTGCCTGCCGATGCAGGGCACACGGGTTCGTGCCCCGGTCCGGGAAGATCCCACATGCCGTGGAGTGGCTGGGCCTGTGAGCCATGGCCGCTGACCCTGCGCGTCCGGAGACTGTGCTCCGCAATGGGAGAGGCCGCAGCGGTGAGAGGCCCGCGTACCGCAAAAAAAAAAAAAAAAAAATTCCCATTCTGATTTAGTAGATTTGGGGTGGAGCTTGAGATAATAGTGATAATCCACTTTGCGTAGAAGTTTTACAGTCTCCCAGAATCCCCCAGAGGAATTAGGTTCCCTTTGCCTTCAATGGGAAGTTGTTCGATTATTCTCCTTTAGTTTTCTTCTCTTCCCTGTTTCTCACATCTTTATTCTCCTACTAGTGTTCCCTACCTGCATGTGGATCCTTATCTCAGGGTCTGCTTCTGGGGGAACCCAAATCAATAATATACATACACATACAATACTTATCCATGCCCTGTTCTATCTATTTAGATCCTGACTATCTATCGATCTATCATCTATCATCTTGAACACAGCAACACAGTGCAGCTTCTTAAAGAATCCAGACAATTGAAGAGCTAGAAGAGAAAGGATAAAGAAATCCAGGAGACAGCAGAAAGAGTAAGCTGGTGATCAACAGCTAAAAAACGGACTTTGCCTCCTTTGTATGTAGCTGTCAAGAGGATGTGATATTTGGGAACTCTGGTTAAAGAGGAGACGGTGCCTCTTGAGAAGTCCACAGAGGGACAGCAATTCTGCTAGGAAAGATGGGCGAGGACTTTTCACCTGAGTCTATTATTCAGGACATGCTGTTGGGAGGGTTGGCCATCGGGGTCATGGAAAGGAGGTAGGTCCAATGTTAATATTGGAAAGGAATGAAATCAGCATAAGCAGAGGGACACTGGCTGAGGTGGCAGGGGAGGCAATGCCACACTTCGTGCTTGTGGGTCAGCTCTGCAAAGGAGAGGAAGATTAGTGAATGGGCTTTGCAGATGTTCACCTGGGATTCTTTAGTGACTTTGTGCAGCTGATACAACGTGTGCTACTTATCTTGTGGGAGCAGGATTGAGAGCAAAGCTCTGGACTTCCTCAGCTCAGATCCCACCTCTGCCACTTCCTGGCTATGCCACCTTAGCATGTTCTTCAACCTCTTTAAGCATCAGTTTTCCCATCTATATAGTGGAGACATAATGCCTATCTCATAGCATTGTAATGAAAATCAAAGGAGATGTTGTGAATAAAGTACTTGTGTTAATAGTTAATAACCAGAGGATAAGAGAGTTGCCCTAATATTGCAAATATACCCAAGAATGCTGGGGAAATGGTGGGTGGTGGTTTTACCTGATTCAGGCATTGTGTACACGTGCACACACACACACACACACACACACACACACACGTACATGTTTAATATCATATTCGTAGAAAGCCACTGGGGTGATAATGCCCTGATGGTGTCAGTCAGTCCCAGCTATGATAGCCGAAAAATCCTACTACTGCTCTTTGCTATGCATGAAATCACTCTGTGAAATCTCTCTTTGAGCAAAGCCAACACCTGTCCTTGGCGGAATGCAAAGGGAAACTTGGTTTAAAGCTCTTGCTCCCCCTTCTTTTAAAAGTCTGTGATCCCTGCTAAGATAGTTCCTGCCAAGGCCACTTTTGGTTTCTGAGTCAGGCCATCCAAGTTCTCTCAGGGCACAGGCTCAGTCCTGACGGTGTCCTACTGTACCTGAGAGTCTGGGGGCTGAAAGAGAGGAAGAGTCACTTTGTTTTTACCACCAAGACCAACAGATCACACCCAGTGGTCGCACCATTTGCTGTGGCTTCTCTCCACGGTCCTGACAGGTTGATATTCTGGAAGGTCAAGGACGGGTCAGTTCTTAGGATTGTGCGGAAGAGAATCAGTCATTGTTATCACCATTTGATCCCAGCAGTTCTTTCATCTCAGTCTTTTGAAAGCAACTTCCGCTCCTTAACCAGGTTCTGCCCCAGTCTCTTCATGGGCCAAAGAAGGTGGTAGCTGATGGAAATCACAGATGTGGCCAAACCTCCCTGGCAGCAGTCTGCTCGGAGGTCACATGGCCTCCTTCCAGTAACAGGTGGCACTCGGCCTCTACTTTTCAAGAGAGTTTGAATCAAGAGACATTCAGGGTAAAACACTGTCACGTTGCTTTTAATTTTCTGTAAAGCTTGTTTTCTATAAGCTATTTGACAGCTGGCTTTTTGACATAAGCTTGTAGGAGTGTCGTAGGTCTCAGAAACAAAAGTCTCTGCTCTTTCAATAGTATGAGTTGCCCTTGTTTCAAATTTCAGGATGCCACATAATAGATATACCACACACACACACTTTGTCTCACACAGCCTTACACACACACATGGAAGTGTGGAAGCAGTCAGAGAAGGAAGCATAAAGAATTTATTATAATTATGAGTAAAATAAGTAGAATCTTATTTATACTAGACTACTATTATGAAGGATAATCATCTGTTAGTTAATTAATATGCTGGACTTGAAAGTGGCTCTAACTTGTGCTGAAACATGAAATGTTTGTCCTCCCCCCTCCTCCTTTCCAACTGGGAATAATAAAAGATCCAAGATTCACACATACTTGTGAAACTCAAACACATTTTAAAAGAATCAACAGGCAGCAAATCTAATCTAAAATACTCACATTGAAACCACTGATCAGAGAAATCTAAGTGGCCCTAATTAACAAAGGGACTCAAGCATTCCCTGCTTGGGGGGAATAGCCCAAGTTCCAAATGCAGACTTGATGTTCATAGAGCATGCAAAGACACAGAGTTCAAACACAGAGACCATGGGATGTTGCCTAGAGCTCCACCGATGGCATCAGAAACACAAACATTACATCTGACAGGCGTGTGATATAACACAGCTGACCTATATGGAAGATTTTAGCGCTGCCCCTTATTCTCCCTTATGTAAAGGGGTTCAATAGGGTGACCACCTAGGGATACACGCGTGCATTCATATTTGTAGCTCCCCTAGGAAAGAATCAGAGGCCAAGAGTGGGTGACCTGGACTCTTGTTTGGACTGGAGAGCACAGACAGCAGCTGCAGCCTGTCACTGAGATTGGCTGCTGACAGGAAAAAGCATTAACAATTTCATCAGATCTTATAGATCAGTAACAATGGAACACCCTTCCCCTAACTGGTGGCCACTGTGGTAGCTACAGTTGGTTTGATGGAAATCAGTATTTTAAAAAAAATTTTAAATGTGGTAAAATACATGGAACATAAAATTTACCGTCTTACCCATTTTTAAGTCTACAGTTCAGTAGTTTTAAGTACACTCATATTGTTGTGCAAGCAATCTGCAGAAATCTCTTCATTTGCAAAACTGAAACTCTGTACCCATTAAATAATAACTCCCCATTTCCTCTCTCCCCCAGCCCCTGGAAACCACCATTCTATTTTCTGTCTCTGAAGGTGACTACTCTAGGTATCTTACATAAGTGGAATCATATAGTATTTGTCCTTTTGTGATTGGCTTATTTAACTTAGCATAATGTCCTCAAGGTTCATCTATGTTATAGTATGTGTTGGAATTTCCTTCCTTGTAAAGGCTGAATAGTATTCCATTTATGAATATACCACATCTTGATTATCCATTGATCTGCCAATGAACACCTGGATTGCTTCTATCTTTTGGCTGTTGTGAATAATGCTGCTATAAACATTGGCCTATGAAATCAGCATTTTTAATTACAATGGTAACAGGCTCAAATTCCATTTCATGACTAACTTACTGTCTGATCCTCAAGAAACGGTGTTTTGTAGAGAGTGTAAAATCACTCTATTTCAGGAAGCCCTTTTGGCCCATGATCCTCACTGATATGGCTGAGGGGTGTTAGGAAATCGGTGGGCACGGAGCAGAAATGAAGCTAATTGGTCTATAAATCTATCTCAGTTTTAATCTTCAGCTCTTTAGCACTAAATTTCATTGTTCCAGCAAGATGCACTGAATGAAAAATATTACTCAAGAGTTCTACCCTTGTTGATACAACAGTATTGGCTAATACTTGCAAAGTGCTTAAAATGTTCCAAACACCATTCTTAACTATTACACTATCAGTATCCCTGTTGTACAAATAGGAAATGAGTCAGAGAGTGGCAAAGCACCTGGCCCAGAGGTACACAGCTAGTCAGATATTTAAACCCCAGTAGTTTTGCTCCAGAATTCATGCCCTTTACCACCACACTACACTGTATCTCATTTTTTCACATATATGAATAGGTGTGTGTGTGTGTGTATGTCTATAATTGTTATTTTTTTGACAACCAGCAATGAAAGAAGTCCCCTTAGAACTCCAAAATGATAATTCTAGAAAAATGGTGCAACAACATGTGATAGAAAATACTCTGGTTTTGTAACTGAACACAACTTTGAATCCTAGCTCTCCCATCAACTGTCTGATAACATTGACCAAGTGTTTTATCCTCTTGACTTTAGTTTCCTCATCCAGAAATGGGAGCAATATAATATCTACTTGGCTTATTTGTCAACATTTAAGGAAATAATGTCTATAAAATAATTAGCTCCTGGTAGGTACTCAACAAATGCTAGTTCTCTTAACTTTTATGAGGCAAGAGAAGAATGTGATCTCAAAAAAGTGATATGTGTTTTCATAACAACCTGCACTGCATAAACACATTAATCTCCACTTTATTTTTCTATGCACAAGGTACTTAATTAGATGGCCTCTTCTCTCTTTTGCATTCTGCCAGAGTCTGTTCAGAAATACAAGAGACATGCTATGTTGGATACCTAACGGTAGGTCCTGATAAAAATCAACTCCGTATTTTCTTCAAGTGGGGAAGGAACTCCAAATGCCAGGATCAGGGGCACAGCTAAGGGGCTGTACCTGTATCCTCCTTCCCTTTGCTCCAGAATACCACGACTTTGAGCACTCATCGTAAATCAGCCTTCATTGCCAGCACAGAAAGAACTGCCTCCCAGCCTTGACCCAAGGCCATAATTGTGTAATCATGTCTTCACAGCCTTATAATCAAATTCTTGCCTCTTCCCTTGATTTGATTTTTTTTAATGGTGTAACAATTTGATTAGTAGAAAATGCTATAAAATCCACTATTTTATTGATAAAACAATACTCACATGGAAGCTAAGATATTATTTGTCCACTTAGCTCAGTTGATCCAAGAATGATCATACTTGGTAGGATAGTGCTGCACAAGGAAAGATTTCTTCAAATTGCCCCAAGACGCTTTGCTTTGAAGACATGCAGTGAAGCACTAAGGGGACCAACGAGATGCACATACATCCAGGCCTGACCCTCTCAAAAGAAGACTTTCTAGACAGCAGAGAAGGAGTTTCTTCATAGAGATTGAAAGATAGCGTATGTCCCCATGTGGACATACTTGCATCTTTACACATGTATATGAAACAAATATATGTCTCATGTAGTTTCTCACTATCTCTATTATTTTAGAGCAGTTTAAGGTTCACAGCAAAACTGAGAGGAAGATATGGAGGTATCCCCTATAACCCACATGTACTCAGACTCCCCCACTATCAGCCTCCTCCACCAGAGAGCTACATTTGTTACTGCTGATGAAGCTACACTGACACATCATTATCACCCAAAGACCAAGGTTTGCATTAGGGTTCACCTTTGGTGTTGTACATTCTTTGGGTTTGAACAACTATATAATGACGTGAATGTATAATGTCTAATGACAGTGGAAGTGTGGGTTGTCTTTCCTCATCGCTCTCTCTTGTTTATTGCCTGAGATGAAAGGTTGAAAGGCCAGTATCCAGTTAAGCTGTATGGAGGGGCTGGTGCTTTCCTGCATGGAAGAACTAACTGGAAAAACTACCATTTTCCAGAGGTGGATCATCATTTCTGACGTTTAAGATGTGGCCACCAGCTCTGTTTTTGTGTGCTGTGGTAGTTCGTGATTTCTGATGTCTTTTCTCGAACAAGTAGGTCCCTCCTTGGGAGTGAGTAGAATGTCTCCTGCCAACACTTAAGTCAGATCACGTTTTTCCCTTAGGCCAACTCTGCTTACAACTGTTCTTGAACTATTCAGTTATTGCTATAAAGCACTCCTCACAAATTTTAAAGGGTAATCACTGAGCATTTGCATTTTTTAAGTTCTCGGGACCACTTTTCTTAGTTATCTGCACTGTCTGCTATTAGGTCATATTCTCATTGCTGAGATGAAGCCAAGCATGAGATAGGGTAGTGACTGGTTCAGAGGTTAAGGTGAATTTTGGTTCAAGGTGAGAATTCACAGGCTTTGGTCCATTGAGCCATGTTTCCCATGCTTACCTATCTGTGAAACAGCAGCTATGAGTTGAAACTCTGAGAAACATTCTCAGTAAAGTAGAAGATTTTGAAAGAACCAACCTCCCCCCCCTTCCCTCTCTTCTTTTGATATAGCATCTGTCACACTCCTCGTAGCATCTGTCACCTGTCCTCCTTGGCTTGTGACCTTGTGACGGGGTGCTCGCTGCCTCACAAGCAACTCATCTCAGATCCAAGTATCTCTTCTTGACAAAAGGTGTTCCTTCTTTAGGTAGAACCCTGTGTCCCTAAGAGTCTGCTTGGTCCTTGAAACTTGGCCAGCATTTTGGGACAAAGAGTTTCAGAAATAATTTTTAAAAGGGAAACGGTTGCACGCCTGAGTAGCTAGATCATTGCATTTGAAGTTCATGAGCCTTATTTATATAATTGATAAATCAGGTTAGTTCTCTGTTTCTCAGGGTATCGTCTCTTTTCTTTTTACCTCTGTCATTTTCTCCTATTTTCTGCCTGGTGTCTTCCTTCTCTTGTAGATGTTTCTATCTTTTTCTGTCTCAGGTTTATATTTCTCCCTGTGATGTTTTTCTATATTTCTCTTTTTTGCTTCTTTTCCTTTTCCCCTATTTGCCTTTTCTGTCAATTTTAATGAATATTTATTAGATACCTATTTCAGACTAAGGGGTGTGCTAAGTGCGTAAGGAAATATAGGGAAAGCCTTTGCCCTTCAAGAAAATAAGCTCTTCTGTGGAATCTGGTATCTCTCCTTTAATTAAGCACAATAAAAAACAGTTATTTTTCCTGGCTTTGTCTTTTGTTCCTCATAGTTAACTGGAAAAAAAGGCAAATTGAACATGTTCTATTTCTTATTGGAAGGAACAAAAAGATAATCTAAGTGGGCTTATTTTTTGTACCTTTATGTGACACTAAATTAATTTTTTCACTTTTTACATCAATGGGACTTGGTTGAAAAACATGTTTTTTCTTCATCCCCGCATTACTCCCTTTTCTTTGAGAAAAATGTTAGGAATAAGGCTCGAGTGCTCTGGACACTCTATTGGTTTTTCTATGTTATCAGTAAGCAACGGCATATGGTTGGCTTATATTCAACACCAGTCGGTTTTTCACGGAGTGAACTGGATGAATCCAGTAGTCCTCAACTTGAGCCTGCATCAGAATCACCTAGAAGGCCAGTTAAAGCACCCATTTCTGGGTCCTACACACCAGAGTTTCTGATTCAGCAAGTCTGGGGTGGGGCCTGAGATCTGTTTCTCTAACAAGTTCTGGAGTGCTGCTACAGGTCTGAGGACTGTATTTTGAGAACCACTGTATTCAACTGAACTTCGAATAGTAAAGAGACAGTTTTGCCAGTAGGGGATCGGTGGCAGGTCTATTCACCTATGCTCATTTTTAGGGTTCAGAACAGTGGAACGTAAAATAAACCTTTAAATAAAAATATTATTTAATACACTGTTCTTATATAAATGTTTTTCTGTGAGTGAAGAAAAGGATCTTCTCCAGAGTCTCAGAACTTCAGCCTGGCACAGATCCAGAAGGCAGGAGGAGCCTTCCTCGGACGCTACTTAGTGTTTGCACGCTTCTCTCCAACTGTGCCACGCACTGCTAGCCAGTTTTAGGTCAACCTTGCTATACTGTTTTTCTAAGCAAAGGAGCAAAAACATGAGCATGATTCAGGTTATAAACTGTTGATTTTAAGGACCTCCTGCTCTCATGGTTTTGGTAACTTAAAGAAATCTAATCTCCGTAAACTACCCTGCTGTGACTTTCCCTGATATCATGTTTGTTTGAGCTTTGGATTCAACAGTAAGATCATGATTTAAAAGAAAAGAAACAGCAACCTTAAAAGTCAGGTTTCTTCTAGACCCAGGCTGTAGACAGGCCAGCTGTTGTGAGCGTGGACAAGCGTCCCTGTACACACGTGTGTGGTGTGTGCACATCCTTGCAAAGGGCAGGTGTGTGTGGGAAGAGTGGAGAGCTCTGGCACTACCCAACTCAGGAAACATACAAATACTTCATCATTTAACATCCCTGAGGGTCAGGACGATGGCTGGGCTCGGTGACACAGGAAAGAATTTAAAAACTCCTACAAATCATAGTTAAATGTTATTTAATAAATTTAAGCTTCCAAGAAAACATTTCTATTAACTTGCTGATTTCCTGTCCATCCCAGTAATAGCAAACTTATTGCAGTGGTTCTCAAATGAGAACGTTTTTGATTTTCCAAGACAAACTGTAAGTTGTTACACTACTTCCCATCTGAACCATAAAAAACTTCACTGTGAGTATTGAGAATATTTCACTTACAAATGTTATACTATCTTTTTTTTTTTTTTAATGTATTCAGCAGACTTACCTTCAGACCCCAGTTTAGTGGTGCAGAGAACACTTCATTTCAATTCATTTAGTCTTGTCTGTAGGTACGTTGGTAGAACTGGAGAGATTCTGACACATACACTTGCCTGGGAGAGAGGAGATTTAAAATGTTACAACCAAAGAACAGCAGGATGGGATGTCCGAACTCTATTCCAAAGTACCCTAGTAATTTTCTCAAGATGCGAATACCACAGCAGATCACTTCGTCCATTGTCTTCTTTGGTTTTTCAAAGAACCTCAGTTTCTGGGACAAGGACAGAGACCCTGGAGACAATCTAACTAGCCAGGAAGGTAATTCCTTGTTCCAGAACCAGGCTATCCCAGAATAAAGTAAGTCTTGTTCTCTTTGATGACTCTTCGTAATCTGTGCATCGAGTCATGAATAAATATCTGAACTTGCCAAATTCTGAGCACCTCAGATCTGATTTCAAAAATTACGAATGCACAGAGCTTACCCTGAAATATTCTGGTGTAACATATGAGGTAAGGCTCAGGCAATGGGATCTTTTAAAAGTTGATTCTAGTGGTTTGGGAACCACTCTGATATGAGAACACAGAGGGGAGAGCCACTGATTTTCCAGGGGGCAGGAGAAAACAAGGCCTGGGAAGACTTCACAGAGAAGGTGACATTTAAGCTGGGCTTAGAAGCATGAATATGATTTCAACAAATGCATGAGGCTTTTCTAGGTAGAGGGTAAACCACAGGAGGTCCTGGGCGGTGTAAGAATCCACGGCATGTTTGGGGAAGCAGGGCAGCATGTAGTCATCACGTGGGGCTACATCAGAGGATGTGTGGGGATGGAGTAGGAAAGAAGGGAGGGTGGGAAACGTAGACTGGGGGCCAAGGACACACTCTCTTGAGTGTTACGTAAGAAATTTGAATTTTGGTGCAGGCAGTGGACAATCATCAACAATTTTTATTTTAAGGAATGCTTTTTTAAATTAATTAATTAATTCTTTTTTTTTTTTTCTTTTGCGGTACGCGGGCCTCTCACTGCTGTGGCCTCTTCCGTTGTGGAGCACAGGCTCCGGACACGCAGGCTCAGCGGCCATGGCTCACGGGCCCAGCCGCTCCGCGGCATGTGGGATCTTCCCGGACCGGGGCACGAACCCGTGTCCCCTGCATCGGCAGGCAGACTCTCAACCACTGCGCCACCAGGGAAGCCCAATTAATTCTTTTTTAAGGAATGATATTTTTTTAAAAGAATCTGTATTCTAGAAACGTAATTTGTGAAATAGCATGGAAGAAAAAGTGTAGTCAAAAGAAATGGAAAACAGAGTCTTCGTTAGGGAGGCTATCCAATAGACCAGATAGAAATAGTCAGGGTCTGATTTTAAAAAGTGGCAGCGAGAATAAGCGATGGATTTGAGACACACTTGTAGGAAGAGTTTATGTGCCTAAGTAAGAAGGAAGAAATGAAGATGGTTTCCATTTTCCTGACACAGTGGATGAAGTAAGAGGTAATACTTTTGACCAAGCTAAGAAGTAAGAAGAGGAATCCAGTTGGTAACTGTTGAGTTGGAGATGCCAGGGTAAGGATGCCCAGTAGTAAGGTACCAGTGGGGCTGAGGTTCAGGCAAGAAGTCTAGGGTGGGGACACAGGTCTGGAAGTACTCAGTGACTATGTGACATCATAGGAGGGGCCCCAGGAGAGTCTGGAGTGAGGGATGAGAAACTGACAGTGGTGAGACCCTGGAACCGCCAGTCTTTAAAAGGTAGGCAGAGGGAGAGGAACTAATATAGAGATGGAGGAGGAAAGAGTTATCAGAGAAGATGGGGAAAAAAACCAAAATAACTTCAAAAATGGACAACTAAGGGAGTCAAGGGAGAAAAGTTGCAGAAAGAAGGAAGGGATCAACAAGAAAATTGACTTGATCTCCTTAACGGGTCATTAAAGAATCTGCAAGAACAGTCTAGCTCTAGCTCAGCTAAGGAAGTGGTGGCTTCCAGTGTTGCAGGATGGGTGAGATTTAAGTGAGTAGGGAAGTGAATGGAACTTTCCAATGGGAAAGACAGTCAAGGTGTAGAATTGGAAGGAGTCGGGTCCCAGAGGAGGGGGTAGAGGAATGGAGATGGCTACAGGGGGATGATTATACCTATTTAAATGTGCAGAGACTTCCCTGGTGGTGCAGTGGTTAAGAATCCGCCTGCCAATGCAGGGGATACGGGTTTGTGCCCTTGTCCAGAAGGATCCCACATGCCGCAGAGCAACTAAGCCAGTGTGCCACAGCTACTGAGCCTGTGCTCTAGAGCCCACAAGCCACAACTTCGGACCCCGAGTGCCACAACTACTGAAGCCTGTGCACCTCAGGCCTGTGCTCCACAACAAAGAGAAGCCACCGCAATGAGAAGCCTGCGCACAGCAACGAAGAGTAGCCCCCTCTTACCATAACTAGAGAAAGCCCGAGCAGAGCAACGAAGACCCAATGCAGCCAAAAATAAAAATAAAATAAAATTTATTTTAAAAATGTGCATAGGACGAGAAAGGAGATTAAAATACACAAAATGGATGACGGCAGCAATGTTAAGGAACTGGCTGGGTTATGGGAGATATTTTCTCTTTCTTAATTTTTCTATGTTGTTGTTTTACATATTTTTGCAGTTCTTTTACCTCACTTTTATATTGGAGGATGAACTTTATTTTTAAGACCCATCTGAAGGAACAGCCTTAGAAAAGACTAGACACCTCTTCTAAGATAGGAAGAAAGATGGTAAGAATATCTGTAGCTATAGATGACTTGGGAAGCAGAGGGAAGGGAATTTAGGAAGTTCATCTCAGATGGTCTTTGTGACGCTTGTCCCGCTTTCTAAGTGGAATTAATGACTCTTCCCCTACTCTCCCTTTACCCTATACACCTATGCATTAATTCACCTACATGGTTTGACTGCCCTTACTTGTTTTCCTGTCTATTTATCTCCCTCTACCCAGCTATAAGCCCCTCCAGGGTAGAGATCACAACTTATTTGTCTTTATGTTCCAAAAACTTAGCATAATTCCTGCCTCATAGCAGGTACCCAATGAATTCTTCTTTTTTTTTTTTTTTTTTTTTAACCGGTACGCGGGCCTCTCACTGTTGTGTCCTCTCCCGTTGCGGAGCACAGGCTCCGGACGCGCAGGCTCAGCGGCCATGGCTCACGGGTCCAGCCGCTCCGCGGCATGTGGGATCTTCCCGGACCGGGGCACGGACCCGCGTCCCCTGCATCGGCTGGCGGACTCTCAACCACTGTGCCACCAGGGAAGACCCCCAATGAATTCTTATTGAAAATACTCCCTTTTCTTAAGAACTTGGATCACCCCCTGAGAGTAAAGGGGGTAAGAATCGGGTGAGAACTTAAGAAAAGAAGTTACGTTCAGGAACAACTGTGCTGGAGAAGGGCAGAGTGACTGGCGAAGGATCCGTGTAAGGATCCTTGGGAAAAAATCTGCTCTAGAGGAGACAGGGGTGTTTTATCACATTAGTTTAAGGGCAGCATTAGCAGCAATAAGGCAATGATGCAGGCACTACCTTGTAAGAGCAAAAGTCCTAGTTGAGGCTTTCAGAGACATTTGATAGTTACCAAGAAGCCTCCTAAGACTTCCTCTCACATGCTGGTGAGTGCGGAGCCCTGAAGTCAGGACATCCACAGCCCCCCTCATCCTAAGAGGCACTCTTCAGTGTGTCAAGGAACGTGATGCGTGTGCTGTGACCGCCCCCTCTCAGTCACTGGGCACAGGAACAATCAGAACTCCCCCTCCGCTGGGAGAAGGTCACAGTCCAAGAAGACAGGTAAACCCGAAGTTGAAAGCCCACACAGCTCTCAAGGATGCCAACTGGCTTTGCCGTGTCGGGTGAGTTCTCACATTCCCTCGGCCAAGTCTCCTGTTTTGTAACGAGTTCAGTCAAGGGTTTTACTGGAGTAGACAAGCATGAAATGAATTTTCCAGAGAAGTTTCCGAAGTGGGGGAAAGTTCATGGCTCGAAAGCACCGGTGGGCAATGAAACGAGACCGTGAACTTCTGTTTTTCTTTATAAAAAAGAAAAAAGAGAGTTTTCCAGGTTTGAAAATCTGAATCTAAAACTTGTGCTGTGTCCTCAGCTCTCAGCCCATCTTATTCTCTAGCCCTGGTGTTGCAAGCTTATTTTATGCTGTTTCAGAGCTGCCCAAGTGGGTGACCTGGTCCCACTGAGCACCAGGATATTGGGTGGAAGACATGCAGGCTAGCCTCCCTTTGCCAGAGACCTCTGCTTTGTGACCCCTCGGTCACAGCTACCCAAAGGAACTCACTGAGGGCAAACCTACTGAAGGCTGCTTGCCTTAACCAGCTGGTAATCCCTCATTATAAGTCTTTATTAGACGGTTGTTTATTATTATTAGGAACTCATCTTCCACTCACCTAAAACCAAATGCTAGTTTTAAGGATGAAGAAGCAAAACTAAAACCAATCTGGCCATCACTCTCAGCTTTGGGCATTACCTACTCAGCCCTTGTCTTTGATATACAATCAAATACAAATGAATGTTAGGTTCCCAGACTTAGGAGAAAAAAATAAAATAAAGTAGAAATACAGCTTTTATAAAACAAACAAACGAAAATGCTTTGATTCATCCTAGTCTACCACCCATCCAATCTGCTGGTTCTCAAACCTGGTTTCATTGTCTGACCTTGAGTAAGTTATTTAATAAGTTTCTGGAACTCAATTATCTCTAAATTGGAATAATAATACCTATTTGGAAGGGTGGTTGTGAGAATTAAGTAAAGTATAGAGCACGTAACCCTTGATAAATGTCTATTTCCGTTACCTTCAAACTGCCTCTTGGAATTACTCCTATATCTCCATTAAAATTGCCATATGATCCAACAATCCCACTCCTGGGCATATATCCAGACAAAACTATAATCCAAAAGATATATACACCCCTATGTTCATAGCAGCAGTATTTACAATAGCCGAGACATGGAAACAACCTAAATGCCCATTGACAGATGAATGGATAAAGATAGTGTGCTGTATATATATGTATATATACACACACACATATACATACAGTGGAATATTACTCAGCCATGAAAAAGAATGAAATAATACAATTTGCAGCAACATGGATGGGCCTAGAGATGATCATACTAAGTGAAGTAAGTCAGAAAGAGAAAGACAAATACCATACTTATCTGTGGAATCTAAAATATGACACAAATGAACATATCTACAAAATAGAAACAGACTCACAGATTATAGAGAACAGACTTGTAGGTTGCCAAGGGGGAGGGGGTGTGGGGAGGGAAGGATTGGGAGTTTGAGATTAGCACATGCAAACTAGTTGAATAGGATGGATAAACAACAAGGTCCTACTGTTTAGCACAGGGAACTATATTCAATATCCTGTGATAAACCATAACGGAAAAGAATAGGAAAAAGAATATATATATGTATAACTGAATCACTTTGCTGTACAGGAGAAATTAACACAACATTGTAAATAAACTATACTTCAATAAAATAAAAATAAAATAAAATAACCATCATCAGAGTGCAGATCTTTAATTTATTACGTTTTACAACCTTATTGCAGAAATGGCATCATGATAAGACCTCGAGCTTACCTCCTTGCAACCCACCTTGCCTTATGCCATCAATCCTTTCCCTTCCTAAAACATCACTTCCTTCGTGTCGCCCTTGCTTGAGGTTTTCTCCAGCTTCTCACTGCCTTCTCACCCTGCAGCCTGGAGTTTAAAACCCACAGCCGCTTCACGCCATCATTTCCTATGACTATTCTAAATGTTTCCATTTCAATCAGGGTACCCTTTAAAACTTTCTCCTAGGGATAGGGAATTCTAACTTATTTTTTCTACCTTTTTTATTTTGTTTTTGTGCATGTGTCTCTCTTCACACTTTCTCCTCACTGCTCACATCTGTCTCTATCAAAATCCACTGCATTCAACAAGATTTAGCGGAAGTCCAGCTCAGTCCGTAGAGTAATTCCTGCTTCTACAGTCCACACCGACCTTTAGCCTCTTGCTGAACTCTGACTGCCTTGATAGTCCTCATCATGGTTTCACGCTTTCCACAGCGGAGGCACGCGCAGAACATGGAAATCCCAAGCACACGCAGGTAAATACTGACCGTCATTTTCTTGAGTGCACAGCCCAAGAGACCGAGCTAAGTGGTTAAACTAACTCAGGAGTGGCCCCTCTTCGGCAAACTCTGCCTTCCTTTCCTTGCCCTTCCTTCTTCCCTCTTTTTCTTCTTTTCTTCCAGTAAAAAAGTATTTTATATTAACTCTTTTATCCTGATCTGCAACACCTTATATTTAATTTACCAATTTTTCCCTATGTTTTAGAGGTAATTCTTTGACATTTTCAAGAGTGTTAAATGTAATATCTTCACCTGACCTTCAGCGTTTCAGGCATTGTTTCAAGTCGGGATTTAGAATTGCTGAATTGTATGTTTGAAGTAACACACCTGTTAGTTGAAATTTTGTTTTATTTTTTACTTTAGAATTATACACAAAATTTTTTTGATGATACAGTGTGTCACAAAACACAGATGGTTTAGCATCCATTTATATTATGAGCTCATAGCATTACATCAGTGTTTCATAGATACAAGTTCATATCCCGAGGTATTGTTGCAATGAGTTCCATATCAGCATCTTTATTTTGTAATTCTTGAGAAGAAGAAGGGTTAGTATCACATAGTCTTGGGATCAATGTATTTGAAATAAAAATGTTAATTTTGTAGCATTTTTAGAATTCCAATGATTGAAAATCACGTACAAGCAACCCTAACCCTTCCACAGCTTTGCTCACATTCTAAATTCAGATAAAATGAAATGCACAAAACAGACAGAAAATAGAAAAAATTAAATTTTGCTAGTGAAACTCTGATAGCTCTCATAACTTAATCTTTGATTTTTTGCCATCGTTAAGGGATATACTGCTGAAAAGCTAAGACTTAAAAGCTTAGGATCTCCCTCTAATCTATTAAAGTTCCATATCCTCTTTGAACAGAAGTTGCAAATGAAACATGTTCCTTACTCTAATGCTCAGATACTTTACAAGGAGTAGACTGGCAAACAATCAAGGAAAACCAAATGGCTTGAATAATCTAAAAACTGATTTATTCACTCAACAAATACTTATTGAACATCTATTGTGGACAGTCATTGTTCTAGACAGCAGTGATGCAGGTATGAATAAGACAGAGCAAGTCCTTACTCTTATGGAGCTCACATTCTTGTGGGAGATGAATGACAGCAAATGAGAAAACAAGCCTATAATTACAACCTGTAGTAAGGGCTTTAATAGGAATGAACTGGGTGTGCTGCTGGGAGAGCACTTCCTTTGAACAGTCATCAGGGAGGTTTGATCTAAGGGGCTAACAGTAACGTATAAATTGAGACAAATAAGAAGGTGCCAGATAAGCAAAGGGATAGAGGGAGAGCATCTCGGCATATTGAAGGAGCAAGAAGACAGCCAACATGGCTGGGAGAGAGGAAGTGAGGTAGAAAAATGGTTTAAGGTGACAAGCAGTTAGGTAGGGGCCAAGTTAACTGGAGTCTTGCAAACTGGGGAACAGAGGTGCATTTTATTCTAAGTGCTTTTGGAAGGGACATACCTGGTTGGTTTAAAGCATGGAAATGACATGCTCTGACTTATATTTTTAAAAAATCTCTCTGGTTGCTGTGTGGAAGTGGATTGTTCGTGGCGGAGAAGCAGAAGTAGGGAGACATTCAGAGGCAACTGCAGTCATCAAAGTGATGATCATGGTTTGGATTAGCATGATAGCAATGAAGATAAGGCGAGGTGGATGGATTTGAGATCTATTTTGAAGATGAAGCTACCAGACTCACTGATGGATTAGGAAAAAAAAAAAGAAAAATCAAGGCTTGAACTCCCGAGTGGGTAGTGAGGCCATTATCGAAGACTGGGAGGACTGGGAAGGAGCAGGATGGAGGGTAGGAGAAAATTAACTATATTTGCCGTACCTCTTAGTGAGCCAAATGGAGGTAATGAATACAAAATTGGATATCCAAGTCTGGAGCTCAGAGGAGAGTTCAGGAATGAATGAGAACCTGGGAGTCATGGCATATCAATGACATCTCAAGCCTTAGGATAGGAAGGATTATTTCCCTAGAAAGACAATGTAGGTAGAGAAAAGGGCCTGGAACTCTGCCCTGGGAGCCCTCCAACATATTAGAGACTAAGCTGAAAAGGAGGCTTCATCAGTGAAGATACAAAGAACTGCCAGAGAGGTATGAGGAAAACCAGGTAAATACAGACTAAGAGACATGAGAGGTTCCAGTAAAGGAAGTGGTCAGCTGTGGTAAAAGATACTGAGGGACTGGGTCAGAGAAGGACCTTGAAAAGAGTCTTGGATTTGGCAACATGGAAGTTTTCTGGGATTTGGACAAGAATATCTTAGGAAAATCCGCAGGGGTGAGGAAGTGGATACAGAAACCATAGATGACTCTGTTGAGAATTTTGCTACAAAAGGGAGAAGAGAAAAAAGGCAGAAGCTGGAAGAGGATGTGGGGTTAAAGGACGTTTTTGTTTGTATGTTTTGCATTGTTTTGTTTTAAGATGAGAGACAGACAAGTGATTAGTATTCCAGAGGGAATGATCTAGAAGGGCTGCAAGCCTGCTGATGCAGGAAGGAGGGCACTTACAGGAGTGAAGCCAGCCCTCAGTGGCGGAGCTAATTATACTACCCAAGTGAAAGCAGACACTACCACACCTAGGAAATGTTCAGGTCTCAAACGTGTATTCTAAGACAAATCTTTTGCCTTCTGTAATAAAAATATAAAGTCTGAGTAAAAGTGTTGCAATTTGTTTTCTATAATTCCTAAAATCACAGAGCAGGGATATAAAGAAGCATCTTTAACACTCGTATTCATACCTATCGACCTTCTATTTTTGTTTCTTCCACTTATTATTTGTAGCAGCTTTTAATCAGACAAGAATCCAAAACTTGCTAAAGTGTTTTCAAAGCTTCCTCCAGCTTAAAGGTGGAAACACATTCCCCAGACCCCAGACCCCCTGCCACCTTGGGAAATGTCAGAAAATAAAAGGACTTTATTTTCTCAAATGAAATGGCTCTAAGTTTAGAGAGCGATTAAATATGAACTTAGCTGAGGAAACAAACAAAAAAGAAAACGTGAATAAAATGCAAGGCAGAAGGAGTACAGTTTTAGAAAAATTATTGAAAAACTTCTGACAAATTAATAGTGGACTTTTAAATCATGATTCCACCATATAAATAAGAGTGAGACCTGAATCTGGAAAAATCCCATTGAGCCATCAGGACAATATACAAAAGGAAATGTGTTGTCTGGGGACTAAAGGGTGCACAGAAAATTGTACGCTTAGGGTGCAGCTTGGATACAGTGAATATGAAACTTGGCACTTTCTTTAAGTGTAATTAGGAGCTTGGGATGGATTCAAAGATTAGACACTGCTACCAAAAAATAAAGGGATAAACAGTCACACTAAGTCTCCATTTCCATCTCTGATCTCTCTCCAACCTTCCACCACGGCCAGAATATCCCTGTTCTCAATCTTATGATCTGAACCCCATTTTCTAACCTACGATATATGTTCCCACCAGTTCCTAAAGACCAGTGCTTGGGGTGAGGGTGGTGGGCTAGACAGATACAAATTTTAAAGACAGCTTCAAATTTTTAATTTCATATTTTCATTTGAGGAAGCAACACCATTGCTTTTTCCTTCATGAAATCTTTCCCAATCTTTCCAGCAGGAAGTAATCTCTCGCTTCCCTAAACTCCCACAGCACCATATCTGTGCCACTTTTTACGTGTTCTCATGTATATATGGTTATTTTTAGTTATTTTCCGTTTACCCTATTGGGTAAACCCTGGATGGAAGGGTTCAGGCTTTTCGATCTTAATATTTCCGATTGCACTTAACACAATGTCTCGTATTTAGTACGTATTGAATAAATATTTAAATATTGGCTGAAAAGTTTTACGAGATTTTTGTGACATGAAGGTGCCTGATTCAGGGTAAAACTACAGTGTGTTTGGATCGGAAGATTGCTGTTCAGCTCTTTACTACCAGAGCCATCGCTCTGCACGACCTCGGGCCACTGCTGGCACTGAGCTCTGTGTGAGTGGAGGCCCCAGATCTTTGTAACAAAGCGTTCCCTTTTCCTACTGAGGCCTTCCATTGCTACAGGGTTACATCCTTCACTGCACACCCTCAAGGTATGAGGAGGGCAGCATAACAGAATGAGTAAAAGCGTGGACTCTGGTGCCAGACAGCTTGGGTTCCGTAGCCTCCCACTCAGACCTCCCTTCAAGAGAGGGGGGCAGAGCCCCCCGTGGCTTCTTTGGATCCCCTGCAGCACTGGTGGCAGACCACACTTCTCTTAGACTCCTCCCAGCCGTGACTGAGCAACAGGAGGCTATGAAACTCCACCATTCATGCTGCCTGAGGGAATCTCCCACTTTGACCCAGGGACTCCCCATCCATCAGTCTGTCTGAGGCTTTCCCAGACCTTTACCCAGTCCTTCCTTCCTTCTTGCCTTTCACAAATATCACACCTGCATCTCGGTCTGAAGCCTGTCCCTGCCCACTCCTCCTGCCTCTTCCTTCTTTATCTGTCATAGATGTTTGTCCCAGTGAGCCTCATCTGTGTCTACTCTCACCCTGGTATTTGTTCTCAGAGAACCTATAAGGGTACAAGTTCAAATCTTGGCTCTTTTATTTTATAACCTCAAGATGTAACTTCAGGCAAATAATTAATTTTTATTTTTGCCTCTGTTTCCTCACTTGCAAAAATAGGAAAAGAATAGCACTAACTTCATACGGCTGTTGTGAAAATTAAATTAATTCCTGTGTGCAAAGCACTTTGGACAGTGCTCAGAGACCAAGCCTCTGCAAGTGTTCGCTATGATGAATTTTTCAGTGCCCAGGGCTGAATAGGCCTTGAATCAATGTGTGATGAATGTTAAGTTCCTGTTGGAAGTAAACATCACTATTATTTCAATTATCAGTGGAAAGTATTTCTGACTCTGTTATGTGAATAACTTAATTCTCCACTCCTCCTGGTAGGTATTGCTGTGTTCTTAATCTCCAGATTGATCTGTGGAATAGTATTCTGAAATGATTCTAGGATAATTTCCTGAGTTCCTAAGCATTCCATTATTATTTTTTTAAAAATTAAAATAAATTATGTTAGTTAAATGCTTTGCTCCTGCCTATATTCACTTGTTCTTCCTAACTCTTTGGTGAAAAAGAAGAACGACCCTCGTCCTGTTTATGACAGTTAGGAAAAGTACGACTCTACTCCTTCTTCTTTTCTCTAGACTAAACATTCCCAGTTCTCCCAATGCTTTCTTTTTGATCTTCATTTCCAAACTATTTATCACTTGTGCTCTCTTTCCTTGAAAGTTCTCCAGAGTTCCAAATAGTTGAGCCATGCACTGAAGAAACTTCTCCAAGGAGGTTTAAGTGATTGCAAATAGAAGAAATAAGAACTTTGCTTGTCTTCCCCAAAAATCCTGTGGTTAATAAAATCCAAGGAAGACAGTTTCTTTCTTTAATTTATAACTTCACTTTATTGGGGGGAAAGCAGTAGATTAATAAGGAATTAAGTGGAAGCAATTGGTTTTGCATCTGGACCTAGTTACTATAAAAGAAATTCAGTATGAAGAGTTTCTATTTTTAATTAGAATAAAATGCATTTGTTTATCATTGTTAAAAAGCTAATTTGAAAGGCTTAATATTAATTAGTTCACATATGATTTGCTGGTAACCACATAACTAAGAAAAAATTTCAGGGATCAGAACTTAAAAGGCGCTCTAAAGTTCTGTCAAAAATAAACAAGCAAAACAAAACAAAACACCAATTAAAACTAGAATTTTGTTTCCTAATACATCTTTTTTGGCAGTTCAACGACTTTATGGTGCCAAAGTCAAATCCTTGATTAGAATGTTTGTTTTGAATCCTATTTTTAAGTAAGCACTACCTTTTGTATCCCTTACTAGTCCTTATGAATCAGGCCTGTTTTTACTGCCTCTCCATTTGCTGAAAATGAACGTGAAGCACAGTTTCCATGGCCCCCTGGCTTCTGATCTGGAGTATCCATGAGCAGAATAATCGCAGACAGTCTGTGCAGACTTGATCAGTAGTCTCAGCTTCATGTGTTGGTGTTTGTGACAGGCAGCCCAGGCCACCAGCCACCAGGCTCACAGTACAATGCCCGGCACTGCGTCAATCACACCAATCAGTGGAAACAGGTGGGGAAGCTTGTAATTCACCTATAGAAGCGTGGAGAAGAGGATGGGTTTTCTGAGAAAGAGCCTGTAGGCATTTCCCCCTTTTTTAACATCAGGATTATCCAGAGATACCAACAGACTAGGCTCAGTCCGCCATGCTTTATTCAGATCCAAAAGCTTTGCCTCATCTGTAAATAAAATAAGTGGGAGACAACCACTCAAAGAGGGAAATCAGAGATTTAGAACACCTTGGGATGTGGCAACAACAAGAGTGTAGCAGGGGACAGGAAGGCGACAAGACAATGAGTCTTAAGCTTCCCTAAAACTAACAAGAGCTGTGCTTTTAAAAGCTTGTCATCTGAAACCAACACGGGGTTGAGAGAGAAAATTAGTGCATTCTGAGGCCCTTGCCTTAAAAATAAATGAAAAGTCCACGTGCTTAAAAAAGACAACAACAGATACTAAAACTAAAATAAAATTGAATTACAAATTACTTAAACTCTCCCACCACGAATCGCCCAGCTGTCCCAGATTTTTCTCATCAAAGGAGGTTCTGTAATACAATCAACAGATCAGAGATGTAAACATGGAAGAAAAGAATAAGATCTCCTTGGTTACGTGTAGGCCCATTAGTCCAACATGGTTTCATGTATTTAAAAATCATGCTGAAGTCACTTTGGAATGTCTACAACCAATCATTTTTCCCAGTTAGGAATTTTTCCCAGTAAGAATGGGAATAAGAATAGAAAACAACAGAAAGTAGAAATAGAAAACAATAGAAACAGAAACAATAGAAACAAAACAAACAGAAAGTAGAATAGAAAACAACAAAAAGTCATCAGTAAGGTAGCCCAAGAGTCATAGGATTTTATGAGATGCTATTAAACCAGCGAACGATTTTCCCATTCATTCCTTTCATATAATGGACTAGACGCCAACTCTGGTCATTGCTCTTTCCATCATCCTTCTCCCTCCTTTCTGGAAATGCACACAAGTCAAATTCAGGGGTGTGGCTGGTGTAAGTCCTCTGGGCTGAGAATGAGGACCCCTGGAGCCTGGACCTACCAACTGATACGAGCTGTGTGATGCTGGACCTCAGATTCTTCAGAAGTCAAGAGGAAGAGTTAGACCAGATGGTTTGATAGGGCTGCCATAACAAAGTACCACAGATGGAGTGGCTTAAAACAGTGGTCACCAACATTTTTGGCACCAGGGACCAGTTTTGTGGAAGACAGTTTTTCCACGGACCAGGGGGGCGGTTCAGGCAGTAATGCGAGCGATGGGGAGCCACAGGGAGTGGAGGGGGAGCGGCAGATGAAGCTTCACTCGCTCGCCCACCGCTCACCTCCTGCTGTGCGGCCCGGTTCCCGTGCACAGGTACCGGTCCATGGCCCGGGAGTTGGGCACCCCTGGCTTAAACAACAGAGTGTATGCTCTCACAGTTCTAGAGCCTGGAAGTCCAAGATCTAGGCGTTGGCAGGTTTTGTTTCTTCTGAAATCTCTCTCCTTGGCTTGCAGGTGGCTGTCTTCTCCCCGTGTCCTCACGTCATGTCTGTGTCCTAATCTTCTCTTCTTATAAGCACACCAGTCAGAGTGGATTAGGGCCAACCCATATGACTTCATAATCACCTCTTTAAAGGTCCCGTCTCCAAATGCAGTTACATTCTGAGGTACTGGCAGTTGGAACATATGAATTTTGGGGGGACACAATTCAGCTCATAACAGTCTCCAGGGTACCTTTCAATTCCAGAGTTCTCTGATTTCTTCTCTCTCTCAAATACTGCCTTTTCATTAGCTTATCTTCCCTTTTCTAACATGGAGAGACTCAGCCTGCTATCTTTATAGACTGCAGGGAACTGAGGCTGCACTTTTAGGCTGTCTGTAGTCTTCCTCCGTTTAAGTTAAAGCTACTCAGTAGGGGAGGCGGCACCATTCCAGACAGTAGGTGGGTCAACAGGAATTTTCTGCACTTTTTCTAAAGACAGGACCATTGAGCTCATGGCCACTGGAGACTCTTCGTTAAGGACCTGGCACTGTGAGAATTTTCTGCAATTATTTTTTGCAAGGACGCCAACACTTCCACCTTACTCTGCCTTCCAGACTTACGTGTTGTTTATGTTCTTTCAGATTGCAAGAAACAGAATTGTGCTTGGGTTTTTTTAAATCATTTGTTGAGTTGTTTTATTTTTCCATAAGGATACAAGGGCAAGTAAGGAAGACAGAATCTCAGCAAGGCTTTGCAGAGGATGAAACACTTAAAAATACTATGAAATTCCAAGGTTCTAGACAGCTCGTTTCTTCAGGGAAGATATCCGTTGTTCTTTACTCAGAGTGACTTCGGGTGACAAAATGATCATTCTATCTCTACCTCTACTGCTCCCTGAGTCTCTCTGATGTCTTTGAGTTCTACGTCCTTGACACAGAGGACGAGTGGTTGGCCAGTTATCAGTCAGTACGCATGCACTGCCTCTGTTGGATAGAACTCTTCTACCAAGCCACCCCATTGGATATTGGTTAGCTTAGCAATGGCTGGCTCCTGTCATCTGTCTATGTCTGGTCCTATCAACCTCATGATGAGACCACATGGCTCTAAGTAAGGTGACTAATGGCCGAGGACTTCCTTTGAGATGACATTAGGTGTTCTAGGTACTCTAAGATTTCAAAAAAGTAGAAAGTAGAGCCAGCAGTCAACTCGCTAACTATTCGCAGCATATCTCACCTTTTTCCTTCCATTGACCAGGAAGCTAAAGAGTAGTTTGTATTCATCGCCTTTACTCTCTCACCTTCATCCACTACTATCCTAATCCTTGAAATTCTGAGCCCACCTTCCTTAACTCTAACTGGAATTACCTTCCAATTTTAACATCAGTTTGTCATTTTCTCCTCAAACTTGCTGCTGCACTTAAAACTGTTGATGGACCACCCTTACTTGCAAAGCCTCTTGCCTTGGCTTCTGTGACTGCATTATTCAGGGGATGGAAAGTGGACCACAAGCTGTAGGGAAAGCCTTGGAGTCAATGGCTCTGGATCTGCATCCTGATTCTCCCCACTCAACATCTGTGCAGCACTGTGTGTGTTAATTCTATTCCATTCAATACATTTATTTTTGTGTACCTATCACATTTGCGATGATTGAGTAATGGGGAGGAATTCCAGATAACACCAATGTTTGGACTCAGATGAATGAAAAAATAGATGTGCAGATGCTTAAGCCTTACTCCTTATACCCAAGTAGACACTAAGATCTATTGATTCCACCTCCATAATATTGCTCACATCTATTCCTCTTCTTTATCCCTGTCACCCTGGTAGAATTCCCCACTACCTTTGACCTGGCTTAGTGGTTAACAAACTGAGTTCTGAATAGCTCCTGGAAATCCCAGGGAGATTCCTCAAGGACTTCTGTAGGTGTCCTACAGAAGGCAAGAAAGTGGTGTGGCCCCTCACAGGGACTGTTCCTGCCTCCTCATTTAAACAGGATCAGTTATGTGTTTTGTTTTGTTTGTTCTTGGAAAAAACCTTTTTTATTTTACTTTTTTAAAAAACCCCACTGGCCCACGTATTGATTCTGTCGCATCATAAGACTCTATCTTCAGAGTACCTCCCTTACAATCCGCTTTATAGTTGGCTTTCAGGTCATTTAAAGCGAAGCACCCTTCTGTTCATGTCCTTTCTCCACTGTCTGGAAATGCACTACTAGATACGGCAGCCATTAGCCGTATATGACTATTAAGAATCTATAAAAGAGTGGATATATGTATATGTAAAACTGATTCACTTTGCTGTACAGCAGAAACTAACACAACATTGAAAATCAACAATACTCCATTAACATTTTAAAAAAGAATGAACCCTAATGTAAAAAAATAAAAATTAAAAAAATAATTTAAACGAAATTAAAAATCCAGTTCATTAGTTGCACCAGCCTATTTCAAGTATTTGATAGCCACATGTATCTCGGGGCCACCATATTGCACAGCTCCTATTTGGAACATTTTCATCATTGCACAAGTTTCTATTGGATAGAGCTGGCCTAGCTCACTAGATTAAAATTTCTGACTTTGACATAGGACTTAAATCTTTCCTTTCTAGGCCCTTCTGCTGCTGTTTTCCTTCATATAAAGCTCCAGTTAGACTGAGCTGTTCCCAAATATACCTACTCACTTCTGCCTTCATGCCTCAGCTTACCCAGCCCCGCCCAGAGTACCCTTCACTCCATCACTGTATGCCCAACCCTACTCCTAATTGGGGGGGCTGTCCTCCATGAAGTCCTTGAAAGTTTCCCAACTCAAAGTTATTCCCTTGTCCTGCGAATTCTCATAGAATTTTAAATGATGCACCCTAATGTCATCCACCACCATTTCTTCACGGGCAGAATCAGTGACCTGGGGACCCAGCCACGCAGCTTCTAAAGAGTACACTGGGTATGTCACATCTGCTACTTCGGGTCTACAAAGTGGTTTTGGGGAGCTTTAGGGCTTCTTAGGAGTGCATTATGAAATGCTCTAGAAATTTCCATTACTAGCTGAGAGACTGGAGATACTCTGAGGTCTCATAGTCCACAATTTGTGGTTAAGCCAAAGAGCGCAGCGTTTGTTAGTGTGTTATAGATAAGTGTATTACATATACATCCTCTGAACACCAAGTGATGAGACACTGCCATAAGTTATACCCGAAAAGCAATCCCATCATTTACAGACACGTGTTAGATAGAAACATCATTCTACTACCTTTACCATACATTTGTGTTTGTTTGGGCTTTGTTTTAATCCCTACGGTGGGGATTAAAACAAAACAACAGGATCTGAGTTGATCAAATCCCTTGTGGTTGATCATCAAGACGGTAGGTCAGCTAGAGCGGGGGTTGAGTCAGGTACAGGACACCCTCGAAGAATCAGCTCTTCAGAGTTCAGTTCTCTCCCACTCTAGTCTCCTTTGATTTATAATCTACCAGCCTGCAGAGTCCTGACCTCACAGCGTAGGGCTCTAATCAGATAAGCTCACCATAAACCTTTCTTTATTCTCAAAACCCCTGCTCCATTCAAGCCCCAGCTGTACTTGAGCCCCTTCAGGGGAGGGCCAGACTTCAGGAGGTACTTAGAGACAGGCAGACCGTCATCATCGTGCAGGCTGCCAACCTTCTCAGGTTACTGTGAATGATTATAGATAAAGTCTGCTTTGAATTTGTTGGAAGAGGGGGAGACTTACAATGTATTTGGTTCAGGCAATTCATTTTAAGGGTTTGGGTTCCCCAATTTCCTGCAATCATAATCATGGTCCATTTTCACAGTCACTAGACTATCAAATCCTGTGTACATAAAATAAAGACCTAGAAAAAAATGGGAACTTTAAAATCTGTAAGTTAAAGTAGTGGTACAAATATTGTTTGGGACACTGTGAAACAGTAATCAGAATTACCCTCTCGCCATCAGAAGCTAACTGCGGCAGAGACACTGCTTTTGCCACGTTTCTAGATGTAGTAAAGATTCGGTACAACGTTGTTTAGAAATCATAGCATTGCAGATCCCTTCTCTACCACATTTAAAATGGAAAAAAAGAAGTGTGGGTGGGGATTTTCTTCTCCTTTGTCTGCACATCCAGCCTGGGGGCAGCGTTATTCATCAGAAATAAGCTTTCTTGTTTTTTAGACTGTGTTTACGACGGTTTTCGAAAACGTCTTCTTATGTATGCTAATTCGTTGGTACTGAAGCCTTTTTCCATTCCGTCAAGCTCACCTTCCGAAAGGGATAGTGAAAAGTTAGGGGCTGGCTCCCCCTGGTGCCTTGGTTGGAGAACCGCAGCTGCATGTCTGAGACCATCTGCCAACGGATAAGAGTGCCCTCTAGCGCATAGAGGCAGAGTAAAGCTACAAATTAAATGCTAATTACTAATTAAATACTCATGAAAAAATGAAAACTACAAAATACTAACACTACAGGAAAAAAGTGACCAATTATGCCCGAACTATGTGCCAAGCATTGCACTAAGGGCCGGATGAGCATTGGCGCTTTGGCTGTCCACTGCAGTGGGACACACCGTCCCCTAACACGGCAGCTTAAATAATGATCGTTTATTATCTCCCACGGTTTCAGTAAGCCAGGAATTCCACAGCAGCTCCGTTGGATGGCTCTGGCTGGAGGTTCCTCACGAGACTGCAGTCAGATGGTGACTGGGGCATCTCCAAGACTCGTTTGTTCACGTCTGGTGGCTGAGCCGGTGAGACTGGAAGAGCTGGGGCTGGAACATCCAGCACCTCTCCCTGTCTCTCCATGATGGCCGTACCTGCCCTTTGGAAAGAATTCTCTCTCTGCTTTCTACCAAGATGCTGGTGTGTGTGTCTGTGTGTGTCTGTGCAACTCGCACAGATTTACTTAGTGCATTAAAGAAGGAACTGGCACAGTGACAACGATAGTTCAAAGAAGGAGAGGAAGAACTATTATATCCAGTCAGTGGATGAAAAGAATGCTGAAATAAGATTACAAATTAGATGGAAACCGATCAATGTCCTATAAAACAATAAAAGCACAATCGGTAGGATTTATTTTTTTCTACTGGACAGGAATAAATTGCAATGTATAGATCTTCTATAAGTGAATGTTAACTTTACAGAGCCCTCTCTGTAGACCCTCCTCTGATTCCCCAGAATATCCAGACTTCTTTCAGGTTGGATCCCAACGAAGAGGGCCAGGGGGAAGCTACATTGCTTTTTATGACCCAGCCTCAGAAGTCATGCAGTATCCCCTCTGCTGTGCCCCACTGAAAGAGGCAGTTACAGAGGGCCACCCAGGCTCAAGGAGAGGGAACGTAAACCCCACCTGGGATGGGATATATATTTGGTGGCCATTTGTATAAAAATACAATTGACAATTGTTTTACTTAATTCTCCCCCAAACTACATGAGGTTGCTACTATCATTATCCCAATTTTACAGTTAAGGGAATGAGGTCAAGAGACATTAAAACTGTGCTTCATATGTCCTTTGTATGTCATACTGGAACATTGTCTAATAAGCCATGTGAAGTGCTATCTGTACATGGTTTTCAGTCTGGGCACTGCTGACATTTTGGGCCAGGTAACCTTTGTTGTAAGAGCTGTCCTGTGTATCGTAGGCTGTTTAGCAGCATCCCTGGCCTCTACCCACTTGATGTCAGTAGCATCCCCTCCCTCCCTCCCCTCGGTTGTAATAAATAAAAATGTCTCCAGACATTGTCAAATATCTCGGTGGGGGACTGCAACTCTGGCCCCATTAAGAACCACTGTTTTAGGGGAAGGTAACTTTGTTCGATTATTTACTATTGATTAGGCCAGGCTCTGTAAATGGCCCAGGGCCTAGGCCATTTCTGATCAATGTGGAAACCCTCCACCAGGCAACCTTTGCTCTGGACCTCCCGTTGGGCTGGCTGAGACTTTTGCAGGGCAACACTGCAATTTGAGACCCTTCCTAACATATTCTTCTGCCTCCCAACCAACCTTTCACAGATTACAGGCCTGCATCCTGGTCTGCATCTACTGCAGAGCCCTTTCCTGCTTCAGGCACCACTCAAAGCTGGTAGCCATCATGCCACCCAATGTGCTCTTAGCTGTGGAAGGAATTGCCTCTAGAACTCAAAGAGGCCTACGAGGTACCGTGCTTCCTTCTCTGAGGTGGGGCTTCAAGATGCAGCGATTCGTCTTCGGCTTTGGAGGGGATATCCAGTGTGCACCTGACAACTGCACTTCTGAAAACTTCCCTGAAGTGGCAGTTCTCTGAATCTATGTGGAATTCTGAGTTGGTAGGTTTTTCTTTTTTCTTTCAGTATTTTAAAGATGTCACTCCATTATCTTCTGGGTTGTATATATTCTAATGAGAAATCTGCTGTAATTTTATTTGGACTGCCTTCAAGCTTTTTTCTTTATCTTTGGGTTCCAGTAGTTTAACTGTTATTTGTCTATAGGTGGATGTCTTTTTCTCACATTTATGCTGCTTGGGGTTTCCTGTAATTCCTGGATGTGCATTTTGAAGTCTTTCTCCTTACGTTGTTTTTGTTAGCACTTCAAATATTGTCTGTCCTATTCTTTCTCTTTTATTTTCCTTATATGGCATCAACTTCTCTTCCTCTCATGCTTTGACCCAGGTGTGACAGTGCTTATATCCTTAGAAGGGCCTGTCTTCTTTAAATTTCAGACTTCTTGGCTATCCTGCAAACTTAGTTCTCTGACGGGTTCAAAAGAGTTATAATTTTATAGTTTATCTTGCACTTTCTTGTATTATTGTGGAAGTGATGTTTTCTTTCTAAAATATAGCTTTATATATATATATATATATATATATATATATATTTTAAATCTTTTGGCCGTGCTGCACGGCATGTGGGATCTTAGTTCTCAGAGCAAGGATGGAACCTGCGCCCCCTGCATTGGCCGCGCAGAGTCTTAACCACTGGACCGCCAGGGAAGTCCCTAGTTTTCTATATCTTAAGGATAAGTGAAACTTACCATAATTTTTAATTTTGTTATAATTTAAAATTTAGATAAATGATGCAAAAATAGTATGAGAAGCTCCTAAATAAACTTTATCCAGATTCATCAGTTATCTACATGTGCCTTATTGCCTTATCATTCTCTCTCTGTCTCTCTGCCTTTCTCTCTCTTTATATATATTTATCTACCTATGTCTGTATTTATATATCTTATGAATTATTTGAGAACTGGCTGGAGTCATTGTATCTTTTACCCTAAATACTTTAAACATCATTTTTGTGAGGACTTTTCCTTATAAACAATAGTATATTTATCACAATCAATATGCTTAACATTAAGAACATATTTCTATATCTATATCATTCATATATATAAAAATTAAGCTTACAATACACAGAAGGACTTCTTAGAATTGCCAACCCATACCCCTGTAAAAAGCAATCCTATTAACTAGGGCTCAATATCTCTCTACAGTTTTTTCAGGTAAAATTTAAATACATTGAAATGCATAAATTATAAGTGTTCAATTTAATGAGGTTTAAAAATTGACATACTCCCAATATCACACTGAAATTTAACCTCTTTATGAAGACTGCCTAGGCTAGCCGCCACATGCAACTTGAACATCCCTCTACTACAAAATTTACTGCAAATATTTCTCTATATGTTCACTAGACTATGAACTCATTAAAGAAAGAGACTATGCTTTCAGTTTGGGGCCCCCAGTTTCAAACAATATCTGGCATATAATGAGGTATCAATAAAAGTTTGTTAAATAAGTAAAATGGCAATTGGAACAAATAGCCTGCAGTTTAAATAAGGGAGTTGTGTAATTTTCAAGTTAAGATCTTCTTACTACTTCTACTAGATCACCAGTAAGGAATGTATGATAAAAATTGTCAAGACACGAAAGGAAAAGAAAAGACAGCAGTTGGAACACTAATAAATCATTATGTTCTTAGAACTCTTTACAAAGACATGAAACTCTTTTAATCATTCATGCAGCATTTTCAATTGGTGGGTGGTACAAATTACTACCACTTTTTTTATACAGTAAAACTTTCAGTTTTAACAAGATATTTAAAAGCAAATATATGTTACCTGTCCAAAACCTAATGGAGAAGAACTTTTATGTAGTTCCTGGTTGATATTCTAACACCTGAGATTTACTATTTTCAGTTGTCTAAAAGCAGTGGTAGCCAAATCTGTTGACAGACAGCTCTTTCCTCAATATCACTAACTATCTTGGCAAAGGGATAGGCTACGTGAATTGAAATTTGATTATGCAGTTGCTTCAGAGTCATGTCTGTAGTTGCTCTTCTTTTTCTTATTAAGAAAAACAAAATATATACTCTTTTGAATATAATTAACTAAGTAAATGTTTTTAATTCCTGTGAGAAAGTACTACAGAACAGTTTTATGTAGTAAAACTAACCCTAAAATAGATACACAGAGTCAGGAGTTTTCTTGTAGTTCCCTTATCTATTTCAAGTCTTCAGAGCTTATTGATACACTATTTATATTTCCTAGGATAACTGATCAAATCCTTCTAATCAATAAAAATTCAGCTTAAGAATCATTTCCCCTTTGGATCTTTCTAATAACAAGTAAGTAGTATCACCTCTGCTCAACTGCCATACCTTATATACAACTCTATTCTTATACTTTCTCACGCTATATTTTAGTGATGCATTTTCATATCATTCTCTTCCACTACACCAAGACAGTCCATTAGAACTTTTTGGATGATTGAAATGTTCTATATGTATTCTAGTCACTACTGTAATAAAAGTATAGCACTAGACTCTGAGCTCTGTGAGGGCAGAGACTGTACCTTATTCACTTTTATGTATCCAGTACCTAGGACATAGCAGATCCTTGATAAATATGTGGGGATAAACACAACCAATCAATCAAAGAATAAATCAAGGGATTTCCCTGGTGGTGCAGTGGTTAAGAATCCACCTGCCAATGCAGGGGACACGGGTTCGATCCCTGGTCCAGGAAGATACCACATGCCACGGAGCAACTAAGCCCATGAGCCACAACTACCGAGCCTGAGCTCTAGCGCTCACAAGCCACAACTACTGAGCCTGTGCACCACAACTACTGAAGCCCATGTGCTCTAGGGCCCGTGTGCCACAACTACTGAGCCCACGTGCTGCAACTACTGAAGACTGTGTGCCTAGAGCCCGTGCTCCAAAAGAGAAGCCACCGCAATGAGAAGCCCGTGCACTGCAACAAAGAGTAGCCCCCGCTCACCACAACTGGAGAAAGCCCGTGTGCAGCAACGAAGACCCAATGCAGGCAAAAATAAAATAAAGAAATTTAAAAAAGAGAGAATCTCTTAAAAAAAAAGAATAAATTAAACATTTTACAGTGGTAGAGTCGAAGAAAATCTACTTAACAACCAACACCAGGCAACTGCTACAAGAGGTAATGGGAAAACTAATTAGTAATCTCTGATTTCTCAGTGAATTAAAAAGTAATGCAAATAGATTTCCAGTAGTGGAAAAGTAGCTTCTATCAGTCAACTCACTCTCAGAGAACAACTATAAACTCTAACTAAAATACAAAATATAATAAGTTGAAGGCAGTCAGTGGAACTAAAAGAAGCGAAGTAAATCTATATTTGAAAGAAGTAAATGGCACAGGGTAATTTTCCTGTTTTGATACAGATTTTTGTTTGAGGCTAAGCCCTAGTTTCAGCTTGCTGAGTGGCTAAAATTCTAATAGAAATCCATAGTCTTACTGGCTTGGAAAGCCATAGGTCAGAGTTTGGGGACACCACACAGCTGGAACCTGAGGGAGGTTGGAATCCTGGAAAGGTGAAAGCGATAGACATGGTGGGGAGAGGGGGATTCTGTATATAAACTTGGCCAAAATCTCTGGTTGATCCCTGAACTACATACACATGGGGTAAACTTCAAATAGGCCAATTAAATCTAAAAGAAAGGCAATAAGTGGAAACTGACCTTGAGATGACCCAGATGTTAGAATTAGCAGATACGGATTTTAAAGCAACTATTTATAACCATCTCAAGGATTTAGAGGAAAACACACTTATGATTAACAAATAGAAAATCTTAGCAGAGAAACTGAAACCACAAAAAAGAACCAACTGAAAATTCTAGAAATGGAAAATATAGTATTTACAATTAAAAATTTACAAAGTGGCTTGACACAGACCGAAATGAGAAAAGAGTAAGTAAATTTGAAAATAGATCAATAGAAAGTGTCTAAGTTGAAAAATTGAAAGAAAAGGTTGGAGAAAATAAAGAGTGTCAGTGAGCTATGCAGGCACCGTAGAAAGGTCTAACATTTGTGTACTTGCTGTCTTAGAATAAGAGAGAAAAAAAATATAAGGAAATGATAGTGATAATTTCCCCAAATTTGGTGAAAGGCACGCATTTACACATCTAACAAGTCCAGTAAACCCCAATCAGGAAAAAGACAAAGAAAAGCAGATCTAGGCACATCAGAGTCAAACTTCTAAAAGCCATAGTTTAAAAGAAACTCTTGAAAGCAACTGCAGACTAGCTACAGATTAATTTATTACATGCAGTGGAATGATATGATTTAACAATGATTTGTTGTCAGAAACACTGGACACAAGAAGATAATGGAATGACATCTCTAAAATGCTGAAAGAAGAAAAAAGTCAATTCAGTGCAGTGAAAATATCCTTCAAGAATGAAAGCGAAATAAAGATAGATGAAAACTAAGAGAACTTTTTATCAGCAGACTTGCAGTACAAAAAAACCACAGAAGTTCATCAGTTGAGAAAAATTGATGCCAAAGGGACATTCAAATGTTCAGAGGAAAGTGAAGTACCAAAAATGATAGATGTGTGGCTAAATATAAAAGATTTTTTCTGTAGTTTTTTAGAAATATGTATGACTGTTTAAGCAAAAATTATAACATTTTATTGTTTGATTTATAATATTTGTAGATGTAATATAGACAACTAAAAAATAAAGGAGCTTAAAAATCTATATTTTTGAAAGATCATTATATTTTGTAATGAAATGGTCCAATATTAAATGTAAGAAAAATGTGAAAAATTAAGGATACTGTATATATTGTGGTTCCTAGAGCAACCAGTTGAAATAATGCAAAATGATATAACTGAAATGCCACAATCCCTTGAAAGGGGATTCTCAAAAAGATTCAATTAAATCAAAAGAAATTAAGAAAGTAGGAACAGAGAATCAAAAAACAAATACAAAAATGATGGGACCAAAGGAAAACAATTAGTAAAATGGATGGTCCAAACTCAACCATATCAATAATTGGATTAAATGTAAATGGACTAAACACTCCAAATAGTAGTCAGAAGTTCTCAGAATAGATAAAAAAAATAAGACCCAACATAATCTCTCCATAAGAGATGAACTTAAAATATAAAAATACAAACAGGTTGAAAGTAAATGATATCAAAAGATAAATCATGCAAACAGAAAACAGAAGAAGGTTGGAATAGGTAGATTAGCATGAGATATAACAGATGCCAAGGCAAAGGGTATTACCAGAGATAAAGAGAGACACACTAGAACAATAAAAAGGATAAATTTGTTAAGACATAAGAATCATACATGTATGTGCCTAATAAAAGAGGTTCAAATACATTAGATGAAAAAGTAACATAATTAAAGGAAGAGACAAATCCACAATTACAGTGGAGTCTTCTCTCAGCAATTGACAGAACAAATAGACAAAAGATCTCAGTAACACTAAAACTTCCTTCACCTAATTGACATTTATAGAACACTACACCTAACAATTGCAGAATAAACATTCTTTTCAAGTGCACATGGCATATTACCCAAGATAAACCATTTGCTGGACCATAACACACATTCTAATATATTTTAAAGGATTGAAATAATATAGACTATGTTTTCCGATCACAGGCAATTAGTTAGAAATCAACAACAATAAGATATGTAGGAGGGATAAAACCTAAATATTTGGAAATTAAACAACATACTTGTCAATAATTTATGGGTAAAGGAAAAATGACAAGATACATCAGAAAATATTTCAAACTGAATTATAATGAAAATATAGCATACTAAAATTTGTGAGCTACAGCTAAAGGAAAATTTATAGCTTTTAAATGCCTAGATAAGGAAAGGATAAAGGTATAAAATCAATGACCTAAGAGTCTACAGTAAGACCTAGAGAACGTAGAGCAAAGGACAGACGGTCCCCAACTTACAATGGGTCAACTTACAAATTTTGAACTTTACAATGGTGCAAAAGCAATGTGCATTCAGTAGAATTTGAATTTACAATTTTGGTCTTTCCCCAGGCTAGCGATGCGTAGTATGATACTCTCTTGGGATGCTGGACAGTGGTGGCAAGCTGCAGCTTCCAGTCAGTGCCACAATCACAGGGTAGACAACTGATACACTTACAACCATTCTGTTTTTCATTTTCAGTACAGTATTCAATAAATCACATGAGATATTCAACACTTTATTATAAAATAGGCTTTGTGTGACATGATTTTGCTCAACTGCAGGTTACTGTTAAGTGTTTTGAGCATGTTTAAGGTAGGCTAGGCTAGCCTATGATGTTTGGTAGATTAGGTATATTAAATGCATTTTCGACTTAGGATATTTTCAACTCACAGTGGGTTTATTGGGACATAACCTCATTGTAAGTTGAGGAAGATCTGTAAATCCAGAGGAAGTAGAATGAAGGAAATAGTAAAGAGGAGAAATCAATGAAATAGAAAATAGATAAATGAAAGAGAAAATTAACACATAAATTTTTTTTCTTTTTGAGAGAATAACAAAGTTGATTAGCCCTACATAGGTTGATAAAGAAAAAAATAAGAAAAATTACCAATATCAGGAATAAATGTGTGAATATACTATGGATGCTACAGATATTGTAAACAACTTTATGTTAATAAATTCAACAACTAGATGAAATTTATGAATAAAACAACTTACCAAAACAGACACAGAAGAAATAGGAAATTTTACTGGCCCTATATCTATTAAGTAAATTGAATTCGTTATTGAAATCTTTTCTCGAATACATCGGGGTCAGACGGTTTCACTGGTGAACTCTGCTAAACATTTAGGTAAGAGATCAATCTTACACAAATGCTTTCCAAAACAGAAGAGGAGGAAGCACTTTGCAATGTGTTTTATGAGGCTAGAATGACCCTGATACTAAATCTGACACAGACATTTTTAAAAAAGAAAATTAAAACACCAGTCATGTCAAACTGCCCACCTAATTTAGTTTCCTTCCTCCACTACCAACAGGCAAACAAGCTTCCCTGAATTGGGGGAAAGGGAGGGAAAAGCAGGCTGGCTGGCTGGTGGGCGACAATATCAAACTTTTGCACAGCCCCCAACTGAACATGGAAGATAATGCAGTCCAATCTGACTTTCTTTAGGTTCCTGAAAGATCTGGACAGAAGCCAGAAGTGGGTGAAGAAATGTAAGATATGTGACTTAGAAGATAAAACACCTGATCTACTAAGCAAACATTACTGCCAAATGCTTTAAGAAACCTATGGTTTGTAGAACGAGTACTTAAAAAGGAGTTCTTTGAGATTATGCTGTGCCAGCAGTAGTTGATTTCACCAGTCATCTGAACAATCCACGTGGAGACATTGAAAATTAGTAAAATAACTGAGTGATCATGAAATGAGAATACAAACAGAAAAAGAAATGGTAAAACTTCTGAACAGGAACAAACTCAGAAATAAAGAAACCATAGCAATCCTCACCACTCCAACGCAGAGGAAGAAGGTAAAGAACAAGATTTGAAGGCATTTTTATCCTTAAACTTCGCAGAGAAAGAAAACAAGGAGCAGCTAAAATCTTCATCTGAAGTTTGATTTTTATAAAGCACAAGTCTGGATTAACATGAAGCTGACAAAATCTCTAAAGATATCTTTTCTCCTGCTGGAGTGCAGAGGATATTCTGGTGAGGCAGTTCTGAGAAAGTGCTTCGAGACAGTAGCAGTTACACATCCATCCTTTTGAAAACACAGCAGAAATACGTGCTGGACACTGCAAGAGTGCCATTGGAGAGAAACAGGGAAGTGAGAGACTCACCTCTTCCATTATCACTGATAATAAGATGGACATAGTAGGGGAGGAGCAATCACCAGTACTGGTGAGGTTCATCAATGAATCTCAATCCAGACAGAGGAATATGAGCTTTCTACCTTCTGAAGTTGATGCAGAAATTCTGGCTATGAACTTTCACACTATGATAATGGACGAGTGGGGGACAAACATGGAGCACTGATGTGGTCTGGCTTAGATTATGTCTAGTGGACTTTCTCCCAAACGCAACTCATGGTAACTAGACTTTTAGAGAAACAACCCCAAAATATCTACACAGTCTATTCTTCCTCTGCCTTAAATACGTAGTTGTCAAAAGCAGCGTCTGTTGTGGGAGTATCTGTTGCTTTGGGAGAAATTAAAGATGTTTGTTCTTTTTTCTGTTGATCACAACTGCTTTAGAACTTAACAATGTAATATCTGTCCTCTTTCAGAACAGTGAAGGATAAAAGGCACATGAACTGAAGGAATTTTGCCAGTCTCAATGAATAGGTGGGTATGATGCTTTTGAAAATTTTGTAGAACTCCTGTAAATACTCGTTTTGTGTTTAGATGGTATAAATAATGATACGAATCTAACGAATGTTAGATAGAATAACTTTATAGTTGGTTGAGCTTTTGTTCTCTGTAGTGCATTAACAGATTTTGTTTTAATTATTATTGTTCTTCATAAAAATATCCTATTTTTTAAAATAGCCTTTGGAAAAAACTTCCAGGGCCGCATTTCCAATATTTCTTTGCAGTAGAGTTGCACTCTATGAAGAGATGGAAATATTTATGTTTATCGTAAATTTTGATTTGAGAAAGCCATGATTGAGCACCAAACTTGATATTTAAATGGAATTTCCTGGAACTTCCTCTGGGCTCAGCAAGATAATCTCAACTAACCATTGAGAATTCGTATAAACAAATACTTAGTATCCCAACAATGAAACACATTATTCAGGACGTTAAAGATATTTTCTTACAATAGCACCTCACAAGTTCTTTTTTTTCTAAATTTTCTTAGTTTTTTTTTTTATTAATTTTTATTGGCATATGGTTGCTTTACCATGTTGTGTTAGCCTCCACTGCACAACAGAATGAATCAGCCGAACACATACAGATATCCCCTCTCCTCCCTTCTGGACTTCCCTTCCATTTAGGTTACCACAGTGCACTAGGTGAGTTCCCCTGTGTTATACGGCATGTTCCCATCAGTTGTCCATTTTATACATAGTATCAATAATGTATATTTGTCAATCCCAGTCTCCTAATTCCTCCCACCCCACCCTTTTCCCCATTGGTATCCATACATACAGCAATCCCACTACTGGGCATATACCCAGAGAAAACCATAAATCAAAAAAAACATGTACCCCAATGTTCATAGCAGCACTATTTACAATAGCCAGGACATGGAAGCAACCTAAATGTCCATCAACAGAGGAACGTATAAAGAAGATGTGGTACATATATATAACGGAATATTACTCAGCCATAAAAAGGAATGAAATTGTGTCATTTGTAGAGATGTGGATGGACCTAGAGAGTGTCATACAGAGTGAAGTAAGTCAGAAGGAGAAAAGCAAATATCATATAATAATGCATATATATGGAATCTAGAAAAATGGTACAAATGATCTTAGTTGCAAAGCAGAAATAGAGACAGATGTAGAAAACAAATGTATGGGCACCTCACAGTTCTTAAATGCTTATGTCTTATAGCACCAGTCCTGGAACAGCTCACATTCAACACCATGCCAACATGTACCAAAGTGACTTATCCATTCCCAACACACTCTCTGCCAACCTTCATTGTTGGAGAATCAAACAAAACACAGAGAAAAGGACACAGAACTTCCATTAACCATGTACAAAGCCCCCTACCTGTCTCACTTCAATTTTTTTCTTAATGTCTATACATGGCTGAAGGTCCTGTGTATTCTTCCCTGATGAAGTTTGAGAATGAGAGCAATGAAATTAGATGAAAGCATCTTAAGCATAATTAAGAAATATTTCAACAGACCAGAGGTCAAATAACTTTACTTTGTTTAACATAAATCTTGATATAAAATATGATCTTAATTTAATGGTAGACACATATATCAAACTATGAATTTAAGCCAGAGTTTCCTATAAGTACTTTAAAAAGAACACTGGGGGCTTCCCTGGTGACGCAGTGGTTGAGAGTCCACCTGCCGATGCAGGGGACACGCGTTCGTGCCCCGGTCTGCGAGGATCCCACGTGCCGCGGAGCGGCTGGGCCCATGAGCCATGACCACTGAGCCTGCGCGTCCGGAGCCTGTGCTCCGCAACGGGAGAGGCCACGACAGTGAGAGGCCCGCGTACAGCAAAAAAAAAAAAAAAAAAAAAGAACACTGAAAATACCTAAGAGAAGTTTTAAAAATTGGTTTTATCCTTACAGTTGATATTTGGAGGAAAAGCTCTAAGGTGTATGTAGGCCATTCAATCACTGACTATTTGCTTCTGAGCCTTCCATTGAAGGCATTAAACATTGATAAGCTGCTGGTTAAATGGCTGCTGTTTGAACTTTTATTCTCTGAAAACCTCTCATTTCAGAAGACAGCATTGAAAGAACATTTCATTTCTCTGTGATTTCTCTTGGTGGTACTCCGGGGAAATTTTAGTTGAGTCACTTGAAATAGAACATTATTATTGCCATGAATCAAATTATTAGGTATTAGTTTCCAGTTCTTTGAGGAAATAAATGTTGGAGAGGTGTGGGGAGAAGGAATATATTTCATAAAATACTGCAATAAAGCTCAGGACTGACCATTGACTAGTAAGTGTTTTAGTATGTGGTTAAAAATCTGTAATGGGCAGTTAAGGAAATTACCAACAAGTAGAATAAACTTTGAGATCACCAAACAGAGATTGCAATGTAGATTTTGTCTCCATTAAGTAGAAAATTGAAGTTCGAATAGAAAGCAATCCACTGTGGTTCTTCTTCTGGATGTTATTTACAATCATTGTCGAATTTATACCTTAGCTGAGTGTAGTCTTTCTAGCAGGTGTACATTGAACACTTTTGTTTCATGGTCAAGATAGAATCAGAAGCCAAGGCTACTGACCATCTATTTGACTGTTTTTTCTCTCCATGACCATACCTACTGCCTTGTTTTTTTTTTGTTTGTTTTTTGTTGTTGTTGTTTTGTTTTTGCGGTACGCAGGCCTCTCACTGTTGTGGCCTCTCCTGTTGCGGAGCACAGGCTCTGGACATGCAGGCTCAGCAGCCATAGCTCACGGACCCAGTCACTCCACGGCATGTGGGATCTTCCCGGACCGGGGTACAAACCCGCGTCCCCTGCATCGGCAGGCGGACTCTCAACCACTGCGCCACCAGGGGAAGTCCTGCCTTGTTTTGATTTATAAAAATTACCTGGGAAAAATAGGAATTTTTTTTTGCTTATATAAAAATAATACAGAAATTATTGCTGTTATTCTGGTGAGAAAAATGTTGTACAATGTGTTTTAATCTAAACAAAACGTAAATTTTATTTTTTTAAAGAAAATTCCAAAAATTCCTTTATAACCATAGATGCAAAACTCCTTAACGAAATATTCACAAATGGAATCCAGCAATATATTAAAAGAATGATATACCATGACAAAGTAGAGTTTATCCCAGGAATGCAAGGTTGGTTTCACATTTAAAAGTCAATCAATATTACTCATTGTATTGACAGATAAAAGGAACAAAATCATAGGATCTTCTCAATAGATGTGTAAAAAGTACTTGACAAATTTAAAAAACTCTCATGATATTATAGTAACAAAAAAAATCTAAGTAAACCAGAAATAGAAGGGAACTTCCTTCACCTGATAAAGGATATTTATGGGGGACTTCCCTGGCGGTCCAGTGGTTAAGACTCCACGCTTCCACCGCAGGGGGCATGGGTTCGATCCCTGGTGGAGAACTAAGATCCCACATGCTGTGCGGTATGGCCAGGAAAAAAAAGGATATTTATGAAAACCTTCCAGTTAATATAATGCTCAGTGGTGAGAGAATAAGAGTTTTTCCTCTCAGACTGGACACAGGGCAAAGATGTCTCCACTTAACGTTGCAATGGAGGCCCCAGCCAGTGGACTAGGGCAATAAAATGAAGTAAAGAGCTTAATGTGTTTGTATGAAAATTCTAGGGAACCAATAAGCAACTACTAGAACTAATAAGCAAATTTTAAAATGTTGCAGGATACATTGTCAATATTCTAAAATCAATTGTTCTTTTATAACTTACTGATTTAATGGTAATAAAATTAAAATTTTTCATTTACAATAGCAACTAAAACATAAAAATTTAGAAGTGAATTAAACATGCAAGACCTCTTCACTAAAAATTACAAAACATTGCTGAGAGAAATTAAGGAAAACCCCAATAAATGGACATATGTACCATGTTAATGGATTAGAAGACGCAAGTAAATCTGAAAAAGAAGAACAAAGTTGGAGGATTTACACTATCTGAATTCAAAATTTACTAAGGCAACATTAATCAAGACAGTGTGATACTGGCATAAGGACTGAGAAACATCAATGGAACAGGATAGAGAGCCCAGAAATAGACTCACACTCGTAAAATCAATTAATTTCCAACAAAGGTACCAAAGCAATACATTGGGGGACGAGGAAAATCTTTCTAATGAAAGGTACTGGAATAATTAGATATTCAACTGGGAAATGTTTATTCAAAAGGAAACTGGATGTTCTTCAGCATTACTCTTGTTCAATACACTAATCTGATGTGTTGTTCTTTTCTATTTATACATTAGCCTATCAAAGCACTTTTTCCACTATTATAATAATATTCCTACTGCAAAAGTGTTATTTTTCTTTTTATAAAAATAACCTTTTTAAGTTTTAAAAGCAATAGTTTTTCACTTATGACAACTCATATGTTAAAGTATAAAGTAAACAAAATTACCCATGATTACACAAGAAAACCAGAAATCACCCAAGTTGACCTTTTGGGTTGGTCTTTCTAATCTTCTGTATATAGTGTCATAAAATTGTATATTGCATTTTTAATCTAATATTATTTTGCATGTAATTTTCTTTCTCCAAGACTCTGAGATTTTATTTTTGTTTGCATGTAATATGATGATATTAGCTTTCATTTTAACACCTTTTTATGACACTTGTAATTGCATTTCCTGAAGATATAAATTTTAACTGTAAGCTACATCCAAACTGCACTTCCAACAGACATCTATTTCTGGAGTATCTGCCAAACTCATAAATGACTCTTCTTCCATGGCAATGGTCCATTTCACAATCCCCTATCTAAAATGTAACTATACTATTGAACAAGCATGACTCAGGGAAGCAATCATGGAACAAATTTTATTTTAAATTTAAACTGTTACTTTAAATTTATTTCATATGTTTAGTTGTTCTCTTGCCCCTGATGAAATTTAGGGCAGGTCACAAAACTGAGCATTTCAAAATTATTTTTAAGTATCCTGTTACAAGAAAAACCACAGAAGCAATCTCTAGGCAGCCAAATTTACAGTAGATAATCTGTTCTAAGGCCACAAGTGATTGTTAAAGTTCTGGCAACCTGAACTAAATGGGCCAATTACTCTCTCACACAGGAATTCCGAAATTAAGTCCAGAGTAAAGTTTGCCTGCAATTGTAGCACACACTGTGGACTGAAGGCCAGAGAAACGGAGTCTTCAAAGAGAAAGAAGACAAGAGGAAATGCAAAAAGGAGAAGCAGATATGGACCAAGAGCATTTCCTGGATTCTGCCAGCTGTTAATTGCTGGTTTCACTTCCTTCCAGAACTCCAGTTGCGTTCCTGCCTTTGGGTTCTGTGAAACCCCTCAATCATTGTAATACCAACTTCTAACTTTTTTTTTGTTGAATTAAGTTTTTGTTAAAGGGGCCCAAATAATACAGAAATGAGTATGGACTATGGGAAGTTTTATCCCTTAAACAACTAACATATTCGTGATCAGTATATCCTTTGGCTTTGGATGATGGCCTTTCTCTGATCTACTCCCTCCATCTGAGGGTCCATGTTAGCTGTAAACTTGTAGTGTTCCCTGCTCACTCACTAAGGTGCTGACTGTAGGGTTACCTAGATCGTCTTTGCTCTTTTGAAACATCAATGTCAAACTTTTATGTATAGTTTCCTGATTTGAGAGAGCACATTGTCAGAAAACGCATAGGATTTGATATTCAGTGACTCCTGCAGATGTTTTTAATTCTAATTCCTTTGCGTTGTTCTTAGAAAGGAAATCAAGTTTTATTTGTCTTACTATTATTTCCAAGGTAGTCAATAATTTTAATACTGTGAGAATAAAGCACTTGAGATTTTTTGGCTTCTGAATGTCAATGAGTTCTGTTTTCAGAAATTTGCCTTGGGTGAAGCATAAATTTACATGACATAGTTTTAGTGACTGAGGGAAAATTCACTCACATTGCTAATAAAAAAGTTCCAGTATTACCAATATAATTTGTATTGGTTAGTGTAGCTCTAAGGATATGTCTAGAAAACCAAAGATAGCAGAGAATTAACACAACCCTAAAATGTCCTGATATTAATTTTTCATCACATGATTTAGAAAATTATCTTTACTAGTCATATTGCAGACTCTACGTTGGGTGAAATACTTTTAGCTTAGAAAACCAGTCTGTAGGACACATTATGTTTTAGAAACTTGGTTTCTTCACACTCTCAAACTATTGTGAAACTTTATTAAATTAAGTGAATCAAACAAAAATTATTCAATAAATATTCAACATTTGCTAGGTGATATGGGTGTTATAGCCAAAAAAAAAAAAAAAAAAAAGACATGTGGCCTTTGCCCTCCTTTACCTGGTAAAGTAGTTGGGAAGAGATACAGAGTAAGAGTAATAAAACAAGACAGTGCAGAGTGATGCGTATGCTGATTTTTAGAAGTTCTGAGATGGGGGAGAGAGAAATGGAAAAAAAAAGTAAACAAAGAAGCTAAGAACAGAGGATACAGAGAGAGAGTATATCTTGCATTTATGACAACTTTTCTGTCATTCCCTTCTTGGGGATCCACTGAAATGAACTGAAGCTGAAATGGTCAGAGAGAACTTCCTAGAGAGTTGATTTGATTTGGGACCTGAAGGAAGACACAGGATTTGAAAGGATAAATGGCTAAGTAGACAACATAAGCCAAAGTATGGAGATGAGAATACATTCAGGTTTGCAGAGGAGCAATTAACTGTACTAGCATTGGAAGCCATAGGAAATAATACTGGGTGAGCATGGTAAAAAAGAGAAGTCAAAGGATTTTAAACATGAAGAACATAGGGAATTGCTGAGCAGAGGGATAATAGGATGAAAATTGGTTTGGGAGGATTAGTTGGGCAAGGTTATGAAAGGTGCTTGGGAAGGGTGGAGACTGGCATCTGGCAAGGTAGCCAGGGCGTTGCTGTAGTGATCCTTCCATGAGGTAATGAGGGCAGTGTCATCGCAAATAGGAAGGACCAATAAGAGCTTTCCAAAAAAGAAAACTACCTGATCTTGAGCAATCTGAGTCAGAGATGATGGTAGAACTTCTTGTCTAAAGGAATTGGGAGGTATGAGGCTGGAACTTAGGGAAGAGGACAGCATGAAGAAGTAGATTGACATAGATTTACTAGCCAATGATATAGAAGCGACAGCTGAAGCCAAGAGAATGAGGGAGGATTCATCAAAGAAGGAATGTGGAGGAGAGAACAGAGAAATGAAAGTTGGAAACCACCCACATTTAGGGCATAGGACAAATAAAATGAGCCAATGCAAGAGGGAACATGTGGCCTGGGATGTAGGTGAGACTCAGATAGTGTTGCCAGATAATTAAGGCAGCAGAGTGGTTAAGGAGGAGGACGCTGTCACCAGTGCTGGAAGAAGGTGAAGGAGCGAGAAGATGAGGACTTTAGGAGAAGAGTTAATAGTGATCTGGGACTGGAAACCAGATCACATAGACAAGGGAGGGAAGGAGCTATGTAGTGATGAGTGAGTGGACATGTGCAGAATAATGAAGCAGTTAGGAGGACAGGGTCTGATGGCAACTCTACCTGAATCCTGGCTCCAACCAGACTGGGCAACTCAACACACAGAAGTTGACCTAAGTCTCCATGCACTGGATTGAATAGCATCCCCCCAAATTCATGTCCTTCCCAGAACCTCAGAATGTGACCTTATTTCGAAATAGGGTTGTTGCAGATGTAACTAGTAAAGGTGAGGTTATACCACAGTAGGGTGGGCCCTTAGTCCAATATGACTGATGTCCTTATAAGAAGAGGAAAGGACACAGAAAGAGACACACACAGGAAAGATGACCACGTGAGGATGGAGGCAGAGACTGGAATTAATATGCAACTGCAAGCCAAGGAAAACTCAGGATGCCTGGCAACACCAGAAGTTAGGAGAAAGGCACAGAACAGATTCTCTCCTAGAAACTTGAGAGAGTACAGCCCTGCTAACAGGGCTGATTTTGGACGTCGAGACCCCAGAACTATGAGAAAAAACATTTCTGTTGTTTTAAGCCACCATTTTGTGGTACTTTGTTATGGCAGCTCCAGTAAACTAATATTCTTGGTAATCTCATCCTTAAAGTGAGGATACTAACACTCTCATTATAGGAAGGGTTAGCAATATAATATGAAAAATGCTTAGCACAGTGTCTGCCCCACTGGAAGAGCCCAGTTATATATTGTCATATATTATTTTTTTCTTTGAACAATTTGGTGTGGAAGAAAGGAAAAAGTGGTCCTAAAAAACCACACATATGGTGAGGTAAATATTGTTATTGCTTCTTTTTACATTTTTATTTTAAACATTTTATCAAGAAGGCACCTTTTTTTTTATACAGCAGGTTCTTATTAGTCATCCATTTTATACACATCAGTGTATACATGTCAGTCCCAATCGCCCAATTCATCACACCACCATCCCCATCCCACCATGGCTTTCCCCCATTGGTGTCCAGACGTTTGTTCTCTACATCTGTGCCTCAATTTCTGTCCTGCAAACCGGTTCATCTGTACCATTTTTCTAGGTTCCACATATATGCATTAATATACAATATTTGTTTTTCTCTTTCTGATGTACTTCACTCTGTATGACAGTCTCTAGATTCATCTGCGTCTCAACAAATGACCCAACTTCGATCCTTTTTATGGCTGAGTAATATTCCATTGTGTATATGTACCACATCTTCTTTATCCATTCATCTGTCGATGGGCATTTAGGTTGCTTCCATGACCTGGCTATTGTAAACAGTGCTGCAGTGAACATTGGGGTGCATGTGTCTTTTTGAATTATGGTTTTCTCTGGGTATATGCCCAGTAGTGGGAGTGCTGGATCATATGGTAATTCTATTTTTGTTTTTTAAGGAACCTCCATACTGTTCTCCATAGTGGCTGTATCAATTTACATTCTCACCAACAGTGCAGGAGGGTTCCCTTTTCTCCACACCCTCTCCAGCATTTGTTGTTTGTAGATTTTGTGATGATGCCCATTCTAACTGGTGTGAGGTGATACCCCATTGTAGTTTTGATTTGCATTTTTCTAATAATTAGTGAGGCTGAGCAGCTTTTCATGTGCTTCTTGGCCATCTGAATGGCTTCTTTGGAGAAATGTCTATTTAGGTCTTCTGACCATTTTTGGATTGGGTTGTTTCTTTCTTTAATATTGATCTGCATGAGCTATGTATATATATTTTGGAGATTAACCCTTTGTCCGTTGATTTGTTTGCAAATATTTTCTCCCATTCTCAGGGTTGTCTTTTCGTCTTATTTATGGTTTCCTTTGCTGTGCAAACGCTTTTAAGTTTCATTAGGTTCCATTTGTTTATTTTTGTTTTTATTTCCATTACTCTAGGAGGTGGATCAAAAAAAGATCTTGTTGTGATTTATATCAAAGAGTGTTCTGCCTATGTTTTCCTCTAAGGGTTTTATAGTTTCCGGTCTTACATTTAGGTCTCAAATCCATTTTGAGTTTATTTTTGTGTATGGTGTCAGGGAGTGTTCTAATTTTATTCTTTTACATGTAGCTGTCCAGTTTTCCAAGCACCACTTATTGAAGAGACTGTCTTTTCTCCATTGTATATCCTTGTCTCTTTTGTCATAGATTAGTTGACCATAGGTGCATGGGTTTATCTCTGGGCTTTCTATCTTGTTCCATTTATCTATGTTTCTGTTTTTGTGCCAGTACCATATTGTCTTGATTACTGTAGTTTTGTAGTATAGTCTGAAGTTAGGGAGTCTGATTCCTCCAGCTCCATTTTTGTCCCTCAAGACTGCTTTGGCTCTTCGGGTTCTTTTGTGTCTCCATACAAATTTTAAGATTTTTTGGTTCTAGTTCCGTAAAAAATGCCATTGGTAATTTGATAGGGATTGCATTGAATCTGTAGATTGCTTTGGGTAGTATAGTCATTTTCACAATATTGATTCTTCCAATCCAAGAACATGGTATATCTCTCCATATGTTGGTATCATCTTTAATTTCTTTCATCAGTGTCTTATAGTTTTCTGCATACAGGTCTTTTGTCTCCCTAGGTAGGTTTATTCCTAGGTATTTTATTCTTTTTGTTGCAATGGTAAATGGGAGTGTTTCCTTAATTTCTCTTTCAGATTTTCATCATTAGTGTATAGGAATGCAAGAGATTTCTGTGTGTTAATTTTGTATCCTGCAATTTTACCAAATTCATTGATTAGCTCTAGTAGTTTTCTGGTAGCATCTTTAGGATTCTCTATGTATAGTATCATGTCATCTCAGACAGTGACAGTTTTACTTCTTCTTTTCCAATTTGTATTCCTTTTATTTCTTTTTCTTCTCTGATTGCCGTGGCTAGGACTTCCAAAACTATGTTGAATAATAGTGGTGAGAGTGGACAACCTTGTCTTGTTCCTGATCTTAGAGGAAATGCTTTCAGTTTTTCTCCATTGAGAATGATGTTTGCTGTGGGTTTGTTGTATATGGCCTTTATTATGTTGAGGTAGGTTCCCTCTGTGCCCACTTTCTCGAGAGTTTTTATCATAAATGGGTGTTGAATTCTGTCAAAAGCTTTTTCTGCATCTATTGAGACAATCATATGGTTTTTATTCTTCAATTTGTTAATATAGTGTATCACATTGATTGATTTGCATATATTGAAGAATCCTTGCATCCCTGGGATAAATCCCACTTGATCATGGTGTATGATCCTTTTAATGTGGTGTTGGATTCTGTTTGCTAGTTTGTTTTGTTTTGTTTTTTTGCAGTATGCAGGCCTCTCACCGTTGTGGCCTCTCCTGCTGTGGAGCACAGGCTCCAGACGCGCAGGCTCAGTGGCCATGGCTCACGGGCCCAGCTGCTCCGCGGCATGTGGGATCCTGCTAGACTGGGGCACGAACCCACGTCCCCTGCATTGGCAGGCGGACTCTCAACCACTGAGCCGCCAGGGAAGCCCTGTTTGCTAGTATTTTGTTGAGGATTTTTGCATCTATATTCATGAGTGATATTGGTCTGTAATTTTCTTTTTTTGTAGTATCTTTGTCTGGTTTTGGTATCAGGGTGATGGTGGCCTCATAGAATGCGTTTGGGAGTGTTTCTTCCTCTGCAATTTTTTGGAAGAGTTTGAGAAGGATGGGTGTTAGCTCTTCTCTAAATGTTTGATAGAATTCACCTGTGAAGCCTTCTGGTCCTGGACTTATGTTTGTTGGAAGATTTTTAATTACAGTTTCAATTTCATTACTTGTGATTCGTCTGTTCATATTTTCCATTTCTTCCTGGTTCAGTTTTGGAAGGTTATACCTTTCTAAGAATTTGTCCATTTATTCCAGGTGGTCCACTTTATTGGCATAGAGTTGCTTGTAGTAGTCTCTTAGGATGCTTTGTATTTCTGCAGTGTCTGCTGTAACTTCTCCTTTTTCATTTCTAATTTTATTGATTTGAGTCCTCTCCCTCTTTTTCTTCATGAGTCCGGCTAATGGTTTATCAATTTTGTTTATCTTCTCAAAGAACCAGCTTTTAGTTTTACTGATCTTTGCTATTGTTTTCTTTGTTTCTATTTCATTTATTTCTGTTCTGATCTTTATGATTTCTTTCCTTCTGCTAACTTTGGGTTTTGTTTGTTCTTCTTTCTCTACTTCCTTTAGGTGTAAGGTTAGATTGTTTATTTGAGATTTTTCTTGTTTCTTGAGGTAGGCTTGTATAGCTATAAAATTCCCTCTTAGAACTGCTTTTGCTGCATCCTATAGGTTTTGGATCGTCGTGTTTTCATTGTCATTTGTCTCTAGGTATTTTTTGATTTCCTCTTTGATTTCTTCAGTGATCTCTTGGTTATTTAGTAACGTATTGTTTAGCCTCCATGTGTTTGTGTTTTTTACGTTTTTTCCCCTGTAATTCATTTCTAATCTCATAGCATTGTGGTCAGAGAAGATGCTTGATATGATTTCAATTTACTTAAATTTACTGAGGCTTGATTTATGACCCAAGATGTGAGCTATCCTGGAGAATGTTCCATGTGCACTTGAGAAGAAAGTGTAATCTGCTGTTTTTGGATGGAATGTCCTATAAATATCAATTAAATCTATCTGGTCTATTGTGTCATTTAAAGCTTGTGTTTCCTTATTAATTTTCTGTCTGGATGATATGTCCATTCGTGTAAGTGAGGTGTTAAAGTCCCCCACTATTATTGTGTTGCTGTCAATTTCCTCTTTTACAGCTGTTAGCATTTGCCTTATATATCGAGGTGCTCCTATGTTGGGTGTATATATATTTATAATTGTTATATCTTCTTCTTGGATTGATCCCTTGATCATTATGTAGTGTCCTTCCTTGTATCTTGTAACATTCTTTATTTTAAAGTCTATTTTATCTGATATGAGTATTGCTATTCCAGCTTTCTTTTGATGTCCATTTACACAGAATGTCTTTTTCCAATCCCTCACTTTCAGTCTGTATGTGTCTCTAGGTCTGAAGTGGGTCTCTTGTAGACAGCATATATATGGGTCTTGTTTTTGTATCCATTCAGCCAGTCTGTGTCTTTTGGTTGGAGCATTTAATCCATTCACGTTTAAGGTAATTATCGATATGTATGTTCCTATGACCATTTTCTTAATTGTTTTGGGTTTGTTTTTGTAGGTCCTTTTCTTCTCTTGTGTTTCCCACTTAGAGAAGTTCCTTTAGCATTTGTTGTAGAGCTGGTTTGGTGGTGCTGAATTCTCTTAGCTTTTGCTTGTCTGTAAAGCTTTTGATTTCTCCATCGAATATGAATGAGATCCTTGCCAGTTAGAGTAATTTTGGTTGTAGGTTCCTCCCTTTCATCACTTTAAGTATTTCATGCCACTCCCTTCTGGCTTGTAGAGCTTCTGCTGAGAAATCAGCTGTTAACCTTATGGGAGTTCCCTTGTATATTATTTGTCATTTTTCCCTTGTTGCTTTCAATAATTTTTCTTTGTCTTTAATTTTTGCCAATTTGATTACTATGTGTCTTGACGTGTTTCTCCTTGTGTTTATCCTGTATGGGACTCTCTGTGCTTTCTGGATTTTGTGAGTATTTCCTTTCCCATGTTAGGGAAGTTTTCGACTATAATCTCTTCAAATATTTTCTCGGGTCCTTTCTCTCTCTCTTGTCCTTCTGGGACCCCTATAATGCGAATGTTGTTGTGTTTAATGTTGTCCCAGAGGTCTCTTAGGCTGTCTTCATTTCTTTTCAGTCTTTTTTCTTTATTCTGTTCCACGGCAGTGAATTCCGCCATTCTGTCTTCCAGGTCACTTATCTGTTCCTCTGCCTCAGTTATTCTGCTATTGATTCCTTCTAGTGTATTTTTCATTTCAGTTATTGTATTGTTCATCTCTGTTTGTTTGTTCTTTAATTCTTCTAGGTTTTTGTTAAACATTTCTTGCATCTTCTCAATCTTTACCTCCATTCTTTTTCTGAGGTCCTGGATCATCTTCACTATCATTATTCTGAATTCTTTTTCTGGAAGGTTGCCTATCTCCAGTTCATTTAGTTGTTTTTCTGGGGTTTTATCTTGTTCCTTCATCTGGTACATAGCCCTCTGCCTTTTTATCTTGTCTGTCTTTCTGTGAATGTGGTTTTTGTTCCCCAGGCTGCAGGACTGTAGTTCTTCTTGCTTCTGCTGTCTGCTCTCTGGTGGATGAAGCTATCTAAGAGGCTTGTGTAACTTTCCTCATAGGAGGGGCTGGTGGTGGATAGAGCTGTTTCTCTGGTGGGCAGGGCTCAGTAAAACTTTAATCTGCTTCACTACTGATGGGTGGGGCTGGGTTCCCTTCCTGTTGGTTGTTCGGCCTGAGGTAACCCAACGCTGGAGCCTACCTGCGCTCTTTGGTGGGGCTAATGGCAAACTCTGGGAGGGCTCATGCCAAGAAGTACTTCCCAGAACTTCTGCTGCCAGTGTCCTTGTCCCCATGGTGAGCCACAGCCACCCCCCGCCTGTGCAGGTGACCCTCCAACACTAGCAGGTAGGTCTGGTTCAGTCTCCCCTGGGGTCACTGCTCCTTCCCCTGGGTCCCGATGCACACACTACTTTGTGTGTGCCCTCCAAGAATGGAGTCTCTGTTTCCCCCAGTCCTGTCGAAGTCCTGCAATCAAATCCCACTTGCCTTCAAAGTCTGATTCTCTAGGAATTCCTCCTCCTACTGCCAGACCCCCAGGTTGGGAAGCCTGACGTGGGGCTCGGACCCTTCACTCCAGTGGGTGGACTTCTGTGGTACAAGTGTTCTCCAGTCTGTGAGTCACCCACCCAGCAGTTATGGGATTTGATTTTACTGTGATTGCGCCACTCCTACCATCTCACTGTGGCTTCTCCTTTGTCTTTGGATGTGGGGTATCTTTTTTGGTGAGTTCCAGTGTCTTCCTGTCGATGATTGTCCAGCAGCTAGTTGTGATTCTGGTGCTCTCACAAGAGGGAGTGAGAGCATGTACTTTTACTCCGCCATCTTGGTTCAGGGCCAATTGTTTCTTTTTAAGTAGGAGTTATGTGTGCATATTTAAACACAGAAAATAAATAAAATCTCCAGAGAGAGGAACAGACTAAAGAATTTAGAGATAATATATATCTTCATCAAAGACCAAATCCAGGGCAAATGAAAGATTTCATGAGATGTGACTATAAAGTAATAGATTGCATGTTTTAATGACTTACTACCATTTATAGTTCCAAAATGATATAATTCTTCAGAGAAGACACTCTGGAAGGTAGATTGTTATTCTAATGGCGTTGCCATTACTTCAAACACATTTTAATTTTCTTCCAAACCAGGTAGTTCCAAACTACACAAAGGTTTCACCACTCATGACACACCTCACTTTTACTCAAAAGACGTTTCTTGCCAGGCTGGCCACTCAACTGACATTACACCAAGCAACTTCTGACTCTTTCCAAATGCCAAGTCCACCCTTAAATTATAAACATTAGTACCATTGAGGGCATTTTTTAAAAGTGTGCCAAATATTTATCAAAGTAGTCTTAAATACCCAAATGTGAAAGAAAACATTCTGATTTCAAATAGAGTATCAATCTTGTTGGCATACATGCTTGATGACTTCAAACCAGGCAAGGCTTTTGACAAAAGTTTTTTTAAGTACATATTATATATCAATTTTTCCCCGGATACTTCAACAGTTAAGCCCTAACTGGCTACTCACTGAAGCAATGATGGTATTTTTACTCGTGAATTTCCAACTGAGGTCCACTCAGCAATTTCTAAGTACATTTAAATACATGGCTTTATTTTTTCCTCCTTATTTCTTATACCTCAATATGCATGAGAAGGAAATGGCCTTGTTTTTCAAAGGCTTACAAAGAACAGAAAGGAATAAACTATGATTTCAAAATGCCTAATAAGCTATTCACATCATGTTCAGATTTTCAGAAAGGAAGAAGGACAAGCAAAGGGAAAAAGGGTCATCTTTAACTTGACCCTGCTGTAACTTTCCCAGAAATTACAGAAAGAAAGAAAAAAAGATCATTAACAAAACATCACTTTGCTTAAAACAGAAACAGACTCATAGACCTAGAGAACGAATTTACGGTTACTGTGGGGAAAGGTTGGGGGAGGGATAGATTGGGAGTTTGGGATTGACATGTACGCACTGCTATATTTAAGATAAAATGTCTTTTCATGAAAAAAAAAGTCACTTTGCTTAAAATGAGATCTTTTTAATGGGACTCTTAGTTCACATGAAACACAAATTTTTCACTGCCTCATCTTCACGCTGGAGTAAATTAAATTCTTTATTCATCCTTCTATTGCATTCTGTGTCATATTTCACAGTGAAATACTAGCCTGCACTTTATTTGAGCTTGGAAATCCAGGAAAAATATAAGGAGGTTGAAATAAAAGAGGAGGCTCCCTCGGAGGCCAGACTCTGAGAAGCAAGAAATGCGCCCTGTTGCAGAGAGGAAGTTGCATTTTGTTGTACAACTTTTTGGTTACGCAGAACTCTTGGCTAATCGTGAGAGATGACATCTGTTCAACAATTGCACAACTTACTCCTCACTCAATCAACATCTGTTAATTTGATTTTATTTATTTTTTTAAAATTTATTTATTTAATTAATTTATTTTTGGCTGCGTTGGGTCTTTGTTGCCCTATGCAGGCTTCCTCTAGTTGCAGTGAGTGGGGGCTGCTCTCCGTTGCGGTGCGCGGGCTTCTCATTGCGGTGGCTTCTCTTATTGTGGAGCACGGGCTCTAGGCTCACGGGCTCAGTAGTTGTGGCTCCTGGGCTCTACAGCGCAGGCTCAGTAGTTGTGGTGCACGGGCTTAGCTGCTCCACAGCATATAGGATCTTCCTGGACCAGGGCTCGAACCCGTGTCCCCTGCATTGGCAGGCAGACTCTTAACCACTGCACCACCAGGGAAGCCCCTGTTAATTTGATTTTAAGACAAGTCTTCCATTCCTTTGGTCATCAGGAGTGATGGAGAAACTAAGAGAAGGAGCCAAGTGCCCTACTTGATACTACCTTTTCCCCAACTGAGAACTGGGTCACGTGACCTTGGCTATGAAGAAGGCTCTAATCATCCTGTCTTATTTTTATAATACCCTCAGCACTTATGGAATATATATATATATATAGTAAATATATATGTCCGTAACTGAGTTTACGCATTGTATTACATATATAAATATATACATATATGTAATATTATTTACTGACTACACACATATATTATGTAACATATGTAAAATATATAATATATATTATTCCTGCAATATACAATACATATATGTATATTATTATACATATTACTATACGTTACATATAATACATATTAAAATGTATACATGTATAATAACACATTATGCATTACATTATACACGTATACATAATAAACATACATTTACATATATATAATTATACAATGTTAGTGTATACTCAGTCACAGGTTGTTGTTAACTGTCTTCTATTGTTTCTAATGCATGTTTTATTCTCTTAAACCAATGCTAGGGTCTTTAAGGGAAGGAACAGTGTTTTTCTTATTTTTTAACACATGATTAGTATAATGAAAGAAAGTGATGAAAATTATTAACTTCAGTTCAAACTTATATTTTTACAGTGGGCCAGATGTTCTCATTTCATTCCCAGTTACCCCAGATATTTACTATCCAGGTAGATCCCAGGGGAACCGCAACAGGGCTGCAGCTCTCATGCAACACCAGAAAGAAATAAGATTTGTTGTTTAAACCAATGAGATTCTAATTTCTTTGTTATGTAGCATGGTCTAGTGAAACCTAAGGTATAGCCTAAAGCAGATCTAGTGGACAAAAATAAGTAAGATTATAGAAGACCTTTAGTAACGTAATAAATATGGTAGATCTTATTCATATAGACCACACTATTCCCTAAAAACAGAGAATGCACCTTCTTTAATTGTGTACTCACTTCCCCAAATTAACCATATACTGGGCTACAAAGAAAACATCGGTAAATCCCTCAAAGTGGAAATGGTATAAATAACAGTCTTTGGCTACACAGTAATTAAACTATGAACTGCTAAAAAAATATAGAACTGCCTCCCTTTGAAAGTTGAAAGTTAAAAAAGAATCTCTCTTTTACATAACTTCAAAGTAGAAATCAAAAGTAAGATGGCAGAATTTCTAGAAGGTAACAACAGGAAATGTTACTAGAACATCATGTATCAAAAGCTACAGGATAGAGCTTCCCCGGCGGCGCAGTGGTTGAGAGTCCGCCTGCCGATGCAGGGGATGCGGGTTCGTGCCCCGGTCCGGGAAGATCCCACGTGCCGCGGAGCAACTAAGCCCGTGAGCCATGGACACTGAGCCTGCGCGTCCGGAGCCTGTGTTCCGCAACTGGAGCGGCCACAGCAATGAGAGGCCCGCGTACCGCAAAAAAAAAAAAAAAAAAAAAAAAGCTACACGATACAACCTAAGCAGTGCTCAGGGCAAATTCAAAGTTAAATATTTATAAAAATAACAAAACTATCCAAAGAATAGCAGAAGAAACTAACTGATAATGATAAAAGAAAAAAAGTGAATATACAGAAACACAGAGAACTGATAAATACATCTTAGAGCTGATTAATTGGAAAAAATATAAAATGATTAGCAAATATAATTAAGATAAAATTAGAGAATGTGTACGTTCGCAAAATAAGCAACTTGTTGGAGAAGTTAAAAGATTTGCAAGAGGTATTGATTAGCACTGCAAATTACTTTTAAAAATTGTATCAGATAGATAAAAATGGTTCAAATGAAAAAATTACAAAAAGAAATCAGGAAGAGAAAAAATATCGAAATGGATAAACTGCCATAGGAAAAAACACTACCTAGAAAAAAACTGACAAAGAGCTGCTTCCCTAAAGCATCGACAGCAGTTTTACAGTTGAATTTCACCAAACACCAAAGGAAAAGAAAAATCTAAATAAGGACAGCTTCTAAATATTTTGTATAAAGCCAACACAACATTAATTAGCAAAAATAAAAAATAAAAATAAAAACCACAAACTAAATTAAACACAATTCTAAAGAGAAACGTACAGATCAATCTCACTCACAATACTGATGACATAATTCTAATAAAAGATTAAGACATGGAATTAAGTAGCATATTAAAAGAATGAGAGATCATGACTAAGTGGCATTAACTCTAGAAACTCAAAGAAAATGTATTAGGAAAATTTTAATATAATCCTCATATATTTAGGACCAAAGGAAGAATCACATTGTCATATCCATAGATGCTAAAAAGAGACATATTCAACAACTTTTCAAAATCAAATTTCTTAATAAAATAAAACATTAAAATATCTCAACATCCCTTAAATTTATTTATAAATGTAACACGACTTCAGTGAAAATATAACCAGTAATATTTTTAGAATTAGGAAGCTGATTTTAAAGTTCTTCCAGAATAATACACATTCAAGATTAATCAGGAAAAAAATCGAAAGATGAATAGAAAAGGAAGACCTATCTTAGAAGAATCTGAAGCATATTGTACAGTTAAAGAAAATAAAAATAGTATGGTGCTGACACATGAATAGATAGATAGGACAAAAATGAAAGTCCAGAAATAAATCCAAGTATACACAGAAATTTTGAACATGATATAGCTGGTGTTTTAGGTCAGTGGGAAAATGATGGATTTTTCAATAAATGTTTTGGGACAATTCAGTTGCCATCTGGAAAAACAAAATTAGATCTCTACTAAACGTTTTACATTAAAAAAATTCCAAGTGGACCAAAGGTGTAAACAAAGACACCCATAAAATTTTTAGAAAAGATATGAGACTTAAAAAAATCAAATCTGAGAAGGGAAGACATTTTAAAGCATGGCGGAAGACTTAGATACCATAAAAGAAAAGGCTGACAACATAAGTATCAGAAATTTCTACATGACCAAAGAGTTTTGTTAAAGCTAAAAGGCTACTGACAAACTGAAAAAGATGTATACAGTACATATCACAAATGGTTAATTTGTTAAATATTTAAAAGCTCCTACATGTAAGGTTTTAAAAGATAAATTACCCCAAAGAAAAATGGGCAGAAGTGCCTAGAAAAGGCAATCAATATGTTCCTTCACACACACATAAAATGTGTCACCTCACTTAAAACCAGAAAATCGCCAATAAAATACAGTGAAATACCATTTTCACCATTTTGTTCTTGGCATACAATGTGTTACGATGTTTAGCGCAACAATTAAGTACTTTAAGAATTGAGTTTAGTGTGGATTATGCATCAGGAATCTACAAGTGGCATTTAATCAACACACTATTTTATGTGTTTTATGTTTGGCCTTCCATCCATAATATGACCAGACTGGATGCAGGGTAATTTCAGACACTGGTTTTTAGGGGGGAAACTGAGTCTCCTGTGTTGCCAAATGCAGGATTTTGTATGCGTGTGATTTTAGCGGAGTCTTTCTTTACACTCATATTCAGGCCTCAGAGAATGAATTCTTAGAGTTCAAATGTCGTGTATTATCTTTTTTAAAGACTTAGGATAATAAACAAGGAGCTACACGGCAGTGGGGAGTGGGCTGGGCAGCATCTGGCAGAAATTGGAAGGTAGGTGGTTTGTATGCACAGGTGGAGGGAAGACAACAAGGATGAGGTGGAAAATGGAGCTAGAGGCACGGGCAGTTACCTGCCTGTCCTTCCATCTCAAACATGCTCCTAACCCTCCAGGACTGTGGGTGGATGTCATTTCCCACTGCCAATATGGAGCATCTCTCTGCTCTTTTCTGGACAGGGCTGGACCCCTCAGTAGCCCCATAATGGTGACCTGGCACCCTAGGTATGCCATATCTTACTGCGGAGACAAAATAGGACATACCTTGTTTTTCTGCTTTACTGTGATGGAAATGTCTCTTGACTCTTAACAGGGGTTCTGAGAAACATTTCAACAAGTAAATTTCAGTGCAGTACCTATTTTAAAATAATATGCACGACCATTTCTTCCTCTTATTTCTGTCATTTCTTCCAACAGAATTTTATATTCTTCTTCAAAAAAACCAACAGTGCTTTCGCTGTGTGTGTGTGTGTGTGTGTGTGTGTGTGTGTGCGTGCGTGTGCGTATAAGAACAAGAAACAAGATTTGGGCAGGAGTGAGGTTTTGTGTATAGGTTTTGAAAAAAAATTGTCTAATAGTGTTATAAAATTTAACACTATTAAATTAGTGTTATGAAATTTCAACCCATCCTTGTGAAAATTAAATAAGCTAATATGTTGTACTTGGCACAAGGTCTGGCAGGAGGAAGGAGCTGTGTTGATTATTACTACTAGTTAAATGATGCCAAAAATCTGAAGAGGTACCATTAGTATTCCCATTTTAAAGCTAGTAAGTGATGCAGCCAGTGTTCAAACCATATTTTCCAGATAATGAATCTTTTAAACCTGCCCCATCACTCAGAGTTTGGAGCTGCTGAAATGTGTCGTGAGATGAAATTAGGTTGCCTATGTAATGTGATTCTGTGATATAGTACTGTACAGCGAGAAAGGAAGATAATAAAGGAGAAAGATGTCCTCATAGTTAATGTTTTTCTCAAAGGATCAATATCATTTTATATTCTAATTGACTTTAAAAGCTTTCTTCTGGGCCCTCTCTGGACAATTAATAGGATTCCTAAGACTTATGGATGTTCCCTTACTTGTGTGTAAGAAATAAACTAGGAACTCTTTGTGAATTGTTATTTATTTCACATGCAAGGGCACGGGGCTAAAAGAGACCTCTAAAATTTATTTGGGGTGTTCCCTGATTTCTGGCAGGAATGTGACTAAACCATTCCTTGACCGGTGCATTAACTCAATACTGAAAGAAATTACACAACTTCCACCTGCATTAATTCAGTTTTGGGTTTCATAACCTTGGTCATTGGGAAATGTTCAATTCACTTAAGAATATACGCTTCCAACATATCATTATGTTTATCATTAGCTTTATCAAGGCAAACACAAGTTGAATGCAAGGTATTAGCCTAGAGAGCTGAGACCTTATGAATCTTCAAATCCTGTAGGTAATGCCTAGCACAGAACATTATTACAGATAACAGATGCCAAATAAATGCTTACTGAATTGAGCTGAATAGCAAGGGAAACGTTGTCTGGTTATCAAAGTGCATTATCGATTTGGGTCTTCCTTGCTGTGTCTTACTTTCTCATTTCCAGAAATCAACACTTAGGTTCCATTAAAAAAATTATGTGAAACAAGAAAAATGCTGACTTTTCTAAGTTTATTCATTTATTCATTCAACAAATATTTGATGAACACCATGCGCTAGGCACTGTCCCAGGTTCTGAATATTTTAAATGCATGCTACCATGTTGTAAACAGTAGTGTGTAATAATAAGAACCCCACTGATTCCGTGTAAACTAACTAAAAGTTCCTGATGTGAGAGTTTAATGAGCTGCAGCTTAGAGAGTTTGATATGAACCCTTCATTGAATGTAGTCATATTCTCTAATACCGCTAATCATATCATGTCAAATCTCTTATTGGTAATCATTAGGTAACCTGCATCTCCCCATCCAGAACCTTAAAGGTATGGAGTTGATAGTTAGGTAAGGAAGATGTGGCTACTGGAAAGAATGAACAGACTAGGAATTCAGAAACTAGGCTGTGAAGTGGTGTCACCTCCCTAAGGCACTTAATTCTGCAGAATCAGTTTCCCCTATCTGTAAAATAAAGTGAATTAGCAAAGTGGTAAAGCCTCTTTTAAGTTTGATTATTTTATAATCTTAAATTAAGATCTCATGAATTCTATATCCTCAGAAGACGATAACTCCACATTATGAGTTTTGGCTCAGTTCTTATTAGTGATGCAGACTCTTCCCTTTCCTCCTGTGTTGCGACATCAAACAGACAATACATATGCCAACTAAAAATTGTTTTTTGCCTTCTGGTTCTATAAGAATGAAGTCAGTAGCCACTGCAGCCGCTAAACTTCCCCACACCCTGAAAGGAGTTCAGGGTGGAGATCAGGAATGAGGCCCTCCGTGCTCCAGGAAAAACTGGCACAACAGGTCTTCAGTTAGGTATTTTCAGGAGAATTTATGAGCCCAATTTCTTGCATCTTCTCACATCTACAAAAGCACTAAAATCATTAACAGAGACACCTGCTCCTCGTGACCAGCACCAACCTTCTTGTGACCAGCAGCAACTTTCTGCCAAAATGTGTGCTGAAGGGCACATACGTCCCCTTCACCAAAGTCACATATATACTGACCTCCGCACCTCCTCAGAGCAGCTGCTCAGAGCTGCCTGAAAGCCTGTATCCCCGGCTACAGTCCTCGTTCTGCCCCAAATAAAACTTAACTCACACCTCTGTCGCTGTACATTATTTCCGTTGACACGTACATACGTATATAAGTATACATATGTATATTTTAAGGTGGTCCCCAAGAACACCCTTTACAGGTGATCCACCCCTCCTGCGTTTTGCCCAAAGTACTTGATGATTTAGCTCCAGCATGAACTTCGGCGTCCTTTGCAGATTTTCTTTTCAAACAGTAAAGAGATTGAAAAAGGATGGGGAGAGGCGGCTGACTGGTGCATATGTGATCACTGCCAAAATTTAATTCTTATTTTTCAAGATAAAAGGTTTCAGACTTCAAGGAGGAGTTCACTTTGTTGTGGCTGAATTTTAGACAGTTCCTCGGGCTAACGGTGGATATGGAGAAAGGCAGCAAACCACGGGAAGAGAGGTCTAGTTTAAGTCCTGAGCTCGGCGGGGCTGGGGGGAGATAACGGAGACTTTTACAATTTAGGTAAAGAGAGTACTGCAACGAAAAATGAGCTAGCCCCGAGGGTGGCCTTGAGGTGTAGGCCACCTGCCTAGCCCCGGGACTCCAGGTGATTTCAGATGCCGGAACCACGGGAGGCCCAGGTTCTGGCTGTGGGTAGGACTGGATGAATCGTAAAGTGGGTGTTTCTGTTTTAATGGCTTTCGGATATATTCTGCAAGTAGTAACCTACCCAGGTCATGTGACTCACCCCCCCCCAAAAAAACCCCAAACCCCAAACCCACAAACTGACAAATCTACAATGTTGAGATATTTACACTTGTTAGAAAAAGTTGTACTCAAACCTTTTTATCCAATGTATTTCATTCGAAGCCAAAGATGTGAACTGTCACAGCATCCACCTGACGGAGTTTGACACCTCGCTCCCCGTCACGTAGGGTCGGGGCTGCAGCTCAGCCTGGAGCTCCAGCACCGCCCGGATTCTCCCAGGGCGCGCGCCCGGGGCCGGTGGGCCGGGGGCAGGGAGGGCGTGGAGCTGGTTCCCCTGGAGCGCCCAGTCAGCAGCGAGGCCCGGCGGTGGCGCTAGTGACGTAGGCCGCGCTTCCCTCCGCCCCACTGCGGGCCGAGGCTCAGCCCCGTCAGCCTCGCGAGCTCGCGCGCGCGCAAAGCAGGAGGAGGAGGGCTTTGGGGCCGGCCGGCTGTCGAAGGGCGACGGGTCGCGGGAAGAGGGAGAATGAGCATGCGCAGCAGCTCCGGTGAGGGCGGGGGAGGTGGGGACCCGTGCGCGCGCGCACGATCGGCCCGGGGCGGCCGCGGGTGGAGGGGGCGGTTCCTCGAGTGTCGGCGGCAGGAGGGTTGGCAGGCTGGCGGCAGGTGCTGCCGCGGCCACTGCCGCCGCCGCCGCCGCCTCCGCCTCCTCCGAGTCCCGGGTCTGCTCGTCCTCTCGCGGTGATGAGCTGAGCCCCGTCGGGGGCTGCACCTGCCGGCTGCCCATCACCCCGGACCTCCCGGCGTGACCTCGGCCTCCTCGCGTGCCCGGCCCCCGCGGCTCCGAGCTGCCCCTGAGAGGGAGCGGCAGCGGCCTCCTCCGACCCGAGTTACCGCTCGGGGGCCGAGCAGGGAGAGCGCCCGGCCCCCTCCCCTCCCCAGTCCGCCGTCCTCGATGTCTCCCCGGCGGGGAGGGGGCTGCCTGGGAGACGCGCTGAGCGGCCCCCCCCGGAGGCCCGTCGGCGGCAGCAACAGCGACCAGCCCGGCGACCCGAAGCCTCCCCCGGCGGCGGCGGCCTGGAGGAGCCGCGCACCCGCCGCCGCCCCCGGAGCCTCGCAGCCGCCGCCGCCGCCCGGCGCCGGAGGAGAGGGCGGCGGGCGCCCCCCAGGGAAGATGAAGGCGGAGGGGGGCGACCACTCCATGATCAACCTGTCGGTGCAGCAGGTCCTGAGCCTCTGGGCCCACGGGACGGTGCTGAGGAACCTTACGGGTAATTGATGCGCCCGGGGTGGGGACTGGGATGCGGTGCCGCCCCTTGCCTCCCTTCTCCCTCCCTCGGAGGGGAAGCGCTCCTCGCCGCCCCACCCCCGAGCGCGCCCCGCTCGGGAGCTCGCGGTCCCAAGTCCTGGCGAGGAAGGTGTTAATTGGATCCGCTCCGCTCCTGTTCTGGGGGCGCCGACGCCAGTCCCCCGAGACCCCGGCTCCAGAAGCGCTGGGGGAGAATCCACGACCCCCGCCTCCCCTCCCTTCCTGCATGGGGAGGGCCGGCGACCGCCCTGCTTCTGTAGTACGCGTGGAATAGCTTTAGCGCTGAGACTTGAGTACAGTTAGCCTTTATTTATCTCCCCACCTCCATACACACACACACGCACACGCACACGCGCGCGCGCGTTTCTTGCTCTTTAGGTCTTTTTCTAGTTTAGCTCTTTTTCTTTCTTGCAAATCTCAAATCGAATGCAGGACTTAAATTCCCTGCTCACAATGATCAGTTTGCTTCAACTGTTAATTTTTGTTTTTTTGCGATATAAATGACTCATTAATTAGATTATATTAGGTCACGGGCTGGGTCAAGGTCTGGTGAATTCTAAGCACTTTTTGCTTTAACCGTATATCTCCTCCCTCTCCTATTTCCTTTTGTCTGTCTGACTCCCTCTGGCCTCAAGCTGCTGCTTCTGTGACATTTGATAATTTTGTGTATTTCCCTTCATACGTCAAGGCTATCAGGAGGGAATTGGACTTAATATATTATAGTAATTAACATCAATTTCTAGTTGTAAAAGTGAGCAATAATACTCATAAACTTTAAAAATCAAATTTGTAGGTCTGGTTTGTGGTGAAACTTCTGGCTTGGTTAATGCAGAAATGCTTGTATTATACCCTGACTTTAAAAAATACTCGCTAAAGATTAGTGTTTACAAGAAAGTAATTTCAGTTGCAGTTTGATGACTCCTCAGTGCGTGCTTCTCAGGGAAAAATCTTAAAAACATACTCAGGATTTAATTTTTGGAAATGTGTAAGACAGCTAATTTTGATAGAGCATTAGTATTTCAGAATGCATTATGTTAAACTGGTTAAGACTATGGAGAATATTTTACAAATATAACCTGTCTTGATAGGATACAAGATATTATAAAATCTAGCATTACATGGAATTCAGATATTCATAGAGAAAAATTGGGATTATTTACCACAAGGTTGAGTTTAAAGACGCTGTGTGCCTTGAATGTGGAAACTGCTATATAAAATTAACATGGGGCGGGGGGCTTCCCTGTGGCACAGTGGTTGAGAGTCCGCCTACTGATGCAGGGGACACAGGTTCGTGCCCCGGTCCGGGAAGATCCCACATGCTGCGGAGCGGCTGGGCCCGTGAGCCATGGCCACTGAGCCTGCACGTCCGGAGCCTGTGCTCCACAACGGGAGAGGCTACAACAGTGAGAGGCCCACGTACCGCAAAGTAAATAAATAATAAATAAATAAAATTAATGTGGATTCTGGATTGGATTATAGTGCCCTCACTTTTAATCTGTGGTTATTTAACTTGGAGCACACTGACCTTACATGCTGGTTGCAGGTCAGGAACATGTTTTTAGTCCTGAAAACCTACACTGACATAAGAACCATTTCATAATTCAATTGAATTTTGAGATAGACCGCTTTATTTTACTTATGGCGTTCCTTGTGTTTATCCACTGTTACTATTTCAAATGTTGTATGAATTATGTTTATTGGAGTAAAATGAAAAATAAGGATTTAAGAATATGTATTTGTATATGTTAATGACTGGCTTAGCTCATCGGTGGGTATTTAGAGAAAATTAGCTTTGGGAACCATAGAGTAAATGTAAATGTAACTTACCTCTCGGGCAGATTTAACAATATTTTAAAATATTTACTTTAACATTCTGAATCATTACAGTGGCTTCCTGTTCCCATAGGTCAACCGTTAGGCTAACAATAGTAGTTTCAACCCAGGGTTAGTTCTAATTATCTCCTAACATAGTCCTAATAATCAGCTGTTGCTCATTGGACTTGCCATTTTATAAAGGGTATGGGATATGCTGACCATCCAAAACCAGGACTGAGCGGGGACTGAGGAGCATGGGAACCTCTTCTAGGAAATTTAAATAGAGTCTGAGTACGCAAAATTCTGTAAAAATGGAGAAAATAGATTAGAAATAGGCTTCACCAGCAGGTGAATGTACCACGTTAGGAACCCCATCACTGCTAAAAAGTAGACTCCGTAAGTGGTAACATTCTGATGTGGTTCATCATGACCTTCTCCATGCTGGTGACCTTTGCGATCCCAGATGCAGCTTGGTCATTAGTTAAGTGATGCCTCCTACAGTGCCATTTATTTTTTTTTGGCTTCATAATTAAGATGTAAGTTAAAATTGTTTAGTTTTTTAACATCTGTATTGGAGTATAATTGCTTTACAATGTTGTGTTAGTTTCTGCTGTATAACACAGTGGATCAGCTGTATGTATACATATATCCTCATATCCCCTCCCTCTTGCATCTACAGTGCCATTTAGAACTTAGTCTATTAAAAACAAACACACAACTTCTAAAACAAGATAACTCCTATTTATTAAATGCCTGCTATGTATCAGGCAATTTACATATATTATTTCTAATCTTCAGAGTAACTCTCCAAAGCAGATTTACAAACAAGCTCAGAGAGGTAAAGTTGGCCCACATCAAATAGCTTGAAATGGCTGAGCTAGGCTTGAAACCCGTCTCTGCCTACAGAATTACTCTTTCCCCCTTTCCAAGCTGCTTTAGCTACTTCTTCTCTGTTCTCTATAAACAGAATGAATTAAGTGCTTCATCTTGTTCCTTCTGCTCCTTATACATGCTTTTGTTGTTATATTTTTCAATTACATTATAATTTTTATTTGTCTCTTCTGGACTGTGAGCTTTTTGAGGGTGGGGTCATTGTTGTAATCATGGAATTCTGGAATCCTAGCGTATTGTATCTGGCACGTAGTATATGCTCAATGCATGTTTATTGAATTGAGCTTTTAAAACAATACTTAACAGTTGCATGATTAAAACATTCTAGTCACCTTATTTTCAGCTACATCTGTTTGAGTGAATATGCTTTTTTTTTTTACATCTTTATTGGAGTATAATTGCTTTACAATGGTGTGTTAGTTTCTGCTTTATAACAAAGAATCAGTTATACATATACATATGTTCCCATATCTCTTCCCTCTTGCATCTCCCTCCCTCCCACCCTCCCTATCCCACCCCTCTAGGTGGTCACAAGGCACCAAGCTGATCTCCCTGTGCTATGTGGCTGCTTCCCACTAGCTATCTATTTTACGTTTGGTAGTGTATATATGTCCATGCCACTCTATCACTTTGTCACAGCTTACCCTTCCCCCTCCCCATATCCTCAAGTCCATTCTCTAGTAGGTCTGTGTCTTTATTCCTGTCTTACCCCTAGGTTCTTCATGACATTTTTTTTCTTAAATTCCATATATATGTGTTAGCATACGGTATTTGTCTTTCTCTTTCTGACTTACTTCACTCTGTATGACAGACTCTAGGTCCATCCACCTCATTACAGATAGCTCAATTTCATTTCTTTTTATGGCTGAGGAATATTCCATTGTATATATGTGCCACATCTTCTTTATCCATTCATCCGATGATGGACACTTAGGTTGTTTCCATCTCCTGGCTATTGTAAATAGAGCTGCAATAAACATTTTGGTACATGACTCTTTTTGAATTATGGTTTTCTCAGGGTATAGGCCCAGTAGTGGGATTGCTGGGTCATATGGTAGTTCTATTTGTAGTTTTTTAAGGAACCTCCATACTGTTCTCCATAGTGGCTGTACCAATTCACATTCCCACCAGCAGTGCAAGAGTGTTCCCTTTTCTCCACACCCTCTCCAGCATTGATTGTTTCTAGATTTTTTGGTGATGGCCATTCTGACTGGTGTGAGGTGGTATCTCATTGTAGTTTTGATTTGCATTTCTCTAATGATTAATGATGTTGAGCATTCTTTCATGTGTTTGTTGGCAGTCTGTATATCTTCTTTGGAGAAATGTCTATTTAGATCTTCTGCCCATTTGTGGATTGGGTTGTTTGTTGTTTTGTTATTGAGCTGCATGAGCTACTTGTAAATTTTGGAGATTAATCCTTTGTCAGTTGCTTCATTTGCAAATATTTTATCCCATTCTGAGGGTTGTCTTTTGGTCTTGTTTATGGTTTCCTTTGCTGTGCAAAAGCTTTGAAGTTTCATTAGGTCCCATTTGTTTATTTTTGTTTTTATTTCCATTTCTCTAGGAGGTGGGTCAAAAAGGATCTTGCTGTGATTTATGTCATAGAGTGTTCTGCCTATGTTTTCCTCTAAGAGTTTGATAGTTTCTGGCCCTACATTTAGGTCTTTAATCCATTTTGAGCTTATTTTTGTGTATGGTGTTAGGGAGTGATCTAATCTCATACTTTTACATATACCTGTCCGGTTTTCCCAGCACCACTTACTGAAGAGGCTGTCCTTTCTCCACAGTACATTTCTGCCTCCTTTATCAAAGATAAGGTGACCATATGTGCGTGGGTTTATCTCTGGGCTTTCTATCCTCTTCCATTGATTTATATTTCTGTTTTTGTGCCAGTACCATACTGTCCTGATTACTGTAGCTTTGTAGTATAGTCTGAAGTCAGGGAGCCTGATTCCTCCAGCTCCGTTTTTCGTTCTCAAGATTGCTTTGGCTATTCGGGGTCTTTTGTGTTTCCATACAAATTGTGAAAATTTTTATTCTAGTTCTGTGAAAAATGCCAATGGTAGTTTGATAGGGATTGCATTGAATCTATAGATTGCTTTGGGTAGTAGAGTCATTTTCACAATGTTGATTCTTCCAATCCAAGAACATGGTATATCTCTCCATTTATTTGTATCATCTTTAATTTCTTTCATCACTGTCTTATAATTTTTGCATACAGGTCTTTTGTCTCCTTAGGTAGGTTTATTCCTAGATAGTTTATTCTTTTTGTTGCAATGGTAAATGGGAGTGTTTTCTTGATTTCACTTTCAGATTTTTCATCATTAGTGTATAGGAATGCCTGAGATTTCTGTGCATTAATTTTGTATCCTGCTACTTTACCAAATTCATTGATTAGCTCTAGTAGTTTTCTGGTAGCATCTTTAGGATTCTCTACGTATAGTATCATGTCATCTGCAAACAGTGACAGCTTTACTTCTTTTCCAATTTGGATTCCTTTTATTTCCTTTTCTTCTCTGATTGCTGTGGCTAAAACTTCCAAAACTATGTTGAATAAGAGTGGTGAGAGTGGGCAACCTTGTCTTGTTCCTGATCTTAGTGGAAATGCTTTCAGTTTTTCACCATTGGGGATGATGTTAGCTGTGGGTTTGTCATATATGGCCTTTATTATGTTGAGGAAAGTTCCCTCTATGCCTACTATCTGCAGGGTTTTTATCATAAATGGGTGTTGAATTTTGTCAAAAGCTTTCTCTGCATCTATTGAGATGATCATATGGTTTTTTTCCTTCAGTTTGTTAATATGGTGTATCATGTTGATTGATTTGCGTATATTGAAGAATCCTTGCATTCCTGGAATAAACCCCACTTGATCATGGTGTATGATCCTTTTAATGTGCTGTTGGATTCTGTTTGCTAGTATTTTGTTGAGGATGTTGCATCTATGTTCATCAGTGATATTGGCCTGTAGTTTTCTTTCTTTGTGACATCCTTGTCTGGTTTTGGAGTCAGGGTGATGGTGGCCTCGTAGAATGAGTTGGGGAGTGTTCCTCCCTCTGCTATATTTTGGAAGAGTTTGAGAAGGATAGGTGTTAGCTCTTCCCTAAATGTTTGATAGAATTCGGCTGTGAAGCCATCTGGTCCTGGGCTTTTGTTTGTTGGAAGATTTTTAATCACAGTTTCAATTTCAGTGCTTGTGATTGGTCTGTTCATATTTTCTATTTCTTCCTGATTCAGTCTTGGCAGGTTGTGCATTTCTCAGAATTTGTCCATTTCTTCCAGGTTGTCCATTTTATTGGCATAGAGTTGCTTGTAGTAATCTCTCATGATCTTTTGTATTTCTGCAGTGTCAGTTGTTACTTCTCCTTTTTCATTTCTAATTCTATTGATTTGAGTCTTCTCCCTTTTTTTCTTGATGAGTCTGGCTAATGGTTTATCAATTTTGTTTATCTTCTCAAAGAACCAGCTTTTAGTTTTATTGATCTTTGCTATCGTTTCTTTCATTTCTTTTTCATTTATTTCTGATCTGATCTTTATGATTTCTTTCCTTCTGCTAACTTTGGGGTTTTTTTGTTCTTCTTTCTCTAATTGCTTTAGGTGCAAGGTTAGGTTGTTTATTCGAGATGTTTCCTGTTTCTTAAGGTAGGATTGTATTGGTATCAACTTCCCTCTTAGAACTGCTTTTGCTGCATCCCATAGGTTTTGGGTTGTCGTGTCTCCATTGTCATTTGTTTCTAGGTATTTTTTGAATTCCTCTTTCATTTCTTCAGTGATCACTTCGTTATTAAGTAGTGTATTGTTTAGCCTCCATGTGTTTGTATTTTTTACAGATCTTTTCCTGTAATTGATATCTAGTCTCATAGCGTTGTGGTCAGAAAAGATACTTGATACAATTTCAATTTTCTTAAATTTACCAAGGCTTGATTTGTGACCCAAGATATGATCTATCCTGGAGAATGTTCGCTGAGCACTTGAGAAAAATGTGTATTCTGTTGTTTTTGGATGGAATGTCCTATAAATATCAATGAAGTCCATCTTGTTTAATGCATCATTTAAAGCTTGTGTTTCCTTTTTAATTTTCATTTTGGATGATCTGTCCATTGGTGAAAGTGGGGTGTTCAAGTCCCCTACTATGAATGTGTTACTGTCGATTTCCCCTTTTATGGCTGTTAGTATTTGCCTTTAGTATTGAGATGCTCCTATCTTCGGTGCATAAATACTTAACAATTGTTATATCTTCTTCTTGGATCGATCCCTTGATCATTATGTAGTGTCCTTCTTTGTCTCTTCTAATAGTCTTTATTTTAAAGTCTATTTTGTCTGATATGAGAATTGCTACTCCAGCTTTCTTTTGGTTTCCATTTGCATGGAATATCTTTTTCCATCCCCTCACTTTCAATCTGTATGTGTCCCTAGGTCTGAAGTGGGTCTCTTGTAGACAGCATATATATGGGTCTTGTTTTTGTGTCCATTCAGCCAGTCTGTGTCTTTTGGTGGGAGCATTTAATCCATTTACATTTAAGGTAATTATCGATATGTATGTTCCTATTCCCTTTTTCTTAATTGTTTTGGGTTTGTTATTGTAGGTCTTTTCCTTCTCTTGTGTTTCTTGCCTAGAGAAGATCCTATAGCATTTGTTGTAAAGCTGGTTTGGTGGTGCTGAACTCTCTCAGCTTTTGCTTGTCTGTAAAGGTTTTAATTTCTCCATCAAATCTGAATGAGATCCTTGCTGGGTAGAGTAATCTTGGTTGTAGGTTTTTCTCCTTCCTCACTTTAAATATGTCCTGCCAGTCCCTTCTGGCTTGCAGAGTTTCTGCTGAGAAATCAGCTGTTAACCTTATGGGGATTCCCTTGTGTGTTATTTGTTGTTTTTCCCTTGCTGCTTTTAATATGTTTTCTTTGTATTTAATTTTTGACAGTTTGATTAATATGTGTCTTGGCGTGTTTCTCCTTGGATTTATCCTGTATGGGACTCTCTGTGCTTCCTGGACTTGATTAACTATTTCCTTTCCCATATTAAGGAGGTTTTCAACTATAATCTGTTCAAATATTTTCTCAGTCCCTTTCTTTTTCTCTTCTTCTTCTGGAACCCCTATAATTTGAATGTTGGTGCGTTTAATGTTGTCCCAGAGGTCTCTGAGACTGTCCTCAGTTCTTTTCATTCTTTTTTCTTTATTCTGCTCTGCAGTAGTTATTTCCACTATTTTATCTTCCAGGTCACTTATCCGTTCTTCTGCCTCAGTTATTCTGCTAGTGATCCCTTCTAGAGTATTTTTAATTTCATTTATTGTGTTGTTCATTGTTGCTTGTTTCATCTTTAGTTCTTCTAGGTCCTTGTTAAATGTTTCTTGCATTTTGTCTATTCTATTTCCAAGATTTTGGATCATCTTTACTATCATTATTCTGAATTCTTTTTCAGGTAGACTGCCTATTTTCTCTTCATTTGTTAGGTCTGGTGCATTTTTATCCTGCTCCTTCATCTGCTGTGTGTTTTTCTGTCTTCTCATTTTGCTTATCTTACTGTGTTTGGGGTCTCCTTTTTGCAGGCTGCAGGTTTGTAGTTCCCGTTGTTTTTGGTGTCTGTCCCCAGTGGCTAAAGTTGGTTCAGTGGGTTGTGTAGGCTTCCTGGTAGAGGGGACTAGTGCCTGTGTTCTGGTGGATGAGGCTGGATCTTGTCTTTCTGGTGGGCAGGTCCACGTCTGGTGGTGTGTATTGGGGTGTCTGTGGACTTACTATGACTTTAGGCAGCCTCTCTGCTAATGGGTGGCGTTGTGTTCCTGTCTTGCTAGTTGTTTGGCATAGGGTGTCCAGCACTGTAGCTTGCTTGTCGTTGAGTGAAGCTGGGTGCTGGTGTTGACATGGAGGTCTCTGGGAGATTTTCGCCGTTTGATATTACGTGGAGCTAGGAGGTCTCTTGTGGACCAGTGTCTTGAAGTTGGCACTCCCACCTCAGAGGTACAGCACTGACTCCTGGCTGTAGCACCAAGAGCCTTTCATCCGCATGGCTCAGCATAAAAGGGAGAAAAAGTAGAAAGAAAGAAAGAGAGAAAGAAAGAAAGAAAGGAAGAGGGAAGGAAGGAAGGGGAAAGAGGATAAAATAAAATAAGATAAAATAAAATAAAGTTATTAAAATAAAAAAATTATTAAGAAGAAAAAAAATTTTTTAAGGAAAAAAAAACGGATGGATAGAACCCTAGTACAAATGGTGAAAGCAAAGCTATACAGACAAAATCTCACACAGAAGCATACACATACACACTCACAAAAAGAGGAAAAGGGTAAAAAATAATAAATCTTGCTCTCAAAGTCCACCACCTCAATTTGGGATGATTGGCTGTCTATTCAGGTATTCTACAGATGCAGGTACATCAAGTTGATTGTGGCGCTTTAATCCGCTGCTCCTGAGGCTGCTGGGAGAGATTTCCCTTTCTCATCTTTGTTCTCACAGCTCCCGGGTTTCAGCTTTGGATTTGGCCCCACCTCTGCGTGTAGGTCGCCGGAGGGCATCTGTTCTTCGCTCAGACAGGACTGGGTTAAAGGAGCCGCTGACTGGGGGGCTCTGGCTCACTCAGGCCGGGGGGAGGGAGGGGTACGGATGCAGGGTGAGCCTGCGGCGGCAGAGGCCAGCATGACGTTGCAGAGGCCGGCGTGACGTTGCACCAGCCTGAGGCGCGCCGTGCCTTCTCCCGGGGAAGTTGTCTCTGGATCCCGGGACCCTGGCAGTGGCGGGCTGCACAGGCTCCCCGGAAGGGAGGTTTGGAGAGTGACCTGTGCTCGCACACAGGCTTCTTGGTGGCGGCAGCAGCAGCCTTAGCGCCTCATTCCCGTCTCTGGGGTCCGCGCTGTTAGCCGCGACTTGCGCCCGTCTCTGGAGCTCCTTTAAGCAGTGCTCTTAATCCCCTCTCCTCGCACACCAGAAAACAAAGAGGGAAGAAAAAGTCTCTAGAGTGAATATGCTTTTAACTAGGACATAAAGTGTTTAAGCAATTTATATAGATAATTGTCATACTTTTAAAACACAAAAATGCTTTTTTTGTGCTAGTTACCATTCTTTCATGTATTTTATTTAATCTTTTCAACCATCTTGAGAGAGATTAGTGTTTATCCTTATTTTACAGGTTCAGACATTGAAGCAAAGAGTAACTTGCTTAGATCTGGTAGCTAATAAGTGAAAAATTATTACCTTTTTTCAGATTATGATAACACATATTAAGTCAGAAGGCATTTTTGTCATCATCATAAACTTGAAAATGAAACAGGTAATAGAAAGGAGCATAGTATAACCAGACTGATTTAGATTTAAGAAATGACTGTGAAGGATTTGCAGAAATCTCGTTAATAGGAATTCTGGTTAATTAAAAAGTAAATAAAAGGGTAATGTACCCTCATCTTTTTTTTCAGTTAACAGGTATGATTTATTCCTCTGTCTGTATCTTATCCCATAGGTGAAGCAGAATTTTGACCTTTTTATCTCAGAGGCCAATCTCTTGAAAGTAGTCTTGTGTATGTATTACTTTGATAGAAATATATTTTTTAAAAGTGACGACAACTAGAAATTAGAATTAGCCAACATTTTAGAGCTAGAAGTTATGTAGTTTGATTACTTCCTTTTAGAAATATTGAGATATACATGACTGGGATCAAACAGTCATTTAATGACAGAGCCAGGACTAGAACTGTTGTTCACTGACTCTCAGTTCTGTGCCTTTTGCTTTTATTCCACATCTGATTTTAACTCAGGCAGGTCTGATATTTGATAAATCTTAAGGCACTTAAGAATAGCTGTGTAAGTATTTGCCCCAAATGAGCCCAAGAATGGATGAATGGAACTAATTTTTGTCCAGAAATAAAAGATACTGTACAATGTAAGATATTATTGAATAGTGATAATAGTAATAATCTTTCTAAAATTTTAAGTTGCCATAGGCTATGTAAAAGTTAGTGATCCATATTTACTATATATCTAGTTTTAGAAATCCTACCAAGTTCAATCTGTTTTTTCTCCTTCCTGGAAGACAGTAGTACTATGGGGATTTCATATAGAGATTAACACCTGGAGACCCCATCTTTGTTACTTGGTAACTATTGCCAGAGTTCTCTTCTGTATGTCACTTCCCACAGTGTGTGATTCTCAGGATTCCTAAATTGTTTGTTAACTGTGTATAGGTTATATGCTTATTCAGCTCACTCAAGTAGAGAGATAGGTGGCTTCCTTCCTTCCCATACAGTTTTTCTTTCTCTGAATATGTCCTAAATCCCTCTTGCCCACCACAACCTAAAATTAGAGTCAGAATGTATATACTCTTTCAGTTTTATGGGTAACCTAACTTCAAAATAACGATCTACAATGAAATGTTTCCTTTTGCTTTACTTTTATTTTCTTCAACTATTTTGGCTCCCAACTTTGTGTTCCCACCCAAATTTGGTTGCTAAGAGTTTCGAGAAGAATTTTTTACTTAGAAGGAGGCAGGATCCCTAAACCCCCGGATAAACACAGAGCTGGGCTCGGGTTGGGAAAGGAATAATTGGTTCCTTGGAAAAAAGGCAAAGTCTGGCTTCAGGCTCATCCCCTCTCTGTGTCAGCAGCAAATGTGGGCGCAGATGCACCTCTCTATTGGTATAAACATCGGGAAGCTGGGAATTCAAACTGGAATGAAGGTCAAGTGTGTGTGTGTGTGTGTGTGTGTGTGTGTTTACAAAATATATATGTGCTTATTTATTTTTACTATATACATACACACTGTTATATTTCCCGTTTAGATTTTATAGTTGCTAAGCCACTTTAGTGTTAATAGTGACTATCAGATAAAAAAAAAGAGAGAAAGGGGGAAAACTTGGGTACCTAGTATACATACTTGTAATTGTTCACACCTCATACTAGTAGAGCCAGCAACTTCGTTTGGTGGTGCTCCCAAACTGGTATGCTTCTCTCAGTCCCTGCACGTATTCTAGTGTCCCATTAGGTTAAGTTCCTCCTCCTAAATGCTCTATTATAGGAGGTGAGTTTATGCAGATAAAATTATTTCAGATGTCCAATTATAGAAATTTATGTTTTGTAAATGTAGCCCTAAAGACAATGTGCTACTCTTCAATATTTGTGCCAGACCCCCAAATTTACTTTTTCTGAAATACATGTGAAAAATCCCTTATTCTTTTGTGGTACTGAGCCAATTAATAAGTACTGATATGATTTGTACTTTATAGGATTTTGCCATTTGGAAGACTTACCTGTGTTATCGAGAATGAAGCCACTGTAATTTTTCAAAAATTAGAATTGCCATCTTCAGGTTTTTACATTCCTAATACCCATCTCTTTATCTTTGAATCATATATCAGTATCCTCTGGCGGTACCATGTCCAAGGTCCAGATGATGTTTCTTAAACCTAAAGCAATTTCCAGATAAGTCTTAGGACTGTGTAAGCTATGATTTTGATTCTTAAATGGTTAACTATCAGAATATAAATATATTTATCTTTGCTTTGTTTAGTGATTGGAATAAAGGACCAGAAAAGTAAGATAATTCAGGAGGAAAAGTTAGAATAACTAGGGATATTTTTCCTGTAGAAAGGAATTCTAAACAGAAGAGGAAGGATGAGGCAGAGATGGGGAGGAGGAATTGGAACCAGGGAAGGAAACTGGAATTAAGAACGGTCAGATGTAAGAGGAGAGCCCAGAGAATTCAGTGCATTGGACTTACCTTAGAATCAGATGAATAATTCTAACAATGGCTATATTTATTGAACACCTACTATATGTCAGGTACTGTACAAAGCATTTTGCGTGCATTTTACTTACTATAATTGAAGTGGCCATACAATGTATTTTATTAAATGTATATAGAAGAATTATACTAAGAAGCAGTGTCTAGCATTTTCAAGGATCAGCCTTGTTGGATATTTCTTGATCATGAGCATTTGCCAGTCTCTGTGGCAAACACTGATAAACAAAAATGAAAATGTCAATCATTCTCCATAAGGGGCTCATGGTGTAGAGAGGCGAACTAACCTTCAGGTTAAGTCGTAGTTCGGCGGCTTGCTGAGTTCAGGGAGAACCAGGTAATGGGACTTTGAAGACAACAAAAGAGGTAGAGAGTAGAGAAAGAACCTGTTTAAGGGATGATGGAGAGAGAGGAGAGGTGATCTGTTTTGAGGATGGTTCAGGAATACCACCAGGACTTGATTAAATTTTAAAGTATTATATTGCTTTTGGATAACTATGTGTAGCCAGTATGTTTTATTAATTAATAATTAATTAATTTTGGGGCTGCATTGGGTCTTCATTGCTGCACACAGGGTTTCTCTAGTTGCGGCGAGTGGGGGCTACTCTTCGTTGCGGTGCACGGGCTCTAGGCACACGGGCTTCATTAGTTGTGGCACGTGGGCTCAGTAGTTGTGGCACATGGGCTTAGTTGCTCTGTGGCATGTGGGATCTTCCTAGACCAGGGATTGAACCCGTGTCCCCTGCATAGGCAGGAGGATTCTTAACCACTGTGCCACCAGGGAAGTCCCGCTAATATGTTTTCATTATAAAATTCTCCCTCTCTCCAGTCCCTACCATGAATTAATTTAATCCAATATGGTTACTAAATCTTGCTACATATCAGAATTACCTGGGGCTGGTTGAGGGTACAGTCCATAGACCCAGTCCACAGCTATGGAATTAGAATCCTTGAGACCAGGGCCTAGGAAGGTACATTTTAAACTAGCTCTTAAGGCGATTTTATTACTGAGAACTCAAGGATTGGGAACACTGGATTTTTTTAAAATGAAGCTTTTCTGTGATCAATTTGTAACTGTGTTGTGATATATAATGCAAGTTAATGTGGAGTGTTTAGTATAGCTAAAGACTTATTAAAATTTCAAGATAGGGCTTCCCTGGTGGCGCAGTGGTTGAGAGTCCGCCTGCCGATGCAGGGGACACGGGTTCGTGCCCCGGTCCGGGAAGATCTTTTATAACTTTTATAACTGAGTAACTAATCGATTATGGGAAAGAACAAATTGAATGGCATCTTTTAGGAAGGTAGTGCTGTGGCTTAAATGTAAAGCAAATTTTAAACTATTTTAAATAGCCTTAACCTGATTTTTTTTTAACAGCAAATGATATTCTGATTGTTTTAAATTAAAAATTTATTTTTCTAAGAATTTTTTTTCTATTCAATGATGAGTACTGTAATTTACAGTTTAAAATTATATAATTAGCTGGTGAAAGGGTAATTTGGTTTAAGTGGGTAATAAACAGTATTGCTGTAAGCTTTGAGAGAGGCAGTATATTCAAGCAGCTCTTGAAGGTGTCACAATTAAATTTAAAAACTAATGTTTTTGCTCTCTTTTAAGAAGTGGAAGCAGGCAGCTATAAAATATCTACAATAGCTTTAACTTCTATGTTAAATGAGGCTTCAAGTGAAAAAACGCAACAACTTATTTTTAAATCTGGTTAAAATATTAGAATGATTAAAAATAAGAAAACATATTAAAAAATTTATTTATTTTTGGCTGCGTTAGGTCTTTGCTGCTGTGCGCAGGCTTTCTCTAGTTGTGGTGGCTTCTCTTGTTGCGGAGCACAGGCTCTAGGCGCATGGGCTTCAGTAGTTGTGGTACACGGGCTCAGCAGTTGTGGCTCACGGGCTCTAGAGCTCAGGCTCAGTAGTTGTGGCACATGGGCTTAGTTGCTCCACAGCATGTGGGATCTTCCCGGGCCAGGGCTTGAACCCATGTCCCCTGCACTGGCAGGCGGATTCTTAACCGCTGTGCCACCAGGGAAGCCCAGAAAACATATCTTTTATGTTTACCTTCATTTTAATTTTCTTTGTTGCTCACTTCTTTGTGGAGCGTTAAGTTTCCATCTAGAATTACACTCCTGTTTGAAGAGCTTCCTTTAATATGCCGTGTAGCACAGGTCTACTGGCAGTTAATTTTTCCAGTTTTTTTTTTTCCTGGAAAAAAATCTTCATTTCACCTCCAGTTTTGAAAAATGTTTCTCCTGAATATAGGTTCTGACTTTGCATTTTAGTTTTTTAAAGTGTTACTGTAATTTGTCATCTGGTTTGGTTGCTTCTGATGAGAAGTTTGCTGTACTTTTTATCTTTGTCCCTCTGTGTGTGTAATGTCTTTTGTTCTCTCTTTCTTTTTTCCTTATTTCTTCTTCAGTACTTCCCCTTTATCTTTGTTCTTTTAGTCATTTCACTGTGGTGAATCTAGGTATGTGTGTGTGCTTTATTTTTGTTTTTTTATTTTTTAGTTCTTTTGGGAGGTCTTTTTCTTGCTTAGGATTCTCTGGGAGTCTTAGATTTGTGGTTTGATATCTTTTATTAGTTTTAGAAATTTTCGGCCACTGTTTCATTAAATATTTTTCTTCTCCATTATCTCTTTCTTCTCCATCTGGGACTTCAATTACATGTATGTTAAACCATTTGAAATTATTCCATAGCTCTTGGATGGTTCCTCTTTTCCCTCCTACTACTTCTTTGTTTCCCCCCCCCCTCTTTTTCTCTTATATTTCAATTTGAATAATTTCTATTTGTCTACTTTTACATTCACTGATTATTATCTTTTTATTTTTGCGGAACATGGGCCTCTCACTGTTGTGACCTCTCCCGCTGCAGAGCACAGGCTCTGGATGTGCAGGCTCATTGGCCATGGTGCACAGGCCTAGCTGCTCCACGGCATGTGGGATCTTCCTGGACCCGAGCACGAACCCGTGTCCCCTGCATAAGCAGGCGGACTCTCAACCACTGCGCCACAAGGGAAGCCCACTGATTATTTTTAAAAAATTTTTTATTGAAGTGTAGTTGATTTACAATGTTGTGTTCATTTCAGGTACATAGCAAAGTGATTCAGTTATATAGATAGATACATAGATAGATAGATAGATAGATTCTTTTTAAAATTCTTTTCCATTATAAGTCATTACAAGATATTGAGTATAGTTCCCTGTGCTATACAGTAGGTCCTTGTTGGTTATCAATTTTATGTATAGTAGTGTGTATATTTTAATCCCAAACTCCTAATTTATACCTCCCCCCCTTTCCCCTTTGGTAACCATAAGTTTGTTTTCTATGTGAGTCTATTTCTGTTTTGTAAATAAGCCCGCTTGTATCATTTTTTAAATTCCACATATAAGCAATATTATATGCCAGGGGTCCCCAACCCCCAGGCTGTGGACTGGTACCGGTCTGCGGCCTGTTAGGAACTAGGCCGCACAGCAGGAGGTGAGTGGCAGGTAAGTGAGTGAAGCTTCATCCGCCGCTCCCCATTGCTTGCATTACTGCCTGACCCATCCACCCCCGCCCCGGTCCATGGAAAAATTGTCTTCCACAAAACCAGTCCCTGGTGCCAAAAAAGGTTGGGGACCGCTGTCATTTGCTATTTGTTTTTCTCTGTCTGACTTAATCTCGCTTCGTATGATGATCTCTGGGTCCATCCATGTTGCTGCAAATGGTATTATTTCATTCTTTTTTATGGCTGAGTAATATTCCATTGTACCTATGTACCACATCTTCTTTATCCATTCCTCTGTGGATGGACACTTAGGTTGCTTCCATGTCTTGGCTCTTGTAAATAGTGCTGCTATGAGAAGTTCACTGATCCTTTGCTTAACTATGTCAAGTCTGCTGGTGAGCTCATTAAAGGAAGTCTTCATCTCTGATATTATGGTTTTTCTGTTTTTGCATTTTCTTGTGTTTTTCTTTTAGGCAGTTTCATTTGACTTTTTCTTGGACTCTCCATCTCTCTGCTGAAATTCCCCATCTGTTCTTGTGCGTTGTCTACCTTTTCCAGGAGAGTATTTAACATGTTAATTATAGTTAAGGTCTCTGTCTGGTTGTTTTAAAATCTGGATCATCTCTAAGTCTGATCACTTTATTTCTTGACAATAAATTGGTTTTCCTGTTTCTGAGGGTGTCTTAATTCAATATTTTTTTAATTGAATTAAGGACTTTATATGTATAACAGTAGTGACTGAGGTATGTAATATCAATATTTATGCCTGGAAATGGGCTTCTTCTGCTAGACCAGTAGGGTGAAGGTTGATTTAATTTAGTCAGGAGTGAGCTGAGTTTGAGCTTTCTTGTTATGGTTACCTTCAGCACACCCTAGGCTTCAAATTCCCCAGAAGGTGCTGTTGTTGCCTTGTACGCAGGGTGGGGGCTGGGTGCTGCAGGGTTAGTATCAGTGTTAGTGCTGTATTGTCAGCTTTTAGCCATCTCTGCAAGCCTGCACCATGGAAGAAGTGTCTCTCCACACCCTTGCCTTCCCCCAGCCACAGCCTTGTGTTGCTCATTACTTGGGGCAGGGGAAATTTCTCTCTTGTCCTGTCCAGTTTTAGTCTCAGGCAAGCTCTGTGTGGTGGGGTATCTGGGTGGGGCTGTCCACGGTCCTGCCTTTCTGAACCGTGGTAGCCACACTCTCCCTAGTATCTGTGATTGGTCTTGGGCAGGAGTCTTCTATCGTTCCCTCAGCAGTAACCGACTCTGCTTAGAATAGGATCCTGGGTCCTGGATGGTTTTCTGCCCCTGCCCCAGGGGTAAAGGATTTTTCCTTCTACTCTTCCCCAAGCTGGAGCTGCAGTGGGTCTTTGCTTGTCCCCTGAGGGTGACAGGATTTGCTGCCTTCCAGCAATGGCTAAGGCTTGTTTTGAATAGGAAAAAGGTATCCAAGAAGCACGCCAGGTTGTCTGTTTCCCTTAGCAGCCACTGATCACCTCCTATAGGCCGACATACACCAGTGGGGTGGCTCTCTCCAGTCTCTGTCTTTCTAGGGAGTGCTCGGTAGAGACCTGTGGAAAAGAGCTTGCAGGTGACTGTGCACTTTCCTTGTGTCACTTACTCCAAGCTGACCGATTAATCGCACACTTGGACTTTAACTGTCAGTTAAAATTTTAGCAGATTTCTTTTTACCCACTTGTATGGTACCCACTTCCTGTTCCTGTGCTTTGCCACAGGAAACATAGTGAGTATGTCACCTGTCTCCTTGGAGGGTCTTGTCCCTCTTTGAAATTCAGGTTACTTTGTTATCTTGTAGTGTCACCTGACTGATGGGCTAAAGAAGAGCTATGATTTTGTAGTTTATCTTTTTCTCATTGTTAGGATGAGAGTGACATTCTTTATAGCTTTCTATATCCTAAATTTAATTCAAATTTATATCTAATAACAGAATTGTTTTAGTAATCATAGATTTAAAATTTGACAGATCATGAACTTAGGAAGATTGCTGACACAACAAACTTCAGATTTACTGCTTTTTAAAACATGGCCCATAATATGCATGTATAGGTAATCTTCACATTTTTCTACTTGACATATTCTTTTTTTCTTTTTTATTTTTTTTGCGGTACGCGGGCCTCTCACTGTTGTGGCCTCTCCCGTTACGGAGCACAGCCTCTGGACACGCAGGCTCAGCTGCCATGGCTCATGGGCCCAGCTGCTCCGCGGCATGTGGGATCTTCCCGGACCGGGGCACGAACCTGTGTCCCCTGCATCGGCATGCGGACTCTCAACCACTGGGCCACCAGGGAAGCCCTACTTGACATATTCTTGCCTTTAGCTTCTTTACTCCTTGCTTCTCACCAACATTTGAATAGTATTGCTGATGCATGAAACATATTTTCCCATGTTTCCAAACCTGACAGCATTGTCGTCTATTCAGCTGTCCATAGCAGAAATCTGGGAGGCCAGACATCACATCTTCCTCACCTCCATCATCCAGGCCATCAGCAAATCCTAAATATTTCAAATTATTTTCAATCCTGAGGCCAGTGCCTAAGTCCAGGCCTGAGTTTCTCTCGGGACTCTTGAAATATTCTGATAGTCTCTCATCTCTTTCTAGTCCCCCTTTCCCATACTTGCCAGGATAATTAATTTTTTAAAAGGTGAATGTGATTGTATCACTTCCTTATTTAAAGTCTTTCATTGGCTCCTCATGACCTTCAATCTTCAGAATAAAGTCCACATCTTCAGGGTCTGTAAGCGCCCTCCCTTCCCCACAAAAGCTGCTCCAGCACACCTCTATAATCTGCAGCCAGTTCTCTCCATATTTCTCGGCTTTAGCCAAACTGGAGGTTTTGCAATTGCATATTCTCAGTTGTACATAATTCCATGATTAGATCATTTTGTCTTAGTGCAGTTTTTCATTCTTGGCTGTGCATAAGAATCAAAACTTTAAAAAATTCTGAAGCCCAATTAAGTCAGAATTTCTGAGGGTGATATTTCTTTTAGGCTCTCCCAAGTAACTCCAACATCTAGCCAAGGCTGAGAACCGTTAGCTTCGAGTGCCCCACTCCCCATTCCTCACCCTCATTCCATCTCCAGTGTGTTTATCATTTGGTTCAGTCCTGTTTATTTTAAAAATTCAGGTGGCGGGCTTCCTTGGTGGCACAGTGGTTGAGAGTCCGCCTGCCGATGCAGGGGACACGGGTTCGTGCCCCTGTCCGGGAAGATCCCACATGCCGCGGAGCCGCTGGGCCCATGAGCCATGGCCGCTGAGCCTGCGCGTCCGGAGCATGTGCTCCGCAACAGGAGAGGCCACAACAGTGAGAGGCCCGCGTACCGCAAAAAAAAAAAAAAAAAAAAATTCAGGTGGCAACGAATTCTCTTGGGATCTTTCTTGACATTTCTCCCTCTTGTTCTGTGTAACTATGGGTGTATGTACCCCATAGCGACAGCTGCATACTGTGCCCTGAAGAACCTGTGGTGTTAGAATATATGCCATTGACGTACCATTAGTTAAACACCCAAAGTATCAGGTCTTGATAATATATGAAAGTACTGTGGCTGTAATTTTCAGTGAGGTGTGGGGTAACAACCCAGCCCCCTGGAGCATATGTCAAAATCATCTATACCGGGAGTCAGCAAGCTTTTTCTATAAAGGACCAGTATTTAACATACTCAGCATATATATAGTAACTGCAGTAAATATATTCAGCTTTGTGGGCCACGTGGCCTCTGTCATAACTACTCAGTTCTGCCATCGTAGCATGAAAGTAGCCATCGACAATATGAATGAGTATGACTGTGTTCCAGGAAAACTTTATAGACACTGAAATTTGAATTCTGTGTACTTTCTACGTGTCATGAAATATTGTTCTTCTGGGTTTTCTTCAACCATTTCAAAATGTAAAAACCATTGTCAGCTCGCAGACTGTACAGAAACAGTTGGTGGTCAGATAGGACTCATGGTCCATACTTTGCCAATCCCTGATCTAGGGGATTTTTTCAAATTATAAATGCATCATCTCCCTGAGAGTTTAATAAGCTGCCTGTGTGGGACACATCCCCAAACTGAGAAGTCACTGGTGTCGGAAACTAAGGGGAGTGATTGCCTCACCTTAGATTTGCTGGAATGAAAAAACAAACTTGAGATAACCAAATTTGAACACAGATTATTTAAACATATAATGAGGACCATTTCTATAAAGAAGATAGAAATTATGAACAGCCCCCAAATTTAGTCTTACTGGTTTATTTTCACCTTGAGGCTTAGAGTATGCTGAATACATATAAATGTTCAGTATCTATTTGCTAATGATTTTGTTAGAAGGGTTAGATATGCTATAGAGGATTAAAAATTATGTTTAGTGTTTGTCTGTTGAGATAGGTTTTGTTGTTTTTATGACTTTTGGATTTTTTTAGTAAGTACCTCTTATGTAACCTTAGCCTAGAGTGGTGATTTCTGTCTTTACTGCATGTCATGATTATCTGGTAGAGTTGATGAAAATATAATTGTCTAGGTCCCCCCTCAAGTGATAGTTTTAGTTGCTCTGTGGGTAATTCTTGTGAGCAGTCTGGGTTGAGAAGCATTGGCTTCATTGAGCATGTTCTCCTTTGATGAATTCTAGAATGAAAAACTATCTTTTAAAGACAGTGTATCTGCAGTAAAGTAAAAAAACAAACAAAAAAAAAACCAGGCTGGTTGCTAAAAAATAATCAGTAAAGAATAAAATAATATAACCCATCTCCTCTCTTATCTTTAAAAGATAGCCATTGTTAGAATCTGTTTATGTGTTTCTCTGTACCTATAATTTTTGAACAAAAAGGATCACACAATATGTACCATTCTTTGATTTGTTTTTACTTAGTTAATATATTCTAGATATCTAGAGAAATTTATTTCTCATAAATAATTTTGTCCAAAGATTAAAATCAAAAGCACAGAAGAGGGCTTACCTGGTGGCGCAGTGGTTGAGAGTCCGCCTGCCGATGCAGGGGACACAGGTTCGTGCCCTGGTCCGGGAAGATTCCCACATGCCACGAAGAGGCTGGGCCCGTGAGCCATGGCCGCTGAGCCTCACGTCCAGAGCCTGTGCTCCGCAACGGGAGAGGCCACAGCAGTGAGAGGCCCGCGTACCGCAAAAAAACAAAACAAACAAACAAAAGCACAGAAGATAATTTTTAGTGACTTGGCAACCAGGGCTGAGAGAGATACAGATTGGGATCAGGGCTATTTCTAGAATTGTTTGGAGACTGGAACAAATCACTACTCCTCTGCCTCTTATCCCACTAAAAGTAAACAAACACACTGCAACAATTCAGTTTAAGATGAAGATTATGGACAGCCTTGAATAGGGAAAAATAATGAAAGGGCTTTAATGAAGACGGAATATCTCCTTTCAGTGAATTACGGTAATTGAATGGACGGCATGCTTCAAGGTTTCTGTTTTGTAAGTGTATTTTTAATTTCTCATTTTGTATTTTGCTTAGCACCAGCAAACTCTCCCTCTGGCTTCATCCTTTTATTGTTGCTTAGTTGCAAGAAGCTTGGATTAGGTGGGATATGGGTGGAAAGAGAAAACTGGGCCTCTGGGTGTTCACGTTAGCCGTACAAGCCTGCACAAGTTAAGAAAAGGTTGTCATACTCCTCTCCCGTTCTTAGCAACTGTTCTTTCTCTAGGACCCTGGGGCATCTGTCTTCACTCTACTCTTAGGCTCCTGCGGTTCTCCAGGTGTGCTGCGTTTGCCACTAGTGAGTCGGACCTTAGACAGACTTGTTTATCTGGAGTAGAACCAGGTCTTCAGAGGCCCTGTTCACTGACATGGTTGTATTGATCTATCAGGTAATTTAAAATAGTAGTAACGGGCTTCCCTGGTGACGCAGTGGTTGAGAGTCCGCCTGCCGATGCAGGGGACGCGGGTTCGTGCCCCGGTCCGGGAAGATCCCACGTGCCGCGGAGCGGCTGGGCCCGTGAGCCATGGCCGCTGAGCCTGCGCGTCCGGAGCCTGTGCTCCGCAACGGGAGAGGCCACAACAATGAGAGGCCCGCGTACCGCAAAAAAAAAAAAAAAAAAAAAAAGTAGTAACAACATGAAACCTAAATTAATTGTAGATATTCTCAGCAGCATTCGGTTTTTTTTCCATGATAAATAGTGTGATTAAGAAAAACAAAGAAACATAAAAATAAATTTGAGTTTGGGCAGATTGTGCTCAGTCTGCTTGAGGGATAATCCTGGATTGGACATTAGAGGACCATTTGAGATTCTGTTTCAGTTGTATAATTCTTTGATAGCTTGGGGATTTATAAGACATTAGACTTAATTTTCCTAATTATTAGGTATACTGACTATAGCTATATAGTCAGTAGGCAAACAACATTACTTATAATGTCAGATAATCCCTGTTCATAGTGTTACATATAGTCAAGAAAATTTTCACCCTACCTGTATTATAAGGACAACAAATAAAAGTGCTTTTGGGGGTAGCCCTGGTGAGAAGCAGGACTGGGGATCAAGGCAAATGGCTGCTCTTATTAAGAGTAGGTGCCTGTTCCAGCGCCTGTCTCATCTCAGAACCGCCTTGATGAGCATCCCTCCCCCGTTATTGCTGTATCATAGTCTCGCTTTGTTAGGAAAGCGAGACTCTGTCACTCTGGAAAATTATATCTTTTAAAATATAAATATTCTTCAGGGCAAGTTAAGCATTTTTGTCTTTATTTTTTATAAATTGAAGCTATTTGTTTGGGAGTGACAGTGTGAAAGCATTACTTCTCTGAAAGCTGGAAGAGAAAGACCTCTAAAAGGCAAGCTTTGTCTGTTTTTCCTTAATCACCAGCATCTCTCTCTTATGCCATAGAGAAGCATGCATGGTACTTTAACACAGAAAAATATATCAGATGTCTCTTCCTTGAAATGATTTCAAATTATAAGTCCATTCTAAGTGTCAATTCTTAAGAATTTAGCAGGCTGAAACTGATTTTTTAAAAAATCTGTTTTCTATATATCCTCTCTTCTTAAAAATTAAACTTTTAATTTTGAGATAATTGTAGATTCACATGCAGTTGTAAGAAATAGTATAGAGAAAACCCACGTGCCCTTTACCCCATTTACCCAATGGGAACATCTTGGAAAACTGCTGTATAATATCAAAAGCAGGATATTGACATTGATAGAACCCACCAACCTTTTTCAGATTCCACAAGTGTTGCTTGTATACCTGTACTCATTTGTGTGTGTGTGTGTTTAGTTCTGTACAGTTTTATCACTTGTATATGTATCCACCACCACAGTCAAAATACAGAGCAGTTCCATTGCCACAAAGATCCCTTGTGTTTGTAGCCATTTTAAAATAAGAAGTCCCCCATTTCCCTCTCCCCCAAGTCCTTGGCAACCACCATTCAGCCAGAAAGAGAGAGAATGAAAGGCATGCTCATCAATTGTCTGTAAACCAGGCTTCAATGAACAGTAACCGAGACTACATTGAAGAAAGAGTGATAGAGCTTGAGGAGTTCCTGCTAAGGACTAGCATACGACCTGAGAGACAAAGCATTAAAAAAATTCTGACTGATTCTTTAGTATGTAAAGGTGAGAGCCAAGAGGGAAATGGCCTGAAATTCTTAAAATCATAAAAGATAAAAATCACTGACTTATTTCTGAATTCTGAAGGTAAAGATCAGTTCATTTATTTATTGAACAGATAGTTTTTGTACTTATTGTACTTATTATTTGAATTAAGTGGTAGTTTTTAAAAATGTCTGGGCACTTAGTATAGAAGATAGGAAATTATATATCTAACAGCAGTTAATTAACTTATATAATTTATTGCAAGAGATTTGCAGACATGAGGGTTTATTAGAGAAATTAATAGATTATAGCTATATGATGGGCACATTTAGAGGAAATTAGAGGCTTTGACCTTCTGAAGTCATGGAGGGAATGACTTCCCCATCAAGCATTAGTGATGATGATAACTGTTAAAATTTATTTAGTACTACTATGTATCAAGTCCTGTACGAGGCATGTTTTTAATCTGTTATCTCATTTAACCTTTTTCCAGACCATAGGTGCTCACTATTTGTTAAACTGGATTTTCTAAGATGTTTTTCAACAGAATTATTAACATTTTGCTTTTCTTTTCAGAGATGTGGTACTGGATCTTCCTCTGGGCTCTCTTCTCCTCTCTGTTTGTCCATGGTGCTGCAGGAGTGTTGATGTTCGTGATGCTACAGAGGCATCGGCAGGGGAGAGTAATCTCTGTCATTGCAGTCAGCATCGGATTTCTGGCTTCCGTGACTGGAGCAATGATTACTAGTAAGTTGATTTAATTTTAAGCACATAATTTTATATGCACTTACAGTTTTGGTAACTTTATTCTTATTGTAAATGCAACAGTGTAATCTTTCATGTAGAATATTTTTCAGCACTAACCACACTTCATCTAGAAGGTAAAGATCCGTTCGCTTAATTACTGAACAGATAGTTTTGGTACTTCTGCTGTATGAATACTCATTATGGAAGGTTTTGGGGAAATGGAAAAGCTTGTAGAAATTGTCAAGAGGTAAAGCAGTTCGTGGGAAAATTTATCTTATAGTGGATGTAGTTTCTGCTTTAAAGGAGCTCATTATGTGGTAAGGGAGAGAGGTAGGCACACAAATATGCCAGTGATAATTGTCATTTTAAAAAAGTGAAGATAGGGCTTCCCTGGTGGCGCAGCAGTTGAGAGTCCGCCTGCCGATGCAGGGGACACAGGTTCGTGCCCCGGAGCGGCTGGCCCTGTGAGCCATGGCCGCTGGGCCTGCGCGTCCGGAGCCTGTGCTCCGCAACGGGAGAGGCCACAACAATGAGAGGCCCGCGTACTGCAAAAAAAAAAACCAAAAAACAAAAAAAAAGTGAAGATATAGCTCTTAGGTCCTTGATGTCATCTGCCTGTGACTACAAAATAAAAGTGCACTTCCTTCTTTTTTTAAAAGGATATTCTAAATATATTACAGATAATTTGCCTTCTTTAAAACCAGGCAATTAAAATTGGAATAAATTCTAATTTTGACATACTTAAAATATTTTTTAAGCTTTAGTTATTGTTATTTCACATAGTCTTAATTTTTAATCATTTTAATAAATTTCAGGACAAATTGGTTTATTTATATTTTAAGAACAGTTGGAAGTTTAGAAGTAGCAATTACATGTTTTTTTTCCTTTCAAATTCTTGGGTTTTAAAGTTTTTAATTTTTTTATTGATGTATAGTTGATTTACAGTGTTTCAGGTATACAGCAAAGTGATTCAGATATACATATATATGTATTCTTTTTCAAATTCTTTTCCATTATAGGTTATTACAAGATATTGAATATAGCTCCCTGTACCATACAGTAGGTCTTTGTTGTTTAACTATTTTATATATAGTAGTGTGTATCTGTTAATACCAAATTCCAAGTTTATCCCTTCCCCCCCTTTCCCCTTTGGTAAGCATAACTTTACTTTCTACATCTGTGAGTGCGTTTCTGTTTTGTAAATAAGTCTATTTGTATCATTTTTTTTAGATTCCACATATAAGTGATATCATATGATATTTGTCTTTTTCTGTCTGACTTACTTCACTTAGTATGATCATCACTAGGTTCATCCATGTTGCTGCAAATGGCATTATTTCATTCTTTTTTATTCTGAGTAATATTCCATTGTGTATATATACCACATCTTTATCCATTCATCTGTCCATGGACACTTAGGTTGCTTCCATGTATTGTCTCTTGTAAATAGTGCTATAATGAATATTGGGGTACATGTATCATTTTAAATTAGAGTTTCCTCCGGATATGTGCTCAGGAATGGAATTGCTGAGTCATATGGTAACTCTATTTTTAGTGTTTTAAAGAACCTCCATACTGTTCTCCATAATGGCTGTACCAATGTACATTCCCACCAACAGTGTAGGAGAGTTTCCTTTCCTCCACACCCTCTCCAGCATTTATTATTTGTAGACTTTTTGATGATGGCCGTTCTGACTGGTGTGAGGTGATACCTCATTATATTTTTGATTTGTATTTCTCTAATAATTAGCAATGTTGAGCATCTTTTCATATGCCTAATTGGCCATCTGTATGTCTTCTTTGAAAAAATACCTATTTAGGTCTTCTGCCCATTTTCTGATTGGGTTGTTTGTTTGTTTGTTTGATGTTGAGCTGTATGAGCTGTTTGTATATTTTGGAAATCAATCCTTGTCGGTCGCAGCGTTTGAAGATATTTTCTCCCATTCCATAGGTTGTTGGTTCATTTTGTTTATGGTTTCCTTTGCTCTGCAAAAGCTTTTAAGTTTAATCAGTTCCCATTTGTTTGCTTTTGCTTTTGCTTCCATTACTTTAGGAGATGGATCCAAAAAACTCTTGCTGCGATTTATGTCGAAGAGTGTTCTGCCTATGTTTTCCTGTAGGAGTTTTATAGTATCCAGTCTTACCTTTAGGTCTTTAATCCATTTTGAGTTTATTTTTGTATATGGTGCTAGAGAAGGTTCTAATTTCATTCTTTTACATGTAGCAGTCCAGTTTTCCCAGCAGCACTTTTTGAATTTCTCCATTTTATATTCTTGCCTCCTCTGTCGTATGCAGATTGACCATAATAGTGCACTTCCTTCTTAAACACAAATTATTATGACATAAGTCTCCCCTGGCCTACTAGAAATTAGCCACTTTACGGTGTCCTCCAGCTGTCTGCAAGTTTTCTCCTGTGCTGCCTTATGTGCGTGTCCTACAGCCCTCAGGTTCACTCCCTCTGACCTTCTCCTCTTAGCGCTGTACTTAGGCCCCAACTCCAGCCTGGGGTTCTGCTGTGCTAGATGAGCTAGAACTTAGATGCATCCTGTTGAGCCTGGAGGGCCCTCAGCCGCTTCCTTCGTGTGGTTCTGCCGGACACTGGTGCTTCTCTTTGCTGTGTGGTCTCGTCACTGCAGGTGAACAGCAGAGCTTCTGTTGCTGTTCACTCTGGCCGGCTTCTGGGAGGCTAGGGTAGCTGGCTGTCGCTGCTGGATCTGCTTCAAGACTCGCCACCGAGGGCTTCTTCCTTTCTAAGTTCCTTCTTAGCCCCAGAGATGAGAGGAAGTCCTTTTCTTCCATGGCTCCAAGGCCTCCCTCCTTCTGTGTCCCACAGTCACCTTTTCCCAGAGTGATCAGCATGCCTTGCCTTGAGGGGAGAGCCCTGTTCCCATGTCTCTGGGTTTGTCCTGTGAGACAGTCATAAAATAGTTGTGGGAAATAGGGAGTAGTCTATTTCCTCATCCTGTCTTCATTTACTATTCAGTTTTTGTGTGTTATCTTGTGTTAGGTTTTCTTTGTGCTGCATCCAACCTGTAAATTTCTCATGTGGTACTTCATTCATTTTGCCATAGGTAGAGTTTAAAACAAGAAATCAGATTTCACTGAAGCACCAAATGTGCAGAGTGGAGTAGCAGGAAAGTCAACTGGAAAGAGCCAGATCCTCAAGGGTCTTGGACGGCCAGCCAGAGTCTGGACTTTATTCTGTGGGTCATGGAAAACAACTAGATATTTTAGAATGGGGTTGGAAAGGGGCAAAGCAATTCAATAGGAAAATCTATTTTATGGCTGAATGTAGAATATATGTGAAGAAAGAACCAAGAAGAAACTCTGAAAGGGCAGGGACCTTGTCTGTCTTCATCACTGCTGAATCTCCAACAATAAAACAGTACCTGGAATAGAACAGATACTCAGAAAATACTGGTTGGATAGATGGATGTAGTAAGGGAGGCAGCACAGAGGAAAGGAAGGAAGAAAGTGGGGGGAGGGAAGAAGGGAGGAAAAAGGGGAAAGAAGAGGAGTTGAGGCATTAACTGTGATCTGAATTGAGGCTAGATCTGAACTAGACTAGTGGCGGTGGGTTGGAAAAGGAGTTGGTGTCAGGACTGTGGCAAAGGGAAAAATCCAAATTAGTTGTTATTCACTGTGGTGGCATACAAAGAGACATGAAAGGGACTGCTGACATTCTTGATGTGGGCCACTGCTACAACTGTGGAACCGTAAACAGAGGAGGAAGGAAGAAGGAGCAGCTTGTTCCCAAGTCAAAAGTAGTATGTGTGTTGTATGTGTGTTTATTGCTGTAAATTATTGTGAAATTTTAAAGAGAACATGATTCTACTTCCCTAATGATGTGTATCTACATATTATCTGCTTTCAGTTCAGTCAGGAATAAAATAAGCTAATGATTTTGGAAACCACAGTGTTATATTTAAAAATCCTTACAAATATGTCTGACACAATTTCAAGTAAAAATTTGTATGCAGGTTAACAATAAAACATATAAATTTCTTCTGGCTAACTTTTTGACCTGCAAACACTTGAATTAAGAAAACTAGCCACTGTGAATATTTAACTGCATTTATTTTCTTAATGTATTTTGTGAGTGCTATAGCACGATCACAGCTGTATATTCAGTTCAGCACATGATGGCTGACTGAATATAGATACATATCTATTATATTTTACTACCTCTTAGTTTTTTTTTTTTTTTTTTTGCGGTACGCGGGCCTCTCACCGTTGCGGCCTCTCCCGTTGCGGGGCACAGGCTCCGGACGCGCAGGCCCAGCGGCCATGGCCCACGGGCCCAGCCGCTCCGCGGCTCGTGGGATCCTCCCGGACCGGGGCACGAACCCACGCCCCCCGCATTGGCAGGCGGACTCCCAACCACTGCGCCACCAGGGAAGCCCCCTCTTAGATTTTTATTTCCAGAATAGAGTGATTTTTCATTTCAGTTAGTACTGATAGTTAATACCAGAATTGGGAGGAAATGGGTTTCTCTATAATGCCATTGCTTGGCATTGTATTGCTGTCTAATTTTAGCGAGTCTGAGGGTTACAGTGACACCTCTTTGTTGGTTTAATTTGCATTTCTCTGATTACTAATGAATTTGAACATCTCTTTCTATTCTTATCATATTTTTAGATTTCTTCTACAAATTGCTTCTTTAAATTCTGTGCTTTTCTTTTGGGGTTCTTGTTTTTTTATTAAACGATAGATGTTTCTTAGATGTATTGGTGTCTTATTGGTTTTGAACTTTGCAAATAACTTCTCTGTCTTTTATCAGTACCTTCATCCATGATGTTGTTTATTGAGTAGAAATCTTTATTCTATATAATCAGCTTAAAGAGTCTTTTTGCCTAATTTAGAATTTTATTTAAGAAGTTCTCCTCCACACCAAGGTCAAAAGATACTCTGATATATTTTCTTTTGTTAATTTTATAGTTTTACCTTTGTATTAAAGTCTTTAATTTATCTAGAGCAGGACTGAGCAAACATTTTCTTAAAAGGCCAGACAGTAACTATTTTAAACGTTGCAGGCCAGAGGGTCTGTGTCACTACTATTCTGCTCTGCCATTAGGGCATAAAAGCAGCCATAGACATTGGTAAATGAATAGGCATGGCTTTTTCCAATAAAACTTTATTTACAAAAACAGATGTCTGACATTCAGGTCATAATTTGCCTTCTGGTCTAGAGTGTATCTTTGTGTTTGGAATTAGATAGGATTCCATGTGTATTTTTTTTTTCCTCCCATGTAGTAAGTCAATTTTTACCACGTCACTAAAAAAATCTATCCATTGATTCATCCTTTTTTGTGTACTGTGTTCTCAAGGTACATGGACCTGCCTTCAAATTCTGTTCTGGTTTGTTAGTCTTTTTATCTGTTCTTGCAGCAAGGCCTCATTTTTTTGTCTCTATTATTTTGTAGTATTTCTTAATATCTGGTAGGGCTGGTCCCTCTCATTTCTTTTCTTTCTCAAAGTTAACATAACTATTCATGGACCTTTATTCTTTCATATAAATTTTAGAATATGTCTACTGAGTTCCTCAAAAAGTATAACTGTTATTTTTATGAGGATTTAATTGATTGTAGAGGTTAATTTGGGAAGAATTGACATATTAAATTAAGTCCCACCCAGGAACATGTAATATATCTCCATTTGTTCAGATCATTTTCTACATCTTTTGTTAGAGTTTAAAAGTGTTTTTTTTCAATAGGAGGATTGTATATTTTGATTAAGTTAATTCCTAAACTCTTATTATGTTACGGTTCTTGTGCATGGTATCTTTTTTAATTACATTGTTTAGTTTTATTATATATATATATTATTTATAGAGAAATGCATTTAAGTTTTTTAAGTTGAGTTTATGAGAGATTAATAACAAAGCAAAAAACTGGTTTTCTGGAAAGATAATAAGGTGAATAGATTGCTGCCGTAACTCTAAAATAGTTAAGGCAGAAAAGTAAAACATGGAACAACATAGAAGAGAGAACTACAGACTCAATAGTATAGGTAGAATAAAGGATTATAAAAATGACAGTTTTGTAAACAGTTATATATTCCTAAATATAAGTTGCTAAAATTGGCATAAGAAGAAAGAGAAAATATGAATAATACAATAAGTATGTTTAAACAATTGAAATGTTGAAGACTTCTCCTCCCAAAAGAAGTCCAGGCTCAAATGAGGTTTACAGATGAGTTCTACCAAATTTTCAGGGAACAGTTCCTATTTTTTCCAAATTATTGCAGGAAATGGAAAGATTAAAAACTGTGCACAGCATATTTGCTGGATCAAAGTAATCTTGTTGCTAAACAAGTTGAAGACTACAGAAGGATGGAAAAGTATAGGTTCATTTACTTTAGAATGTTATCCTAGGAGTGCAAAGATAGTTCAGTATCAGAAATGACTACGGCTGTATGCCAATAAAACATTATTTATGGACACTAAAGTTTGAATTTCATATAATTTTTATGTATCATGAAATATTATTATTCTTTTGATTTTTTTTAAACCATTTAAAAATGTAAAAACCATTCTTAGCTCACATGCTGTACAAAAACAGGTGGTGAGTCAGACTGGACCTGTGGATCATAGTTTGCTGACCCCTGATCTGATTACACAAACAGAGAATCAACATCATTAGAACCAAATCTGCCTTAACCTTTATATTTGCGTTCTCTCAGGAATGTGGAGGGCAGATCAAATCACTTTTCAGTGGTCCACCTCTCTGCAGACACTTTATGTTGCTGTATATGGACATCTCTGTCACTGGTGACTCTTCTCCTAGTCACCCTTGTCCTTGCAGGTTTACATCTGTTATTTACCTTCAGCTCAGCTCAGCAGAATTGCTTTCTCCACTTCATCTTTGCTATGCCAGTCTTCTCTAGCTCCTTAATACTTTGGGAATCTTTACATATTTCTAATTGATACCTTCTGCTGTTGTTCACAGTGGCAGCTCCAAACATGTTTCATTTATTTCAGGCACCCTATACACTTCTGCCTTCTTCATTCTTGCACACACTTCACCAAGAAAATAACGATCACAATATTTGTACTCCTTCAACTGGCTGTTGTTCAGCAAAATACATCTTAACAGGAGTGAAAACTAAAGCACAAATTGGGGGAAGATATTTGTTAGCTTATATAAATGTAAAAAGATTAATATCCAAACTATATTTTAAAAAACCCTATGAATCAAATAAGAAAATGACAATCCACTAGAAAAATGGACAAAAGATTTGACAAACATTTCATAGAAGTAGAAACCCTAATGGCCAAATGTGAAGAATATGTGAGGAAAAGCTCAATGACATTAAAAATCAGGGAAACCCAAATTAATTGCAGAGATAACATCTCTCACCTGCCAGATTGACAAAAAAAATTTTTAAAGATATCAACTGCTTCTGAGGATATGGAGTAACTGGGATATAAATTGGTACAATTACTTAGGAAAACAAGTTGGCATTACCTAGTAAAGTTGAAAATGCCCATAACATAGGACTGAGCCATTCTGCTTTTACCCACGTTGTAGAGAAACTCGTGTTTGCGTATGTGTGCCAGAGGTCATGTTACAAGGATGTTCACAGAAGCAGGGTTTGTCATTGTTAAGGACTAGAAACAATGTCATCCCCAGTAGAATGGATAAATCAGTTGTGGTATATTCATACATGGAATTCTGTACAACATTGGAAATGTATGAATTACTGCTGTATACAACAAGATGGATAATTTTCTGAATATAACCTTGAGCCAAAAATTCCAAAATACTTAGAGTATCAATTTATATAAAATTCATTTATTTAAAAAACTAAATAACAGATATCTTAGGATATAGGCAGGCAGTAAAGCTGAAGAAAAGCAAAGGAATGATAAAAACCAAATTTGGGAGGGAATGGGATGTGACTGTGGAGACTGCACTGGAACCTCAAATGAAATAGTAATGTTCTTTTCTTCAGTTGGATGGTGGTCCTTGGGAATTTGTTGTGTGTTTTTTTTAACAGTCTACACGTATTTTATAAATACTCCTTCATATCTGCTCAATATTTAATAGCAGTGTTTCCAAAATCATTTAATAGGCACACAAAATTGTTTTCTTTCAGATCTTTTTGATTAAGAGTTCCACTGGAACAGTCTTTTCTGACTAGTGCTTCTGGGTTGTGAAATGATATAGTGCAATGGGAGCTAGTGTTAAATCTGCTTCTCTTGAAGGGAAGTTGTAACTTACAAATTGGTTCCTGATTATCTGCTGGGCGGAAAACAGTAGTTCGTTTTATTTTCTGTATAACACTATAAATATCTCTCTTGATTTTGGAAACTCTGGAGTTTTACAGTGGTTTTTCTCCCCTTACATTATAGGGTTGAAGATCTTATCCTCTGTTTCTTGAAAGAGTGTAAAGAAAAGTGGGTTATTGGTGGTTTTGTAAGTTATTCCTCAAACAGCAAGCCTTCCAAAGTGAAATTCATTTTATTTATTTGCTTTTAACGTCTGTTTTTTTAACCCATCTGAATTTACTCTGGGGAGTGGTGTGAAGTAGGGACCTAAATTTATTTCTTCCAAGTGGCTATCAGTTGTTCCACACCATTTATTGAATGATGAATCATTGATTGGAAATTCCTTTATCATTTACTACTGCAACAACTACTAACCAAAATTTGGAGTACATACTGGGACCAGACACTATTTTAAGCACTTTCCAAGTATTATCTTCAAACCCACCCATTTTACAGTTGAAGAAATAAGGCACAGGGAGGTTAAGCGATTACTCAGTGTAACACAGCTACTAATTAGTGGAGCTTGGATTTTAACCCACAAGTCTAGCTCCAAAATCCATGCTCTTAACTTTATATAAGCATGGGATGTTTGAATTAACAAATTGGCACTTCCCAGGCAGCCTGAGCTAGTAATTGCTATGTTTTTCACCTTTTGGATCATTTTTGAAAATTTAATGCTAGAGAAATGGAGGCCAAATTGTAGTTTTTAAAATTGAAGATAGTCATGGAAATCTAGGGTGAACCCAAAGTAAAGACAGTATTTTTCAGGTTTATTTTAACATAATTTCTGATAACAAAGAAGGCTAAGATCTTTTTTATTTTCAGAATGTTATCCAATTCTAAAATTTGAGGATATGATTAATTATACTAGTGAAGTTTATTAATTGATTAAGTAAATGTTGGTGCTACTAGGAGTTTTATTTAGTATTGAGATGATTATCAGTTACTTTATTATTTTATGAATTCCTTATTCTCTTTTTCACTAGGTGTAAATGTGAAATGATAGAATGATTTGGAAATTTATAGCCAGACTAACCTGGATTGAAATTCCAGCTCTGTACTTACTATATTTCCTTGGGCTAGTAAATGAAACTCTCTGAACCTCTGTTTTTTTCATCTTTAAATTAAGTAATAATACTCAGGAGTGGTATCATATTTAAGATGATAAAGTTCCTGTCAAGATACACAGTATGCTGTAAATATATTATATATTTTAATTCCTTCTTTAAAATATGTATATGAAAGCCCTTGGCTTAAATTAATAATTTGCTTTTCCTATTTATATCTTCTATGGAGGAATATAATATTTTGAATTTAAGTGAACTCTGGAGTTAATTCTTAGCTAATTTTTATGAGTAGAATTTCTATCTCAAATAATTATAATTCAGTGTCTTCAAATAATTTATTTCTGTTCTTTTTGTTTGATCATTCTAGGATACATAGACAGTTTTTTCTAGAGAAGAGTTGTAAGGCCATCTCAACCTGTGAGATGGCATAACCATAGTTTAAATGTTTCCTTTTATGATTTCTGAATGTACTTTTAAAATCAGCCTCATAGATACCACATCATTATACATACTATAGCAATCAGATGAAGTGTTGAACCGAGCCTCGGGGCTCTGAAGCTCCTGAGATTCTCTCATTCTCAGAAATGCACGTTATCTAAAAATTTCTCCTAGAACAGATGGATGTCAGGTTCATACTCCACTTTTATTAGATGTCAAGATACTCGTCTCCAAATACCTCTACAGTTGTATGCTTTATTAAAACACTGAAACCATTTTATATGGTAGATTGTGAAGCACATTAGTCACAATTCTGATATTTTATGGGACATTTAAGAATTCATTCATTTTACTGAAATAAATTAAAATTCCTTTAATATTAACTTTTTTCTTGAATAATTTAGAAATTATATTAAATTGTATGGTTTTCTGTATTATTATTTATAATTACCAATATATTGTGTCATATGTTTATGAAAGTGCCGATGAGGTCTGGCCGATTTAACACCCAGCTGAGAGATTACAATAATGAATTACTCGTTTTTTATGAACATATTTTATGTCAGGTAAGCAGCATATACCATAAATACATATTTTGCAGTTGAATAGAAAAGTCTGTTATTCAATTTTGTGGGTAAATGCGGTATGGTAGAGTAACTTTTACCAATCACATGGGAACTCTTTCATAGAAAATTATAAAATGAGAATGACTGATGATTTACTGTTTGGCTCAGATGAAGAGAGATTTTAAGTTACAGCCATGTAGCGTGTCTCAGAATGAATGAAGGTGTTATTTGTCTCTCCCTCTTTCTCGTCTAGGTGCAGCAGTCGCTGGCATTTACAGAGTGGCAGGGAAGAACATGGCCCCCTTGGAAGCACTGGTGTGGGGCGTTGGACAGACCGTACTGACATTAATCATCTCCTTTTCAAGGATTCTCGCCACACTCTGAGGTTTCTGTGGGCACGTCTTACTTCACATAAGGAAGCAGATGTACAGATTCTCTGAAAATGGCATTGTTAACAAGGGAATGAAATTGTACAAGAATGTGGAAGGAGCAGGTCAAAACATAAGGCCTTGAGCTGTGTGGGAAGATTGCCCTCTGGTGTTCAAGTGATTGCACTACCGCACCGCACCTTACGTGCCTCCGTCCCAGGCAAGGCGCATGACACTACGTGAAGCTACAAGAAAAAGCACCTTGTTTAGCTGCCAATCAGGTTAACACTGGCGTTGAATCATCGTTCTTAACAGTGTTGTGTTAAGTTACAGGGACGTTTTGAAGAATTGACATATGTGCCAAACTCTTTTCTTTTTTTTTAACATTGATCATGTGAAATTTGCAAGTGTAGATGTAGATGAGTGCTGTGAACATATCTGACATGAATTCAGGTGGTGTAGTGAGATTTTTGTTTTGTAATGCTAAATCCCGTATGAGTGCTGCATACCGAATCATTTAATAGGAGACAAATTATTTGATTTTTAATGTTGAACGTTTCTGGGATTTAGGGCTTTCATATAAATTAGGCATTATTGTTACTTACGTGAAAAATAATACTTAATGGAAAACTGCTGAACTCTTTTAAGGACTCAAAGTAGATCTATAGGGTGCATCCTTTTCACTCACTTAAGTAACACTCTTTTAATAGTTTCCCTCATACATAAACATTCTATTGATATGAATTTAAAAACTTTACGGGTCATACACATTGATTGTAGCTTGTGTGTCACAAAAGTATAATTTGAAAATTTTCTTATAAATTTTGTAAGAAATCTGAAATGCACGTTGCATTCTTGACCCTTCTAAGAAAGTTTTTGCCATGTAGCTCATGGAGGAAACATCTTTACAACTAGTATCTCAGTGGGATTATATCACTTGTTGCATATACCTTGATTTTTGACAAAACGTAAGCAGTCTTTCATTCTAGAGTATTAACTGTATTTAAAGAGTGGCCTAAATTAGGCTATGAAAACAAGAAGCCTCATTTGTAGATAAGAAACATATAGGAAGAGTAATAAGCTATCTTACTTTGGGTATGTGGTAGCATCATAATTTCTCTGAGTAAAAATTGGGGAATATAGTAAATAATTATAAAATTTGGCAACAAATCTCAGCATATCAACACAGTATTGAATGCATACTTGAGTTATTCATTTCAGTTGTTCAGCTCTTGTTTTATGCTGTTATTTAAGTTTACTAGAATCTGTGATGACATTTATTAGAATGAAAAAATCCTTAGAGGTTTTAAGAGGTTTTGGCAATATGTAATTGTATTTAAGAGTACAAGAAGTAAGGGCAACACAGAACGTGGTGGAATTTGTCTCCTACTGAGATTTTTTTAATACCAGGTACAATTATATATATGGTAACTCAAAGGGAGAGCCAACTGCAGAAAATATAAGTTAAGGACAATCCAAACAATAATCTGATACTCTAGCCTCACTGTTTTATAACCTAATTTGGAAAAACGTACATTTCTATTAGGTTCCATGCAAATATAAGACCTTTGTTACCCACGGCACCGTTTCTCCACCAAAAAGCTGAGTAGTATCAACAACTCACCGATGAGGAACTGGGGGTATTTTACCAGTACGGAAGCCAGTTTGGGGCGGTGCGGGAGTTTAACAACACTGTGGCTTGGAAATTTGTTTTTAAAAACCCAAGAAGCAAGTATGCATTCTTAGAGATCTTTAAAGTAAATCTTAAAATTGATTCTTTTTATTATGTTCAAGCCTGAAATTGTTTTCATGTGTTCTTTATATTCCTGACATTTTCCTAAATTAAATTTAGGCCTAAATCTTCCAAGTCAATTTGATTTTTCCTTTTCTGTTAGACTTGAATTGTGTTCTTCCTTTACTTTGGTTATTCTTTAAATTCTTTAAATTCTTTGGTCAATAATTTAAAGTGTTCATATTCTTTGGGAGGAATTACCAGTAATATGTTGAAATGGTATGAGATCTACAGAAATGAATATTTATTTTAACACATGGTTATTTTATGTTTCAGAAAGTTACCATGGTAAGGTAACATGGAACACATGGTTCAGAATCTGAAATTAGCCAGAAAATAACTTGGACACATTAAGTGTATGGCTGCATGGACCAAAGAGAATGAAACTCCTGTTTCTGCTCTAGAATGAAGTATGAGAAGGTGGATCAGTTTGTAGAGTGTCCTGCAGTTATCTCATTATCAAGTTGCTTTACGTTATGAGGAGTGTGTGTGTGTGTGTGTGTGTGTGTGTGCTTTTAACTTTTGGGGGAATTTTTGGTTTCTCTGTTGTTTTTAGTTGCTTCCATTGGGATTTTGTGCAACTGTTACTATTTCGATGTTTTGAAATGCAGTTGATAGTATGAATTGATGAAATGTCTTAATAGCTGTTTCTGTGATGAGATTTTTAAAATGTTATTGGTTTTCTTATAGAGACAAGTAACATTTAATGATATATATCTACATACACATATATCATTATATACACATATATATATAAAGCTGCTATATATGAATACAGTCTAATTGGAAAGCTTTTGTTCAATGAACACTTGGACATTATCGTGGAGAACTTGATACATTTGCTCAGTTGAGTGATCTTTTAAATCAGTTTAAGGAACTTTGAGATTTTTTAATTTGGGGAAAGTTTTCTTGGTTTAATAGTGGTAGAGATCCTTGTTTGTGATGTGACAAAAGCCCTTATTGATGTATTTGGGTTAAATCTTCTTAAAATTTACATGTGACTTAGCAGTAAATTTTCTTTGTGAAAAATGCAGGAGGGAAGGGGAGAATCCTCTGCAGTTTACACTTCGTTATTTTTAAAAATGCTTAATAAAATATTGCTGACAGTGAAATCAGTTCCTCAGAGAAGAGACTCCTGTATGCCCAAACTAATTGTTAATTAGTTAACACAGGGAGTTAACATAAGGAGAGTCCTAAATGGTGGCCATATTCAGTGTTTGTAGGTTAATTATTCTTACTTTAGATCTTAGTGTTTACTGAACAGTGTTATAGTTTGTAACCCAATGTACTTTCTTAGTATTTGCAGTATACATTTCTACTGCCCCCCCAAAATGTGAGGGTTTTGTTTGTACTTTAAGTGAGAAATAAAGAAATGAGCTGCCCTGTGTATCATATATTTGTGATGTAAGGAACAGGAATAGTTTTTAAAATGTTCTTGGAAAACGTCTTTAGAGAACCTCCAATTAAGATGAGGAGAGTGGGGCTGCCATGTCAGTGTGCCCAAGCTGGCAGTTAAACGCCAGCGAATTCAGTTTTGTAAACATTTTTGGTGGATCTACTATGTACAAAGTGCTGAACCTGGTATTTTCTGTAGTAAGTACAAGGATGACCAAGATGGGGTTCCCACCCTTGAGTCCCCAAGAGCTACCAAGATGATTTAAATCCTAAAACAGTTGGGAGAATATCTTGCTTCTAGCTGAGAGCTTAAGTCCTGTTTTTTCCCCCAATTCTGATTTTTCTCAGTTTATTAACCAAACGGAATACCGTGACATAGATTTGAATCCAGGCCCTCCCACTTGTTGACTTTTTGTTTATGAGGGTGAAACAGTACAGTCAGCTCTCCATATCTGCGGTTCCGCATTCAGGGATTCAACCAACCTTGGATTGAAATATTCAGAAAAAATTTCCAGAAAGTTCCAAAAAGCAAAACATAAATTTGCCCCACACAGGCAACTATTCATATAGCATTTACACTCTATTTACACCATTTACATAGCATTTACATTGTATAAGGTATTATAAGTAACCAATAGATGGTTTAAAGTATATGGGAGAATATGCATAGGTTATATGCAAATACTACACCATTTTCTGTAATGGCCATTTTCTATAAGCATCCTCAAATTTTGGTATCCATGCGGGTGCTGGAATCAATCCACTCTGGATACTAAGAGACGACTCAGTATTTAACAGTAAATGATCAATAGTCATTATAATTTTTTTTAAATACACTTTGCAATACCAATTGAATATATTGTTTTGTAAGATTCAACTGTTTTCTTCCATTTCTACATTTTCCCTACATATATTTTAAGATGGAAACTAAAAAATTTCTCTTATAATGTTGCTTCTCCTCTCCACCTCTTTAGTTTTTAAATCAGCAGATAGTTCTCTAAGAGCACTTTTGGGAATTGGTGGCAATGGAAATGGCAGGGCAAGCCGAATTCAATATCAGGCTGTGTTTATTACTAGTTAAAACAGGGAAAGGGAGAAGTAGCCGGGATTTAGCCCTTACCTTATCCTGCTTGCTTCTTTTGGATTTACTCAGCCAATATTCATTGAATCTCCACTACACGCAACTTACTCTCCTTGCTTTCGGGGTGGAGGGGTGTCCCCTCTCTCTGTGTACCTCCCACCGCCCCAGCCTGTGGCTTCACCGTGCCGGGTGAGAACAGAACTGGGCTGCAGTGTCTGCCACGTCCCTCCTTCCATGGACCAAAAGTGCTTAAGCCCTACTTGTTGTTTGTTTGTTTTTAACTTAAAAGGAAATACTTTTATTTTTAATTTATGTCCATTTTATAATTCAGGAAGTAACAAGATGTTAAGAGGACTTTCTGAAATGTTCTCAAGCTACTTCACTCTCACTATTACAAATGTTTCTCTCAGAAAGTCTTAATCAGAACTCTTCAAAGAGTTGCCATTTGTTTTTAAGATGGAAGAATGTGGAAAGTTACTGAAGAAATTCTAGTGACCTAGATTGCAGAGAAGTTTGGCAACACTTGGGTAACTGGGTAAACGGTTGTTTCTTTTAATAATCGGGTGAGAATCTCAGTGGTTAAAGTTGACTAGTAATTTCCCTCATCTTCCTGTCCTTTTTATAACATCGTGGAGGAAGACTCTACAGCATAAAAAGAACATTATTTGATTAAAAACTGATTAACTTTTTCTAACATGTGGTAGCATTTATAGCAGAGGGAAGTTTAAAGACAGGAAGAAATGTCGGAGGGTTACACACAAAAACACAGACACACTTGATGAGGCACCCTGCGTTATGTGAACACAGTTTCCCCCTCTGTTAAGACTATAAACTACACTGTATGAGTACATTTAGTGCATGTTTGCAAAATACAGTGTTTTTTTATATGTGAGACTAAACTTACCACAAAGCATTTTGAAATCGTACTACATTTTCGTGCGTGTGGTGGTAGGTTTGCCTACTAACTTAAGGATGTCTGTTCAGTGTAGGCAATGCAATGTTTTTGAGGAGGTTGCTGAAGTTGTTATCTAAAAATGTATCTATGAATTTGTTTAGAGGAAGTAATGCTTAATATATAAAGTATTTTCAGTAAATGTGGAGATATACCAGTTAATACACTATTAGATTAGTGGAAACACCCGAATTTCTGAGAGCACTAAGCTATGAACTGTAGCCATCTCCCCTGAGCTTAGGGGACTCATTTTCACATTCTTTACATTCATTGCACATATGTTGAACTTATGTAATAACCCTTTCCTGATTTTGAGAACTAATTTAGCAGTTTCTTAAAAATATTCCTCCCCCTTCCATACAGATGTCATATGGTAAAGTTTAAACATATGTACAGTTTGTTGATAGACTCAAAAGTGCTGGTTTAGAAGAGAATGTTCTTAACACCTTATGGTTATGCAGCTATAATCTTGCTGAAAATTAAATACTATAAGCAAGTCAAGAGAGCGTGGACCTCCTGCATGTTTTTTTAAATTATATCCTGTGCCCGTATATACCTCCCCTCAGTGGTGACATGACTGTCCCCATTTGGGAACTGTATTTACGTATGTAACTGAAACTGGAAAGCAGTGTTACATAAATATATAGGAAGAGGAACGATAATGCATAATCACCATAACTATAACACTTTCTCTCCTAAACATATTACATATTGATAATTTCTAAAAAGCATCATTTTTTATAGCCCTGTATAAATGAATGATAACTTGACAGTACTATTGGTGGTGAAAAGTTTCCTTTGTTTTTAAATTAAAGTATTTATACATCATCACTGAGTATCTTTGGGAAGGAACATTTTAAAGTTTTCTCCATAGAAGGCAAAATAGAGGCACTTGTTTGAAAAGTAATCAAAAATGATTTACTTTAATACTGGATGAGTTGATGGTCTAATTGTTGACACTTTCTTGGTATTTGTGATATCGGATGCATTTACGATGGAGGAATTTTAAAAGTTCTGTACGTCTCTCAAACACATGCACACACACGAGCTCTACCAATATAAAATTCCACAGTATTTTTCATTTCAGTCATATAACTAGGTAAAATTCATAGGATCCTACTGTAAAGTATTAACTCTCAATTCTAGTCATTCTAGAATGAGGGGATCAACTTTACCTTAAAGTTAATCAATGAAAATGTTTTTATTCACACAGCAAAAATATAGTTTACCTGATAGGTATTAAAAACTCACTTTCAAATTGTGTTAACTCTCAGACCACTGATGAATCATTTAGTAAACCACAGTGCAGTTTTTAAAAGCTAAATGATGCCTTAGTGCCTTGGAAGTTAAGATACTTTCGCAAAGTGAATTTAGTAAGATTCAGGATTGGTACACCTATTGCTGGATTCAGAGGTGAGGAACAGTGTAATTGAATTAGGTCCTTGCGGTTTAGTAAAAATCAGTTATTTCACCATTGACTATGACAGATGACAACTGCTTTCATTACATTTTCATGATGTGGTATTTGTCTTTTTTTTTTTTCCAAGTAAGTTTGAAATGAGAGAAAATGTCAAGACAATTAAACGTGGAATTTTAAAATTCGGTTTTGTTGTAAATTAGAGAGTCTAGCGTGAACAGTGTGAGCTTTATATTGTAGTACAAGGGCAGACACTTCATGTAACTTTTAGGAATACGTTTACCATCAGGGATTTTTTTGTTTTTTTTTACTATAGAAATACTTAACGTACTGTGAAGCTTAAAGACAGGAAGAAGCAGCCTTGGAGGGGTAACGCATAAAAACAAAGGCGTATGTGATGAAGTATCCTACATTATGTGAACACAGTTTTCCCCCTTCTGTTAAGACTATAAACCACACTGTATGAGTATGTGTACTGCATGTTTACATAATACAGTTTAATTTTGAAGGGTTATTTAAAAAGTATGTTTATTTATAATACCTAACAAGCTGTAAATATTGTATACTATTGATTTTTAATTTTATATAAGCAATTTTTTATTTCCAATTCATGTACAAATCTCATTGTGTATATAGCATAATTTCCTGGATAACACAAACTTTGCAGTGAATTTTAATTATTTTAATTGTAGTAAGTATAGAAATGTTGCTCTTTATTTTAAATTATTTTTCACCACTCATTTTCTTCAAAGGGCAGCAATAAATATATGCAAGTTATTTTTGATTATAGAAAGTTGGTCTGCAAAGACAAGATCTAGATTCCAATTCACTGCTTTAAAGAAAAGATGCACAATTAACATCATCCACTGTCTAATCTCAGGACCATTTCTGAGGTCCACATGTGTCTCTCCTCTTTGTAATATACAGGGTGAACTCTTTACTGATACACACAAAACAACTGTTAAAAGTGAATCCAGCACTTAAATGTCATTACACAGAATTTATTGGATTAAAAATTTGTAATATACAGTATTTTAATAAAGTTTCTGTATTCAGTTTCATGCACTTATATATAAATAAACCTGTCTTCAAAAGCTTTATGGGGTGTTTGATTCTTTACGACATATCTTTTTAACTCATTCACTGTAGACTCAAGTGTTTCCTCTTACCCTTTTGTCAGGTTTTCTGGGCCAGTTTTACACTGGATTTGGAAGGTAGCATTGAAAAGGTGAGCAAGGAGTTTAAAAGACAAACTTGGCCTAGTTCATAGTTTTACCAAGGACCAGTGCTAGGCCACATAAGCATCTACTTCTAAGAATTCCTGTTTTAAAGAGCCTACTGTCACGTTTATTAATAAATGGCTACCCTTTATTGAGTGCTTAGTATCTGTTAGACACCTCGTAAGCATTCTTTAACACTTCCGGTAACCTTTAGGTTAAAGGGATTACTAAGAATTATGAACGTGATCCTTCACTTTACTAATGAAGCATTTGAGGTTCAGAGAAGGTGATGAATTTCTCAAGGTCACACAGCTATTAATGCTCAACTGGGGTTTTCTTACTCTAACCTATGTTTTTTCCCCACCGTGCTATGTTGGTTTCAATAGAGTATTCTGGGAGCTCTTATAATGAGATAAGATCTCATTTTTGACAAAGACCAGACAGCATTATGGGGATTTTCAAAATTATCAACTCAGAATTTGTATTGCCAAAGCTATGCATATTTTGAATTTTTGTTAGGGATTCCAAAGGGAAGGTACTAGGTACCCAACTAGCTTCCACTAATTCTCCTGCCTGAGGAGAGATTGGGGCCAACAGAGCCAGTCACTGAAATTGTTACAAACCCTGATGGAATAAAAACTTGCTTAACTTTAAAAATTGTGCAAGGAAAGTGGAAGTAAGCATTTTTTCACACATACTGACATATTTCATGTAATTACTACATTGAAATGTATTTTTTCTAGGTAACTTCTTCATTCAACCGTAAGAATTATAAAGTTATTAAATATATTTCCTTCCTGACCGTGAGTCTTAAAGAGTTCTTGAACAAAATATAAATCTTGAGATTAAAAAGAAATTTTCTCTTTTGATTTTATTCTTTTTGGCTCTTGAAGTAATATTTTTATAGTATTTGTAATAGGAAAAGCTATCTTTGGGTATTTTGATATTCACTGAGCTTTGAAAGCATGCATTTAATTTCAGATTTATTGCCACCTGTTTAGAATAAGACCAGAGGGAAAGGTAATCTAGAAGAAAGATGCTCAGTTCTTACATTGAGCTTGCTTTCTGATGGAGAATGAGTTGTGGAGGAAGAATATCTCAGACTTATCAAATGGATACTTGTGTCATCTATGTTTTGAAGTTGAACCATTGTTAATTCATAAAATGGTACCTAAAGTTTTAGGGTACAAAGAAAAAAGTAAACAGGATCTATGGCAGATCTTTGAGGAGGAGAATTGGGGTTCACTTCCAGCTTCCAATAGAATCTTAACAGAAGAGTCTGTCCCATTTCACTATTCCCGTTTATCTGCTTTTAATTTTCCATTATTCATTGTTGTCAGACATTTTTCTTTTGGCCAATTTTATGAGTATTCTTCAGGCTCAGAGTTCTGGAGATTGAATTGCAAAATGGAATTGCATTAGGTGGTTTTCTGGCAAAGAAAGAGTTTCATCACTAGATGGTGCAGTAGTTCTATTTTATTTTTCCCTTGCTTTTGTCTTGGCCATTCTTATCTATGAACCAACCCGAATTAAATCAGTCTGTACTTCTGGACTCATTTCCATAAAATACATTCATTTTATTTTGTTCGGATAAAAATACACGTGAGGAAATTAAATACAAGAAAAACCAAGAGTTTCCATGTTATCACTAATTTTCCAAAGAAGGTTAAGAAGCAGTGTTCAGGGGTTATTTACAAATTAGAAAATCACATTAATTTTGTGATTTTGGCAAATCATTAATCTGGACCTTGATTTATGTACTCGTCATAAATTTGTGTTCCAGTTCAATGCATAATGGTCTTTAATAGTCTATACTGTAATGATTTTTAATTGCATATTTGGTCAACTTGTTGGGATAAAAGGAATATACCAACGTATCACAATCAGTCTTACACCATGAGACTTGGTTTTGAAGTCCTGCTCTGCCACTTAGGATATTAACTTGGGCCGAGTTATTTTACTTCTGTGATCTTCAGTTTTCTCATCAGTAAATGAGGATAATACCTCCTGGGGGCTCAGCAAACACTCTGTCCCAGGGGCTTCCTCCTCTCGTGTGTCATGTGCACATAGAAAGATGATGTTGTTCTGGACTTTGCCATATGAGTTTTGATAATAAGTTCAGGTACCTCTGTTTTCAAAGTCTGTTTCCATACAGTGCACACTGGGATTTTAGAGAGGATTTGTTTCAGGTTTAAACTGTTCCACTGAACCGTGGGCTGCTTTGGCAGCAAAGTTGGCTGAGGGAATTTTTCAGAAACAGACCTCAGTGAAAAAGAGCCTGGTTAGAGAACAGAGTGGATAAACTTGCTCAGCTAGCAAATTCCTTGCATTCTCTAAACCAAATATGTACAAGATGAGGAAGCCAAAGCAGCCAACATAAATCCCCCGAAAGATGGTCGTGACTCGCCTGTCAGCTGTGCACATAGTCATCCACCACCTCAGATCCTGTTGCAAGTGGGCTTCTTGGCTTTGTTTATTGTTCTGCAGAGACAGCCAATGGTTCAAACACAGAGAAGTGTTGGTCTCTTCAGCTCCAGAATGTCTGACCTTAAAAGCTCAAGTCTTAGTACACAGCGTGGTCTGTAATAGCCTCGGAGACAAACATGCACTCCAGGTCTTAAAGCAATCAGAACGGCACTTAAGAGACCAGAGAAGGGACCCAACAGATTTTCATAAAATGACACCTCTCCTGTCCCTTTTGCTTATTTTTTTGTGGGAACTGGTATTGGTGGGTGACTACAGGATGTGCTACAAGAAGACACTTGTGTTGTCTTTGATGTGGAAAATAATAGAAGGTACAGAGATGGGTGGGTGGCATTGTAGGGCTGAGGGAACAACAATTTTGAGAGACTTCAGACTTTTGAAGGCCCTGTGCATGTTGACTGAGTGGGAGGGTATCAGACCTGGGTCTTCTCCCTGGTTCTGACCCCTTGTGCACAGGAGAGCTCATGTTAGACTTAATCTCTCTATGACAATTTCTTCTGCGATAAACATGGAAATAGATTAGCTTCTTTTGTCTTCTCTTAAATGCAGATTGAAACTTTCAATGGGACAACATCAGTACAGGTCTGTTGTTCTTGGAACTTTTTTAGACCTGGACCAGTTTGACACCTTGAACTTGACATGTGCCATATCTACTATAGTTTTAAGCTTTAATCCATCTTTAGATTTATTTGAAGATTGTCTAACTTGGAGACTTTTTGCAAGGTGAATTAGAAGGGATGAACATTTCAAATCTAAAGTATAACTTCTGTTGTATTTTTTTAACAAGTATCTGGATAAACTATGTAAGGCCTATATTATTGATAAGGTAGACCTTGTAATAATGTTGGCATTCAACTTTCACTCTCAAACCATTTTCACATCTATAATCTCATTTTACCCTCACAATTTGTTCTTACTTGGAGGAAAAGAAAAAACTGTTTTTGTTTTTTTAATCAAAGTAATTTACCTGGTTAAACACAGGTATTTCATGAGAACTGGGCAGCTGTTTGGACAAATGCCAATAATAAGAGCAGACCTGAAGTGGCCGCAGCAGCCTAGAGGCCTGAAGAGATCCCCGTGGAAACTGATCACTTCCTGGGTAACCCATGATCGGCTCATTCTCCTGCCACAATGCTTTAGCTTAAGAGTTTTTAACTCTTAAGGATGCAGAAAGGCCCACATGTGTTCACACAAGATCTTATTGGGGCATTAACCTGTTTTCTTCTATCAGAAATATCTTACTTGTGATGGACATCTTCAGACATAAGAGTTACATGACAGTGTTGACAGAATGCTCATTATCAGTAGAGGTGCCACCAAATTTAATTGTTTTCCAAGATTTCACTTAACTGAGCAGATATTTTCTTTCATAAATAAAACAGCATGATTTTCAGAGACCCTTGTGTCACCTTAACTGGTTTATCCATACCACCAATTATCTGGACAGGAAAAGTTGCCAAGTCAAAGCAAAACACTTAAGTCTTCCTGGACATTTTGAATCCAAAACAGACCAAAAGAAAAAAGTGTGATTTTGGTATCACAGAAATGGGAGGCAGCGTTTTACTAAAATCTGTAGACTGAGGCCTGCAGTGTGTCAGCAGCAGGTTTGTTGGCTACGATGGAAAACATGAACAGCGTGCTGATTAACCTCAGAATCAGGATCAAGAAAAAACGCATCCACCCATGACATCAGGAATCTGTGGTATCTGAAACTGTATTGGGAAACTATTAAAGGCCTGAACAGAAATTTAGATTACAACAGTGCCCATGAACAAAGGCCAGCTCAACGTTATGACAACCCATCTACAAGGGAAGGACGATAGGCAGAGATAATAACCTGACAAGTAACCCTAAAGGAATTTTTGCCTGACATTGAAATTTGCACCACTTTGCAAAGATCTCTTTATATTTTCAAGCGTTTCTTTCTCAAATGGATATAAACCTTGTATTCGCTCACCATGTCCAGAAGGGGGCAGAGGTGGTCAAGAGTCAGAGGGCTTCTTTACACGCACAGTAGATGGAGAATTAAGAGGGACCAAGTAGACATGATTTTTTGCAAAAGAACGGTCCCCAAAGTTAACAAGATGAGCCCTTCAAATAGGTTCTGTCACTAAAGCAGGGCTTTTTCCATAAGCTAAAATGAGGACAATCAAGCTAACACCTTTAATACTGGAAAGTATCAACCTGAGAAATGTATCAAATCATCTGGTGAGGTTCCAGTTTTATGACGTATACCTCAAAAAATTCGATGGTTATCTTAGCTGTTACTAATCCAGTCTGGGCTCATCCTCTTGTCCAAAGCTACCAATAAATCTGGCTTTTTATATAATGATAAATTTGGTAAAATAAGGCCCAATCTCTTTAAAACTTCCCAGGCTTATCTGTTTTTTAAGCCACAATGAAACACGGGTCAGACTAAATGTAAATAGCACGTATTAAGTGTGTGCTGAAGAGCCTTCGCTGGGAGAGGATCTTGAGAAAAAGAATTAGCTGGACAAGTGAGTTTGATAAAACTTGTCTTCTACATCCCTGTCTTAGAGATTCACAATTCGCACAAGCATGTTAAAGACTTTCAAAAGCTTTGAGTTAGGAACCCTATTTGGCTTTGTTTCATTGCCATGAATTCTCTGAAGAATGTCTATCGTGATAAGAGAAATCTCTAGCTTGCTGATTCTGTGGACTCCTAGAAAGCATTTCCAAGCATATTTAAAAAGTTCTACCTGGCATCACCAGGTAGATCTCTGGCTCAATCACACTAAATCTGATGCAGGGTTTTTTGGTTTCTTTTTTGCGGTACGCGGGCCTCTCACTGCTGTGGCCTCTCCCGTTGCGGAGCACAGGCTCCGGACGCGCAGGCTCAGCGGCCATGGCTCACGGGCCCAGCTGCTCTGCGGCATGTGGGATCCTCCCGGACCGGGGCACGAACCCGCGTCCCCTGCATCGGCAGGCGGACTCCCAACCACTGCGCCGCCAGGGAAGCCCCGATGATGCAGGGTTTTAATATCTAAGTTTTAACCTGAGTTTTTTATTCCCAGTGTTGCTCCTCTCTGGCCTCCAATGTCTGCTGACCTCTGGCTCCTCATCCTTTGCTTGGACTCTGCATAGCGGTACCTTCCCAGCCCTGTTTGGCAGGTCTGTGTCAGGCGCTTCCTAACTTACACGTCCTTTGGGGACGTCCCAGGCCCAAGCTCGCTGGATGGCATTTTGCTATGCATGGCCCAGGCTCAAGTTAGTCATATTAAATGGGACCCTCATATAAAATTCAAGGTTGCATCTGGCAAGTGTCCAATGAGAGGTGCTGGCTAAATGTCACAGCATTTCAGCAAAGGAAGTCCCCTGGGGACTGGGAAGTTCAGGGGCAGCTTCACAGATGATCTGGCAGTAGGACAGGCCTTGAAGGATGTTTTTAAAGGCAGAAGTGGTGGCCCATAATGAAGAGGAAAAGGGTGGACATGGACAGATCAGGTGGGAGAGCAACGGAAACCCAGGTGGGGGGATCAGGATATGTGAAGTGAGTTACAGACAGGTGAGGCTGCAGTGGGAGACAGTGGAAGGTAAGACTGAAACGTAAACACACACCAGATACCAGGCACATAAATTTGAATTGTATCCTACAGGCAGAGGAAAACCAGAAGCTTTCTGAGAAGGAAAAGTACACCTCCATCTGAAATTCACGGAAGGCGCGTGTGGGGTAGTGCTGCCTTTACATCAACGTGTCAGCTTTCTAGATATTAGTGGGAAAGAACGAGGGCTTTTGAGTCAGAATCCTCCATCTGTTCCCACCTATTACTGCCACTTATGGGCTTGAGAAAGTTACATGATCTCTCGGAAGCTTAGTCTCCTCACGTATGGCATGATTTCAAAAGCTACCTCAGGTTGTTGTGAGGCTTCAACAGTGCAGTACTTGTAAAGTGACGGTGCTGTTGGAATAAAACACAGCTGCAGACATGCTCAATAAAGCCGTGCACTTAGAGATCATTCTGATCTGTAGTTTTCCAGCAACGTGACCGGCGTGCTGCGTGGTCAGCTGCTTGTGCCTCGCAGGATCCCTGAGTCCACACCGCCCTGATTGCCCACAACTGAGAGAACCATGCTGTTACCCTATTTTTCCTTCTTGAGTTGTTGCGTTATTTGGTCGCTGGTGAGGCCCTTATCTCTCCATTCTCCTCATTAGCATTAGTGTCTGCTGTCATCAACAGACAGAGGCAGCCACCTGGACTGGCTCTGGGAGTATGACTTTTTGAAACCCAATCTGCCCAGTTACCTCCCAAGCAAAGAAGACGGTCAGAGGGAGGTGAAACCAATTGACCCCAACCCGGCAGTTTTTGCCTAGAGCTGGAAAACTAAAATTCCCTTTGTAGCTTCTCCCTTTCTTCTTTTTAAAGCTAGTTAATTGGGGGAAGGAATGCCAGATGGGAATTCTCTGTAATGTCTCTTATCAGGACACTACCTGGGCTCAAGGCACTGAAAATAAGTAAAAGTAAACTCTTATGCTGTGAGAGTTTATTTTAGACAATAAGACATTTAGCAAATAGCTATTACTAGCCAGAAATGTATTTATGTCCTTTGATGTACTGTTTCTCTCCATACACGATCTCTCCATGGGGGATTTTATAAAGTTAATTTTAACTTCCTCCCATCAACCCAGGCTCTCTCCTTCTGGACTGAAGGCCTCACTTTGTCCTCACGTGGTAGCTCCTTCCTCATGTGTCCATTCGGCCCCTTGTCTCTGACCCTGCACGTTCCAGTTCCACCTCCCCCCAGGCACGACACCCACCGTTGCAGCCTGCTCCAGGTGAGGTGTACCTGGACTTGGCTCCCGGGGAAAGACTTGAGTAGGCTCCAGGTCGTAAGGAAAAAAGCCAATGGAGAGGGAGGGAAAGGTGACAGAGGGAGAGGGGGAGAAAGAGGAGGAGAGAGAGAGATAGTGATTGATTGTTGGGGGGAAGCCCTGACTTGGTAAGACATCTCTGAAGAAAGGGAGGTAAGATCCAGTGTGCCTGAGGGTAAGTAGGTGGTATTGCTACAGTTCTGTGTTACATTATTATGAAATGACTACAGACACACACACACACACATACACACATCCTCCCAGTGGAAAACATCACTTTCCCCTTCCCTTTAAGAAGGAAGAACATTGGAACAAGACGCTTCTGTACCCTGGTTAGTGACTCTCGCTGTTGGGTTCTGGTGTGGCTGTTAACTGTGCATTTCCTAGCCTTATGGGCACTGGGGTAATTTTCATAAAGAACATTCCTAATCCACATTTTCATTCTTGTGTACCCCAGAAGCCCAAATCCTGCTAAAACTTTAAAGCCTATATTTTACCTTTTTAACTTCTTGTTGTTTAATTGCATTTATAATAAAATAACACATCTTTCAAATCAACGTGATACCAGCAGGATTGTCAGAATATCTTCCTGGATTTATAAACAGGTATTTAGAAGCTTTCAGTGCTAGGTGATAAACAAACTAAAAATAGCTAGATCAATAAATAATTTATGGAGCAAATGATTTGTTTTTAGTATAAATTGGTAGGAAGGTTCTCATGAATGATATCTGCAGTGAGTAGAACATTTTTCATTTTATTAAAACATTAAATAGCTTAAAGCTGCACTAAGACTTCTGGGATACACTGTAGCCATATTTTATGAACTGTGGATTAGATAACAATATCACATCACTGTTAGATTTCTTGAATGTGATAACTATACTGTGGTTACATAAGAGGGTATCTCTGTTCTCAGGCAAACACTGGTACGTTCAGGGGTAAAGAGGAATCATGTATGTAACCGACTCATTATATTAGTATTAATGTTATATAAATTATATTAATATTTATAAATTATAATAATAATTACATAAAGAGAGAATGAATGATAAAGCACATGTGGATCAATGTTAAAATCTGGTTTACTCGGGTAAAGAGAGTATGAGAGATCTTTGTACTATCTTAGCAACTTTTCTGTAACTCTGAAATTATTTCAAATAAAAAGTTAAGAGATATATATATATATATATTTATAATACACATATATAGTATGGCCATATATTATATACAGTTGTCCTTCGGATCCTTGGGGTGTGACTCCAGGACTCCCACGGATACCAAAATCTGAGAATCCTCAAGTTCCGTATGTAAAATGGCATAGCGTTTGCATATAACCTATGCACATCCTCCCATATACTTCATTTTTTAAATTTAAATTAATTAATTAATTTTTTAATATATTTATACAGCAGGTTCTCATTAGTTATCTATTTTATACATATTAGTGTATACAGGACAATCCCAGTCTCGCAGATCATCCCACCACGTCCCCTCACCATCACCCCCTTTTTCCCCACTTGGTGTCCATACGTTTGTTCTCTACATCTGTATCTCAATTTCTGCCTTGCAAACCGGTTCATCTGTACCATTTTTCTAGATTCCACAAAAATGCGTTAGTATACAATATTTGTTTTTCTCCTTCTGACTTACTTCACTCTGTATGACAGACTCTAGGTCCATCCACCTCCCTACAAATAACTCAATTTCATTTCTTTTTATGGCTGAGTAATATTCCACTGTATATATGTGCCACATCTTCTTTACCCATTCGTCTGTTGATGGGCATTTAGGTTGCTTCCACGTCCTGGCCATTGTAAATAATGCTGCAATGAACACTGGGGTGCATGTGTCTTTTTGAATTATGGTTTTCTCTGGGTATATGCCCAGTAGTGGGATTGCTGGGTCATATGGTAATTCTATTTTTAGTTTTTTAAGGAACCTCCATACTGTTCTCCATAGTGCCTGTATCAGTTTACATTCTCACCAACAGTGCAAGAGGGTTCCCTTTTCTCCACACCCTCTCCAGCATTTGTTTGTAGATTTTCTGATGATGCCCATTCTAATCGGTGTGAGGTGTTATCTCATTGTAGTTTTTTTTTTATGGCTGCATTGTGTCTTTGTTGCTGCACGCGGGCTTTCTTCTAGTTGCAGCGAGCGGGGGCTACTCTTTGTTGTGGTGCACGGGCTTCTCATCCCAGTGGCTTCTCTTGTTGCAGAGCACGGGCTCCAGGTGCACGGGCCTCAGTAGCTGTGGCACACGGGCTCAGCAGTTGTGGCTCACAGGCTCTAGAGAGCAGGTTCAGTAGTTGTAGCACACGGGCTTTGTTGCTCTGCGGCATGCGGGATCTTCCGGGACCAGGGCTCGAACCCATGTCCCCTGCATTGGCAGGCAGATTCTTAACCACTGCACCACCATTGAAGCCCTCATTGTAGTTTTGATTTGCATTTCTCTAATAATTAGTGATGTTGAGCAGTTTTTCATGTGCCTCTTGGCCCTCTGTATGTCTTCTTTGGAGAAATGTCTATTTAGGTCTTCTACCCATTTTTGGATTGGGTTGTTTGTTTTTTTAATGTTGAGCTGCATGACCTGTTTATATATTTTGGAGATTAATCCTTTGTTGATTCATTTGCAAATATTTTCTCCCATTCTGAGGGTTGTCTTTTCATCTTTTTTATAGTTTCCTTTGCTGTGCAAAAGCTTTTTAAGTTTCATTAGGTCCCATTAGTTTATTTTTGTTTTTATTTCCATTACTCTGGGAGGTGGGTCAAAAAAGATCTTGCTGTGATTTACGTCAAAGAGGGTTCTTCCTATGTTTTCCTCTAACAGTTTTATAGTGTCCAGTCTTACATTTAGTTCTTTAATCCATTTTGAGTTTCTATTTGTGTATGGTGTTACGGAGTGTTCTAATTTCATTCTTGTACATGTAGCTGTCCAGTTTTCCGAGCACCACTTGTTGAAGAGACTTTTTCTCCATTGTATATCTTTGCTTCCTTTGTCATAGATTAGTTGACCATAGGTGCATGGGTTTATCTCTGGGCTTTCTATCCTATTCCATTGATCTATATTTCTGTTTTTGTACCAGTTCCATATTGTCCTTATTACTGTAGCTTTGTAGTATAGCCTGAAGTCAAGGAGTCTGATTCCTCCAGCTCCGTTTTTTTCCCTCAAGATTACTTTGGCTATTCAGGGTCTTTTGAGTCTCCATACAAATTTTAAGATTTTTTGTTCCAGTTCTGTAAAATATGCCATTGGTAATTTGATAGGGATTGCACTGAATCTGTAGATTGCTTTGGGTAGTATAGTCATTTTCACAACATTGATTCTGCCAATCCAAGAACATGGTATATCTCTCCATCTGTTGGTATCATCTTTGATTTCTTTCATCAATGTCTTATAGTTTTCTGAGTACAGGTCTTTTACCTCTTTAGGTAGGTTTATTCCTAGGTATTTTATTCTTTTTGTTGCAGTGGTGAATGGGATTGTTTCCTTAATTTCTCTTTCTGATTTTTCATTGTTAGTGTATAGGAATGCAAGAGATTTCTGTGCATTAATTTTGTATCTTGCAACTTTACCAAATTCATTGACGAGCTCTAGTAGTTATCTGGTGGCATCTTTAGGATTATCTATGCATTGTATCATGTCATCTGCAAACAGTGACAACTTTACTTCTTCTTCTCCAATTTGGATTCATTTTATTTCTTTTTCTTCTCTGATTGCCATGGCTAGGACTTCCAAAACTATGGTGAATAATAGTGGCGAGAGTGGACATCCTTGTTTTGTTCCTAATCTTAGAGGAAACGCTTTCAGTTCTTCACCATTGAGAATGATGTTTACTGTGGGTTTGTCATATGTGGCCTTTATTATCTTGAGGTAGCTTCCCTCTATGCTCATTTTCTGGAGAGTTTTTATCATAAATGGGTGTTGAATTTCATCAAAAGCTTTTTCTGCATCTATTGAGATGATCATATGATTTTTATTCTTCAGTTTGTTAATACGGTGTATCACATTGATTGATTTGCATATATTGAAGAATCCTTCCATCCCTGGATAAATCCCACTTGATCATGGTGTATGATCCTTTTAATGTGGTGTTGGATTCTGTTTGCTAGTATTTTGTTGAGGATTTTTGTATGTATATTCATCAGTGATAATGGCCTGTAATTTTCTTTTTTTGTAGTATCTTTGTCAGGTTTTGGTATCAGGGTGATGGTGGCCTCCTAGAATGAGTTTGGGAGTGTTCCTTCCACTGCAATTTTTTGGAAGAGTTTGAGAAGGATGGGTGTTAGCTCTTCCGTAAAGGTTTGATAGAATTCACCTGTGAAGCCATCTGGTCCTGGAATTTGTTGGAACATTTCTTTCTGTTTTTCTTTTAATAAATTTATTTATTTAATTAGTTCTGGCAGCGTTGGGTCTTCGTTGCTGCATGCGGGTTTTCTCTAGTTGCGGCAAGTGGGGGCTACTCTTCGTTGCGGTGTGCGGGCTTCTCATTGCGTTGGCTTCTCTTGTTGTGGAGCATGGGCTCTAGGCTCACGGGCTTCAGTAGTTGTGGCACGTGGGCTCAGTAGTTGTGGCTTGCAGGTTCTAGAGCACAGGCTCAGTAGTTGTGTTATATGGGCTTAGTTGCTCTGCAGCATGCGGACCAGGGCTCGAACCCACGTTCCCTGCATTGGCAGGCGGATTTTTAACCACTGTGCCACCAGGGGAGTCCCTCCCTCTTTTTCTTGATGAGTCTGGCTAAAGGTTTATCAATTTTGTTTATCTTCTCAAAGAACCAGCTTTTAGTTTTACTGATCTTTGCTATTGTTTTCTTTGTTTCTATTTCATTTATTTCTGCTCTGATCTTTATGATTTCTTTCCTTCTACTTATTTTGGGTTTTGTTTGTTCTTCTTTCTCTATTTAGGTGTAAGGTTAGATTGTTTATTTGAGATTTTTCTTGTTTCTTGAGGTAGGATTGTATTGATATAAACTTCCCTCTTAAAACTGCTTTTGCTGCATCCCATAGATTTTGGATCATCGTGTTTTCGTTGTCATTTGTCTCTAGGTATTTTTTGATTTCCTCTTTGATTTCTTCAGTGATCTCTTGGTTATTTAGTAACGTATTGTTTAGCCTCCACGTGTTCGTGCTTTTCACGTTTTTTTTCCATGTAGTTTATTTCTAATCTAATAGCGTTGTAGTCGGAAAAGATGCTTGGTATGATTTCAATTTACTTAAATTTACTGAGGCTTGATTTATGATCCAAGATGTGATCTATCCTGGAGAATGTTCCGTGTGCACTTGAGAAGAAAGTGTAATCTGCCGTTTTTGGATGGAATGTCCTATAAATATCAATTAAATCTATCTGGTCTATTGTGTCATTTAAAGCTTGTGTTTCCTTATTAATTTTCTGTGCATTTGTGTAAGTGAGGTGTTAAAGTCCCCCACTATTATTGTGTTACTGTCAATTTCCTTTTTTTGTTTTTTGCGTTACGCGGGCCTCTCACTGTTGTGGCCTCTCCCGTTGCGGAGCACAGGCTCGGGACACGCAGGCTCAGCGGCCAGGGCTCACGGGCCCAGCCACTCTGCGGCATATGGAATCCTCCCGGACCGGGGCACGAACCCGTGTCCCCCGCCTCGGCAAGCGGACTCTCAACCACTGCACCACCAGGGAAGCCCCAATTTCCTCTTTTATAGCTGTTAACATTTGCCTTATATATTGAGGTGCTCCTATGTTGGGTGCATATATATTTATAATTGTTTTATCTTCTTGGATTGATCCCTTGATCATTATGTAGTGTCCTTCCTTGTCTCTTGTAACATTCTTTATTTTAAAGTCTATTTTATCTGATATGAGTATTGCTATTCCAGCTTTCTTCTGATGTCCATTTGCATAGAATGTCTTTTTCCAATCCCTCACTTTCAGTCTGTATGTGTCCCTAGGTCTGAAATAGGTCTCTTGTAGACAGTGTATATATGGCTCTTGTTTTTGTATCCATTCAGCCAGTCTGTGTCTTTTGGTTGGAGCATTTAATCCATTCACATTTAAGGTAATTATTGATATGTATGTTCCTATGACCATTTTCTTAATTGTTTTGGGTTTGTTTTTGTAGGTCCTTTTCTTCTCTTGTGTTTCCCACTTAGAGAAGTTCCTTTAGCATTTGTTGTAGAGCTGGTTTGGTGGTGCTGAATTCTCTTAGCTTTTGCTTGTCTGTAAAGCTTTTGATTTCTCCATCGAATCTGAATGAGATCCTTGCCAGGTAGAGTAATCTTGGTTGTAGTTTCCTCCCTTTCATCACTTTAAGTATATCATGCCACTTCCTTCTGGTTTGTAGAGTTTCTGCTGAGAAATCAGCTGTTAACCTTATGGGAGTTCCCTTGTATATTATTTGTCATTTTTCCCTTGCTGCTTTCAATCATTTTTCTTTGTCTTTAATTTTTGCCAATTTGATTACTATGTGTCTCGGTGTATTCCTCCTTGGGTTTATCCTGTATGGGACTCTCTGTGCTTCCTGGATTTGGGTGGCTATTTCCTTTCCCATGTTAGGGAAGTTTTCGACTATAATCTCTTCAAATATTTTCTCGGGTCCTTTCTCTCTCTCTTGTCCTTCTGGGACTCCTATAATGTGACTGTTGTCACGTTTAATGTTGTCCCAGAGATCTCTTAGGCTGTCTTCATTTCTTTTCATCTTTTTTCTTTATTCTGTTCCATGGCAGTGAATTCCACCATTCTGTCTTCCAGGTCACTTATCCGTCTTTCTGCCTCAGTTATTCTGCTATTGATTCCTTCTAGTGTATTTTTCATTTCAGTTATTGTATTGTTCATCTCTGTTTGTTTGTTCTTTAATTCTTCTAGGTCTTTGTTAAACATTTCTTTCATCTTGTCAATCTTTGCCTCCATTCTTTTTCCGAGGTCTTGGATCATCTTCACTATCATTATTCTGAATTCGTTTTTTGGAAGGTTGCCTATCTCCACTTCATTTAGTTGTTTTTCTGGGGTTTTATCTTGTTCCTTCATCTGGTACATAGCCCTCTGCCTTTTCATTTTGTCTATCTTTCTGTGAATGTGGTTTTCGTTCCATAGGCTACAGGATTGTAGTTCCTCTTGCTTCTTCTGTCTGCCCTCTGGTGGATGATGCTCCCTCCCATGTACTTTAAATCCTCTCCAGATTACTTGCAATACCTAATAATATGTAAATGCTGTGTAAATCGTTGTAAATACCATGTAAGTGGTATGTATATAGTTGTCAAAGTGCAGCAAATTCAAGTTTTGCGCTTTGGAACTTTCTGGAATTTTTTTCCTGAATATTTCCCATCCACTGTTGCTTGAATCCCAGGATGCACAGCCTGAGGACACAGAGGGACGACTGTATATATATATTTATAATACACATATATAATATATCCACATTTTGAATTTAACCTTTAGACTGAGATGGCTCCAGCTGATATTTTCATGAAATAAGCTGAGTCAGGTGATTCTGGTTTAGGGTGTATTTGCAAACTGCACTGTCTATTGGGTGGTTGCCTCCACACCAGGCATGCCAGTAAAGTGCAGGAGCCCTGAGAGTGAGTTCCCTGTGTTTCCCGTTGTGAGCTGACGTTTGGTTTCCCCGGCTCACTGTGTTCCCTGATTATCGCAGAGAGAGAAGTAGCAGGAACTCCTTTCCCAGCAGCTATAAAATGCCAGTTAAATGGCTTATTTGCAAATTGCCAAATACAACCACTAGGTTATTTCTACACAAGAATTCCTGTGTAAGCAAATCTTCAGAACCTCAGGATTCAAATGAGGTGAACTAATGAAAAAGTCCTGGGATTAACAGATAAAACTACTGTACGTAAAACAGATAAGCAATAAGGATTTACTGTATAGCACAGGGAACTGTATTCAATATCTTGTAATAACCTATAATGAAATATTATCTGAAAAAAATAACTGAATCACTATGCTGTACATCTGAAACTAACACAATATTGTAAATCAACTATACTTCGACTTAAAAAAAAAAGTCCTTGGCATCCAGACAGCCAAAAAGCACATGAAAAGATGCTCAACATCGCTAATTATTAGAGAAATGCAAATCAAAACTACAATGAGGTATTACCTCATACCAGTCAGAATGGCCATCATCAGAAAGTCTACAAACAATAAATGCCGGAGAAAAGGGAACCCTCCTACACTGTTGGTGGGAATGTAAATTGCTATAATCACTATGGAGAACAGTATGGAGGTTCCTTAAAAAACTAAAAATAGAAGTACCATATGATCCAGCAATCCCACTACTGTGCATGTATCTGGAGAAAACCATAATTCCAAAAGATACATGCACCCCAATATTCATTGCAGCACTATTTACAATCGCCAAGACATGGAAACAACCTAAATGTCCATTGACAGAGGAACGGATAAAGTAGATGCAGTATATGTATACCATGGAATACTGCTCAGCCAAAAAAAAGAATGAAATAATGCCATTTGCAGCAACATAGATGAACCTAGAGATTATCATACTAAGTGAAGTGTCAGACAGAGAAAGACAAATATCATATGATATCGCTTAATGTGGAATCTAATAAAATGATACAAATAAACTTACAAGACAGAAATAGGGTCACAGATATAGAAAACAAACTATGGTTACCGGGTGGAAAGGAGATTGGAGGGATAAACTGGGAGACTGGGATTGACATATACACACTACTATATATAAAATAGATAACTAACAAGGACCTACTATATAGCACAGGGAACTCTTCTCAATAATCTGTAATGGCTGTATGAGAAAAGAATCTAAAAAAGAGTGGATATATGTATATGTATAACTGATTCACTTTGCTGTACACCTGAAACTAACCCAACATTGTAAATCAACTATACTCCAATAAAAAGTAAAGAACTCTTTAAAAATGTCCTTGGACAAGTTAGCAGCTTCTTTTAAGTCAGGGCGCTATGCTCTGCTCCGCTGAGCTCTGCCAGCAGCTGAGAGTTAAGACCTGGAGATTCCCGTCCTGATCCTGTCCCTGGAAAGCGTCGGGATTTTCAGCAAGTCCTTTCACCTCTATCTCAGCCTCTGTGGCCTTTCTTCTTCTTGCTTGTAACCAGCATTGGTGTGTCCGGGATAGATCGGATGATCTCTACCCAGTTCTAAAAACTCAGGAGAGTATTGTGCTAAAAGGAAGCTCCTTATGGGAGGAGATGATCCTGAGGGAAAATGGCTAAAAACTAATTGCACTCATCTTTTACTTTCACCCTCCCCTGGGCACCTCCACTTTCTACTGTTCACTCCTGGCCTCCTAAGTTTCTGAGTCTTACAAGAATTTCCCACGAGGACTGTTTTTGGCCTGAAAGATACCCTCAAAACATCAAAAACCTTGAACCAAAAAAAGGCAGACTACTTTTCATATTTAAACTGAAAAATGTTTAATGGCAGAAAAAAAAACCCACCAAAACCAAAAACCCTCCTTGACTGGGAAGTAGTAACAGGTTGAAAGTTTAATAGGACATGAGGAGAATTTGACACCTTGAGGGCAAGGGTTTGCTGCAGGCACACCAGGGATGGAGGTGAACATGGTATTTAGGGACCCCAACCTCCCCTCAGGCCTCAGGTTGCCTGGCCAGAGCACCCCAGCCAGGTCCATACCCCCGGCCCCCTGTCAGTGCCCTGGGTTTGGTTAAAGAACGTGTTAATAAAAAATTACTCATGACACTGGTAAAAAATGTAGGGCTGACTCTGTTCAGTCGGGAACCAGCACCATGGTGTAGGGATGACTACACTGGAGGAAGAAGTCTAGTGGCAGCCTTTTCCCAACAGCATCTGCTTACTTCATGTCTTTGTAGCACATTTTGCTAATTCTCACACTATTTCCAACTTTTTCACTATTATATTTGTCATGGTGATCTGTGATCAGTGATCTTTGATGTTACTGCTACGACTCACTGGAAGATAAGATGATGTTTAGTATTTTTTAGCAAGAAAGTATTTAAAAAAATGTTTTGCTGCTCAAAGGGTTAAATTTTTTTTTTCATAAAAATGGACTGCTTCATGAATTTGTGTGTTATCCTTTGTGCAGAAGCCGTGCGAATTTTCTCTCTATCGTCCCAATTTTAGTATATGTGCTGCTGAAGCAAGCATTGCAATACACTTTTTTTTTTTTCTTTTGCAGTACGCGGGCGTCTCACTGTTGTGGCCTCTCCCGTGCGGAGCACAGGCTCTGGACGCGCAGGCTCAGCGGCCATGGCTCACGGGCCCAGCCGCTCCGCGGCATGTGGGATCTTCCCGGACCGGGGCACGAACCCGTGTCCCCTGCATCGGCAGGCAGACTCTCAACCACTGCGCCACCAGGGAAGTCCTTTTTTTTTTTTTTTCTTGGTTGCGTTGGGTCTCCGTTGCTGCGCGTGGGCTTTCTCTACTTGCGGCGGGCGGGGGCTACTCTTTGTTGCAGTGCACGGGCTTCTCATTGCAGTGGCTTCTCTTGTTGTGGAGCACGGGCTCTAGGCATGTGGGCTTCAGTAGTTGCAGCACCCGTGCCCCCTGCATTGGCAGGCAGATTCTTAACCACTGCGCCACCAGGAAGTCCCAAGAAAGTATTATTAAATTAAGGTACGCACATTGTTTTTTAGACATAATGCTATTGCACACTTAATAGACTAGACTATGTATGGTGTAAACATTACCTTTACATGCACTGGGAAACCAAAAATACCATGTGACTTGCTTTATTGTGATGGGCTGGAACTGAACCTAGAACATCTCTGAGATATGCCTGTACCTGTTTTTGCAAACTGAAAGAAATTTGAAGGCGATTTTTAATTTTAAGAATAAAGGCAAAAAGCAAAAATAACAGATGCTTTATCTCGATTTATTTTGTGCATCTATTTGCAAGATGTGTCTTAAGGTCATTTCTTCTTTGCTTTATGCCATTTCAGCTTACGAAAGGTTTCATAAGAACGCTCTACTTGTGGATTGCAGGGGAAACCTGCACCTCTCAAAGCTCTCTATCTGGCGCACAGCTGCTGAGCTGTCCACTGGTAGGTGCTCCGTGGCACCTGGAGGACCTGCCCCAAGCAAAACTCTCATTTCAATAACTCACGCACAACTGCACCCTGCTTTTGCTTTTGTAAAGGGATTTACTAAAAAGGAATGTAGGGCCTTTGCCTTTAAATGTCAAAGCAATGTTTCTCTCTTTGAAAATAAAATCTTTCTTTTGGTTCTTCTGAAAGTTACTGATAAGACCAAAGGGGATAAAACAGGGAAGGAACAAGGAGAAGAGAAACCGTGGCACCAGTGCCTGGAAAACGGCTCTCTGTGGGTGAAAAATGTTCCAGTTGTTTCTCCCAGGTAAGACCTGAAGCAAAGAAGTCATGCAGAAAAGCTCATGGAAAATCAGAGCAAAGTGTTTTTAGGTGGTTGACCTTTTAGTAAGAGTAGTATCTCCTTTAAAAGGAAAAATTATCATAGAATATTATGTTACTAATACTTGGAAGAGAGGCAGGAAGGTGGGGGGATAAGCCAGGGGTAAAAATATCCAAGTCTGTGGTATACACTTTGGGGGCCTGTGTGCCCAGAAGCTCGTCTTTCTGGACTGGCTGGTACTGGAGCTTTGCGCTTGCATCTGGTATAACTGCATCCCTTGCCTATCGGAATGTGTCTGCAGAACCATTTCTCAGTTCTCAAAATGTTCCCATACAGCCTCCCTCCCTCCTCCTCCTTCCTTGCCCCTTTCTTCCTTCTTATTTTCCTTACTGTCTCCAGGAAAAGAGAGGTGATGAAGCTTCCAGTTAAGAGCACAGACTTCAGTCATATTGGCCTGAATCTGAGTCTGGACTCTGCTACTTACTCTATGCGTGACCTTGGACAAGTTACTAAATTTCTCTGGGCCTCAGTTTCCCCATCTGTGTAATGGGAGGAACAATAGTACCTGCTTCGCAGGGTGGTTGGGATAATTAAATGAGAGAGCACATGTAATGTGCTCAATAAAACTGAGTTCTCAGGAGAAAGGGAGGAGCTTGCAGAAACCTGCTGACTGTCTGCCCAAGGGGACATGAGTGCAGGATAAGCCAGCAGGTCTGGATGCCCAATCCAGACCTCCTTTGATTTTTGTATTTTCTGTTTTCACTCCAGTACTCCCTGACTTTATTCCGTTGTACCTGCGTGGATTATTTTGACAGAAGAAACTGAGCTAATCCCACTCTGTGTTCTGCAAAATTCTCTGATAATAGGTTTTTTTTCTCAGAATACTCCACTGCCCCCCAAAGAGTCAACTCCAAGTAAAATTACGGAGCATACAGGGTTTTGTTTTGCTTTGGTTCCAGTCTACCTCCTCTTTCTGTAGGCTCCGCATCTCCATTTCCTTCCCTTCACCCTAAATCCCGAGGGGTCTTGCTGTCTAGTTCACTGCAGCACCTGTCCACTTCTGCCCTCTTTCTTATCTTCCGAAATAGCCTGTCCCAGTGACCTTGCGCCACTCTCATTTCCTGGGATAGCTGATATCGGCTAATTTTTAGGAGTCAGCATGAGTCTAAGCCAGTCCACAGGTGACCACAATGAATGGCCCCTCTCTTTGCTGTGTTTGTCTCCTCACTGCGATTTCAAAGGCTCATCTCCAACAGTGAAATAGGCAGCAATTGCAAAGTAGTAAGGTATTTCCAGTGCACACCCAGTTGTACCTTCCTGCAGGGAGTTCCCTGCTCTTTCTTGCGGTTAGGCTGGCCCCAGATACGACCGGGGTCATGACTCCCAGGATACTCACTGCTGGATAGAGGGAGCAGGCTGCAGGGGTGAAAACTAGACAGGTCACCAGGTGGAGGTGGCAGAGCGGGCCGGCCATCCCTGCAGGCAGTGACTTGGTCGTCCCAGCTACTCTACTAGTCTGACTTCACTGCTTGGCACCATTCTTGGAATGGATGCAAAGCCTTTTCCTTTGCCCGGAAAATCTCGTCGAGCTCCCTCTCCCCTGGACCCCTGAGGGCTGCTGGAGAGGAGCGCACCTCCAGAGCCTGCGTGCTGCTATCTTAAGGGCTCTGTGGGCTCCAGGCCTCCCACGCATCAACATTCTTTCCTATTTAGCCAGAGAGGGATTTCCTCACCGTTTTCACTCCTGCCAAGACCCAGTCCCACCTCTGCTGCCCCTCCTACCAGACTCCCTCACTCAGCAAATAACCTTGGCTCATCCGAGGGGGGCCCTCCGCTTCTCTCACCTGCCTGCTCTCCCTGCCTGTCCCTCTCTCCTTCCTGCCCCCTCTTCCTCTCCAAGGCCAACGCCCTTTGTCTCTGACCTTGACCTGGAGTCCTCCTACAAACCCACTGGCTTTCTTCTACCATGCGTCTTCTCTTTCTGGCCCAGTGGCTCTCTCCACATAGGTTGTGAATAGCCCCTGGTCTCCTTGAGTGGAGACTAGTCTGTGGCCCGTTCTCCTCTGAGCTGCCGTCACATCCTCCTACCCCTCCGGTGCTTCCTCTTTGAACCTTCGCTCTCAGCCCAGGTGTGCATGGGCCCATCCTCACTCTCTCCCCGACTCCCACCACAGGCTTCCTGGAGGTCGAGTCCGAAACCCTCTTTCCCTGTGGTCACTATGCGCATCCTCCATGCTGCACTGTAACATCCCCGGCCGAGGCCTGAAGCCTCCCGTTTGCCCCTTGCAGTGGTCCTTCTCCGTCGTGATTCTTCTCTAACCCTTGAACTCACTGTGCTTCCTTTACTGTGTGTGTCTCTCCTCCTTTCGTCCCCTCTCCCCATCCTCCTCCTTTCCAAACATGCAGGTTCTGTCCTGGCTTAGAGTCCATTTCCTCCACAAACACTCTCTTGTCTTTCTTCCCCTTTATTCTGACTTCATCTGTGAATAACATGTAAGTTGGCACTTTTAGGAGTTACCTCTTTTCTGAACTTCGGATTTTCCTCCCTCCCTCCCATCCTCCCACCCTCCCTCCCTTCTTTCCTCCTCTCTCCCTCCCTTCTTTCCTCTCATCTATTCAGTAGATATTTACTAAGCATCTTCTGTGGGCCAAGTTCTGTACCATAAAATTAAAACAGCGATCACAGTAAAACGTGCTAAGTGCTGTGAGGTGGGAGGTACAGGATGTTACGGGAGCACCCAGCAGAGACACCTAAATCAGAATGCAAGAAGGGAGGGTGAGGAAAGGCTCTCCCTAAGGAAGTTGTGTTTAGGAGGAGATGTGAGGAGGGGTAGCCTGAAGGGCAGGGTGAGTTTTGGGGGAAAGTCTGGTGACTTCTGCCGCCTCGCCCCTCTCATTCCTTCTTGCAAGCATATCCTCACCTCACTAGGCATCCCCTGGTGACAGACACTTCATACTGGACAGGTTTCAAACTGAACGGATTATCTCTTCCTGTTCTTCCGGTGCTGCTGTGTCAGCAAAAGCCACGCCAGTATTGTTTCCCTAAGTTTCCATAATGTCACACCTGACTCCTCTAGTTTGCTACCCCCTCACACTGGCTCCACCACCTGTGTCTTCTTCTCCTTCTGTCATTCCCATTCAAAAATCCCTTGCTCTTGTGTACTTCCCTGGTGGTCCAGTGGTAAAGAATCTGCCTTACAATGCAGGGAATGCAGATCTGATCCCTGGTCAGGGAACTAGGATCCCACATGCCGTGGGGCAACTAAGTCCGTGCGCCACAACTACTGAGCTTGCACGCCTCAACGAGAGACCCCACGTGCCTCAAACTATAGAGCCCGTGAGCGCCTGGAACCCGCACCACAACTACAGAGAAGCCTGGGCACCACAACGAAGATCCCGCGTGTCGCAACTAAGACCTGCAATTAAGACCTGATGCAGCCCAAAATAAATAAAATAAAAATAAAAAAATCTTAAAAAAAAATCCCTTGTTCTTATAGCCCTTCTTTTTCTTGCCGAGACCTCCAGTCTCACCCTCATTCAATCAATCCACAGACTTCCACTTTTAGATATTTTCCTGAAGTATTTTGAATATCACTCTTTCCTCAAAAACTGTCAAATCACCATAAAATAACATATGCAACTCTGGTGTCATGAGCTTCTACCATTTGCCTCAACCAGGGGAAACAGCTACCCTGAAGGACTTTTTATTGGTCTCACTCAGTAAGAATCCTTTCAAGATGCTGCCTGCAAGGCCCAGATGAAGGAAGCCTCGATCCTCTCCCTCTTCTTACTTCCCCCTCCCAGTGGAAGTCACTGCTTCCTTCTTTGTGCTCCCACAGCACTTTATTTGGGTCTGTAATCACACATTCTTATTCATAAACACCCTGCTCTTTATTATAGTTATTTGCGTATGGTATCAATCTTCATTACTGAAACAGTTGGTTTTTTACTCCCTTTAGTGATGGCCAAACCATCTTGCCTGTAACAGGCATTAGATAAATGCTGCCACATTCAACTGCATCAGGACTATAGCTGTGGGAGACCTTGGCCATGTCACTGCTGCACTTATCTGAACACACGTGCAGTGTTTAGCTGCTCTGGGGATTCCTGTGTGAGTTCCACTAGCAACGGCCAGGCAGCTAATGTCTTTGCCAGTGCCAGAGAGGCTGATGGGATCCTGAGTCTGGACTACAGTTTAGAAATGACACCAAGGGCTGATTCTTGGGGTCTCTCTGCCACCTGGGACTGAGCCTTTCTGCGAGGGAGGCTGCGGAGTCAGGGTTGGGGAGAAGCTCTCATGCCAGGAGAGAAAATGATTTGGTTCCCTTCTGAGACCATTCTCGTCAAGCTCCATCCTGAAGGCCTCACTCAGGCTGAGGCTCAAGGATCCTGGCTGAAATTCAAAGTCCTGAGGAGGTTCCAGCCCAGGACCGCTCACCCATAGTAACACTCGGGTTGTTAGGGGCCAGGCTGTGAATTTCCCAAACTCTTGGGCTGCCCCCATCCAAGCTGGGGGTTGTCTAAGAGATATATAGATAAGGGTCACCCCTGGATCCTACCCTGGAGAGCTGGGCCAGAGCACATTATCAGCTAATTAAGATTGCAGAGCACAAAGTGACAGAGAAAAGCAACAGAAGAATCAAGAATTCGCCCTCCTGGATGAAGACAGTGGCTAGACGAACGACCAGTCACGTATGTGGGTAGAACTGAATGTGTGGGACACTGTCTGGAGGTGAGCACACTGCCTACCCAAGGCTCGGCTTCAGGACGGTGCTCAGGTGGTAGGGACTGGCCTTCGGGGTTGACGTGATGCTTTCTCACAGGGTAGCTGTGGTGTGAGCGCCAGACAATCAGCATTTTTATTGTTTCTAAGTGCATGACATTAACCTTTTGATTACGGAGGCATCCACTTCAAAGACATCCATCTGGAATAAACACTTCTCCAGCTACACAGCTAGATCAGAGCCAGGCCGCCCCACCCATGAAGCTCCCCTGGTAGAAAGCCCTGGGTGACCTACACTGCTGGCCATCTGAGTCACGTGCTTCCCCCTTCCTGTGCTTTAATTCCCACTCATGTTTTAAATTCACCAATAAAGAGTGAGCCCACGAAACCCTAGGCGCCTCACCCTCGACCCCGATAAAGGCAGAACCCCAGGTCTGTGTGTTCTCTCTCTCTGTCCCCACGACCTCGCTGTTGGCCCCCAGGACTTGTGAGTTAGGTACCTTGGCTTTTCAAAGTTCCCTGGTGGCCGTCAGTGAGGTGTGCCCTGCAATCATAACAAGAACCACAAGGGCTGGTCCAGTCTCAACTGCTGCTTCCGTGGGGAAATGTCTGCGGGGGGCTCCTAGCAGTAGCAGGGGCCCAGGTGAGCACTCCCAGGCATTCCTAGCTGATAGCATCTCTACTGATAGGCTGAGGCCAGCCCAAAACAGTAGCCCTGAGAGAGAAACCTTAACCCCTGGAGACAGCAGTTACACCGGGATGATTTAAGTTGGCTGGGAAAGTGGGAAAGAGAGGGAAAGGAGGTGTGGGGAGGGGAGGACACCTGGCTGACAATCAGTGCTTTGGTTCTTCATTTGATTTCTGTTGTGGTTAGTCGTTCAACGCAGGAGGGCCCCAGCATCTTTCACAACTACACTACCTAGACTGTGCCTTGCCTTTTAAAATTTCATCATGTCTATGTAAAAGGTCCTGTGGAAGAATACAACAGCACAAAACCCCATTCTTCCTCAGAGCCTAAAGCAGCCCATTTTTGTCAGCTTCCAGAAGTTTCCTTTTGGAATCATCTGTTAGTCACCTTTATTTTAGGAACTTGGAATGGGTAGCATAACTACAAGGGACTCATCGGAAGCCAGATAGGACTTCCAGATCCACACACGCCACCACCTCCAGGAACTCCGGGGCAGAACCTTCAGGAGTCTCGTCTGGAGGCTTCCGCTGGAGAATCCTCTCCTGCTCTTGGCCTGGCTGCCCTGAGGGCGGGTGCAGGAGCTCTGGGAAAGGAGGAAACCCCGATCACAACGCCACCTGTCTTGTTTCCCCGAACGCCCGCCTCCCCCACCCGAGTGCGGGCGCCCCGGGCACCATTTGTTCTCACACAAAGGAACGCCCGCCTCCCCCACCCGAGTGCGGGCGCCCCGGGCACCATTTGTTCTCACACAAAGGAACGCCCGCCTCCCCCACTCGAGTGCGGGCGCCCCGGGCACCATTTGTTCTCACACAAAGGAGAAGCAGATTTGTTGTGAGCTCCCTGCGTGCCTGACTCGGTTACCCGATGTTGCGATGCTTTGTTTTCTGGGATGTTTAGCGCTGCACACGTTCTTTTTGGGACGAGTGCTTTGTAGAGACATAAACAGCCAAGTAGGCTACAGGGAATCAACGCGTAGCTGACTCTTCTTTCTTCGGAGCTACATGCCTGCAGAGATAAACATACAGAAAGACAGACATTATAAAGGGGGAAGGACGCCGTGTCAGCATGACAGCTCCCAACACAACAAAAGAGTTATCTGTGTGCAGAGGCTGAAAATAGAATATAAAGCAATCAGAACTGGGGAAACAGCGGAGGCCTCCTGGGGAATCATCTGCAAAGAAATCCTGAGCCTCCCAGGAAAACAAACCGTGGGTAAAATCGGTGTGAAAGTGAAATTTGAAAAGCCACGTTGAGTAAAGCCATCTGATGGAGTGGAGTGAAGCCACTGCTTTGGAGTTTTTGCTCTGAGCAAGGTACCCTGGCCTTGGGCAATGGGCTTATTGGGAAGCTGCCCCGGTTGAATGCAGTGTAGCCGGGCCAGTGGGAGGGTGGGGTAGGCCTTTGACATGAGCCACGCTAACAGTTCAAATAGAAATATGGCAGCAGAGCTGCTGCGGCGTGTGTGTTCCTAAAACAAGATATGGTACGTTAATTTTACATTTAAGACTCTTTTTAAAAAGCAGATGCTCTCCCCCACCCCCTTCAGCTTTTTGGCAAGCTTGCTAGAACCCAGTGAACCAAGGCAGGCTGTCCCCAGCCCTTATCTCATGCAGTATCTCTATTCCTTTGCAGATCAAGCAGCTAATGAAAACCTGCTGAAGAAAGGGCAGGGCTCGGTTTAGACTGCATTTCAATGGGTAGTTAACCTCGGAGTTAACGACTCTGCACCCGTGGTCGGCTTCCTGCCCCTGGCAGGCACTTCCACCAACCCTCCGTCAATTCCAGTACATCTTGTTTACTGGCTGGTTTAAGATCCAGTTGGCCACTTGCCCTGTCAGGACAGAGGCAGCCACTGAACTGCGCTTAGAACCATCAGCTATGAGTGCAGCCAGTTGGGTCAAAAAATGAAGGAAAGGAAGAGGCCTTTCAAGAAACCTGGGCCTTCTGATTAAAGTAAGAATTAAGCCATTAGGTCTGCAGGAGGGTCTTTGGGCTGCTGCTAACTTTTCCAAACACAAGTCCCCCTCAGCTACTGACCCAAGCTCAGTGTCTCATCATCAGTTGCCAGGGCTGAATGACAGGACCAAAGCGGTTTAAGATCAAAACGGTTTAAATTTTAAACAACTGTCATCTACCTGCTTACTGTTCACTTTCGAGGTGGAAAGCGCCCCCAACAGGAAGTGGTACTGCCTCATTCTGAGCTTGCCTTGAAAGCCAGAAATGACGCTCCTCCCCAAATTCAATTCCAAGTTTAATTCCAAGCTATCTCTGCCTATAAAGAGATTTGTATTGAGTTGTGTTGCTGTTGGTGGGATGGTGATTTATGATTTAATTGAGAATGGTCCTCATTCTTAACAAGATTACTGTCTCAAAGACATGAAATATATAGCATGCTCTGCTCCGCTCAGCCACGCCAAAAGAGGCCCTCACATGCGTCTTTGTGACACGAAAACGAATGCACGTCCACAGCCGCACAGAGGTACATCTTATTCAGAGAACCCAAAGGTGGTTTAAGGATCTCACTGGCCTTATTAAAATAGACAACCTAAGGAATGCAGAGAAGAGAGACTAGATAACACAGTTTGCATCAGTTATGGGCTGGGCAGGTGGACGAGTGGGATAGGGATTTCGTAAAATGGATGGAATTAAGGTCGCAACCCAAAAGACACCCTGCTTTACTCCTCAGGGACTCAACCTCATGACCCGGCTCCAGCTCTTGAGCCCTGTGGCTCCCCAAGATCTCCATCCCTACATCACAGTCTGTGGAAGGAGCTGTAAAATGCATTGTGTTGATTTCAGAGATACTCTGAGTGCTGCCAGCGAAAGACCTGCTGAAAGCCCGGCAGAATGAATGTGCGTCTGGTAGAATCCGGAGCAAGGGAGCAGAGCAAAAGCCAGCCCTCCCCCAGCTCTCTCCCCAGGCTGTTCGGCTTGGTTTCTGACTTAAACCTCACCCTCTTCTCTCTCTCCTTGATCCAAGTCTGAAGTCCCTTTCACACCAGTCGTGTTGCCAGCATTGTCAGGGGGTTGGTTTGATGTGGTGTGAATTCCTGCCACTGGGATGGACTGAGAAATTCACAGAATCTCAGAAAAAGAGAGCATGGGAAGCTTATAAAGACTCTTTCTGTGCAGCCTGTGTCCTGCAAGCAGGCACTCTGGAAACTGACCCCTTCAGATAACTGGTTTCAAAGATATCTGAGAGTGGGGATCCCACAGGCTTTCTGGGGGCTCATTTCTGTGTTTTGTTCCAGGTGGTTTCAGGTTCTTGCATTGGTCCTTTTAAAATCGATCCTGTTTGTTCTATACCCACCCGGACACCTCTTTTGTCACATCTTAATTACGTGCCTGTGAGTTTGAGTCATCCATCCTCCAGAGTGTACCTGCCACCCCAATACCTACCCAGCCTTCCATTTAGATTCACACTGACCAGAAGTGCTTGTTGCTTCTGTGTAAATATCTGATGCTTTTGATTTTTCGAGGTAAGGCAGATATAGTCATTCACTCATTCATTCATTCAAAAGTTAATTTTGAGTGTCTCATGTATGCCAATCACTGTTCCGTGTACTTGGGACACACAAGGAAACAACAACAAAAATGGTTGTCTTGAAAGCTTACATTATAAGGGTGGGAAGGGAGTGTGGAAGCAGATGGTAAACAATAAACAATAAATTGCGTGGTATATTAGAAGTTATAAATACTGTAGAAAAAATACAGCAGGTAAAGGGACATCTGGTGTGCAGGTGGAGTGGGGAAGGGAAGATTGTAATAAAATTTTCAAGTGCAACTTTACTGAACGAGTGAGAAAAATGACAAACGAGTGCTTCTATTCCTTCTTGTGAAGAACTGGTCTTGCCAATAAAACATATCACTATCTGTGGAAACATTTTATTTTCTGCAAATATTTTCATTTATTTATAAAATAATATTCAGAATATAAAATAATTATGTAATAATATTCAGAATATTATTTTATAATTATATATACACATATATAATCATATGTACGTTACAATTTAATTGAAAAATATGTACCTTCAAGGAGCTTTGATAACTTTCAAGTCAGGTAGATAGATACACAGGAAATTTCTAGTTCTCCAAATAGTCTGTTCGTTTATTCCGGAAGGACTTTCAAACCTGACCAATTCACATCTCGTGGTAACATGAACCACAGAAGCATCTCCCTGCCTTTTGATCCTGTCCTGCTGATCAGGCTTAAAGCTGCTTCATGCTGGCCTTCAGCCCAAGGTGGCTGTTGGAAGCAGAAGGGATTCCGGACAACAGGGTTGGCACAGTGAGCGAGACTCACGCTCTCCTGAAAGGAGGAATGACACTGGGGAGGCACGGCCATTGCCAGCACATTTCTCGCACACTTCATTCCTGCTCCAAAACCCAAGTCAGGACTCCAGTTTCTGGTCTATTTGAAAGTACTTGGTACACAAATAAGCAAATGGGGGATAAGGAATGTCCAGTCATTGTTTGAGGATTTTCTGGAATTTGGAGCATTGTGATTTTTCTTGTTTAGAAAAGGCTTTGGTTGCCTGTTTATCATACAGTGCAGGCTCATGAATAACTTCCTGGGGGACTGGCCCACATTCTTGGTCCCGTTGGCGTCTCTTGCCCAGCAAGGCTCATTCAGGGCGTCTTCCCAACATCCTGTCTGAGAATGACCTTCTTTTCTCCGTTTACTAAGCTCCGAGTCCTTACTGAAATGACCTCCTGCACAGGAAGGCCCGCTGTGGCGCCTGGCAAGAGAAAACAGCCCTGGTTTCTAGGAAGTTAGACACACACGCACATACACACACTCACTGGAAGTCTCGTTCAGAAAAGGAGAAATGTTTATGTTCTTCCACAGACCTGATATGGAAAAACCAGCAACGTGCAGAACAGAGGTGAAGGCAGGCCCAGTGAACACAGCTGGAAATCAGGGAACATGACAGGCCGCAGGTCCAGGGGCACAGCAGCCTTAGTGACCACACCATGCGGACGTGGGCACTGAGATGAAGCCAAAGGCGTGTGTGTCCACGGCTACACTCAGGCTTAAAACCCACTCTATGGAAAGCCTGCAAAACCTTTAGCATTTAAGGGAAAAATAAGCGTGGAATTTATCTTAATGTCTAGAAAGAATTCTGCTCTTGCCAAATATGTTCTAAAGCTGTGGGGTTTTTTTCACTTTTCTAAGTGGCACCCATGGGAGCAGGGGAACCCCAAAGAAAGGGGCAGGCGTGTCCTTTAAATTCTTTCTAGGTCTTCATTAAGACCTGCTCAAACACGGTAAAGAACTTTAAGGAGCCCTCTCACTCTGGTAGGATGATACTATTGTAGAAATAAGACCTTTGTAAATATCATATACAAGACACTCGTTTCATAAGGACTCTGATGGCCAAAGAGTTCAGAGCCTTGCCCCTGGTCATCCCATTGGGTAAAGCATGGTTGTGATGCAGAATTGTGACTCCCACCTCACGGTACTCAGTGTGCCTGCATTCCCCTCTCTCTGCCGCCTGGGGATGAGGGCTAGCCGGTGACCCGTGCAGCTGACAGAAGGGACCCACACTTGGTTTAACAGTCTGCTGTTGCCGTTTGGAAATCCTTAATAATGTTATCTTTGAACTCATGTTTTGTACGAAGTCTATTGGGTCAGCAGAGCATGCATGTGATCTGAGTAGTCAGGAGATATATGGGTGTCCACTGGTCCTCGCTGCCCGTTCACGTGTAGCATTCATGATGCCCCATGAGCACAGAATTCCACAGGACCCATGATTGTGACAGAGTGTAGGGAAGACTCCAAGCAAACACAAGGTAAGCATGTCTATTGCTGAGTAAGGTGGGGGTGGGGAAGGAGGAGGGGCACTTCCTTCCCAGGATGGCACACTTCCCACTGGAACCAGAATGCACTTGGAATGCAGAAGGAAGGCAGTGAGTTTTTAAGAAACACAAATGACTAAGGAACCCTATCATGTCCTTTCAAATACAATCTATAAATTCAAGAAGACAGAAGAAATCATAAACATATTGAGGGAAAACATGGAATCTAGTTTAAAATAAAAAGACCTGAGTCAACTATTTTGATATGAAAATACAATGTCTGAGATAAAATTACACTGGATGGCACTGACAGCAGATTAGACACTGTGGAGGAAAATATTGGTGAATTTGAGGGCTTTAGCAATAGGAACTGTTCAAAATGAAACACACAGAGGAAAAAAGACTAACAGACTTCAACAGAGTATCAGTGAACCGTGGGACAACCCCCAGTGGCCCTATTTGCATGTAAATGGAGTTGTAAAAGGTGGGAACAGAAAAAAATATTTGAAGAAGTAATAGCTGAAATTTTCCTAAAATTGTAGAAAACTATAAACTCACAGATCCAAGAAACTCAACAAAAATCAAGCAGACAAAATATAAAGAAAATGACTCCAAGGCATATCATAATCAGATTCAACCTGGGGTAAAAGTGGTGGTGGGGATAAAGTCCATGAAAAAAAAAATTTTAGATTTAGATTTAAATTTTAAAAAAGTCATTATAAGGAGAAAAATCTTAAAAATAACCAGAGGAAAAAATACACACTATATACAAAGGAACAAAGATAAGAATTTTAGAAGACTTCTCTTTGGAAACAATGCAAGTTAAAAGACAGTGGAGCAACATTTTAAAGTCCTGAAAGAAAAAACAAACAAACAACTATCAACCTAAATTCTATACCCAGCAAAATTAACTTTCAAAAACAAAAGTAAAATAGAGCCTCTTTCAGACATCTGAGAGTTGAAATAACTTGTCACTGGAAGACCTGCTCCATTAGAAATATTAAAGGAAATCTTGCAAGCAGAAGGAAAATGATGCCAGATAAAAAGCTGGGTCTACACAAAGGAATGAAGAGCATCAGCAATGTCCCCTCATCCATGACATCAGTTCCTCCCAATAGCTCCTCTCCAGATTCCAGTCTCCACATAGAACAAAAATGCCCAGGAAAGCACTTGATCTTCAGCATCATGATGTGAGCAAGAAATACATCTTATTTGTGCTGTAGGACCAAAGGAAGAAGAAAGATACTAGTGATGGTGGCGGTATTTGGAGACAAGGATGCTAAGTGAGACTCTAGAGGAAGGCAGCCCTTCCTTTTGGCCAGGGGCAGAGGACTAAAGCTCCTTTGTGCGCTTGCTTCTGAGAGACTCTTCTGAGAGACTCTTATAGTTCTTTCCTTTATTGAGATTCTAAATAACAGAAGAAAGTGACAATGAATGGGAAGAATTTAACAACATACAGAGTTTAGAGTTTACTTGAAAATTTGACTTGGCATATTAGGGGTCAGCAGGAGAAAAGGCAGAATCTTAGAGGTATGGGGAAGCACAGATAGGAATCTAAATTTAGACTCTCAAGTTGAAACCTCCACTGCCATCCCTGGCCCAGGTTTACTGTCCTAAAAATAAATTTATGCAAATTTCTCTCTCTCTTTGAGTAATTGTTTTAGGAGTTATTAAACACCCAATGATGTAAAAGAAGAGGAATCTGCTCTCAAAGATCCTTTTAAAGAGATCAAATACTCCCCCTCCCATCTCTCCTTCTCCCTCTTACCCCACTTGTTCCCTTTCTGTCTTTATCTGTCTCTCTCCATACCCACAGACAGGGAAGAAATTCTAGCATTGAGCCACAAATGATGAATGTTAAAGATGAAAAATGTGCTTTCTTGTGTCAAGAAAAAGATCCCACTCTTAGGAAGATGTAGTCCTGTGTCCCCTGCCTTGGAAAGTGGACTCAGGGCTGGATTCAACCATCATTCACCCCCGACCCAAGCATCTTTGGGCAGAGCACAACCTATGGAGCGGGTACATGGTGGTGCTGAGCAGAGACAAATAGTATAAAGTGCATATGCATGGTGCGGGGAATGATGAAGTAGTAAAATCATTCAAGGAGGCAGAAGGGGTTACAGAAAGGTATTCCAAGAGAAATCTGTGCTCTTTCTAAGCAGAGATTAGACCCCCTGCTTCCCCCACCCCTCACCTTTGTCCATCATTTCTACACCATGGATTTCAGGAGCTAAGAGGAGACACACATGTGTAATGCTAATGATGGTGTTATAGGCTGAATTGTGTCCACCCAAAATTCATTTGTTGATGTCCTAACCCCCAGCATCACAGGACGTATTTGGAGTGAGGGTCTTTAAAGAGGTAAATAAATTAAAATGAGGTATCTAGGGTGGGCCCTAATCCCATATGACCAGTGTCCTTATAAGAAGAGGAGATTAGGACACAGAAAATTCAGACTGAAGGAGGACCATGTGAGGACACAGCAAGAAGACAGCCATCTACAAGCCAAGGAGAGAGGTCTCAGGAGAAATCAAACCTGCCAACACTTTGATCTTGGACTTCAGCCTCCAGGACTAAGAGGGAGTAAATCTCTGCTGTTCAAGCCACCAAGTCTGTGGTACTTTGTTATGGTGGTCTGGGCAAACAACTACACATGGTTAGAAAAAATTCCGTAAGAAAACTGTGAAACACAGTTCCTTGCTAGAGTGGACCCTGGAAGAAATGATGTGGCATCAGAGTCTGAGGGCATGAAAGGTGGCAAGTCTATGCACCTGGCTCCAGGTACGAAGAGTTCTGAAGGTCAGCTCCGTCACTCAGTAGATTTGTGGTCTTGGGTAAAATAATCTCTTGGGGCCTACGTATCTGCAAGTGTAAAATGAGCTTCGTGATAGCATGTGTCTTATAGAGGTACCACAGGATTAAATGAAAGAACTCATGCAAAGTACTTAGCACGTTACATGCTCGACATGTTAGCTCATCTTCCTGTTTTTTCTGCAGACAGTAAAAGCTCCTCAAGGGAGAGCATCATGTTTTCTTCTGCTTCTGAAATGAACTGAAAGCATTTATGGAGTGTCTCCTATGTGTCAGCCTTTCACTTTAATAAACCAAATCTGTGGGGAAGTCAAAGTCTCGTTAAGGAAAACCAGATACACAATGACGATGATGAGGGAGGAGTAGCAGGTTGCATCTTTGAATGCTTACTATGTTTAAGGCACTCTGTTATGCACTCGATGTAATGTCTATCTCATTTTATTCCTCCACAAAGTTATGAGATAAAAGTCTTCACCTCATTTTTAAAGATGTTAAAATTGATGGCTAGAGTAGTTAAAGAATTTGTTCAAAGCCTGCTGGCAGTAAGCAAGAATCAAACTCAGGTATGTGGACATCAAACCTAACTATGCAATGATTGTTAGAATAATGCCTCCTCCCAATGACCTTTCTAATAACCTTGGGAATCAGAAGAGGACCTAGGAACTACTGAATCATCCATGAATATACTCAACGTTAGAAGTAAACTCAGTTTTTGGACCCCGTGAGGGTTTTTTTTTTTTGACTATTAATCTGATAATTAGATACTGTTTAGATATTCAGATTCTTAGTTAGTGACTCTGGAGATGGTGTCCATGCACTGTGGGTGGATTGGACTTTGAAGGAGGTTTTGGGATGTGCGGGGTGGGAGACCCCTCAGTGTCAGCCATGATCTGAGGGCAGTGGGAGGGCAGTGGACTCATGGATTTGGGGTCAGAAGACAGAGTTCTGGATCTGGCTCTGCCACGAACTGGCTAGATGAGCTTGGGCACTTCACTCCTTTTGGCCTTGGGTTTCTCATCCTTAAATTGAAGAGATTATGCTTGATGATTTCCGAAATTTGTTAAAAATCGGTTTCTACGATTCTGAATCCGAATGGCCCTAAGAGACTGGTAAGGAAGCCAGAGACATGTGGAGGCAGAGATTGGCCCCCTGTCATCGCAGCAAGAAGGGAAACCCCCACTATGGGCAATGCCTTTTTACGGCTGGAACTGCAGAGAAGCAATGGCACAGACAACGTCAGGCAGCCATGTCCTTATTAATGTCTTGGTTATAGGAAAAAGCCTACTGGGGGCTTAAAGGAATCCAATTTGCACTCCAAGGACCTGCCAGTAGAAATCCTTCATGAACTCCCCGCCCACAGAACAGAGAGTCCTAGAATAAAGCCTGTTTTGATCTTTTGTTGGTTAGCGGTTATACCGTATCTCCCACATAAACTTCAATGCTTGTATTGCTTGTGTGCCAGCAGTAAAAAAGGAAAACACCACCAAGTGTTTTGGTTAGTTTTGGCATGTGCAATTCAGGGTGGGAAATTCCCTCAGATCCTGGCTGATCATCTAGTATTTAATTTTTTTCATAAGTGTGTCAGTTTCAAAATACCAGAGGTTCTCGTTGAAGGGTAATCACAAAGAACTCGACATCCTGGCGTTTGGAACAAACATTCCAGCTTATTACCATCACAGTCCTTACTGTAATATTGGCGATAACAACAGTGACCACACTGCAGCATAAGATCCCTGGGGAGCTCCCAGGGAAAGCCTTTCCATTTATGGTAAAAGTCAGTAAAGAAATGGAGAGCTGACGTTCAAACCCAGACAGTTTGTGCTATGGTAGCGCTTCCTAGGCATCCAGTGTTGAGATCAGTGGGCCTCAAGCAAGTGCCTCTAGCCACCAGTTATCTACCTGGCTTTGGAATCCACTGTCTGATCTTGGGCAGTCCTTGGTCCGAGCTTTATGAAGCTTCTCACTTGCTGGTTTGCTCTGCGTTCTGATCCCTAAATCAGAACACATGACTTGATACTTGGTCTGACAATGGTCTGGGCCCTTGCAACACACAGTTGGTTCATGGACCAGCGGCATCCGCATCCCCTGGGAGCTGGTTAGAAATGCAGAATCTCAGCCCCACCTTGGAATTACCGAATCAGACCTGCACTTAAACGAGATCCTGGGGTGATTCACGTGCACATTTCAGGTTGAGAAGCTCTGTGCTAGAATTCCTGAAATAGAGGCTATTGTCTATACGTCCTATACGTTCACTGTCCTATATGTCCACGAGACAGGTCAGCCATTCACTGTACTAGTCCAGGATAGTTTTGTTTTAAGAAGAAAGGACTGAATTCAGGAAACGCAGTGGGTACCATCAGAACTTTACCTGTTTTCTGGTCTGTTGTGTTACTACTTTTCAGCCAAAAGGAAAATTTTATTTTCTATTAAAAGAAATGTATTTGGGGAAAAAAAGCTGAAACAAAAAAAGGAAAAACACCCTTAATATCACCATTTAACAACATGAACAAATAAATGGAAGTCCCCCTACTGCTTTTCTAATTCCACCCACAAAAGTACATACTGTTAACCAATTTCACTTGTATCCTACCCAAGATACTCCTGTGCTTCTATGTTTGACAATATATATGTAATGAAAATCTTTCTTAATGATTCCTTTTCCATATGCTTTCTGAGCTAGCACAATGAAAACATATTAGATGGAACCCACTGAAAAGCCTTCCATTTAAAGTAGCAGCTCTGTGTGAAAAGCATTTTGCTGAAAGAGAAAGCAGCAGGGGCCTTCTGCAAAGTAGGACAATGCAAACCAAATGGTAGTCCAGGGTGTCAGCCAGATGGCCAGCAACCTCTGCCTTCCTTTCTGTTTTCTTCAGGTCTCTCTGCCAACCCCACAGAATACGTAGGACACTCGCCAATGACCTGTGTCCTTCTGGAGTTTACAATTGTGGCTCACAGTCAGTGGATGGGGCCAGCAAAGACTAGGAGACTCAGGCTACACTCCCCATGAGGTCATGAAAGAGCTCCAGGACCCCTGCGAGGAGAGGATTGTTTCTTAACAAATAGTTTCCAATTGCTTTACAACATCCTTAATCTGTTCTAAGCTGGAGCTTTTATTCCTTCGTGGAAGACTAGGCCATAATTCAGTTGAGGTCATCATTTTCCAATTCTCCTCAAATATTTACTTGGAAAATCCTTCACTTAGTTTCCTTGATCCACTTACAATGTCATTGCTCTGAACCATTCTAAAATTAAAAAACAAACAAACATATATACTCATACCATCTGAGTTCAACAATCCTGATGGCTTATAACTTTTTTACACACTACACCTCTAACTGCTTGCCTTCTTCATTTTATATTCCCTGACTTAAGTTATATTTCTTGTACGTTCTTGGAGGGTTCAGGGCCTGTTGGTGACCAGTACTTTCCTGCTCTGAAGAAATCTCATCTGAGAAAGTGACACCGTCATAGGTCAAGCAGACTGTATCTTTTCTTCTTACATGTGGGGTTTGGAGAGAAAGGATTGTTCCCCTTCTGGGACTCATGACCCATGTTTCTTAGTTTATCTATGTATTTGTTTCCTCTTGCTGCTGTAACAAATTAACACAAATGTAGAGACTTAGAGCAACAATTTGTTATCTTATAGTTCTGGAGATCAGAAGTCCAAATGTGTCTCACTGTGCTGAAGTCCAAGTGTCAGCAGGGCTGGTCCC